>NC_073313.1:289011522-289677255 GCF_027595985.1 Sorex araneus | reverse complement strand
CAATTGGGTCTATAATTTTCTTATATCTTCACCTCATTAATATCATATTGTTTTTTCCTAACTACTATAAAATCATCTTCATCAAAAAGAAACTTTGTTATATATTTTACTCATTTTCCTTTTTTTCCCCTGCTTCTTTTTGCTGGCCTATTTACATATGTCAATAGTATGCAGTTCTATTCTAGCACAATACTGCTAATATTACAGTTTTTGGTTATTTTTTCTATCTGCTCATTTTTGTATTCCTGAAAAGTACTATAATCATTGCTCTTTATCTTTATATACAATACATAAGTAGATCAGGTTCTGATATCATTATCCCACTCCTCTGAATTAGAGAATTATAGTCCACTCTGACGTGGTTTGGTTTTGTGGCGCCAAATCTGTTAGTGCTCATGGCCCTATACTTAGGGTTCACTTCTGGTGGTGCTCAGACCACACGCAGTGTATGGGACCAGAACGGAGTCAGCCTCCTCCAAGACATGGAAGCACGCAAGGCAAGTGTGTTATAAACTGGATCATTTGGTCCACGCCATTAGTGTTAATTCTGGATAGTTTATTGATGAGGAAAGGTCTTATTGGGCTTAAAATTGCCACGTATATTCTAGATCATTATCTAATGGTATTATGGAGTATTACCTAAAGATTTTCTAATCTATTATTATATAACTTATCCCTGTCCTTCTACTCCTAAGAAAATGCATGATAGATCCTTCTTCACCACATCCTGTCACCCTCCTCCAGCCCCAGTTTAATAATCTTTCATAATACCTGACAGAATGAGTATAATATATATAAAGATAAACAAATAAACTTGGTTCACTTCTGCCCACCCCATTTGTTAATATTTGTTCCATGGATGAGCAGAAGAAATTACAACTGCTAAGATATTCAGATATCTTAGTCTAAGATGCCAGTTGTGAGATAGATAGGGTCTTAGGAACCTCATACAAATCAAAGTTAAGAAAGGGAAGGAGAGAAAGAGAGGGAGGGAGAGAGAGAGAGGAGAGGGAGAGGAGAGAAGAGATAGAGGAGAGAGGGGAGAGAGAAAGGAGAGAGCTGAGAGAGAGAGAGGAGAGAGGGGGGAGAGAGAGAGAGAGACACCTGGTATTCAGAACCACCAAGCTTACCACGGTGGGATGAAAGGGTGTGCTGGGCCTGGGAGGGTGAGGAAGGGGAGACAGGAGTTGAGGGGGGACCCAGAGACAGCAATGGAGGAAAACAGAAATGCTGCTAAGGGTGGAGAGGTGATATTGGAACACTGTATGAATGAAACCCTATACTTGACAGTATTGAAAATCTCAGTAACTATTTTTTTTAATTAACTTTCCTGTGAAGACAAGTAGTAAAGAAAAAAATGTGTCCAGAGGGACAAAAAAGAGACAGAAAAATATAAGAGAGGGGGGAAAAGAGAAGGGTAAATTAAAGAAGGGAAGGATGAAGAAGGGTTATTAAGAAGATGAAGGGATTTCTACCTAATTATGGAAAGGTCCCCCAGAGCCAGGGTGGCTAAGGCGGGAAACTGAACAGATTCTAAGAGAAGCAGCAGCCACTGACCATTGTGTTGCTGCTCCATTGGTGAATTTTGGTTTTTGCTTTTTTTTTTTTTTTTTTTGCTTTTTTACTTCGAGATATACATTTACAAGCTTATCATGGTTGGGTTTCAGTCATACACCCATCCTTCTACCAGTATACATTTCCCACCACCAGTGTCCCCACTGACAACCCCCATCCCAGTCTGCCTCTCTGGCAGACACCTCTCTGTCTCTCTCACTTCCTCTTTGTGTCTCTCCTCTCTCTCTCCATCTTTCTCTGTCTCCCTCTCTCTATCTCTCTCTGTGTCTCTCCATATCTCTTTCTGTCTCTGTTTCTCTCTTCTCTCTGTCTCTCTGTCTCTCAGTCTCTGTCTCTCTCTACCTCTCTCTTTCTCTCTTTCTGTCTGTTTCTCTATCTTCTTTTGGGCATTATAGTTTGTAGTGCAGTGACTGAGAGATTATCATGTGTGTTCCTTTACCTATTTTCAGCTCACAGTTCTTGACCAGAACCCTAACCCTAACCCCAACCCCAACCCCAACCCCAACTCAACCCCAACCCCAACCCCATAGTGTTCCATCTTGATCCCAGTTGCCTTCTCCCCCAGCATTTGAGGCAGGCTTCCAATCATACACCAATCCTCTTGGCCCTTGTTTCTATTATCCGTGGGTATTAGTCTCATGGACTGGAGCGATAGCACAGTGGGTAGGACGTTTGCCTTGCACACGACCCACCCGGGTTCAATACCTCCGTCTCTCTGGGAGAGTCCAGCAATCTACCGAGAGTATCCCACCCGCACAGCAGAGCATGGCAAGCTACCCATGGCATATTTGATATGCCAAGAACAGTAACAAGTCTCACAATGGAGACGTTATTGGTGCCCATTCATCGAGCAAATCAATGAACAAAGGGACGACAGGGCTATAATGCTACAGTGCTATTAGTCTCATACTATTTTTTTTATATCCCACAAATTAGTGCAGTCATTCTATGTCCCCCTCTCTGACTCATTTCACTCAGCATGCTACTCTCCATGCCCATCATTTACAAGCAAATTTCATGACTTCATTTTTCCCGGTGGCTGCATAGCTTCCATTGTGTAGATGTACCAGTTTCTTTAACAGTCATCTGTTTTGGGTACTCAGGTTGTTTCTAGATTCTGGCTGTTGTGAACAGCTCTGCAGTGAGCATACGAGTGCAGTGCAAAACCACACACAAGTGGTACTGTATGGTTATAGGGAGACCAAATGCTTTGTTTCTTGAGGAATGCCCATATTATTTTCCAAACAGGCTGAACCAGTCAGCATTCCCACAAACAGCTTCACTGATGTTAGGTGTCTGCTTCCATTCGAAGTGAAGTGGATGAGTAGAGAAAGGACTTTGGATTAGTAGGGAATGTATATCTGCTGCCCAGAAAGTGCAAGACTGCAGAGCCAGACTGCATTCTCTTGGCTCCAACTGTGCCCCTCATAGCTACTTTCAGATTAACCCAGTGCCAGAAACTTGTTCCCTGTGAAACCTGTTTCCTCCCTTACTCAGTATGTATGTGATGTGCTGAAAAGGATCCAGATTCTGAGATTTGAGCCAGAGGGATAAACAGGGACTAAGGTGCTTTCCTGTCCCATGAGTAACCCTGTTCAGTTCCTGACACCTCATCTGGTCCCCCAGACGCTGCCAGAAAGTTGTCCATGACCACAGAACCAGGAGTAGATCCTGAGCATGTTTGTCTGTGCTCCCAATTCCCACAAAACAAAAGAATCTGAAACTTTCATTTCAATTGAACATTCTTAATATCTCTATACAAAAACCAACTTTTCAAAAGACCGCAATATACAGAATGTCATGTTGCATTTTTATATAGGCTTTCTGATTAATAGTATGCAGAGTAAAATACCAGAATTCATGATAGTACCCTATATAGTTTCAACATTGACTAAATTGAGCTAGTTCTATTTTTTCCATTTTATCTGATTTTATCCATATTTCAAATAAGAAAAACTTTCAATTTAATGTAGAATAATTTAAAGCAAGGTGAATTCTTTATTTTCTGTGATTAATAAGTGATTTTTAAATTTTAGTGATTTAAGAATGTTCCTAGGAATTATCTTTAAATTCTGATAAAATATTGAGACTAAATAGTAATATATTAAATTGCAGATTCATAAGTTCATAGATGTTATATAATCTCTTCCAGAAAACATATTTGTGGATCCTTCTTGCTAGGATTCTTCCCTGATTATTTCAAATTTATTCTATTTTATAAAGTGCCCATTTCCATTTTATTTTATGATTGTAATGGGTGCAGAGTGAACTGTACCATTAAATATGAGCCTCATTATAGTTATCTGGGGAAAGCTTACTTAGAGTTTGTAATATGCATGTGTTTTCCACCTCTGATTTTTCTCAAATGCTGGTTTATTTAAAAAACAAAGAAAAATATTGAAACATATTTTGGCAGATTTTAGTATTTTAGTGAAGTTCCATTATAATTTGATTGGTTTTGTTATAATTTTAATTAAAGTAAAATATTCATATAATTATTTTATTCAAATAGTATTTAAGAATATATAATTTTATTTATTGATCAACTGTTGAGAAATGATACCTTGAAAAATATCCCAGTAACTCCAAAGCTATGTTCAATACTCCTAATAAGTATTATAGTAAAACTTATAATATGAATAATATGTTGGAAGAATTTTAGAAGCCAGTCTCAGACAATGAATGCTATATCTCTTCAGCTTCTTATTCATTCCTCTCTCTTTGTTCTTACTTTCAACTCCAAAATCTCATTAGTGTGTAGCATTTGGAGCCTCCTGATGGCATGAGACCAAGTATGTAGAAGAAAAGTCTTGCTAATATTTTCATAGAGAATTTTTATTTTTTTAACAGATACAGACTTCCATGTTTGAAGCTCTTCACAGGTTAAGATCGGTCTAATTTATGTCTTTGTTCAATATATATATATATATCTACATGTTATACATATATATCTTAGTCTATAGAATATTATAATTAAACATTATAGTGTTAAACAAATTCCAGATAACATGTTAAAAGTCAAAGCGGTCCCCAAAACAGGAATGATCCCTGAGCACAGAAACAGAAGCCCAGAGCACCACTGAATGTGGCTAAAAGCAAAAATCAAATAAATAAGTAGATAATTAAAAAGTCAACCTATTAAATGGGGGGAAATAATATAATACCTCTGATAAATGTGTATTATTTAAGATATGTGAAGAACTAAAAGAGTCAACTTTAAAAATGTGCAATCTCATAAAAAAAAGATGCTGTGATATCTGAACACATAGTTCACCACTTGGCCAGTTGGCACATAAAATAATTTTTATCATCACCAACCCAAATTCCTGTGCAAAGAAGATGAGCAGAGGAGAAGTTATAGCATATAATTACAGTGGAATACTTCTCAGCTATTAGGAACAAATGAAATCTTTCCATTTGTGACGATCTGAATGGAACTGGAGGGAGTCCTGCTGAGTGAAATGGAAAGAGAAACACAAAATGCTCTCACTCATGTTTATGAAGCAAATCCTGGGGGCAGGGTGTTGGGGGGAGCCCAGCGAATGCAAACCTTTAGACTATGGCACAATTGAGTCTCCAGAGTAGCTGTGTAAGTGGCTTGTTGCCAGAAGAACATTAGCTTATTGTTGGTGGGGGTGAAACGTTAATATACCCTACAGCATACGTAATCTTGAATACCAACATTACCTCAATAAGTTGAAAATAAAATTAACTCTTGAGTAAACTGTTACTTTTCATTATAAAACAAAATTCACCTTGGCTCAAGTTGGATTCTGGCAAAAAAGTGGCCTCCAGATACAGAATGTCTGCAGACATAAGTATTTTTCCTGATTAAGACAGAAGTTTCTCATAATCTAGCATCTAGTACTGAACTGATGAAATCAATTTTAGTCATAGCTTTTTCTCTTACTGTGTGATTATAAATAAATATATTCTTTCCATAATTAACTTTTTTGTTTCTTATATTGGTATATAACATGACCTTTCTTTCACAACTAACTCATAGGGGTGTTTTGAAATTTTTTCTGATATTATCTTATTCCTTACAATGTTGTTATTTCCATCTTACCCATGATTTCTACATTTTTACTACATTTATTTTCTGTGACATTGAGATTATATTTCAGAACATATTTCATTTGAATAGTAAGCAGATGACCTTTAGCATCTTCAAGCTACTTACACTGATATGCATGCATCAAAAATTGCCTAAAATTAGGACAAACAAAGTAATAATAGCAGTTTGTATATTCTAAACTTCCTTTTTCCCAGACATTGGTATGTTTCAAATGAGCATCATGAAATATTTCTGAGATGGTGTTTTAATTAGAAATCATTAGAATATTGGGAATTTCAAAAGAAGAAATATTGAATATTATTTACTATGTGAGTAATTTAACATATTTCATTACATTCTAATGATTAGAATTATAAAAATAACTGGTATGTACTCTCCACCCTCCATAGCTTATTATTCCCTTGAAAGTAATAACTAAGCAATAAGGCTGCCTGAAATAAATGCTATACTAAAAGAGTAAATAAAACGGTAGATGGTATAAATCAAGGTGCTTTTAATTTAAGCTGGGGAATGGATAAAGGCTTTGCCAAGGTGCCCTGCAGGTATGCCTTGAAAGATGGGTTGGTTTTGTATGTTTTTCTTTCATAGAAAAAGAGAAAAAGGGGGATTTTAGACAAAAGAAACTAAACAATTATGATCTGAAAGATTCTGAGAGAGCATGAACTTCAGGAAAGAATGCATAAAATATGCACTAGGGAATGCAGTGAAAGATTAAACGGAAAATATTTTGAGAGACATTGTGTGTTATTATTATTAAGAATTTATATTTAGTGTTATAACTTAATTTTAGTAATCTGAAAGATAGCATAGCAATGTGTGAAACTCAAAGCCAGAAGCTTTCTCCTAAATCCTTGACTCCAGTAATCAGTAGTCAGTAAGGGTTCTACCTTGCTATGCTCCAGGGAGCTGAAACTCAGTGTACCCAAAGCCAGGCTCCGTCTGTGCCCCTCCTACCCACCTGTGGCTTTTGGTACTGGTGGTAGCCACAGCAACCAATCCAGAAACCTGGAAGGTAGATGAAAGCACTTTCTCCTCATGATGCTCCACGATACACTTGGATATCATACATTGTTGCTGCCACTCATTCCCAAACATCTCTGAAATTTACCCCTATTCTAAATCCTTCTACATTTTCTCCTAATCCCTACTTCTCGATCTGTTTTCCACCTTTCTTTGCCATTATTTATTGTTTCTTAGATAGATAGATAGATACATAGATACATAGATAAATGGATAGATAGACAGATTACTGAGTTATTTAATAAACACTTCCTGTGTTCATAGTTCCAACACCACTCTCTTCACCTCCTCACCAGTGTACCCCCATCCTCTCCCAAGGGCCGCAATCCCCCCAACCCTAACAAGTCCATTGACTCTTTGCCTAGTTTCTCAATGATGACAACTCCAAAGGAAATTATTTTACCTTCTAGGTCCTGAACGACACATTCCCCGTTGCCAACTAAGTTTCAGGATTTTTGCAGCAGATATATAATTTCTCTTTTCTTTCTGTTTGCTTGTTTTGTTTTGTTTGGGGGCTACACACAGTGATACTCAGGTGTTACTCCTGACTCTGCATTCAGGAATATACTCCTGGTGATGCTCAGTGGACCCTATGGGATGCCAGAAATTGAACCCAGTTTGGTCACATGCAAGGCAGTTGCCCTCCCCGCTGTGCTGTTGCTCCAGCCCTGTATCATATCATGCTGTATCGTTCTGTATGTTCTTTACATGCTTTGAAGAATGATCTTTTCCAAACAAGATACAGCAGTATGTAACAGGAGAATATGATATTATTAAATGTGATGCATAAGATGTGAATTAAAATGATCTGTTTTAAAAACTGGTGAAAGGAAAATGTCATTGTCCCTGATTTGTAGATTATTACTATTAATCTTTTTTTTCTGAAAGAATTGGGGTTAAGAGGTTTTCCTACAGACCTGTGTTTTATAATTTAATATGACAACATATGCTACTGAAAATGTTTTGTCTTACCTGATACTTCAATTCAGAAAAAAATTTTCATGAACCATTATCGCATTTCTCTCTACAGACAAATTGCTTAGGACTCACTATCAGTTGTGGGTTTACAATTGCATTATATCTACTGAACAATAAATGTTTAAGGCTTTATTACTGAACTGGTTCACATTTTAATGATTTAGATCATTTTCTCCTTTGCTATGATTATCTGCGTGTTGTGGTGCCCAACTGCTGTAATTTTCATTTGCCATTTGATCAAATATTCTTGAGAAACCTCAATTACAAGTATATTAAATTGTTTCAAAAATGTTTCATTTGCCCAAATTGAAACAACTTGAATTCCATTAGTATGGAAATGACCTCTTAATACTATTTTTGTTCTTATATATAAAAGATGAAACTATTGGCCTTTGGAAATACTTGGCATTTAATTCAGTTTTAAAATGCCATCTTATAGATTTGGTAAAGTAACAAAATTTAATATATTATTCCAGGAAAATTTTATATTGTTTTATACTTTTTTGTCCTCATATCATACTATTCTTTATCATTTATTTCAATTTTAAATGTATTTCCAGTATAATTGACTGCTTGAAAATGTATGTATATTGAATATTTTAGTTTTCAAATAACATTTATATACGAAGCTAATCAAGGTCATATAAGGACATTTGGTTTTCTCAATTTTACGATGAAATAATTTTGTTTAAAAAATAATGAAAATGAGCTGAAGCAATAGTACAGAGGGTAAGGCATTTGCCTTGCATATGACTGACCTGGATTCCATACCCAGAACCCTATATGGTTCCCCAAGCACCACCAGGAGTGATTTCTGAGTGCAGATCCAGGAGGAACCCCTTAGCATTGCTGGGTGTGACCCCCCCCCAAAGCAAAAACAAAACAAAACTTCAAAATGGTCCCTCATTTTTTATATGTGAAATATGTAATAAATAGAAACCAACTTATAATTCAGAATTCTGACAAGTTCATTCTTTTAAATTACTTTAGGAAAATAATAATTACAATTTATAATTTTCCAAGCAGGAAAATTATAGATTTTATATTGATAGTGTAATAATATTTATGGTGTCAAAATAGCTGCTAATAAATTCTAAAATAAGTTTCTTATTGCTATAACCAACTGCTTTTTGTATAGAATTAGTATCATCAGCTATTCAAATTATTTAAGAAATTTGATATGTGAGGACAGGAATTCTTACAATAATTCAGGAAATATTTTTAGTAGTGTAGTTAAATATTTTCAATGTAATTTCACGGTTCCCCAAGACTTAAATTTATTTTCCACACATATTATCTTTTGGTATAACTTTACTGAAAGTACACTTTTATGGCTTAAACAATTTTAGACTTTATGAGAATATTGTGAAAATTATCCACAATTGAAGAATAATGAGTTAAATGAACAAAACATATATGTCACTTTACTATCAGGAAAGAAATAGGAAAATGTTATATTAAATTAAAAAACTGTTGTACTAGTTCATGCCAAACACAGTAACAATAAGTCTCACAATGAGAGATGTTACTGGTGCCCGCTTGAACAAATTAATGAGCAACGGGATGACAGTGACAGTGACTAGTTCATACTTTCTAATTCATTAAAAATTTTTAAATATACTTATATTTCCTCCTACTGTCAAGCCCCACAAACCAAAAGCATTTCCTTCAGCTGTCAGTCATTCATTTCCTTTCTTGTCGTTATGTCATATTTGTAGAACAGAATTCTAAGATGCACTCCTGCCCCATCCTCTCCCCAACTCATCTCGCTCCAACACCATTCAGATCTGATGCCATAACTGATTCATCTTTTTCCTACTTCATTCTTTTGATGTCCACACACCTTTCTTGTATGACTAAAAATTCTCATTTCAGTGGTTAAAAAATAACATGTGGACAGGCAAATGGATAGAAAGGTGGGTAGCAAGAAAGAAGAACAAAGAACACAATGTGTTAGTCCATTATTTATGAAATTGAATTTTCTTCTATACAGAAAAAAATACTTTTGATTTTTTTTTGTAATGAAACAAGAACCAACCCTGGGTAGAATGTCTTTCCATTTTCAGACGCACCCAGATTTATAAGGATAAAGGAGATATGCCACCTAGGCTAGAGTGCTTATGTTTGGGTGACCCCAAAGAAAAACCACATACATGAGGAAAAAGATGTAAATATCACACAGATGTGGAAAAATTGTGATTCACTATACTCATAAGAATGTAATGAAACCACATGCCATATGTGCAGCTTTAGTCCTTCCTCCTTGTCTGGCTCAGTACCTTACAGTCATTTCTTTATCATTGACTCACCTTTATACTGCTGACACCAAATAAAATAATCTCCTGGCCTATGTGTGATTGTGTTGCAGAGGAAATTAAGCCCCAAAAGAATCTCAAGGTGAAAAAATCTAGTTTAGTAAATTTGATAAGATCTAAACTAGTGTCACCCAAATGGAACTCGAAGCGTCCCCTTCACACATGTGAGGTAATGGAATTATGTAAGGGTTGTTAGTAACCTTGGGCGCAACTGAGGGATGCTTTCTCTCTGTTCACATAAAGGAAGTAGATATTCAGGGGGCACCGAGTGATTTTATTTTTCTGCAAATGTAACAATAAACAAAAGAACTTTGGAAACCTTGCTTCCAGAAAAAAGGTCCTGATCCATATCTTTCTGTTTATCTTCTTGGTGTTGGGGAGAGGGTTTGGGGCAACATGTGTTCAGGAATTACTCCTGGTTCTGCATTCAGGAAACACTCCTGCAGACTTGAGGTACCAGGTGGGATACCAGGGAGCAAACCTGGGTTGGCTGTGTGAAGTGTGTGCTTTGTCCGCTGTGTTCTCATGATCAGCTTCTTTAGATTTAATTCATGACTTAATTGGAGTGTCAGTGTATTCTACAGAACAATATTGTATGGTGGCAGTTAAGGAATTAGTGGCCTAATCGGGCTCATTTTCTCCTCATGGCAGTAAACATAGTAAGCCCCAGAATATTTTAAGGCCATGAGTGAGAAGACCATGGGTTCTACTTTCATGATGAGTTAAATAGGAAATGCTGTTATTTAACCACAAATCTTTAGTTGATATCATAGAAATGTCAAGGTCATGACTTGGGTCAAATTCACCTACTTGCCTTTGGGATTGCACTTAGATTAGCAGGGGAACTTCTTGTCTCTTTGATCTTACTTTATTACCATTGCTTACCAACCATCTGAAGTTTCCCTCTGATAGAACATCTACTGTCACTCACCTGGTTGTCATACTGCAGACCTCTCTCTGCAGAGAGCTTCAGTTGATGCTTTGATCCACTGTTCATTGACATTTGGTTCTTAGACGGAAGTCTTTGATTTAGCAAGATAAAAAGAATGTGGCTACATTAAATAAGTCAAATAAATTATCATTTTCGGAAGCTGTTGGTTCAAGACTTTGTTATGATTTTATTTTATTAAGTGCCATAGTGGTTTATGGTTCTATAAACAAATCTTTTATAAAATTATGTTCAGGCTCTGTAGCACTCTACTGCAATATAATTTTTTGAGCACCTGTTATACCTGCCTTAAGAACTATATTTCACAGGGTAAATAAAATCAAATTATGTGGAGATAATTGCAGAAAGATCTAAATAAACCAATAAAGACAGCACCAATATTCAAAACAGCAATTACATATTTCACACCAATGAAAATGGTGCACATTAAAAAAATAACTAGAAATAGTCTATATTAGTGGAGATGTGGTGAAAATGGAACTCTCATCCACTATTGGTGGGAACATAGTCAGATTCAAATCCATTGAAAATAGTATGGAAGTTTCTCAGAAACACAAAAGTAGAACTACTGTATGACCGAGACATCCTACTTCTTGGCATTTACATCTAAAACACAAAAATATTCATTCTAAAGGACATGGACACACAACTATTCATTGCGACATTCAGCACAACACCAGATACAGAATCAGCCTAGGGGCCCAAATGCAGATGATGGGCTAGTGAAAATCTGGTATATAGACACCATAGAATACTACACAGCTGTGAAAGCATGCTTCGACTCAGATGAAACTGAGATTAGAAGTGAAGTCAAGTGAGCCAGCTAGACAAACACCAGGTGACTTCACTTATCTGTGGTATATAGAAAAATAACAGGAGAAAATAATGCTTAGTTTTGAAGTGGGAATATTCAGGCTACCCTGGACCCTTAATTATAGAGAAGAGGACATGGATGGAAAGAAACTGAGAGTGAGAAGAGATGGATAGAGACAATGGGGGTAAGAGTCAGAGAACTAACATCGGAGGGTAGTGGTGTGGTACAGGCATGGACATGGAGGTCTGTGCTATATGTATGCTACATGAATCCTGATACCTTAATGTTTAACAAAAATCAAAGTATATGAGGATTGTATAATATAACACCAGCTGTACTATGTCTCCAGCCCCATAAAGATAAATATATATAAGGAAATATATATATGCACATTTATTGGTGAGGGGCTTGCCTTATTAGAGGCCAATGCTATTTAAATCTCTTGCACACGGTCCCTCAAAGCACTCCGATATGTGGCCCTAGAAGCTCCAGAGACTGTTGAGGTGACCTGAGTGATATTAAATACTATACTTCACCTTGAATGATCAGGCCGGCACACTGATTTCTCTTCCCAGTGACCAAGAGTTACCTGGAGAGGCCCTAGGTCCCCTGAGCACTGCTTGGGAAACCCCACACATGCAAGTTATAGCCACCATCAAGTGATGCTTTGAGACAGCTCTTAGTATGGGTAGTGCAGTGCCTGCAAAAATTAACATCATCATAAAGCTGGAAAACTATAACTTACTACCCAGATCTGATTTTCGACACCCCATATGGTCCCCCAAGCCCTATCAGGAATGATCCCTGAGTAAAGGTATGTATGGCCCAAAAACTAAGCAAGGAATGTTGTAACTTACTAAACAGCATTACCATATGTAGTTTCACATCAAATTAACTATTTAAGCTGCAGAAGAATAAGAATCCAAATCACTTTTTCTTAATATCAGCCTTTTTCTTTCTAAAATCTATTCAGCATATTGTTTTTACTGATGTAGAAGCATATTTCCCTTAGGTGATCATTTCCCTTTCTATCACTCAATTCTTAAGATTTTCCTAGTTATATCAAATTTTATTGTAAATAGTTTTTGTAGAGCTCTATTGATTTTTTAAAAATTAAATTTTAGCTGTTTAGTTTTTTCTTCTGTTAAAAAATAAATAAAATAAGGAGGCCAGAGAGAGTACAGCAGGTAAGATGCTTGCCTTGTACATGGTAGGCTAGTGTTTTTGTATAACCCCCTAAATCCACCAGTGTTTCCTGAGCACTGCCCTGCGAGACCCCAAAGCAAAATCAAAGGAAAAAATTTTCCCTATCTCTCTACAGTCAGTTTCAAAAGATACCCGTTATTTTCAAATCATATTTACATTTGGAGGGAGGCAGAAATGGGGAAGGGGTGGTAAGGGTTTGGGTTGCATCTGGTGGTGCTTAGGAATTAACTCTGGCTCTGTGCTCAGGGGGTCTTTTGTAGTACCCAGAGTTAGGACTAAGGCCAGCCAGGTGCTTAGTTCTGGCTCTTTACTCAGGGACCACTTCTGGTGGGGTTACAGAGACCCCATTCTCTCTCTCTCTCTCTCTTTCTCTCTCTCTCCCTAAATATTTTGATTCTTGAAAATGTCATAGTCAATATTTCTGTTTTGTGGATGATAATAACAGTTATATGACTATAAAATGTTCATGCAAAATATACTAGTAAAATAATAAATAGGATTAAATTGGATTCATAGGGGTGGGGTAAAACATAATAATAAAAAATAAATTGGATTCATAATTTAACTTCATAATTACTTCATAGATTTTAGATATTTTTAACATGTATATATCTCAGACTCACTTTTAAAGCTGTAAGGAGGATTAGTCATGGAAGCCTGCCTCAAGTGCTATGGGAGAAGGCAGTTGAGGGAGAGAGATACAGATAGAGAGAGGGAGGGAAAGGGGGAGAGAGAAAGAGAGATACAGAGAGAGGAAGGGAAGGGGAGAGAGAGATACAGAGGGAGAGGAAGGGAGAGAAGAGAGAATGAGAGAGATACAGAGAGAGAGGGGAGGGAGAGAGAGAGAGAGGGAAGGAGGGAGAGAGGGAGAGGCTACCCTTGAGCCATAGAGTAGGCTGGGGGAGCAGGGAGGGAAACTGGGGTCATTGGTGGTGGGAAATGGACACTGGTATTGTATGGATGTACACATGTTGTATGCATATTACATGGTATTGTATAGATCATTGTATGAATTAAATCCAATCATGAACAAATTTGAAACTGTGTATCTCACAGTAACTCAATTAAAAATAAATAAATAGAAAAGGATTGATATTGTTCTTCAGATCAATTCTAAATAGGTATCAGGTTTTCAAGATATTTTATAATCTATATTAATTTTAATTACATTTTTCCATGTTTTAAGCATAATATTTCTCTTTAGATTTAGAGTAATTTAGTAAATATTTAAGTATTATTTGGGGCCAGAGTGACAGTACAATGTACTATCACTGAACATGGTCAAGCTGGGTTCAAACCCAGCACTCTGTATGGTCCCCGGAACCCCACCAGGAGTGATTACTGAGCACCACTGGATGTGCCCCCCAAAAATAGTCTTTGCTTTCTGTTTATTTATAATGCAGGTCTTCCATTGTTTGTGATTAAAATAATCTTTATTCATAATTTAAGATATACCCATGAAGCCTTGTGTATCTTTTGCATTTATAACATACCTACCCCTAAGAGCTCTGTAAACATGCAGTAATTTTTTTTTCCTTTCTCAGAATACAGTTACAGTGTATCTTAGGATATACTCACCTGAATGGCCTTAACATTTCATGTTTGTGAACTTATTATAAAATGGCAGAATTTATATTATTTTTATTGCATTGCAGCCTGCAATTTCTAGGCCACTTTGGGAAAATTTGCTACTGAAAGATAAGTGAAAACCACTGTCCTTGATTCTGTTCTTTGAAAGTGCTAAAAGTTACGAAGTTCCACTCAGAATTTATTAACAACACAGTATATTTCTGCCTGTTTTTAAAGCCTACACTTACTGGTGAATAAAAAATATTTACTAATTTTCATTTTACAAACTTAGAATAACAATATCAAAGCAAGAATACAATTTAACTTATATTTAATATTATACTTTAATCAATAGCATGTAATGTAACTCATTTCTATATTATCAGAATCAACTTATGTGACTTTTGAAAAGATTTTTAGTAATGAAATATATACTTTTTATTTGACTGTGGAGTCATTTTGGTCACATGTACAGTACAATGATTTTAGGTTCTAGAAATGTAATACCTTCAGATCAGGTTTGAGATACCTCATTCCTAGTTAACTTTCTAAGAAAGATAACTCACCATAAATGCTCTACATTTTGCATTCTTGGTACAAATGAAATTTTTACAGGCTTTATAATATTCAGTATATGAAGTGAATTTATAAATTTTATGATCTGAAGTAGAAAACAAGACATCCTGCTAACCTTCCCTGAACATCAGATAAGCTTGTCAAAAATGTGTGATCTTGTCTCCTGGATCCTCAGCTTGTTGTCTGCAGAGCTGAGAAACTCATTTTGGTCTGTCTTTGGTGTACAACAATCATCCATTGGCTGAGTGACTTCAGTTACTCTTTTGAAAACAAACACTTTTGTTAAAATGGTTTTGCTCATTTCCTGGTTTCTAGTATTTTGTTACATCAGACTTCAGATCAAATTAAAAACAAAATCTCTAGATACATTAACTAGACTCTTAAAGAATACAGTTCCATTTACTGGTTTGCTGTAAGAGGTAACATAAACTAAATTATTTTGTTCCTGGTAAGGAGGGAACATGGGAGGTAGGTGGAAAACTGGGAACAGTAATGGCGAGAAATTCACAGTGATGGTGGGATTGGTGTTAGAAGGCTGAATGCCCAAAACTACTTTGTTATGAACAACTTGGCAAACCACAGTTTTGGGTTTTTTTTTCTTGGCTTTTTGGGTCATACCCAAAACTGCTTTATTATGAACAACTTGGCAAACTACAGTGGGTTTTTTTGTTTGTTTTTGTTTTGTTTTGTTTTTCCGCTTTTGCTTTTTGAGTCACACCTGGCAATGCTCAGGGCTGACTCCTGGCTCTGCATTCAGGAATCACTTCTGGCAGTGCTGGGGGGACCATGTGGGATGCTGGGAATCGAACCCAGATCGGCCGCAAATGCCTACCCGCTGTACTATCGCTCCAGCCCCAAACTACAGTGTTTTAAAGAAGTCAGCAATAAAAAGATTGCCATATCATGTTTTGATGTTTTTTTATTCAAAATAATTAGCTTAATTAAAAAAAAACTATTAGTGCCAATCTGTTAGAGGCATATTTTTAAGAGTAATTTTGTAAAATATGTTTGTAATATGATAATTTTCTTTGTATCATGTTTGTATAATCATCATACCATTCCTTAATGTGTAGTAAATGCATTAATTAATCATGGATGTGATTGAATATTTTTCACATATTTAGTATTCATAGACTATTCATGAGACCTGGGGGAGATTGCTATCAATAGCTGCATCTTATTATTTCATTTAGTTTGGGACCACCCCTGGCTGTGTTCCGACCTTACTCTCTTGGCTATGAGTCCAGTTACCTCTCCTGGTGGGGCTAGGGACCCTCAGGAGTTTTGAGGTTCAAACCCAGTTGTCCACATGAAAGACACACACCCTACATACCACAGTATCACTCTGGCCTAGCATCTTTGAGTTTAAAAATAAACATCAAATTTGTTGAGTTCATTAGAGTAAAATTGTTTTTCCAAGAAAAAAATATGAAGTGAATTTCAAAGCTATTATGAAGAATGTCATCAACTTGTATAATTTATGAATTATATATCTGTATCTGAATTATATATCTGTATATGAATTATATGTCTGTATCATGCTAAAATACCTTATTGGAGTAAGTACAGTGATTTAATAAATTATGTATGACTCTGCTTACTGTTTAGCATTCCTAAGACACCACCCATTACTTTATCACATTACTTCCTTCTACATAATTCTAATTCATCGCATTCCATTTTATTTTTTAATAATTTTGTTTCTTGGTCTTTTCCCCTCTTTTTAATATCATTCCCATCTCAACTCCTAGCAATTTTAGTATACATGGTATAGATCCTTCTAAAGATACGTCCCTTCCCTTCTCCCATGATCTTGTCTTATACATGTCTCCATCTCTGACTGCCTTTCAAATTCATAGTTGAAATGTAACCACATAGCCTATAAAATTTAATTCATATATTCCCACCTGACTATTGCTTCTCATTTTACTTCTGGTTTACTTTCCATAGTATTAGTATCCAATATTCCTTTACTTATTTAATTTTAAACTTTGTGACATCGAAGGTTTTCAGATGTATAAAGCCTCTTATAGAACATGAAAGCATCAGTCAACCAGTTCAACGACTATCAGTTTGTTTCAATTTTGGTTATTCTATTATAATATTAGGTATATATTACAATGCAGTATATTGTCTATAACTACATACAGATTTTTTAAAATATATGCCGTCTTTTTATTACATTAAAATTCACATGAATTCTTAATACTGCTCCCCCACAAGATCTTAGACTTTACACCCCGACCTGTTTCACTGCTTTCTGATCCATGACCTGCTCTAGTCTCCTAATCCAGTTTAAATTCCATAGTGTATTGTTTCTATCTTACTTCACAGTACACTGAGATCTCAACTGTAATTATTTTTCTCACATTGTACCAAATCCATAACCAGAACTGCAGTCCCAGTTACATATAATTTTCCCTCTCATGACTTATCCCTGCTGCTGAACAAAGTTGGTAAATAAATGGCAACTTCAGTTCCCCCCTCATTTTGAATGTGTCTGTCCATTGCACTGTTAAGGCAGCCATCAGTCTGCTTATATTTTCAGAGCCTTTTCTACCAACTTTATGCCTGCTTATTGCCCCTTAGCCCGTGACTCTCATATGGCTTTTTATATGTAAATGTCTTTTCAATTGAAGACATTGCTTCCAGGTTCACCCGGAAAATGGGCAGATTCAGAAAAGAACATCCATCATGCCAGAACCGCAGCCAACCCTTCGGTAGCATCTCACCCTCATATTGTCCTCTGGGCTTGAAATTTTACTCGCTTTTACTGGTCTTTATTTTGTGTACTCTAATTGTTTTACCTTCTATTAGAGCTTATATTTTATCACGTCTAAAGATATTGTCTAGAAATTCCCTCCTTCCCTATACCACTTTCCGTCATCTTTTGTTTTATCAACTTTCTGTTATTATTTATATCAGCTTTCAGCAACCACAACAATAACAAAAATGCATCACATTACGGCTCAATTCATAGCTGCTGCTCCATTTCTTTGATTCTAATTGTAGTCAGTTTGTACGAAGGAGTTGCCTAACCTGGCTATTGCTAATATTTGCCCTATTGCTTCTTAAACCCATTCCAAATAATGTTCTTTACACTTCTCTTAAACTTCATTTTAGTTGTGTCAATTCATATATTATTAACTAACCTATTGGATTCTTTTTATTTCTTTCTATTTTTTTTTTTTTTTTTGCATTTTGGGTCACATCCGGCGAGGCCCAGGGGTTCCTCCTGTCTCTGCATTCAGGAATTACCCCTGGCAGTGCTCAGGGGACCATATGGGATGCTGGGAACGGAACCCAGGTCGGCCGCGTGCAAGGCAAACACCCTACCCACTGTGCTATCGCTCCAGAATCTAACCTCTTGGATTCTTAATACTACTGTTACTTCATTTAGCAGTAGGATAGTGACACTCATGAACATACCCATCTGTTTGCTATGTTGTTTTTACTTAGAATCGAACAAATTCTATCTTCTCTGTTTCCCGAGGCTCTTTTCTGTTACATCTTCTTGACCCTTAATGTTCTCTCCACTAAGTGCATCATTCTGGGACCAGAGAAATAGTACAGTGAGTAGGGCTTTTGTCTTGCATTCATCCAACATGGGTTTGATCCCCTTGATCCCCGACACCTCCTATGGTCCCCCAACCCCCACCAAGAGTGATCCTTGAGCAAAGAACCAAGAATGATCCCTGAGCACTGCCAGGTATGACTGGGTGTGGCCCCCAAACAAAAAATATGTATCATCCTATAGTGTTCTATACAACGTACCTGTTAATTATGTTGATCACTTATAGTCTCTTGCCCCACCAAATTTAACCTAGGTTCACTAAAGTCAAGGTTTAGATCCCCTTTTTTTTGTAATGGTGTGTGTGGTCAGTCTGTATAATAGTTGCATATGAATTATTGTTACAAATATGCACGAAATGATTGCATTATAGTTTTATCTTCTAATTTGGAAAACTTACATTTTATATTCTATTCATTTATTTTTTCTGTTGTTTCCCTGAAAATAAGCAACTTATTTGACTTACTGATAATTGTTTTATAATTTTCTCCTTAACAGGTCATTGCTTTGGCGATGGATATATTTACAGATATAGACATTTTCAAAGAACTGGTGGAATCATCAATTCGTGGCATATCTGTATACATTCTGCTTGATGAATACAACTTCCGTCATTTCTTAGCCATGACTGAGAAACAGGGTTGTCAGATTCAGCGGCTCAGGGTAAGAATATCATCTTTTCTATTTCTTAAGCACTTTGTGTGCCATGTTTATCACAATCAAAATGAGGTACTGTGAAGCTATCTCAAATAAAATAAAAATTGAACATATTCAAGGTAGTGAACGAATTGATCACAGAAAAGACTTTTTGTGCTTCTAGAATTTGGCTGGAAACACACATATCCCTACAAGTTGCATAATGTTCTTTTCTTGGTAGTGAAGTGCTCAGCCGCTGAATTAACTTTGCCTCAATTTTGTATGCCACAACATTAATAACTCTGAATTAAGTGAATCATTTAATTTTCTAAAATAAGGGTATATTTTTATTTTATGTTTTGGTCATCAATCCCTACAAACTGAAAATATTTATTTCAGAAAAAGCCTAAGAAATTTAGGAAATCACCCGGTATAAATATAGTAATAGTAATAACTGCTCTTGAAATTGTGTTAATACAAATACTTTAGCAACTATTTTCTTTGAATATTTCTTGATGATGTTTCAAATTTTCACTGTTTAAAATTTTAATTCTATGTGAGTTTTCAACTATACATTTTATCCAAATTTTTTATATGACATGTTTTACTTTTCATGATATCCCTTTTCTATCCATAATTTTTCCTTTATATTTGCTACAATTTTAGAATATTCGAGTACGGACAGTAAGAGGCCAAGATTATCTTTCAAAAACAGGATCAAAATTTCATGGAAAAATGGAACAGAAATTTTTGCTAATTGATTGTCAAAAAGTTATGTATGGTTCCTACAGGTAAGATCAATTTATTAACCTTCAGTATTTTCCAGTTATTTTTAAGCTTTAGCATAATATATTTTTGTCATATCTTCAAAATAAAAGAGGACACTTACATCTATGGAAACTTGAAAAACTGGATTTTAGTTCTGGGCTTTACAGAACATTAAGACTTTTGGGAATTAACCTAACTTCCTTAGACTTCAAGTTGCTCTCCCTAAAATGACTTTGACAGATATTGCAGATTCCATGCAGCTCTTTGATATAAAAAGTGCTTTTGCGCCCTATTAAAAGAGTAGTAAGTGGGTTATTCTTTCAAGCCTTGGTTCTCTCTTGAGCACATATTCTTTCTCTACCCTGAAGATGCCTATACCTCTCTTTCTAACCTCATGCTTTCTAAGTAAATTTTGTTTAATAAAATCTATCATGCTTCACTGTATTTTTAATTAAAAATATAAAGTGTGGAAGTAGCAACATATGTTCTTAAAAATAGTTCATCTCCTTGCAGAACTTATCAAATAGATTTTTCTTATTTTAATATATTTAGAATTTGAAAATTCTCACGAGCCACTGTAGTATCATTGAAAAAAATTGGCTCTGGCTATCATAGACTGGAGGCCAGAGAAATAGTATAGTGAGTGAGTCATTTGCTTCTCACAAGGCTGGTCCTAATTCCGTCCTCAGCACCCCTTAAATTCCCCGGAGTCTGCCATAAGTGTTTCCCGGAGCACAGGATCTGGATTAAGCCTTGAGCACTGCTGCATGTGTACCCCAAACAAACAAGCCAAGACAAAATAAAATTATAAAGAAATATCATGGGCACTAGACTCAACTGTTCAATTCAAAATTCTATTTTCCAGTATTTTTTTAATCTGCCACTAAAAAAATATTTTACCGTTCTGTGATTTGGTCCTTTCACAGTTTTTGTCCCTGTTCCTTATAACGGATTTACAAGCCAGTTGCTTTCATCTGCATTGGATCAATGATGATGCTGAAGTTTCAAACTTCAAGTTTATGCTTTAAGTTTCAGTTTTTAATAGCTTAGCTGAAGCCATACAACTAAGGGCCAGAGGCAGCCAACACCAGGCTGCCTCAAGAGAATCATCACTTCTAAGTTGACTTCCCTAGTGTTGTTATTGGTTGGCCTGGCATTCAGTTGGCTGGGCTACACAATGAGTCCATATTGGAAACTACTAACTGTAGCACTGTAGCACTGTCATCCCATTGTTCATCGACTTGCTCAAGTGAGAGCACCAGTAACATCTCCAGTGTGAGACTTGTTGTCACAGTTTTTGGCATATCAGATACACCATGGGTAGCTTGCCAGGCTTTGCCATGCGGTGGAATACTCTCGGTAGCTTGCTGGGCTCTCCCAGAGGGGATGGAAGAATCAAGCCCAGGTCAGCTGCATCCAAGGCAAACGCCCTACCTGCTGTGCTATCACTTCAGTCCACTACAGTAAACTGTTGTGAACTGCTAAGTGGTCAGAGCAGAGCAGCTTCATTACTAAAGACAGTGAGAAATAATTA
Source organism: Sorex araneus (assembly GCF_027595985.1). Classification (NCBI taxonomy): domain Eukaryota; kingdom Metazoa; phylum Chordata; class Mammalia; order Eulipotyphla; family Soricidae; genus Sorex; species Sorex araneus. Next base: position 289,655,666 of record NC_073313.1, on the reverse strand, counting down.
GGAGAAGAATGAATATAATAGGATGATATAGGGTGAAAGTTTTGTCTCTTTCCTTCACATAAAAGTTTAAAAAAAAAGGTATCAGTGTTTTATGTGAATAGCTGTTGGCAGCTTCCTTACTTGGTTATACCTTAATTTGCCACATTGTAAATTGAAGATAATCATAGAACCCACTTTGTGTCATTGTGGGAATAAAATGAGTTAATGCATCCTAAACTCTTAATGTTAGTTATGGTTTTGAACTTGTTTTAAAATTTTAACTGTTATTTTCTACTAATTTTCCCTTTATTTGAAAACGCTGTTTGAAATTCAAAAGGAAAACCTGTTAAAAGTAGAAATTACAACTAGTTCTTGAAATTAATGAGTCTTTTAAAAATACTCATTAAAAGTATATGCATTTGTTCAGAACCACTTGCTTTAGAGGGTTTTTAATTGAAATTTTAATTAAAATTGGGTGTTTAGTTGACTTACAGAATGGAGTACATTAGTTAATCTCATCATAATTGATGCTATCTTTATAATATGATTTTATTTTTAGGATTATCTTCATTGGTAAATTCATCTCAATTTGCTACCACTAGGTATCAATAGGGACTATATGTTGAGATGAATGACTTAATGTTTGGAAAACAACAACAAAACTCTTTTTATATTTAGATTATAAACTAGTGGTAACATTTAAGTTAATATTTGTGGGAGTTAATAACGAATGTATATGAACACATTGTCACTGTCATCCCGTTGCTCATCGATTTGTTCGAGCAGGCACCAGTAACGTCTCTCGATTATGATATTTATTTTTTACTATTTTTGGCATATCCAATATGCCACAGGTAGCTTGCCAGTCTCTGCTGTTCGGTCGCGATACTCTCGGTAGCTTGCCGGGCTCTCCAAGAGGGGCAGAGGAATCGAACATGGGTTGGCCGTGTGAAAGGTGAACACCCTACCGCTGTGCTATTGCTCCAGCCCATGAACACATTACACATTATAAAAATGTATCAATATATGATCATTAATGAAATCTACTAACAGTTACTTTTTGTCAGTTTTAAATACACTATTTTTTTAAAAGAAGAATTAATGGTTATTAGGCATTTGTGGGGTTTTTTTAATTATCATGGGCCTTTGCTATTACTAGCAAATGTAATTGGATCTGGTAATTATAAGCCAGTTTTCATAGAATTTGGATAAAATTTTTCTTACGTTTGGTTGAAAAAAAGCCTCGTATGCTCATATTATAGCACTGCCATTGATCTTCCTAAAATTCAAAATACCTCCTTAATTCAGTTCTTTACCATACAATGTCTTCACACTTTAATTCTTCATCATTTCCCCAAAGAGTTGGTCAGGCAGTATGTCTGGCTCAGCATCCTCACGAGCAGGAACACACAAGGGATCTACACCAGCCCCATCATGATGGTGCCCATGCATCAGGACAGACTTTTGAATCAACATGTGCAACTTGTCTCCTGAACTGGATGCTACCCTCATTTGAAATTACCACACAAATAACTGGAGTACATGTAGTAAGGTCCACAAGTTGGCTGGGACTTTGCACATTTTTTCTTTACTACAAGTATATTTTGTCTTTTCACTTTGATCTCTTTTTTTACATCTAAGATTTTCAGTTTTATAAGCCATCTTCTAAACTTTTCTTACTTTAAATGTCTATTCATCTTTGCCCTGTGTTAATATTTAAGAATGAAGGAATATTTAAAATAAAATGAAAATTATGTGTGAAATGCTTATCAACTACTGAATGTACAGGGGCATGATTGGGTGAGGTTCTTACAGTTTTCCATCAGATTTCTAAATGATAGCATAAACAGCTTTTTTTTAACTGGAGCCCCTCAGCATCTTCAAAGACGAATCTCTGAATTGAATATATTAAATTGAAAGTCTTTCTGTTACCTAGAATTATATTACATTATTTTCTGTTTTACCAAAGCAAAGAACCTCTTCCAATTGCCACCCATTTGACTAGCGTCATTTTCTTCTCAGCATCCTATGTCATAAAAAGTAAATGTGTTTGTTCCATCACATGATGGAATAATTTGGCAGTTATTTTTATTTCATACCTTTGTGTATATTTTTATGACATGCATAACTTTTATTTTGTCTTGTTACTGGTTCAGCATTTTCACAAAATAATGTAGTTTCTGTGCTGGTTTTGGCTACTTTTACCTCATTCTAACTACTTTATCCATAGTAAATTTAGTCCCTTATTTTTTCATGTCTGCATTACAAATAGCTAATAAGAAAAAAGGCAAAAGTATTTTTTATTATGATGTATTTAAATTTGGAAATAAGTCTTACCTAATAAAATGCTGGGCTTTGATTTTAAGGTTTCACCCACTAGTTCCTCTAATTCAACCAACTATACTTTGTTGAACTAAACCGTGGTCATTACTCTTTCCTTCATTGTCTCTGTTTCTTATTTCACACAAGTTGTGCTTCCACACCTTTTTAGGTATGAACTTCTGAATAGGTGTGGTCAAAACTTTGATAAACTTTTCTTATATTTGATAACTGACTATTCTTTTATTTTGTATCTATAACCTATTTTATTTTAATATCTTCAGTTGAATTGAACTTTTTTTAATGACTTACTTTTGTTACATTTCTTTAATTCATCCGGGTCTTCCACAAATGTGCATATAAAGAGAACCAATTAAATATCCTTCTCACAGCAAACATATTAGTGAAACTTGCACCTGTTAATATACCAAGAGTAGCACACTACATTTGATGGGGTTTAAAGTAGAAGGCAACCAATATTATGGGGAAATATGTTTATTAAGATATATATATGTGGGGCTGGAGCGATAGCACAGCGGGTAGGGCATTTGCCTTGTACTCAGCAGACCTGGGTTCGATTCCCAGCATCCCATATGGTCCCCTGAGCACCGCCAGGAGTAATTCCTGAGTGCAGAGCCAGGAGTAACCCCTGTGCATCGAAAACAAAAACAAAAAAACAAGATATATAAATATATATATATATACACACAAGTTTTAACCTTTAACAACATATTAGTAATCTCTTATAGAAGGCTTAATGGCTCCTGGGTGAAATACAAGAATCTTCACACAGTTTCCTCTAAGAAACCATTTTTTTTTAGTCCCTCCTGGCAATGCACAGGGGTTACTCTTGGCTCTGCATTCAGAAATTACCCCTGGCGGTGCTAAGGGGACCATATGGGATGCTGGGAATCGAACCTGGGTCGGCCGCGTGCAAGACAAACGCCCTACCCGCTGTGCTATTACTTCAGCCCCTAAGAAACCATTTTTGAATCATTTTTAGCAGATCATTCATAACAAGCAATACAGAATTAAAAAATTTCACCTAGCATAGTATCAGTATACTTGTTACATAATGATGTTTAAAGAATTTATACATTTTAAACTTTACTGTGCACATTCTTTTACCATTTTTTATCTGCCTTTGCTACTGTCTTTATAGAAAATGGTCCTACATATCTGTTTCATTTTCATTCTGTATTAACCCCCATGTATCATTTACTTTATTGATTACATACTACATTAATAATTTATTTATAGCTCAGTGACTATTTTATCAATTTTTTTATTTTAAATACCAGATTTTTAATTTGTTAAATTATTAAGAAATTCCAATATAAATTTTACCTCAAATATTGAGAAAGGGGGAAGGAGAGATAATATAGGGGATAAGGCACTTGCCTTGCATACAGCCAACCCCAGCTCAACACCTGCACTATAATACTTGCCTGTCTTACATTAGAGCATGTCAGTTCTATAGGAATTCTTTTAGCTGTTTTGTACATGTTCTCATTTTTTATATGCAAAATGAAAATCCAAACTTATGTAGCTGGTTAACGCATAAGAAACTAGTCTCCCAACTTTCTCAGCTGCTGACTTTGCAAAAACTTCTTGGATGTAGTATGTGATAAATAATGTCATTTTTAACTCCATAAAATGTGGTAAGGGGGATGCAGAATGCACAAATGTCTTTTGTTTAAACATCTGGAACAATATAAGCAATTATGGCTAGTTTTAAGGCCAGAACTTGAATCCCTTTAATAGATGTTTCTCTCTACTCCCATCTACAAAAAAAAAAAAATGGATGGGAGTGAAGACACATGCATTACAAGGACATAATGACTTAAGATGATCTAAATTATGGTAGCAAAGGAAACCAAGTCAAAATACTCTTGTTGGCATGCAAAGAGATGTTTTCTTAGTAGAACTATTATTATTGTTTTAACTTTTCTAAACTGAAATTCTTTACTTTTCATTTTTTTTCAGCTATATGTGGTCATTTGAAAAAGTCCACCTGAGCATGGTTCAGATAATCACAGGACAACTTGTTGAATCCTTTGATGAAGAATTTAGAACTCTCTATGCCAGGTCCTGTGTTCCCAGCTCATTCGTCCAAGAAGAATCAGTCAGAGTGAAGCGTGGCAAAGCTCTCTGGGAGAACGGCAGTCACCAGCGATCAGTTTCTTCACTTGCTTCTGTTTCCAGCCAAAGAAATCATTTTGGTAGACAAGATCCCATTCACAAACTAGATGCAAGCTACTTCCAAAACAGAGGCATGTATGCCCGAAATGAACATGACAAATATGGCATAAGAAACCATGGCTATAAACCACATTTTGTTCCAAACATGAATGGTCCAAATGCTGTCCGTCAGTATCAACCCAGTCAGATTAGTGAAAACTGGAAGAGGCACAGCTATGCCGGGGAACCGTCGGAAACGGCTCCTTACCTGATGCTTAACAGAGCGATGAATCGAAACATGAATCCTGCCAGTAACTGGAAAAGGTCCACCGAGAGCCTCAGTGTGGCGTCCTCCTCCAGGGGAGGCTACATCAGCCAGCAGAACGCTCCTTCCCAGAGCTTTGCCGATCGGCTTGCACAGAGAAAAACACCAAATCTTGGAGACAGGAATTCAAATATGCGGAGGTCTTTTCACGGGACAGATAACCACATCCGTCTTCTGCAACAGCGAATGCCAACCCTTGAGCATACCACTAAATCGTTCCTGCGTAACTGGAGAATTGAATCCTACTTAAATGATCAGTCAGAGTCAGCAGCTGAGTCCAATGGCTCTGCTCTGGGGGACCGGCTGGAGGGCTATGATTGTCCTGAGAACTTGAAAGCCAGCGCCCTTTATAATCATTCCCGGCTGCGTTCCTCTTTTATGTTTAAACCAACTTTACCTGAGCAGCAGGAAGTTAACAGTTGCACAACTGGATCCTCAAATTCAACCGTCATTGGTTCCCAGGGAAGTGACACACCAAAAGAGGTCCCAGATACCACGACAACTGTACGTTTGACAGACAAACCCTTGCAAGAATCAGTCCCCAAACCCCCGCTGCAGTCAGAGGCACCAAAATCTCACACTTTGCAGGTTCCTGAAAACCACTCAACAGTCTCTAACCAAACTACAAATGGCCAGGCAGAGGCAAACCTCTACTTATACACTACCTTGTGTGGGAATAAGGAGTCAGCAAACGCAAGGGCTCAACACAATGAGAATCTGCTCAAAAGGAGAAGTTTCCCATTCTTTGAACATGCAAAAGGCAATTTTGATCACGGAAATAATAAGCATCATGTCTATAGTACCCTCACCCGGAATCGGGTTCGACAGCCGGAAAAACCCAAAGAGGATTTGCTGAAGAGCTCTAAGAGCATGCACAACGTGGCCCAGGGCATGGGGGAGGAGGGGCTGGCTGTGGGGAGGGAGCCCCCAAACACCACCACCGTCAAATCCATCTCCATGGCTGCTTTGCTTGACGTGAATAGAGAGGAACCTAACAAAGAACTGACCTCCAAGAAAGAAGGAAAGGGTTCGCCAAGTTTTCTGAAAAAGGGATCTCAGAAGTTAAGATCATTTCTCAGCCTTTCTCCAGATAAGAAAGATAATCTGTCAAAAAATAAAGGATCTGCTTTTTACAAAATGTGCAGTAGTTCTGACACTTTAGTTTCTGAGGCCGAAGATAATCAGAAACTAAAAAAGTCCGAACCCAAAGTCGATTCATCTCCAAGAAGAAAGCGTTCTTCTTCATCGAACTCCCAAGGCAGCATCCACAAGAGTAAGGAAGATGTCGTGGTAAACTCCTCTCCGGGGAGGAATTCTCCATCTGATGAGTGTAATAAAAAAATACCCTCTCCAGGCCCAGTTGAACGCAAGTTCTTGGAAAGGGCAGGAGATGCCAGTGCCCCAAGATTTAACACGGAACAGATTCAGTACCAGGATTCGAAGGAGATGAATGCAGCGATGGCTCCTCAAAGAAAACCAGCTGCTCCCAGAACAAAGCCTAACGAGATTCTCAGAACTCACTCCATTGATCGGCGTGTTTACAGTCGCTTTGAGCCATTTTGTAAGATTGAGAGCTCACTTCCACCAACAAGCAACATGGCAAATAGTGGTATACACCGCCCAGAAATGAAATCCACAACTATGGGCAATAGTTATGGCAGATCCAGCCCACTGCTTAATTATAACACTGGTGTTTATCACTCATACCAGCCAAGTGCAGGTAAATTTCGTGGGTTTGTGCAGAAGTTTGAAAACTTCCTACACAAAAATAAGTGAAATTCTGTAATTTCAAGAAGATAGTATAGTCCAAATGAATGTGACTATAAATACTGGTCCAAAGAAGCACAGTGTGCTGTTTTTGTAACTTGCCAATTAATTCCTGTCGGTGCGAAATATGAGGTATGATGTATATTTCACCAGCATACTAATGTACAGTAAAGTTGTTCCATGTAACCAAGTTAGGTATATTGTATTATTCTATAGGTAAAATATCTATAAAACCAGGGTTTTTTTTTTAAAGTGGCAGTGGTAAAAGAAACAGACTTAAATTGTTTTCTACAGACTGAGGATCTTAAATGTTATGTGTAAAGTAGCAAGGAGATGGTGCATAGATTTTTAACCATTTATTTTAAAGTCTTTAAGCAAAGAAAGAAAAAAGAAAACAGGATCACAGAGTTATCAGTGACCTTTTTATAACATCTTTATGAGGTTTTTATATCTCCAGATTATGATAAAATTTAAATCTTTTTTGTTTTTAATAAGCTTAATTTTATAGGATAACTTGTATTTTACTTATGTTATATTTTCTGTATAGAACTGGTTGGGCAGTTATGGAACAAATTAAGCTACATGGTATTTTTAAAAATTTTACCTGAGCTGTTTGTAAAGACAGCATAAAGCACACTGTACATCCTTAGGATTTATTTTCCTAATCCATGGAAAGAGCCCTAGTCTCACTTCCTTCCAATCTTCCCAGAGAGCTTGACTTGCACACATTTGTCAGCTGCTGATCTTTACATCATTCCTTCAAACTGGATGTCAGCAGGAATTTGGGCATTTTAGGGTTTTGCTCTTCTTTTCTCTATATAATGAAGCTTTTAGAATGATAAGCTTCTGCAGACACTGATATTAGCATGACACAGTAGTATGACATATGATATTAGTATGGTATAACATGACATGATATAATTATGACAGTGCTTTCAGTGTCTTACTTTCAGACATTGTCTTTGCTCTGTTTTTAAGCTGTTCCAAATGCAGTACAACTATGGGAATTTCCATAAGAATGCCATCATGAAACTGGCAATAGAAAAGGAAAAAATAAGTTCATTATAATCTGCTTCTGTGCTATAGAAAGTTGTTCATTATATTTGGAGCTGGGCAAGGAGTGGAGCTCAATGTCAAATGCATTTTCCTATTAAATATCCAGAATAACTCTGTGAGTTAAGCCTTTTTTGTGGTTTGTCATCCTTGTTGTTAGAAAGATTCACTTCTGTAATTCTACACCATCACCCTTTACCCAATTACCAAAGGCAGAACTCACAAATGAACAGACTAGGTCGACTCTATCTCTTCCATCTCTGTTAGTATCAGATGGGACATTTGTTAGAGTAAGGGGAACTATGGGCCAGTTTCATTAGACATTACGAAAATTGAAAGCCCTGAAATCTAGAGCAACCTAGCAATAAAGCAGAAATTACACAAAGGCTAGTTTTAATCACGTTCAATTACTGAGAAAAGTCTGTTGCTTTTTATACAGCAAAGACATCATATCTGGAAACATTATTTTTTGTAGAATTCCTTGCCTGGAGGGGATAGAAAATACCTTACTTAATCTCTTTGAGACTGTAGATGAGGCTTTCATCACAGCAGATATATTTTATGCCATTCAACTTTTTTTCTACATTAATTTTTCTTTTATTTTTTCCTCCTCTAGAAATACCCGCATGCCAGAATCTATACATTGTAACTGTCTGGTTGATATGGCTAACCATCACTCAGGGGTAAAGACAATTAAACATACACTTAACCCTCTGAAATTGTTTCCTCAGAGTTGTCAGTTTGAAAAAGCCTCTTCCAGACATCTTGGATATAATTACTTCAAACAGTAGCTTTTATTTTTCTCCTCATAAAAATACTGGTGGAAAGGTAGTGAAACAGAGTGCTTTCATATTCGAGTTTTGTAATGCAATTTTTATTCGACCTAGTAGATTAATTTGAAAAAAGAAACTCAAGGAAGGAGTCATTTCAAAGTAAGTTATAGCAAATAGCTCTAGAATACCTTGCATGACTGTGTTCTGAACATACAAATAACTAATAATGATTGGGATTGGGAATGATGCTTTTTCCTAGTGAAGTTTGGGTAGGCAGCCTATACTTGTGGAACAAACGGTCTTGTTCAGTCATATTAATACCAATATTATCAAGATAGACAAGGAAAATGGTTGAATCTGGCTGTATTTAAATGTATTCTTGAATACATTTAAATGTATCCACTTATTAAATTACTATTCCAAAGATGTTTGTCTTCCATATACATATTCAATTTAAATGTGCTTATGGCTAAGGCATATAATGTAAAATCATTGTTTCATATTTACTATGTTATTACCTATGTGATTCTGTTTAAACAACAAAAAAAAAACCATTCATAATATAGTTTGGTTCTAGAATATTTTTTAAGAGAGGGTAAAAATTATAAACCAGAAATTAGTAATATATACAATATTGATAAAGAGGTAGTCTTCCAAATTTACTTTTGTTTAAAGATTTAATAAATATTAAATAATTTTATATAAACATCAATATAGTATAAGTTTATTTTTTATCATTATGTTCTCAGTTTCCAATTGAAGTTCATGCTTTTACTTTGTGGTTATAAAAATCTGCTTTTTTACACTTTTTAAATTTGTCTTCATGAACTTTGAAACAGTCTTTAACACATTGTTTAAAATTTTATTTATTTTTTATTTCAATTTATTATTTTTTTAGATTATTTTATTGAAACACTGTGAGATAAACTCTTATGAAGCTGTTCCTGATTTGTTTCAGCCATACAGTGTACCAACATCCATCCATCCGCCAGTGTACGGTTCCCAGCACCAGTGTTTCCAGGTTTCCTCCCATCACCCCCCCAACCCCCTTCAGCCTGCCACTATGGCAGGGACGCGTTCCCCTCTCTCTCTCTCTCTCTCTCTCTCTCTCTCTCTCTCTCTCTCTCTCTCTCTCTCTCTCTCTCTCTCTCTCTCTTTCTCTCTCTCCCTCTCTCTCACACCCTCATTCTCTCTCTGTGTGTGTCTGTGTGTCTGTCGGTCTGTCTGTCTCTCTCTCTCTCTCTCTCTCTTCTCTCTCTCTCTCTCTGTCTCTCTCTCCCTCTCCCTCCCTCCCTCCCCCTTCCTTCCTTCCTCCCCGCTTGCTTTTTAGGGCATTGTGGTTTGCAATACAGATACTGAAAGGTTGACAGGTATTTTCCTTTACCTACTTTTAAGACTCAGTTCTTGTCCAGTGTGGTCATTCCCAGCTATTATTGTCATACTGATCCCTTCTTTATTTTACCTGCCCTCCACCCACACACACTTGTGATTGATTCCAATCGTTGACCCATCCTCCTTGTCCCTGTTTTCCTTGGCCATGGATATTAGTCTTCTATTATAGTTCTATACCACAAATGAGTGCAGTCATTCTATATCTGTCCATCTCCTTCTCACTCTTCACTCAGCATGCTACTCTTAACACATTTGATTGTAACCAATATTTTTATTTCATATGCTTTATTCATATTTGATGTCCATTAGCAATCTATTCCCTTAAACAACATTACATACACTCCGTCTTTTCTTTTGTGCTAGAATACATTAGAGTTTGTTTGTTTGCTTTTCCCCAGTCATTTTATACCTAGGAATGGTGATTCCTGTGCATCATTGTTCCAACACCACACCCATCACCAGAGGACCCAGTTCCCTCTCCCTGGGTCCCAAAGACTCCTATTCTCCCTCCATGCCCTCAAAAAACTAGAATATAGCAATTATTTTAAGCAATTTATGATTTTGAAAAATAAAAATTTTATTTATTTAATAAAATTTTATTTTGAAATCCATTTCTTCAAATTTGGTGGTTGACTTTTGTATAACTTTGTAGCGTTTGCTTTAAGTTAAAAGGCCTGTTTCTATTAGATGGAGTGGTGGCATTAAGTAAATTGGTGTCTGAAAGTAGTTGAATAAAACGCGAAAGGAATTTTTTAAGGGAAAATATCATGCCCTTTATGTAACAGGTTATGATGCAGCTGAAATTCTGTGTAGTTGAAATGAAAGAGTGTCCTTTAAAAGACAAATGTACATTTTAAATAGTTAAGTATGATTTTGTAAAATGTGTAAAACCAAATTTATATTTTTTTACATTTACTGTAAATGCTGATGTTTAAGGAAAACCTAGTTCAATGGAAAATAGATAAAATGTTGCTTTTGTGGAAATGAGCCCAGTTGAATAAATTTAGTTGATTATAGAGGGTTAAAAAATATCCGGAGGTAACTGAAGTAGAGAAAAATAGGACAGTGAAAAGGATTGGCTTGTGTCCTAGCTAGGGAGATGAGTCGTATACGGTGGAAGAGCTTCAGCCTAGAGCAGTGAAGAACCGGAGAGCTATACCAAGGAGAATCCTCCTGAATTAAAGATAAGTATAGCATGTGTGGTGAACATGTCATGCATGTTCTCACAATCTGGCACTTTTACTTAAAACATACTGGGGAACTACTTGGCTTAAATATGACATTCATGGACTTACTTCACAAATCACTCCACTATTTCTCTTTCATGGAAAAAAATATGTAGGGAGAAACAACCCCCAAATTTAAACAACTAGTTTTATTTGGGGGCACATCCTTATATTAGTACATTTGTTTCTAAGTTCCTAGCAATAGAATAAAAATTTCAGTATTTTTTTTTCTGGTCACAATAATTAGGTAGATTTCACTAGATTTAGAAGAATACATTTAGAAGAAAGTTATTTCACTTTGTGTCATTTTTAATTTTTTGACGTTTTTGAATCTACCAAATTTTGTTTTGATCCCTAATATTCAAAAGTATGTACTAAATTAAAATAAGCATTTTTAGTTCATTAGGATTCTGAGGTTTATGGAGCCTAAAGTACTTAATATTTGATATTTGAGTTCTCATTTTTACTCCCTAACTTGAATATGTTTCTTGTTAAAGGAAGAAGAAAATTTGGTTACATATTTTGCTACTTAAAGTATAAAAATACTTTTTGAGTTTAGCAAAATATTTTTAAAGGAAATATAAGATCCAGAATTAGAAGTACTATTTTATTCTTTCTCAGTACTTGGCACAAGGGAGTAACTCTAAGTGTTAATCTCCAGTGGGGGGAAAAATTGCCCTTTTTGGCATATTTAATCAAGATAATGTGAGGCATTGTTTTTAAATAAAATTAGACTGAAATAGAAGAACTGAGAGCAGATGAAAGCTAAATATTCTGACAAGCCACTTTTGACACAACTTTATAATTGTTTTCCTTCATATTAGAGAAGATAATATTTTGTATTTCACAGAAGTGTTATTTAAGACCTGTAATTTGAGTCCCTTTGGCGTCTGGGTGTAGAATTGGTGTGGGGGGGGGGGCATGATGAAGGGAGAGGAAGTAGGGCATAAAGCCATAAAGTCAACATTAGCACAATAGGATTATCATCTATCTGGCATTTCAATGTTAAACTGAAATTCTTAGTAGCTCTCTCCAGTGAGTCCAAAGTTTGACAAAAAGTTTGATATCCAGATGCTGAGAATTAAACTTTAAGCATGTAAGAATAAAATACATCTTAAAATGTCACCTGGCTTAAAATGTTTCCGTGTGAATTCCAAAGACTATAAAACTAGAGGTCAGAGATCGTCTGGAGTCGGCAGGTTTGGAGCAACGCAGGCAACATTTCTCCTTCTCCATCTTCTGAGCTCTGTCCCTGCACAGCCCAGCTCTGACACGAAAGGTTTGCATCAGTCACAATGACTATGGCTGGAGTTCTCAAAACAGTGGTTTAAGACATTGTGAGGTTAATTAACATTTAATGAATCTTATGAATGTCTTGGATTCTGGCAGACCAGCTATCACAAGAGCGACACAATTGTTCAATAGTGAAATGTGTGTTTAAAAAGTGCCAGCAGTTCAAATTATTGTATGCATGATTTACAGATTTCTGATTAGTGAGAAACTTTCCACATTGGCTTTCCTATTACCTCATCTAAATTTTGTTTTGTTTTGTTTTGGGGTCACACCCGGTGATGCACAGGGGTTACTCCTGGCTCTGCACTCAGGAATTACCCCTGGCGGTGCTCAGGGGACCATATGGGATGCTGGGAATCGAACCTGGGTCGACCGCGTGCAAGGCAAATGCCCTACCCGCTGTGCTATCACTCCAGCCCCACCTCATCTAAATTTATGCAAATTTTGTTAACAGTATTTAATAGATACTAAAGAAAATAGGAAGAAAATAGGAAGATTTATATGAACATTTTTCCCATTTCTTAACACATGTTTTTATCTACACCTGGAAATTATTTTTCTTTATAGCTCTTTATGTCAAGATAATGAGTTAGATGTATTGAGGTTTTAATTCAATATGCATAAAATTAAAATTACTTCACATGCATCAGGCATTGCTTTCCACATTGTAGAGAAATGCCTCAAGTTTATAAAGTACATTTGTGGAAGTAATTATAATTACAGAAGGCTGGGGCTGTAACACAATGTACATATTAATCTTTATCAAGCACTTTTGTCTTAAATCTAATATGTGCTGATCGGAACCAAATAATCTGAAAACATGTCACTATTTTGATATCTGTTTAATGCCTAACATAGCACATTTATATTTGCTTATTATTTGATATGTTTTATCATTAGTTTAAATGAATTTTAAATGAATCAAGTTTAAATTAACTTTAAATGGCATACAGATATTGGAGATTAATTCAACTTTTTCACTAAGACGGATACTTTAAAAAGGTGGAGGATTTTTGGTTCCTTTTGTTTGTTTTTGTAGTTGACATTATCCTGTGGAGAGCCTCCACGGGGCCATGCTTCGTAAACAACACCTGTTTCTTGTTAATTGCACCGTGCTTTGTAAACAACTCCTAATAAGGAAACAGGATGTCTTGCCATGCCCATAAGCTGTAACTAACCTATCAGATGCAGACACTGATGCATCGTGGGCGTAAGCAGGCAGCGAGAAGTATATAAGGGGGAGGTCACCTAGCTAGTTGGTTCTTCCTCATGCGTCCGCCTTTCCTCCTTATCCCCGTTCCTGATTTCTTCTCTAACGCATGAGAAAGTTCCTGAATAAATCGCAGCCAAAAGGATCTCCGAGTTGCGTGTTTCTTCGCTGGACGAAGCGGCGCGCGACAGCTGGTGGCCCGTACGGGGAACCCGACCTCCAGTACCCCCCCCCCCCCGGTGGATTCAGAACTTGCTGCGCTTTATTCAGGACTAAGGTTCACGAGAAATCGTGACGATCAAGTTCCTGTGGTAAGTCAGGACTAAGGTTCACGAGAAGTCGTGACGATGAGGTTCCTGTGGTGAGTCAGGACTAAGGTTCACGAGAAGTCGTGACGATCAAGTTCCTGTGGTGAGTCAGGACAATAATATCCATGGATGTGTATGTTTTGTTTGTTGGTTGGATGTTTGTTTGTCTTTCCCTTTGTTTTTTCATTTTTGCTTTCTGTGGCTGTATTGAGGAGCTGCGCCTCCCTTTCGTGTTTAGTAAGTTAGTTAGAAGTTGGTTGGAGGATCAGAAGTGCGATAAGGCCGTACAACCAGGACAAGTAGTGTTAGAAGAGACAAAGAAGGACAGAGGCAGCCGTCATGGCGTTATAGCCTCTGAGCCAGAGGAGGGTTCGGACGTGGAAAGCGAGGCCTCTGGGGGAACCCCGCTGGTGGAGGGACGCGCCCCAAAAAAGAAAGGAAGGTCCCAAGAACCATCCATGACCCGTCCGTCTCTTTATCCCTCGCTACGTCAATTTCAGCAGGGACGGGCTAACAGGGATTCTGACCCCCCTATTGAAGAGGAAGCTGCGACACATGATAGTGACCAATTGGTATTCAGGACTGCTTGCAATACTTTGAAAAACTTCCAGATACTCTTATAACCCCCTATAATTCCACCTAAATAGTTTCTTTGTATAACTTACATGATGATTGGGCGATTCTCCGATTTTCTTTTCCCAATGTTATTGATAATCATTATCCCAAACATCCACTAATGACCTTCTTTAAAACCCATCCGGTAATTTTCCCCAAAGTCACCTCTTATGTACCCCTTTGGGATGTTCCAAACATTTATACTGATGGTTCAAGTACAGGCTGGGGGGCTTATATGATAGAGGTACTATCGTATGCAATTTCCAACTTTGTCTCCTCAAGTTGTGGAACTCCGCATTGTCTTGACAGTGTTTGAGCATTGCCCCTTTGCTTTTAATTTGATCTCTGATTCACGATACGTTGTGAATGCTCTTTGCTCACTTGAGGTGGCAGGACCCATAAAGGCCTCCAGCTCGATAGCCTCCTTGTTATCTGCTTTACAGCAAATTCTTTGGACCCGTGAAAAACCATTTTTTGTCACACATATCCTCTCTCACACAGGCTTCCGGGTCCCTTAGCAGAAGGCAATGCTTGTGTTGATGCACTCACTAGACCATCTTGTTTTGTTATTCAGTCTCCTTTACAATTAGCAAAAAATTTTCATGACCGTTTCCATGTTTCTTCTCGGACCCTTCAACATAGATTTCAAATACCTCGAGCCGAAGCTCGGGCAATTGTTTTACATTGTCCACACTGTGTCCCTTTTCTTCCTGCCCCCTCCATGGCATAAACCCTCGTGGTCTTGTGCCTTTACGCATTTGGCAAATGGATGTTACACATTTCTCGGAATTTGGCAGGCTCAAATATCTCCATGTATCTGTGGACACGTGCTCCGGTATCATTCATGCCACTTCCCTTTCTGGAGAGCGGTCCACAAACGTTATCTCTCATTGCCTTGAAGCATGGGCAGCCTGGGGCATCCCAGCCCAACTGAAAACAGATAACGGTCTGGCATACACCTCTGGTAAATTCACCGCATTTTGTGCCCAGATGGGAGTCTCTTTATCTCATGGCCTCCCGTATAACCCACAAGGACAGGGCATCCTTGAGCGTGCCCATTCCACCCTTAAAGCATGCCTAATAAAACAAAAAGGGGGAGTTGGCCTGGGACGGCCCCCTCGAGAAAGAATCTCTGTTGCACTTTTTACTCTAAATTTTTTGATTATCTATGATAAGGGCACCTCCTCTGCAGACAGGCACTCTTCAAAGATCCCTGTGTGCCAAGGATATGTTAAATGGAAGGATATCCTTTCTGGTGAATGGCATGGCCCGGACCCCGTGTTAACCTGGGCCAGGGGTTCTGTTTGTGTTTTTCCACAGGACAGGGCAGAACCAGTGTGGATTCCTGAACGTCTGACACGGAAGACCGCGCCTCCAGTAGATCAAGAGGTGGAAACTGGTGCTCCTGTTCAGCCTGGTTCCTGTGATGATACGAGCTGAAGAAGCAGCTTTTTGGGCCATTTCTACAACTTGGCCTGCTTTTATCCCTTCCTTACCCACCTTAATAAGACCAGAGTAGAAGTTCCCTCTATTTTATCAAAGAGTGGGTGGGGGTGGGAGTAGTACTATCCTTATTGCTTCTCGCTGCTTTGATTTTTTGCCTGGTGTCTATACAAAATGCAGCAAGAACAACTATTTACAAAGGCGTGATATTTACAGGTATCCCTGCCCTGGAGGCACAGCAATCCCCCAAACTTTGGCTTGCAACTTTGAAACAATAATCTCGCTTAGAACAATCAGGTCTAGCTGGAAGTAGCAAAGGTATTATGCAGCTGAGAGCCCTTAACTGCAGGGGACCTCCTGTAGTTGAGGAGTTTGAAAGGGTGCACTATACCCCACCTGACCCTTGGACCAACCTAAGACAGGGACCTACAAGCGAGAGGGCTCCCAATGACGGGTAAGGCCAAGGGGGCCGAGGTCGCTACACAGATTTGTTGTTCTAAAACAAAAAGGGGGAACTGTGGAGAGCCTCCACGGGGCCATGCTTCGTAAACAACACCTGTTTCTTGTTAATTGCACCGTGCTTTGTAAACAACTCCTAATAAGGAAACAGGATGTCTTGCCACGCCCATAAGCTGTAACTAACCTATCAGATGCAGACACGTGGGCGTAAGCAGGCAGCGAGAGGTATATAAGGGGGGAGGTCACCTAGCTAGTCGGTTCTCGCTCATGCGTCCCCCTTTCCTCCTTGTCCCCGTTCCTGATTTCTTCTCTAACGCATGAGAAAGTTCCTGAATAAATCGCAGCCAAAAGGATCTCCGAGTTGCGTGTTTCTTCGCTGGACGAAGCGGCGCGCGACATTATCCCAGGAGGTTTACATGAATCCCAGAAAATAAAATTTTAAATGACCTTAGTAAGTGCAAAGGTATTTAAAAACACAAAATGACAGTTTATTTAATGAAATCCAAAAAAATCAGTTGTATAAATACAAACTGAAAAGATATTGTTTATCTCAATATGTTTGAAAATATCCAGAAGTGACTTTGGAAACCACAGTGTCTTTGTGGCTGCAAAGCTAAAGGTGTGAACAATATGAGGGTGTAAGCAATAGTGCTGTGATCAGAGTTTTGTTCCCAACCTGCCCTGAGTGATCCCTGATATGTATATATGTATGGATTATAATATGGAAAATTATAGGAACACAATGTTCTAATTATGTACCTATAATTTTAAATATTAAAATTGTGTATTATAATAACCAAAATTATATTATATATATAAATTATAATATCTAAGATATATGTCTAAAATAATTTAGAATTATATATAAAGTAATTCTAAACAACTAGTGCTATTAAAATCATCATCATCATTGTCCCGTTGATTGTCGAATTTCTCAAGCAGTCTCAGTAACATCTCCATTCGTCCTAACCCTGAGATTTCAGAAGTCTCTCTCTACTCGTCCTTCCCAATGATGCTGCATTGGAGGCTCTTTCAGGGTCAGGGAAATGGGACCCAGCTTGTTACTGGTTTTATCATATTAATACACCATGGGGACCTTGCGAGGCTCTCCCATGTGGGCAGGAAACTCCCCGTAGTTTGCCAGGTTCTCTGGAGGGAGAAATAGGCTATAAGATGTCACTCGGCCTCGAAGCAGCCATATGCTTGCTTTTAAGTATCTGGATGCTGACCGTTGATGGGATTCCCCAGCACTGGACACAGTCCCTGGGTGTGACCACCTAGCTACTGGGAAATGGGAAATCTGGGCGGAGAAGGCCCAGTCCTGATCCAAGCAGGCTTGGAGGTCTCAGCCCCGGGTCCCACACACCTGGGATCCTCTGCCGGTTTCTTCATGCGTGAATATAAATATTAGAATTCATATTAGAATATAAATATTTATATGCACAGTGGAACATTAAGAAGAATAGATGTGTAGGAGAATTTTCTTTTCTATACTTAGTCAAATTTGAACAAAAGACCCAGTGAAATCTCCACAACAGTTGCTTTATTCAAGATAAAGTTATGTTCCAAATATGTGTATATAATTTATGTTTAAAAGTCAGAGAAATTATTTTATAATGCCATCTATTATTCTCTCTAGTTTTCTTAAGCTTTATCTATGGACCATCTTCATCTTCATTTCTTTAGATCAATTCTGAAAAACTGTTCTACAGCAGACCTCATGACATAGGTCAAGGTTAGAGTGATACAGAAGATGATGCATTTAAAGTCTGAGAGCCTTACTATGAGGTGAATATGTAATATATAGAAAAACTATAACATGAATATTCGTAGAGTGGGGAGAATAACAAGAATAATTATATTAAACACTGTTTGCTATTAGCTATTAGAAAAATCATCAAATTTAATGACTTATTAGAAACTTTTCAAAGCACACAGGGGCTGGAGAGATAGTGCAGGGGGTAGTACTTGCCTTGTATGCCACTGATCCGAGTTCAATCCCCAGCATCCCATATGGTCCCCTGAGAACCACCAGGCAGGATTCCTAAGTATAGAACCAAGAGTACCCCCTGAGCAGCACCAAGTGTAGTCCCAAAACTGTATACATATATATTATAATAGGAAATATCAGAATCTTAACATAGCAAAACAATTATTTGATGTCATATTACTTGTCCACAATTGTGTAAGCACTGACCATGATTTAAAATGTATTTTCTTTTCATTTTGAGTACTTTCAATATACCCAGGAAAAGATATTTTCATGAAGGCTATTATCTATTATCATTGATCATAAATTGAATTATCTGCCTTGAATAAGTCATAATTAATTTATTACTTAATATTATTTTGAACCAATTCCAGTTATAGTAGCAGTGTATTCATTATGCCACTAAAATTAAAGAATTTTTTCTAAGCTTAGAATGATATGATTATCAATATGACTATTCCTTAGTATCATCATACATACGAATGTGTTTCTTTGTGTCATTCATGGTCACCATTTACAATTTCACTTAAAAGATAATTTTTCTTATTGTGGCATCTGAGGGAATCACTTGATATTAAGTGTGGGGGATTTTATGATATGTTTTCTGAATGAATTTTTGATGGAGATATAAGATATTTCTGTGCTACTTTAAACAGAGAACCAACTTTTCCTTCATTCTGTAATGCTAGAAAAGAGTAATATTTTCCAGTTGCTCATTTTTTCCTAAAATATGCCTATTGATGAGTTGCTACGTAGATTTATCAACCATACCTACCATATATAGACATGGATGTTGCCTTGATTCATTTATTTATTCGCTAAAATTCAGTGTCTTTTATTTTCTAGATACCCTTCATCTACTCATAACCTTTTCCTTCCAGTATGGCAGTTTAGTAGCAGAATCAGGAACAACATTTCAAATGAGAAACCAAGTGAAAACTTTTTCGAGTGAGAACTATTCTCATTAAGAAACCGTAGTTGACATGACATGTTAGTGAGATAAAATGAAAGAGATATTCTAAGCAGAAGGGAAATATAAAAAAAAAGATATAAAAGTGTGGCCTATTTTCTAAAACAATGTTCATGTGATCTGACGTTAACATTGGTAAGAGTGCAGGCAGTGCCTATAAATGCCAGAACTCTCTGAGACCTAGTTGAAGGGAACTTTATGTGCCAAGCTCAGGTTCAGACTTTATCTCTACTGGTAAGTATCAGATGGCTTATAATTTCTTCTTTGTAAAAAGAAAATAATTGATGGGGCCTGAGAAACAGGACAAGATGCTTGCACTTGCACAGCCAACCCAGATTCAATTGCACCACTTATGGTCCCTAAGCACAGAGTCAGGAGTAATCCCAGACCATCACCGGGCGTGGCCCAAAAACGAAAACAAAGAAAAAAAGGAAGAATGGTCAGAAGGAGAGAAAGATGAAGGAAAGGAAGGCAGGAAGGAAAAAAAAAGCAAAAATTTTCTTAGAAAGAAAACTTAGGAGATGTACTGAAAATAGACTGGGAGGAAATGCAGAGATAATGGATTCTAACCAGAAAATTACAATAATAACCCAGGAAATTTAGTAAATGCTGCACTAATTTGGAGATAAGTATGGATCACAGATGAAAATCTTTTGAAATTAGAATGAAAAAACAACCTATATGTATGTGTGTGTGTTTGTGTGTGTGTGTATGACTGTATCATTGTCATCCCTTTGTCAATTTACTCAAGCAGGAACCAGTAACATCTCTATTCCTCCCAACTCTGAGATTTTAGCAGCCTCTCCTTACTCATCGTTCCCAATGATTGGAGGCTCTTTCAGGGTTAGGGGAATGAGAACTATCGTTACTGTTTTTGGCATATCGAATACGCCATGAGTAGCTTGCCAGGTTCTGCCCATGTGGGCAGGATACTCTCAGTAGCTTGCCGGGCTCTCTGAAAGGTATATAAGCAGGTAGGGCATTGCCTTGCACTCGGCCAACCCAGGTTCAATTTCTCCGCCCCTCTTGGAGAGCCTGGCAAACTACTGAGAGTATCTCACCCACACAGCAGAGCCTGGCGAGCTACCTGTGGCAAATTTGGTATGCCAAAAACAATAACAACAAGTCTCAACAATGGAGATGTTACTGGTGCCCACTGAGCAAATTGATGAGCAATGGGATATATATATACATATATGTACATATATACATACGTATGTATATATTAATTTCTATGATTTATTGTCTACTGTCTGAACTCCATCAAATATGGTGTGGTAATTATTGAAAATGGGTAGGAAGTGTCTTAGAATGTGTTGTGTGGCCGCAACACATTAGGAGATATATATATATATATAGTATATATATAATTATACATAGCACTGTAACACTGTCATCCCATTGCTCATTGATTTGCTCAAGCGGGCACCAGTAACATCACCATTATGGGACATGTTACTGTTTTTGGCATATCAAATATACCATGGGTAGCTTGCCAGGCTCTGCCCATTCAGGTGGGATACTCTCAGTAGCTTGCCAGGCTCTCGAGAGATATATATCATGAATCACGAATCACAAAGGTAATATATATGTGTGTATATATACATTATATATACACAGAAGGTAATATATATGTATATGTATATATATTACCTTCTATGATTTGTTGCCTACTGTCTGAACTCCATCAAATATGGTGTGGTAATTATGGAAAATGGGTAGGAAGTGTCTTATAATGTGTTGTGCGTCCGCGACACATAAGATATATATAATATACATGTATATAATATATATTTATATGTAGCACTGTAGCACTGTCATCCAGATGTTCATCTATTTGCTTGAGTGGGCACCAGTAACATCTCCATTGTAAAACTTGTTACTGTTTTTGGCATATCGAATACCCCACGGGTAGCTTGCCAGGTTCTGCCAAGGAAGCGGGATACTCTTGGCAGCTTGCTGGACTCTCCGAGAGGGATGAAGGAATCAAATCCAGGTCAGCCGCATGCAAGACAAATGCCCTACCCACTAGTTATCACTCCAGTCCATTTATATATATACATATACATATATATGTTTATTTACACATATTTATTACTATATCATTGTCATCCCGTTGCTCATTGATTTGCTCGAGTGGGCACCAGTAATGTCTCCATTGTGAGACTTGTTACTGTTTTTGGCATATCAAATATCCCATGGGTAGCTTGCCAGGCTCTGCCCTGTGGGCGAGATACTCTTGGTAGCTTGCAGGGCTCTCTAAGAGGGGCGGAAGAATTGAACCTGGGTTGGCCACATGCAAGGTGAACACCCTGGACCCACTGTGCTATCTCTCCAGCCCGTACATATTTATATATAAGCTATATATATATTATATATGTATAAAATGGGTGGGCTTCAGAGAATTCTAAAATTTTTGTCTCTTTCTCCTAGTTAGACATACAGAAGGACAATGGTGGAGAGAAGCAAACAGTCGGGTGGAGGGTGTGGGTTGAAACATTGTATCCATAGAACCAACCATTAATAGTGTTGTAAATCCTAGTGCTCCAAATTTAAAACGAAGCAGTTGGAGGAGAAGCAGACGTGAGTGTGCCCGCCTGTATGCCGGAGGTGGTGAGGGGAGGGAGATGATGGGTTGTTCGTAGTTCCGGATGCCTCTGAGGAGCTGTTAATGATGCAACTGGAGCTCAAGGGGAAAGAATGAGACAGACTTGCAGGTAATATATACTGAAGTAGGTAATGATACTGAGAAATATTTTTATGGTAGGCTGCAAAAAGACCAGAGATGCCACACGGGGAAAGGGCACTTTCCTTGTGTGCAGTAGACCATGACTTGAACCTGAACACTTGATATGGTTTTCTGAACACTGAGAGATGTATCTCCCAGCAAAAAATAAAAAAGAGGAAGGAGATCTAGAGAAAGAAGCAAGAACTATCAAAGAAAGGGAAAAGAAAAATGGAAGTGTACTTAGTCTTATTTTGTATTTGTGTCCCTATGTCTTGTCTGATGAAAATTCTGATTTTGCTATTTAATATGTTTGAAGGTCAATGAGACCATTTTTGAAATTCATTCTTTGAAAATCTGCAATTTAATTCTGAAATACTAGTTGTGTTCGTTAAATAAAGAAGACACGAGTATCTATATATAAAATTTCTCAAGATGGTACAACTATACAACTATAAAACTGACTTAAACACAATGATGTTAACTATGTTTTGGTTTAGAGCCACACCTGACTGTTCAGAGCTTCCTCTTCGCTTTGCACTCAGGGATCACTCCTGGCCAGGCTCTCTTGGGAGGCAATGTGGGGTGCTGGGGATCAAACCCTGGTCAGCAGTGTGCAAGGCAAGCCCCTTCCATGCTGTACTATTTCTCCAGCCCCATATGTTAACTATAAAATGTCTGTTTATTCAGATGGTCCTTCATGATAGAAACAAACTAAAGAGATGGTACCTCTGCTGTCTTGATATCTTTGCCATGTAAAACTATTTCAAAGTCTGACAAAACCTGAATCAAGAAGTTACTGTAGAACTGTAAAGAGAGTTATGAAAGCTAGGGTGAGAAGTCAAATGACTATGTATGTCGCTCTTGTTAATATAGTTGAGTGTGGTCCCCATGTGAGGCAGGACAGAAAGACCAGAGTCCATGAGAGATGGTCAAAATTCAACACTTGCAATTACTAACAGGGAGTACGATGAGACCCCCATGGTTGATAAATGAAACACGCAATTATGGCTGCAGGTACACATCCCAGTCAACTTTAAAATTTACTGAAGCAATAAAGCCTAGACATCTTTTGTGGACATCCAAGTGGAAATCCATTTTCACAGAACAAATTTGGGATATGAGTACGAATAATTTTAGGTGAATGGATATTTAGTGCTTGAATTCTTTATGCCATCTTAGGTTCTCTGCTAAAAGAAATCTGATAAATTGCCAACCATTCTTCACTACATTCCAGACTTGGTTATGTAACCTTCAAACTTTCAAAGTTTAAATTAGGTGTCATTGCTCTCCATCTTGTCCTCTACCATCCCAGCCACGTTTTGTGTCACACACACACACACACACACGCACACACACACACACACACACAGTCCCTTGTGAAAACTGGCCTATTCAATGATTTACAAATCAATCTACTCTTGTGGAGTCACTAAATCAAAACATGCCCAATAGCACATGGTTCACTAAAGTGAACATTTCATCCTCTGTAATAACAAGTGGAAATGTAAAAAGATCATATCTATTCAACCCATTTTTAGATGCATTCGATTTTATTTGAAAACCAAAGTAGAACTAGTTGCTGATAAGGTGAGTCAGATGTTCAATGAATGTCATCTCGTAATATTGAGTTTCAAATAATCTGCAACTGCCTGAATGCTATGATCAGGATCCATTTTAGAAGCCAAAATTAGGTTGTTTGAACTTGTTAAAGAAGTGGAACAAATATGAGATTCTCTAATTGAGTCAATAGACTAAAATTAATAGAAATGAACGTAAAGCATCTGAAGGAAAGTTTCAGTGGAAATCATCCTGCATGTATGCTTTCATGGATTTGCTCCTGAATTATTGACCATTTGTGTCAAATTTCTCATTTCAGTGAAAGATAATTGATTTGGCCCAGAGAGCCTCAAACTCTTAACATACATCAAAATGTGCTGAAAAATTAATAAAATACTTCTAAGTTGCAACCCTAAAATTTCTAAGTCAGAAAATTTGGGTTTAGACTAAAGTATAGCTTGTAGGAGGAGATGGCTTCAGTCTCAGCCATGTGTTCAGGGCTCATCCTGACTGACCTCCCCAGCCCAAACAGTGCTCAATGAGCCACATGTGCTTGGTGCCATGGCTGCTATTGGTAGAGGCAGAATTTGAGAGACACTGAATGGGAATATTCATAAGCTACTCAAAATTTCTTTTTAAAAAAATTTTGTTGAATTACCATGAGATAGTTACAAGCTTTCATGTTGGGTTGCTATCACATAATGATCAAACACCCATCCCTCCACCAGTGCACATTCCCCACCACCAATATCCCCAGTATACCCCCCGTTTATCACCTTCCCCCTGCCTCCATGGCAGATAATATTCCCCATACTTTCTCTCTACTTTTGGGCATTATGGGTTTCAACACATACACTTGAGAGGTCATCATGTTTGGTCCATTATCTACTTTGGCCCACATCTCCTAACCTGACTGATTCCTCTAGCCATCATTTTCTTAGTGATCCCTTTTCTATTCTATCTGCCTTCTCCCCGCCATTCATGAAGCAGGTTTCCCGCTATGGGGCAATCCTCCTGGCCCTTGTATCTACTACTCTTGGGTGTCAAACTCGTGTTATGTTAAGAGGATCACTGTATCACTGTATCATTGTCATCCTGTTGATTATCGATTTGCTAGAGTGGGCACCAGTAACGTCTCCATTCATCCTAGCCCTGAGATTTTAGCAGCCTCTCTTTACTTGTTCTTCCCAGAAATGCCATATTAAAGGCTCTTTCAGGGTAAGGGAAATAAGACCCATCATTGTTACTGTATTTGGCATATTGAATACGCCACGGAGAGCTTGCCAGGCTCTGCTATGCAGGCAGGATGCTGTCGGTACCTTGCCAGGTTCTCTGAGAGGAAGTAGTAGGCTATAAGAGGTCGCTCCCGGGAGCATTGTTTTATAGTCTCTGGATCTGGGGGCAGTTAGTGGTTGTGGCTGCCAAGCTACTGGAAAATGGGGGGTCTGGGTGGAGGAGGCCCAGTCCCAATCCAAGCAGGCTTGGAGATCTCAGCCCTGGGTCCCACACACCTGGGTTCCTCTGCCGGTTCCTACATGCGTGAGGCTCGTCCGAACATGTGGAGAGGGGCCTTGAGAATGGCTGTGGCTGGGCTCCAGAGGTCTTTGGCTGCCAGGGCTCTGTTCAGGGTGGGGAGGGAAACTTATCCCATCCTATTCCGAGGGGCCCCAGTGAAAACAGCCAGGCGCAGGGGCAAGAGACTCTGCCCTTAAGAGGATAAATTTAGAAAAAGGTATGTTATATTCAATTAATCTTAATGCTGGGTTCATGTTTAATGGCAACATATTCTACATAGTAAAGATTTATGTCCTTTACCTTCTCCTATAAAGCTTTCATACACACACACGCACACACATGCACACATACACATGCACACACACACACGCACACACTCGCGCACACACACACACACAGCTCCCTAGATCCTATATTTTATCAGTGATAGAGAAGAGACAAATCCTCACTCTTACAAAAAAGTTTCTTTTTTTAACTTGTTTAAAATTAATTTAGCCGCCTAATTCAAAACAATTGACTTGATTGTTCAGCCATCAGAATGTTTTTATCAGAAGTGGAGAGGGATCATATCTGCACTAGTTTGCCTTATTTGGACATGTCATTTGCCTTCACACTAAGACATTTATTTTGATTACATTAACTTTGAATTTAAATTTAAAATATTTATTAAAAATATTGTATTTAGTGAAAAGATTATTTGCTGTTACTCCAAATGGTGATTACGCAGTTTTTAATATAATTACAGAAAGAAATAAAACATCAAATGTATTCAAAAGTTATATATATGCATATGCATATACATATATATTTAATTATATATTTAATATTACAATAATGCAATTCACAGAAACTCTTGGTCTGTCACTCTGAATAACACAGAAACACAGAGAAGTGAAAATATCTGGTGTTTGTCTCCTCTGATTTCCTTAACATAATAACCTTCTTTAATTTAATTTATTTTTTTAATTTAATTTTTTTTTTTTGCAGAGGGAGAAAGTGTGCTTTGGTCACACCCAGCAGTGCTCAGAAGTTACTCAGAGTAATATGTAGGGACCACTCTTAATGGGCTCAGGGGAACATAAGGGATGCCAGGGATCAAACCCAGGTCCCTAACTGCTGTACTATTTCTTCAGCAGCTAACCCTCCATTCTGTCTGGAGACTAATAGTTCTTTGTGTGTCTTTGGTGAAGCAGGGAAGGGTATCTGTTCATGTCTTTTCCCCATTTTGATAGCGTTATTATGGGGCTTTGTAAGAGCTTTACATATTTTTGATAATATTTCTATATCTGATTGTATTGCATTCAATAGATCATAGGACTTTTTTTTTTCATTCTAGCTCTGGATTCTTTTGCAATACAAAAGCCTTTGAATTCAGTATAGACAAATCTGCTTATTTGCGAATCATTGAAGATTCCTCCTCTACTCCTGGAATGTGTTTTCTTTGATTCTGGTCTAATCTCAAGTCTTTAACTCCCTTAGAGTTAACTTTTATGAATGGCATGAAATCATGATTCTAGCTTCGTATTTTTACATCTGCCTAGACAGTTTTCCCAAGACGATTTGTTGAAGTGACTTTCATTGCTCCATTTTTTCTTTTGTACTTAGCTCCTTTGCAATGGATACATGAATCTGAGGATTTTTGAGTATGTTCCATTGGTCCGAGAATCTATATTTTAGTACCAAAAAGTTCTGATTTTTACAGCTTTGTAGTACAACTCAAAGTCAGGAAACACAATACCCCCCCATCTTCTTATTTGCTTTTTGGAATTCCTTTGGCTGTTTGTGGAGTTCTATGACTCCATATAAATTTTAGGAGAGTTTGCTCTATGTCCCCGAAGAATGTTTTTGGGATTTTAATGGAGATTTCATTCAACCTATACAATGCTTTGGGTAGCTTAAGAGACCTCCACCCTCTCTCCACCATCTTATTTTCTAGGAGCTTCTGGTTGGGTTCCAGGCCCTCATACATGTGCCTACAAAACTTTGGCTCCACCCACACACCCCATCTAAGATCTGGTCAGGCCATGGTACTGGCTGCCTCCCTCTCTTATAACTTCATTAGCTTGGCGGAGGCTATAACAAATTTGAAAAGTCAGTAATGTGCTTCTTTGAAAAACCTCAATTCCAAAATTAATAGTAGAATTAATAATTTTTGCTGATAGAATTCATATCTCACTTGAATTAGTTTCATATTTTCACAATAAAGGAATATTAGACAATTGTATCAATACCTTCATAAGATTACACATTATAATGCATAAAAATTTAAATAGCATTGGTTTATATGTTCTATTAAGATGAAATTTAAATTAAAAAATGGACCACTTATAAAACATATGTTAACATTTAGATCCAGGCTAAATTCTTTTTCTAAAAGTTAAAAAGTAATTCAAATTGATATTTCTCGGCTCTCTTGAATATAGCACTGTAGCACTGCTGTCCCATTCATCAATTTTCTTGAGCGGGCACCAGTAATGTCTCCATTGTGAAACTTGTTATTACTGGTTTTGGCATATCAAATATGCCACAGGTAGCTTGCCAGGCTTTGCCGTGTGGGTGAAATACTCTTGGTAGCTTGCCAGGCTCTCCGAGAGGGACGGAGAAATCAAACCCAGGTCAGTCGAGTGCAAGGCAAACGCCCTACATGCTGTGCTATCGCTCCAGTCTTTGAATATAGAGAGAAATATATTAAGGATTCATGAAACTAGGAGAGTTTCCTTTATATAGTGTATCCAGAATTGATACTGGTTTACTGAGGTCCAATTAATATATTTAAATGTTATTAACATTAATTATCTGTCCAGAAATGTCTTTCCCAGAGGCCATGATCTGTAACAGATACTTATATAAAAGACCAGCCAACCATAGTAACTTTAAAATCAAGTATTTGTTGAGTCACTGCAATATGCTTGGTGCCGTAAATTTATTGTTCCAATTGATCCTCTCAAAATGTTTATTGTCTAAATGTACTCTAACTCCCAGTTGCCCAATGAGTAATCTGAAGCTTACAGAACTTTCGTAATGGGTTCAAAGAACGAGAAGCTAGTGAATGGCAGAATCAAAACTTGAATTGAAGCAATTAGTTTTTAAAGCTGATAAAGAATGAGAATTACATTTTAAAACTGACTCATCTTTCGCTAAATTAATTGACTATGGTTCAAAACACATTACATGCCCATTAGAATCTTAACCACAAAATCAGACCAGATTTATTATCACAGATTAAAATAGAAAATCATGTTTATCTATCCACCCCAGCAAAATTAATTTGAAGCACTTAGAACATAATATATTATGGTTCCTAGAGCAATGCTCTGTAAATACTGAATGTTTAATAAGTACTAAGGGTAGGGTGGGAAATGCTTGGATGTGTAGTTATATCTGAAATATAACTTTGAAAGATTACACTCGCATTGGACACTTTCTCCATGTCTCCCCAAGTGATATCTTTTACTGTTCTTAATCCAAAACTTATAAGTACATATTTTTTCAGGAGTGTTGGGGTGGCAGGTGGTAACGGAGATTTCCGGGTGATGCTTCCAGGATCCAGAGCCAC
Organism: Sorex araneus; assembly: GCF_027595985.1. Taxonomy (NCBI): domain Eukaryota; kingdom Metazoa; phylum Chordata; class Mammalia; order Eulipotyphla; family Soricidae; genus Sorex; species Sorex araneus. The sequence goes on along the minus strand of NC_073313.1, from coordinate 289,627,007 downwards.
AACTTTGCTCAGGTGTCGCAGTGCCCTGGGCAATCATAGCTGTCCTGTTGAAACTGCAGGGCCCTTGCAGTTACACCTGGCTTGGAGGACAGGTCGTGACACGATTGAATCAGGGCTACAGAGATTATTCAAAGATGGCGCCTTAGCTTCTGTGTTATTTCCTAAGTCCTGAATTTTAAGTTCTTTTGAATTGTTTATTATTGTTTAAAAATTGGGGAGGGGTGGGGATTGTGCCATTCCTTAGAGTGCTCAGGGATGTGTGTTCGGGAATGATGCTTGTGTTCAGGAAGCAACCAGATGTGCTGCAGCGAAGTAAAAAGGGCCAGCCACATGCAAGGCAAAAAAGCTCTTGTAGTAGCCTCTGACTCCTCGTTTTAGATTTAGTCTTCTTATTTCCGTTCTACCATCCTCCTCAAAAAAATTAATTTTCCTCTCTACCACATATTCATCTCATCTTTGGTTTTGCAAAGATCAAAGTAAATCACTTTAATTTCACATGCATACACACACACACACACACACACAAACCATGTGATACAATTGTTCCCCTATTTCTACCAAACAAAATCACACACCTTTCCCAATAACATGTGTGTCCACAATTCAATATTTTATTAAAAATAATAATTTTTCACTCACCCCTCACTTAAAAAAACTGAGACAGGAAGTAGTCAGGCAAAGAAATAGCAATTTTTTTTAAATTTCCCAGTTTAACCCTAGAATTCCCAGTGCCACCAGAAAACCTCACAGTTCCAGTTGTGTGAGGCCTGAATAGCAATACACTGTAGGGTCTGCCGCTGGGGAATGGAGCTGCTGAACGGAGATCTGATGAGGCCGCCAGATATCCGCCCCTGATGAAATAAAATAAAAAATTCAATCAATAAAAATTACTACATGAGACAAAAAAATGTGTGTGTGTGTAGGATAATGTTGGTGTGCCCTGCCTTTCTGGCCACTGGGAGCTTGTGTTTCTTGATTGCCTCCCAACCTGTCAATTACCTTTGTCTCTGATCAGACTCTGACTTGTAAATATTGTCTTTCTCTTCTCATTACAGTCCTTTGCTTGGTTAGCTATTTCAGAGCAATTGCTTTTTGTATAGGGCTGGAGTGATAGCACAGCGCATATGGCATTTGCCTCGCATGCAACGGACCCGGGTTTGATTCCTCTACCCCTCTCGGAGAGCCCTACAAGCTACCGAGAGTATCCTGCTGAACAGCAGAGCCTGGCAAGCTACCCGTGGTGTTTTTGATATGTCAAAAACAGTAATAACAATTTTCACAATGGAGACATTACTGGTGCCCACTCGAGCAAATTGGTGCGCAATGGATGACAGTGATGCAGTGATACAGTGATGGATACAGGAAGACAGTTACAAAGACAAGCCTGTGGTTTTGGAGTTGATTGACTCCAGATAATATTACCTCCTGGACATCTGCTCTCTCGACTTAAGCCTCAGTTGCCCTTACTTCCTAGATCCCCCAAAGCAGGGTCCTGACGAGGGACTGGATGGACTTAGGGTAAATGGTGAGCTATGAGCTACCCTGGCATCAAAATGGGCCTGGCCAAAGTGCCTTAATGCTTACCTATAAGTTAAGAGTGTGGTCACGGACAAATTCTGTCATGATCCAAAAAGTAATAACTAGATGTGGACCCTGCTGGGGTTAGGAATAATTGATCAGCCTAAGCACTGTAGCCTGAGTCTGTAGTGAGATGTCCCCAGGAGAGCCACCCTATAAGCATAAAAGTATCTATTACTGTGTCCATACAGAATGGTAAATATTAGGAAGTAGAATTAAAGATGTTAATTAAGTTGTGGTCTAAGGAGAGGAGAAACACACCTTAAGGGCTGTTTGCCCTAGTGGGCTACAGGTGGTCGGGAAGTCTTGGAAAAAACATCTTTGATCACACTCCCCATGGGGAGGTGCGGTTGGGGAGGGTGGTGAGAGGATAAAAAAGAGTGGCTGCTAGGAGAAAGGGATGGATTGAAGGGGAGAAAAGGAGAGAGACAGCACAGAGAGAGAGAGAGAGAGAGAGAGAGAGAGAGAGAGGAGACAGATGCAGCAGGAAGAAAGAATTGCACAGTTAGAGAGAGATAGAAACAGAGAGAGAGAGGGTTGGAGAGAGCTGGGAGAGATGAAAGATTGAATAAACGACAACTAATCAGCAATCAGCTTGACCCTCATTCTTCCTCTGTTCATCTAAGGCCATCCTGGGTGGGGAAGCGGCTCAAGAGCACCAAACTCAGGCATCGAGAGAGAGCCAATCGAACATCCTTTCACATGTGATCCGGTGAGAGAGGGGTTTACACAGTGCCAAAGGGGATTTTCACAGGAGAGGGAGCGGGGCAAAAAATTACCATATGAATCAAGCAAATAAAATAACAGGAGAGTGAGAAAGGAGAAATCACTCATTACCAGAAGAGTCACATATTTATTTACTATATAAAAATGCCTTCATTTTCAGGAAAGTGAGTCAGATGCTAAAACTGTTAAAAGGCAGTTTAGAAACGTTTATTTAGATTTTTTAAAAAATTAATCACTGTGAGATAGACCATTAAAACTGTTCATGATTCAGGGTTTCAGTCAGAAAGTTCCAAAACCCATCCCTCCACTAGTACCCATTTCCCAGCATCAATGTCCAGTTTCCTTCCCACCCACCCCCAAATATTCCCAACCTGCATCTATGGCAGGCACTTTTCTTCCTCTCTCTGTCTCTCTGTCTCTCCCCCACCCTTCGCCCCTTTTTTGGGCATGGTGGTTTGCAATACAGATACTGAGAGGTTATTGTGTATTGTCATGTATATCCCTTTACCTACTTTCAACACTCAGTTCTTGTCCAGAGTAATTATTTCCAGCTATTATTGTCACACTGGTCCCTTCTCTATTATACCTACCTTGTGCCCCACACACATTTGCAGTAGATTCCAATCAGTGACCTGAACCTCTGGCCCCTGTTTTCCCAGTCCTTGAATGTTAGTCTTACACTATTTTTTTATATCTCAAAAAATGAAGTCATTCTATATCTGTCCTTCTCCTTCTGTTTCATTTCACTCAGCACGATACTCTCCATGTCCATCCATTTATAGGCAAATTTCATACTTCACTTTTCCTAATGGCTGTGTAGTATTCTGTTAAGTAGATGTGCCATGGTTTATCCAGTCATCTGTTCTCAGGCACTCAGGTTCTTTCTCGATTCTGGCTATGGTGAACAGTGCTTTAGTGGATGAGATGAAGCACAGATGGTGTTTCTGCTGTGTGTTTTTGGGCCCCAGGGTACATTCCCAGCAGTGGTATTGCTGGGTCAAATGAGATGTTTAATTTTTTTTAACTGACAACTAATTTTTTAGAGCATCCTTTGATGTGACAAAATTGAGAGGGAGATACAGGATTTTTTCTGTCTCTCCTGTGCAGCCTAACTCTTTTCTAAGAACTCTCATCAAATAGTAGATCCCCCACACAGAAACATAATCAGCCAAAGCCCAGAGTTTACCATCGGATTTGCAATGAGTTTAAACCAAAGTTATGGCATGTATCCATCATTATTAAAACACATAGTGTATTTTCAGTGGTGTAATTATCTGTCAGGTTCAGTCTACCAAACTTAATTCCTTCCCTATTCCCAGTATAATTATGAATCTTTTCTTATCTCTATAGTTTTGCCTTTTCCTGGTACTAGGTAGTGGAAATCATGCAGAATATATTTCAGATTCATATTTTTCACTCTGTACTATGTGTCTACATTTATTTCAAATCGTTTAAGGGCTTCATAGCTTTTGTGTGCACTGAAATGTCATTCAACTGTTTGTTTTTACCACTCCTTACCCTTTGTCCATGGAAGGACATCTTGTTAGCTTCTGAGATTTGACAATCATATAAAAGCTTCTATATACATTAATGTCGAACGATTTGTGGGAGATATGTTTTCAATTTCTTTGGGTAAATATCAAGGAACAAACCCTGGACTGCATGGGAAGAATTCAGCTCTGTAACATTATTGACCTGTCTCCTAGAGGTGAAGCAGTGTGCTCCCTCTCATCACCAATATTGAAGGGTCCTGCAGCCTCACATTCACAACTGTATGTGATGAGGTCAGTGGTCTACATTTTGCCATTGTACAAGAGTATAGGGGTATCTTATCATTGTTTTCATTTTCTTGTCAATTATATTGATCATTGCAAAGAGCTAGATTTTTTTCTTATTCCATGTTTTCTGATGAGAAAATGTAATTCTTATCTTTATCTCTGCACACCTTTGTATTGTTTTTTGTTTCTTTAAAGACATTTTTTTCTTTGATTTTTCTCTCATTTGAAAATTATATGCTGAGATGTAGGTTCATTAGTATTGATTTTGCTTGGCTTTTTGTAGCTTAAAAGAGCTAGGCTTTGTTTTCTTATATTAAGTAGAGAAAACTCTAATTATTATTGGAAATATTTCTCTTAATTTTTTCTCTTGTCTTTCTCTAGCTGTTAGATTCACTATGCACCTTTAGTCCTACACTTTTGTCCTAGAGTGCTTGAATATTTTTTAAATTTTTTTTTCAGTTAAACTTCTCTGATTCTCAATTGCAGGGTCTACAGAGAAAGGACAGAGGTTAAGGCACTTGTTTCCACATGACCCATCCGGATTTGATCCCTGGCACTGCATGTGATCTCCTGAGTAACCACTGGAAGATCCCTGAGTGCAGTCAGGAGTAAACCCTGAGCACTGCTAGGTGTGTCCTGTCAAAGCAAAACAAAACAAACTCAACTGATATCTTCCCTAATTCGGATATTTCTTTTTTTCCAAAACATTTCTTCTCACTGGCAGTCTGTTGTTTACACTGATATTAATAATAGTCTCTTATGCATGTAATCCCAGCATCCACCCATCTGCAGTGTACTCCTTCACTCTCCCAAAGGCCCCACTTCTTGTGTTGTGACTAGCTTGCTAATAATCCCATTGAGGACTTCTTAACTGCCAGAACAGTATGTTCTTTTTGCAGGGGACCCTTCCAAGTAGTGGTCAGAGGCCATGGGGGCAGACTGGCAGTTCAATGGGAAAGAGACAGTGAGAAGTGAGCCTGGAGTTATTGGGCTACCTTCGACAGGTGCTTCTTGGGTGCCCGGTGGTTCAGTGGTTAGAACACAGGGAATAGTTTACAACACCTAAGGCGCGTGCTCTGGCCCTTCTACTAGACCCTCCTGGCCCTCCAGTATTTCTTACTTTTCATTCTAGCATTTCACTTTGTCCTAGTGTTCCATGTCTAGCTCCATAGCCATAGATCCATATTTACGCATCTGCATCGCCTGTTGACAAGGGCCCCTAACACTTTGATCATAGTTCCTTAAAGCTTCCCGTCTAGATAATCCTAACATCCCTGCCATGTCTGATTATGAAGTTTGCTTAAAACTCTGCAAACTATGCTTGTTTGTTGGTATGTTTTTGTCTTTTGGGATGCCTTTAAAGTTTTTCTTTCCAGTATTCTCGAGGGAAGAAATTGAAGAGGGTATGTAGAGAGATCCGTGACAAACAGTCCTGCAAGTACCTGTGGGGAGTGCAAACAGGGCGAGAGCATTCTATTGTCCTAGTTTTATTTCTCAGTCTTAAATAACTAGGTTTCAAATGAACCCATGTTACCGGAACGTCCTTGTTCCCCTCGCCCTTGGGGGTGGCCTGCCACGTGTGTGATAGGATGGCCGCAGACTGCTCGCCGCTCGGTGGGCTGGAACCACTGGGCTCTTCACCTCCGCAGGTTGTTTATGTCCCGAACGGCCCCAGGTGAGCCCCTGCCTAGCCGCTCCCACCTGGGGAAGACCCTATTCGGGATAGGCAGATGCGGAGCCTCTTATCAAACTGGACCCTTCCTGCCACTCTCCCTGCGGAATCTGGTTGGGTGCCTCTAGCACACCCCTGCCCACCTCTTGACACCTGCACATCTGCCTGCGTTCCCCCCAGTTGGAAACTCTCAGTAGTCTGCGGTTAGAGTCTAGGAATTCTTCATTTCCTGCTGAATGAACCCCTGCAGGTGTCGCGTTGGGGAGGGGGGCAGGGGGTGAAGTGAGAGACAGAGACAGAGACAGATTCCACCAGCATTAGGGTCAGTAATTGTCCTAGAACCCTACTCTTTTCTTTTAAGAGAGTCATTTTTTCAGTGTCTTTTAACTTTCATTTCTGGTTGGAATTGACTAGCAACTTGCAAGCTCCCTTACAAGTTAGGGTTTATCCTAGCTTAAACCCAAATAATCCCTAGAAACAAAGTCCAGCAAAGACATTTTAGTAAGTATTTGCCCTTTATTATTTTATGTGATTGTTGTTGTGGGGGGCTGGAGCCATACACAGCGGTTGGGCATTCACCTTTCATGCGGCTGACCCCAGTTTGATTCCTCCGCCCCTCTCGGAGAGCTTGGCAAGCTACCGAGAGTATCGAGCCCGCATAGCAGAGCTTGGCAGGCTACCCGTGCGTATTGGATATACGAAAAAAAAATAACAATAACAATAAGTAACAATAAGTCTCACAATGAGAGACGTTAATGGTGCCCACTCGAACAAATCAATGAGCAATGGGGTGACAGTGATACAGTGACACAGTGATACAGTTGTTGGGGGGACTGGAGCAATAGCACAGCAGGTAGGGTGTTTGCCTTGTACATGGGCAACCTGGGTTTGATTTTTCCATTCCTCTCAGAGAGCCCGGCAAGCTATGGAAAGTATCTTGCCCACACAGCAGAGCCTGGCAAGCTACCCGTGGCGTATTGGATTTGCCAAAAACAGTAATAACAAGTCTCACAATGGAGACATTACTGGTGCCCCCTCGAGCAAATCGATGAACAATGGGATTTGCTTCGACAGAGCTACAGTGCTACAGTTGTGGGGAACAAGGCAGACCAGGTCCTTTGCATGGTTTCCTCCTGGCTCTGTGGCCAGGGATCAATCCTGACAGGGCCCAGGGGACCCTAAATAGTGCAGGGGGATGAACGTGAGTTGGAGGCATGCTCAGAACATATTATTTTCTAACCCACATGTTCCATAGTCTAGAATTAAGAAAATGGCTTTAGTATTTTTTTTGCTAAATTTCTGCCCTTTAACATGATTCTGGCAAAAAGGAATGTTTGTCTAAGGTGTGGCATGTGCCTTTACTGCCAAGACACAAAACCAGATATCCTAGGGTCGAATAATATTGAATGGAATCTAAAGCCTTCCAATGTAGAGATCCCTGACAGGGAAGTGAAAAGTGTTTCAGCCCATCGACCCTGATGCTATTGTCAAGGAAAGCAGCATCTAATACCAATTATGAAGTGTTTAGTTTACAGACATCAGTATATAGTCCTGATACCTGTTAGTAGCTGCCACTGTGCCCTACTGCATACAGACATCACTTTCTGTCTGCGTATCTCTGCAAAGAGTTGTATCTCCATTGTATAGATGTACGAAAGTTTCTTCAACCAGTCGTCTGTTCTAGGGCACTCGGATTTTTTCCAGATTCTGGCTATTGTAAACAGTGCTGCAATGAACATATAAGTGCAGATGTCATTTTGACTATACTTTTTTGCTCCTCTGGGATATATTCCCAGCAGTGGTATTGCTGGGTCAAATGGGAGCTCAACCTCTAATTTTTTGAGAATCGTCCATATTGTTTTCCAAAAGGGCTGAACCAGTTGGCATTCCCATCAGCAGTGTAGAAGGGTCCCTTTTTCCCCACATCCTCTCTAACAGCGGTTGCTTTTGTTCTTTTGGATGTGTGCTAGTCTCTGTGGTGTGAGGTGGTATCTCATGGTTGTTTTCATCTGCATCTCTCTAATGATTAGTGATGTAGAGCACTTTTTCATGTGCCTTTTGGCCATTCGTATCTCTTCCTTGGTAAAGTTTCTGTTCATTTCTTCGCCCCATTTTTTGATGGGGTTGGATGTTTTCTTCTTGTAGAGTTCAACCAGTGCTTTATATACCATTGGTATCAACCCCTTACCTGATGGTTATTTTGTAAATATCCTTTCCCATTCTGTAGATAGTCTTTGTATTTTGGTAACTGAGTATCTTTTGCGGTGCAGAAGCTTTTTAGTTTAATGTAGTTCCATTTGTTGATCTCTGTTTCCACTTGGTTGGCCAGTTGCATGTCATCTTTGAAGATACCTTAATCTTCAATATCATGGAGGGTTTTGCCGACCTTGTCATCAATATACCTTATGGTTTGTAGTCTGATGTGGTCTTTAATCCATTTTGATCTGACTTTTGTGCATGATGTCAAGTCTAGGTCTAAGTCCATTCCTTTACATGTGGTTGTCCAGTTGTGCCAGAACCATTTGTTAAAGAGGCTTTCCTTGCTCCACTTCACATCTCTTGCTCCCTTATCAAAGATTAGATGATCGTACATTTGAGGTTGTGTGTAGGGATATTCCACCCTGTTTCATTGGTCTTCAGCTATGCCTTTGTTCCAGTACCATGCTGTTTTAATTGTTACCACTTTGTAGTAGAGTTTAAGGTTGGGGAGGGTGATGCCTCCCATCATCTTTAGAAAAAATGAGGTCATGAAGTTTGCATATAAGTGGATCAGCATGGAAAGTATCATGCTAAGTGAAATGAGTCAGAAAGAGAGAGACAGACATAGAAAGATTGCACTCATCTGTGGAATATAGAATAATATACTAGGAATCTAACACCCAAGAATAGTAGAAATAAGTACCAGGAGGTTGACTCCATGGCTTGGAGGCTGGTGTCTCATTCTGGGCAACTCAGAGAAGGGAATACCAAGTAAAATGTGGTCGGAGGTCATGTGGGGGAGGGGTGACGTGTGCTGAATGTAGACTAGAGACTGAACACAATGGCCGCTCAACACCTTTATTGCAAACCACAACACCTAATCAGAGAGAGAGAACAAAAGGGAATATCCTGCCATAGTGGCAGTTTGGGGTGGGGGGAGACGGGACTGGGGAGGGTGGGAGGGACGCTGGGTTTACTGGTGGTAGAGAATGGGCACTGGTGAAGGGATGGGTTCTCGAACTTTGTATGGGGGAAATATGAGCACAAAAATGTATAAATCTGTAACTGTACCCTCATGGTGATTCACTAATTAAAATTTTAAAAAATTTAAAAAAGTTGTACCTCTTAATTCTTCGCCAAATTTAGTGTTCTCCCAGATGCAAACTAATGTCTTTGAAAATGAGTATTGAGTATTGAGATGGCAAAGGGCCTCGCCTTCCACATGTCCAACCTGAATTTGATCCTCAGTACCAAAATGATCCCTTACTCATTGCCATGTGGAATCTCTGCGGGAGGAAGGGAGGAAGGAAGAAGGACAGGCAGCTCACTATGATGCAAAAGAGCAAAAACAGATTAAAAAATTACTGTTGATCTTTATGTAAAATCTTCAAGTAATTTAAATGTGAGTAAAATATGATAAACATCTATAATTCTATCTTAAACTACAAACTGGAGCGATAGCACAGTGGGTAGGGTGTTTGCCTTGCACGCAGACGACCCGGGTTCGATTGCTCCATCCCTCTCGGAGAGCCCAGCAAGCTACTGAGAGTATTCTGCCCACATGGCAGAGCCTTGTAAGCTACCTGTGGCATATTCAATATGCCCAAAACAGTAACAAAAAGTCTCACAATGGAGAAGTTACTGGTGCCCACTCAAGCAAATCGATGAACAACGGGGCAACAGTGCAATGCTATCTTAAACTACATATTGGGTAGTAAATGTTGCTCTGAGATAGAATAATATAATTTTTCCATTCATTTAATGAGTTGAATCCTTTGCACTATTTCTGGTTTCTGAAACTAGGAAGGGATAATTTTTTTCTCTTTACTGGCAATTAACTAAATGTGTAATTTTGAATAATCATTTGTAATTATTTCTTGGGCATGGTCCCATACGTTTCATCCGATTCTAAAAGCTTAGCATATGTGCTGTGCTTTTGAAGTTAGGTTAGAAGAAGCCGTGTTTATAATGCAGGGATTGGCAATCATTCCTCTTGAAATGAAACCAGAATTTCATTGTGCAGATGTCAGCCAAGCAAAATGTTCTCGTTACAAATTCAGCAGCACACCATTTTACAGAAGCAGGAACAGTCACTTTTGGCCAAATCTGTCTGCAGTGGTCAAGATAGAAAATATGAGTCTTAGTCATTAAAATGCAATTTTCTTTATATGTGTGAGATTCCCTGATTTCATAACAACCAGAGCTATAAACAGCACTTCAGAATCTCTGAGTGTTGAGCTCTTGAATAAATCAAACTCCGCAGAGGTCTTAACTTTAATACTTATATTTCACAGTAGGCTTGAGAAAGTTGTTGAATTCTCTAGTCTGTGGCTTAATTATCTGTTAATGGATCCAGTCAAGTTTTTCCACGAAGGGTCAGGTAGTAAATATTTGGAACTTAGCACACCACAGAATCTCTGTTGTAACTTTTCTATTCTGCCATGTAGAATGAAATTTCCCACCATTCATAAATGGATGCACCTATGTTCCAATAAAAATTCACCTATGGATGCATGCACACTTTGCATTTCATTGATTTTTCACTTGTTACTAAATAGTGTTCTATGATTAGGTTCTAAACTCTTAACACTTTCAAACCTTAGTTCCCATAAAAAAAAAAACAGGCCCAGTCATTGATCTGCGAATCCCTGATCTGTAAAATGGATGTAATAATAGTAGCTCTTCAAAGAGTTCTGATGAAGAATAAGAAGGAAAATTGGGGGGAAATATTAGCACTTCTCTGACCTTTACAAATTTTATTCAAAGAAGTGGATTTTGTAGGCTGGCCACACTAGGAGTTAATATATATTTTTTGACCATGGTGTTAATCAGAGCAGTTTTGTGTACTTCCTTGGGAAGCGGTTTAAGAGATTGCATTAGACCCTCCCACTTGCTGAGAACTTGGCAGAAAGACTAGCAGGAAACTGAAACATAAATGTACCCACTGAAATAAAATGACAGCACTGGCCAATTCTTTGGTACCATACGAGTTAGCTAATTCCAGGTTTCAGGCAGGGCAGCTAAAATGCTGAAGGAAATCCAATCTTGTGGGTTGAACTAGGTAGCGGGAATCATTCACATCAGTAAGTATTCACGTCAGAAAGTGATCAATACAAAGTATCCTCATTATTAATACATCTGTCATTAGTGCAGGGAGCAAAGATTCACAGCAAGGCTGCAATCCAGTTGATATACTTGATTTACTAAATGACAAAGAAAAAGCAATACTAGGCAAAGAAAACCAAGATTAGCTTCAATTGAGACACGGTACTTATTTGAAATTTTTGCTGTTCAACAAGCACTTTGCCTGCTAAGGTTTCAGCAGAAAATTTAGTCTACTAGTGAGAATGTTGGTCATCACTAGTTTAGGAAAAGTGGAGACTTATCATTAGACATGTATAGGTTTAAAAAAATGTCTTAGGGACTCGAGCAATAGCACAGAGGGTAGGGCATTTGATTTGCACACAGCCAACCTGGGTTCTATCCCCGGCATCCCATGGAATCCCCGAGCCACCATAAGGAGTGATTTCTGAGTGCAGAGCCAGGAGTAGGCCCTGAGCATGCTGAGTGTTTCCCAAGGAAACAAAACCAAAAAGTGTCAGTAGAACCTTAATTTTTGTTTTCTCATGACATATCTTGTGTATGTTTTATGTAAATTTAAAAATGCTATCACCGGGGCTGGAGCAATAGCACAGTGGGTAGGGTATTTGCCTTGTACACAGCCGACCCATTTTCCATCCCAGAATCCCATATGGTCCCCTGAGCACTTCCAGGAGCAATTCCTGAATGCAAAGCCAGGAGTAACCCCTGTGCATGACCAGGTGTGACCAAAAGGCAAAAAAAAAAATAAGAAAGAAAAGAAAATAAATAATTCTATTACTTTGTTTTGTAAAGATGACCTATCTTATCTATAGGTTTCTATAAATTGCTCTATATTTAAATAGTCAAAAATAAAAACATGTATAGGACAAACATTGTGCATTTATTTACCATGTTATTTCTCACATAACCTCTACTCAACCATTTAAAGAAGCATTCTCTTTGTTATTGTTGTTTTGGGGCCACACCTGGTGGTGCCAAGGGTGGCTCTGTACTGTACCATTCCTGGCTCTGTACTCAAGGATCCTTCTTGGTGGGCTTGTGGATCCATGTAGGGGGTGTGAGAGCTTGAACCTGGGCCTGCTGCATGCAAGGCAAGTGCCTTAACTGCTGTACTATCTTTTGGCTGTTCTTTTTTATATAATTTATTGATTTTTTTTAATTAGTGAGTCACAGTGAGGGTACAATAGATTATAGATTCACACATTTTCGTGCTTGTCTTACCCCCATGCAATGTTCGAGAGCCCATCCCTCCACCAGTGTCCATTCTTCACCACTTATGAACCCACTATCCCTCCCACCCCCCTATCCCATCCCCCCAACCCCACTCTGCCTCTGTGGCAGAGCATTCCTATTTGTTCTCTCTCTCTCTCTCCTTTTGGGTGTTGTGGTTTGCAATAGGGGTATTGAGTGGCCATCATGTACAGTCTCTAGTCTACTTTCAGCGTGCATCTCCCTCCCTGCTCGGGATTTCCAATCACATTTTACTTGGTGTTCCCTTCTCTATCTGGGATGAAAGTTTCGTTCTTAATACGTTAACAGCTGCACAGCAACACTGGTGCTGCAACAGATCTCAAATATGTTTACTTCTGTTCTGCCAAATCAAAAAGTTGTCAAGGAAGAGCTGATCTGACTGGAGGTCCAGATAGTTCTCTGTTATCAGAGTTCCAAGCAAAGGAACCTCCCTCCCTCCCCCTGCCTCTCTGTCCTCCCATGTTCCCCTCCCCTCCCTCTCTCCACTGTCTTCTTCCCCTTCCCACTGGCTCTTTCCATGGAAAAACACAATATCTGTTTCTAGGACAGTGATTGTGTCCAGAATATTCTCATTTCTGAATAGTTCTCATTTTCTTACAAGTCCTTCTCCTGGTTAGGAGATGCACCTTGTCACGTAGCCTGGGAAGTCCCTTCCATCCAGCCCTCTGAGTATATTAATTAAGCATTACATCAGAGGTGGCTTTATCAGGGAGTGGAGCACGTTCTGGACCCCTCTCTCCAGGGCCCGTGAGAGTAACCTGAGAGTTTTGGGGGCACTGACGCTCCCCTGCCTGGGTCACAACCTCTATACCTTGGCGCTCCTTCACCTTCAGCAGGAAGACCTGCTTTCAGAACCCCATGAGCAACTCCATAGTCTGTGCACTGCCCTCTGACGGGTGCACCTGCCTCTGCCTTGCCCTGCCCAGGAGCCTGGTGGGGCCGGCAGGAGACGGGCTCCTGGGCAGGTGTCAGCAGCGGGTTGGTCCGTGGCTCTCCATTAGGGCCTCTGCTGATTGGCCCCAGTGAGAAGCACTCGCAAGCACCTGTGATATAGCCACCAAGGAAATGAGAGAAACACTTATGAATCTGTAAGTTCATTAAAATGCACTGAAATGTTTGTTTTGTTTTGTTTTGTTTGGGGGCCACACATGGCTGTGTTCAGGGAGCACTCCTGATGATGCTTGGGAGTTCTGGGAGATGCCATGTGGACTTCTGGGAGTCCAACACATGTCGGCCCATGCACGGTGACTTCGCCACATACTCTACAAAATCTGTCCAGCTATGTTAAAAGCAATTCAATACTACCTTTTAGAAAATAATATTTAAAATTATTTTTATAAAAAGAGGCAAATATACATTTGAAGTTCTAGGAATTAAAGAACTAGATGAACAAATCTGCAATATTAATGTTACTTTCTGTTTCTTATACTTTATGATTTTTTAATTGCTCATTTTTAATTTCTAAGAAATACTTTAATCGCCAGAATGACGGAACTGTCCCAACAGACCAGTGCAGTGCCCCTGCAGCCCCCCAGCACCCCGGTTTCCGGCCCCAGCCTTTCCTGCTCACCCCCTAAGCTCCACCCTTCCCCGAATGAGATCATGGGACCCCCTCAGCTCTGACCACCTGGCTTGTGGGAGCTGTCCCGCCAGACCAGCGCAGTGCCCTTGCAGCAACCCCCACCCATCAGCACCCATGTTTCCCACCAGGCCCTGCTTCCCCAATAGGTTGTTGGGGGCATGACCTCTACATCAGGGGGCGTGGCCTCCTGTAGGGGTCGTAGCAGTTATTTACCCCCTTTCCCTGCTGTATGGACTTAGGTCACAATCTGTATAACCAGTTTCTTTGAAGAACACCCTGGCTATGTCAATAACTATGTGCCAATAGTCCATTAGCCTATTCTAATTTCACAAAAACTGTCAGTGAACACTAGAAGCTGCACAAGCCCTTTATAAAGAGAGCATAGCCTCAAGTCCTCACTAAGGCCCCACATAAATCAGGAGGAGTGCCTGAGAGTTAGGAAGTATTCTAGAAAGGGAACAAAAAGCTACCATCATTGACTTAGCTCATGCAGAATCCCCTCTTGCAGCAGAGAGGGAATAGGGATAGAGAACTGGAAGGTTCCACCTCCATAGTTCCATAAAAATATGAAGAAAGAGCAAAACTCCCCACCACGAGGAAAGGATGAAGAAAAGTTTCCAGAAGCCTCAACAGGGTTACACACAAATACGACCTCTCAGATAAAGAATTCAGAGACGAAATCTGAAGAGGTTCGATGTACTCAAAGCATTATACAATTCAACATGGTCCCTATAAGGATGCCCATGAAATTTTTCAAAAAAAATCGATCAAGCAATCCTAAAATTCATATGGAACAAGAAACGCCCACGAATACCTAAAGCAATTCTTGGGGAAGACGATGGGAGGCATCACCCTTCCCAGCCTTAAACTCTACTACAAAGTGGTAACAAAACAGCATGGTAGGGGCTGGAGCGATAGCACAGCGGGTGGGGCGTTTGCCTTGCACGCAGCCGACCCGGGTTCAAATCCCAGCATCCCATATGGTCCCCTGAGCACTGCCAGGAGTAATTCCTGAGTGGAGAACCAGGAGTAGCCCCTGTGCATTGCCGGGTGTGACCCAAAAAAAAAAAAAAAACAGCATGGTACTGGACAAAGGCAGAGCCACAGACCAATGTAATAGGGTGGAATATCTCTATACACAACCCCAAATGTATGATCATCTAATATTTGATAAGGGAGCAAGAAATGTGAAGTGTAGCAAGAAAATCCTCTTTAACCAATGGTTCTGTCAAAACTGAACAACCACACAAACGACGCACAAAAGAATGGGCTTAGACCTTGACCTAACACCATGCACAAAAGTCAGGTCAAAATGGATTAAAGAACACAACATTATACAACAATCCATAAGGTATTTTGAAGACATGGTTGGCAAAACCCTCCATAATATGGAAGCTAAAGATATCTTCAAAAGTGACACTCAACTGATCAACCAAGTGGAAACAGGTAAACAAATGGGACTGTATTGAACTAAGGAGCTTCTGCACTGCAAAAGATACAGTGACCAGAATACAAAGACAATCTACAGAATGGGAAAGGATATTCACCCAATACCCCTCTGATAAGGGGTTGATATCAAGGGTATATAAGGCACTGGTTGAACTCTACAACCAGTGATCCAACCCCATCAGAAAATGGGGCAATGAAATGAACAAAAACTTTCTCAATAAGAAATACAACTGGCCAAAAGGCACATGAAAAAAATGCTCTTCATCACTAATCATCAGGAAGATGCAGATCAAAACAACTATGAGATACCACCTCAAACCACAGAGACTGGCACACATCCAAAAGAACAAAAGCAACTGGTGTTGGCAGGGATATGGGGAGAAAAGGACCCTCCTACACTGCTGGTGGGAATGCTGACTGGTTCAGCCCTTTTGGAAAACAATCCATATTGCTTCTCAAAAAATTAGAAATTGAGCTCTATTTGACCCAGCAATACCACTCCTGGGACTATATCCCGGAGAGGCAAAAAAAAAATAGTCGAAATGACATCTGCACATATATGTTCATCACAGGACTGTTTAGAATAGCCAGAATCTGGAAAAAACCCGAGTGCCTGAGAACAGATGACTGGTTAAAGAAACTCTAGTACATCTATGCAATGGAATACTATGCAGCTGTTAGAAAAGATGAAGTCATGAACATTGCATATAAGTGGGTCAATATGGAAAGTACTATGCTAAGTGAAATGATTCAGAAAGAGAGAGACAGACATAGACAGATTGCACTTGTCTGTGGAATATAAAACAAAAGAATGGGAGACTAACCCCAAAGAATAGTAGAAATAAATTCCAAGAGGTTTGCTCCATGGCTTGGAAGCCAGCCTCATATGCTGGGGTAAAAGGCATCTCAGATAGAGAAGGGAACACTAAGTAAAGTATGGCTGGAGGACCCGCTCTAATGGGAGATGAACCCTGAAAGTTGACTATAGATTGAATGCAATGGCCACCCAATACCTCTATTGCAAACCACAACACCCCAAAAGAGAGAGAATAAAAGGGAATGCCCTGCCACAGAGGCGGGGGGGGGGTGTAATGCAGGGGTGGGAGGGATAGTGGGATCATCAGTGGTGGAAAATGGGCACTGGTGGAGCGATGGGTACTCATGCATTGTATGACTGAAACACAAGCAAGAAAATATGTAAATCTATAACTGTATCCTCACGGTGATTCACTAATAAATGAAAAACTGAATATTTTTATCCTACACTTTATTGAATATATTTTTAATTTCTACATTAAAGTGGGGGAGTATCCAAGATTAAATATGCTTCAGATATCACAAAACCTGAATTAATTTTTATTTCTGTAATCTCTATCTAACAAGCAACACTGAACAATCCAAGTCAGTTTAGCTGAGAAAAATTACCTTACTGCAGATATTTTTTTCATACAATTTTTTCTTTCTCTGTGTTTTGTTAGGTGTTTGCATCATAGGTCAATGAACTTCTTGTCTTGCTCATAAATTACTAAGAAAAGAGCAATAGTAAGCCTGTCTTTGCAAGCTTCATGTTATATACTTAGGTCAGAACAATAAATCATTTGATATCTTCTTTTAAAAATTAATATATGATTTATGCTGAGCACTAAATGAAATTAGGAAAATTAAGGACTTAGGGAAGTTTGTTAATTACAAGGAAATTTTAGTAGATATAGTTAATATGATGTTTATCAGCATAATTTTTATTTAACAGATCTAAAATTATCAGGAATTGTGGTTTTGTACCCGATAATCATTACTACTGCATAACTGTTGAATCCTGGCTGGTTTTTATTGGTTTCAGAATTATTGTTTTCTGGATTTTACAAAACTTTACATAATGTGTACTCTTCACTTTCTTGCAAAAAAAAAGGAGAGAGAGATAAGTTTTAGAATCTGAAAATCTGTGACAATTTTGTGCTGAAATAGTTTTGTTCTCTCATACTTCAAAAAGAAAATATTTGAGGGGTAATATGTGAAAACTAAGGAAAACAATGAAATAAGTTGGAACTGGTTTTGATGCTCAAAGAATAAGTGACACTAAAGTAGTCTGTCAACTGCCTCTGAAGGCAACACCATCAATAATCCGAGAGCATTAAGTGCATTTGATGCAGTAACAACTTGATCAAAATTTAAATTTCTAAAGCAACTATTGCTGGAGCAATAACACAGCAGTTGGGCGTTCACCTTTCACGCAGCCAACCCGAGTTTGATTCCTCCACCCCTCTTGGAGAGCCGGGCAAGCTATCGAGAGTACCTTGCCATCTCAGCAGAGCCTGGCAAGCTACCTATGCGTATTGGATATGCCAAAAACAGTAACAATAAGTCTCTCAATGAGAAACATTACTAGTGCTCGCTTGAACAAATCGATGAGCAACGGGATGACAGTTACAGTTTACTAAAACAACTATATTTGTTTCCCACAAATACAGTGCTATATATAAATGAGGTACAGAGTCTCTGTAAACAAACCAGACTCACAACCTTCCTAGATCTACTTATTCCATCTCAGTGCCCTTCTTTCAAAGGCCAGGAGAAGTTGGTAGCCTCCTGCCAGGCGCATTCTCAGAGAACCTGATAAACAACACCGAGAGGGGAACATTTGTTGCTAGCAATGAGGTGTATGTAATGTGTGTGAAAAATAAATTATGTTCTTTAGTGCATCAATAATGTCTCCATTGTGAGACTTGTTGTTACTGTTTTTGGCATATCAAGTACACCACAGGTAGCTTGCCAGGCTCTGCCATGTGGGTGGGATACTCTCGGTAGCTTTCCAGGCTCTCCAAGAGGGACAGAGGAATCGAACCTGGGTTGGCCGCATGCAAGACAAAGGCCCTAACCGCTGTGCTATTGCTCCAGTCCATTTAAATGAGTAGAGAAAAAGAAATAATACAGAAAAAAGTAAAACTGGGGCCTGAGATATAGTACAGGAGGTAAGATGCTATAGTACAACCCAGTTTAATCCCCAGCACCAAATTTAATTCCCACCAAGTACTGTCAGAAGTAATCCCTGAGCACAGAAATTTAAACTTTCAAATTTCACAGAAATTTCAAAACCTCAGACCAAAAAAAAAAGAAAAAACAAGATAAATGAAATTAAGAACTAGTTTTTCAAAATAATAAGCATTGACAGACTCTTAACCACACTTATAAATAAAAATAGATAGAAAGCCAAGTCAGATAATAGATGAAAAGATGATAGATAACAAAGAAGACAAAAAGTGTAGAGATTGCCATGAGCAACATTCTTCAACAAAATTAAACTGAGAAGATATGGGAGAAACTAGATATACAGCCTTACAAGACAGAGGAGAAACTAGATTTACAACCTTACACGACACGGGAGAAACTAGATATACAGCCTTACAAGACAGGGGAGAAACTTACAAGACTGAATCAGGAGGAGCTAACACACCTGAGCAGATGTGTTGTTGGTTAGGAAATCAAAGAAATCTTCCAAAACTCCTGAAGCCTGTGTTAGCTAGTTAACTAATGTTAGTTAAGCCTGTGCTTACAAGTTAACTAGTGAGTACTAGGGAAACAAAGAGGAACTGTCCTTTTCAAACTCAGAAAACTGAAGGAAAATCATACATTTGTAGTACACTTTTGGTAGTACTGTCATTCAAAATCTAATTATTCTAATTATTGACAATATATAACCTTTTATTTGTCTCTGTTTCTGATTTCAATGAATATTCTAAACTCTATAGATCTTTCACCTTGTTTGAATTTGTGGCTAAATTCTTTTGATGATATAATAAGAATTATTTTGTTAATTTCTTTTTAATATGTGAAAACATAAAACACTTTTAAATATACTATTTTCAGGTTGATTATTAGCTGGATGTTACTTTTTCTTTCTTTTTAAAAAACTTTTATTGAATCACCATGAGATAGTTACAAGCTTTCATATTTGGGTTACAATCACACATTGATCAAACACCAATCCCTCCACCAGTGCACATTTCCCACCACCAATATCCTCAGTAAATCCCACCTTTCCCACCCTCCCCCTGCTTCCATAGCAGACAATATGCCCCATACTCTCTCTACTTTTGGGCATCAGGGCTTGCAACACGGACATGGAGGGGTCATCATGTTTGGTCCATAATCTACTTTCGGCACATGACTCCCATCCCGACCGATTCCTCCAGCCACCACTTTCTTAGTGATCTCTTCTCTATTCCAGCTGCCTTCTCCTCTTCTCTCATGAAGCAGTCTTCTAGCTATGGGGCTATCCTCCTGGCCCTTGTATCTTCTGTCTTTGGGTGCCAACCTCATGTGATATTATTCTATACAACACAAATGAGTGCAATCCTTCTATGTCCCTCTCTTTCTGAGACTTTTCAATTAGCATGATATCTCCATGTCTATCCATTTACAAGCAAATTCATGACTTCATCACTCCAAACAGCTGCAGAGTACATCCCATTGGGTGGATGTACCAAAGTTTCTTTAACCAGTCATCTGTTCTAGGGCACCTGGGTTATTTCCAGATTTTGGCTATTGTGAATAGTGCTGCAATGAACATATAGGTACAGGTGTCATTTCTATTGCGCTCTTTTGCATCCTCGGGATATATCATATGGAAGCTCGATTTCTAGTTTTTGAAAGACTGTCCATATTTCTTTCCAGAAAGGCTGGACCAACAACATTCCCACAAACAGTGAAAGAGCATACCTTTTCCCCCACATCCATGCCAGCATTGGTTGCCTTTGTTCTTTTGAATGTGTGCCAGTCTCTGTGGTGTGAGATGGTATCTATCTCATTGTTGTTTTGATTTGCATCTCCCTGATGAGTAGCGATGTGGAGCATTTTATCATGTGCCTTTCAGCCATTTGTATTTCTTTTTTGAGAAAACTTCTGTTCATTTCTTCTCCCCATTTTTAATGGGATTGGAGGTTTTTTCTTATGCAGTTCTACTAGTGTCTTCTATATCCTGGAAATTAATCCCTTATCAAATGGGTATTGGGGAAATATTCTTTCCCATTCTGTGGGCTCTTTCTGTATTTTGGTCACTGTTTCTTTTGAAGTGCAGAAGCTTCTTAGTTTGATGTAGTCCCATTTGTTTATGTTTGCTTCCACTTGCATGGTCAGTGCTGTCTCATCCTTAAAGATGCTTTTTGCTTCATTGTCATGGAAGGTTCTGCCTACATTTTCCTCTATGTACCTTATAGATTCATGTCTGATATTGAGGTCTTTAATCCACTTTGATCTGACATTTGTGCCTGGCATTAGACAGAAGTCAGAGTTCATTTTTTTGCAGGTAGCTATCCAGTTTTCCCAGCACCACTTGTTGAAGAGGCTTTCCTTGTTCCACTTCACATTTCTTGCTCTTTTGTTAAAGATTAAGGTTCCATCTATTTGGGGGTCTGTGACAGGATATTCAACTCTGTTCCATTGGTCTGCAGTTCTGTTTCTAGCTCAATACCTTGCTCTTTTAATTACTACTGCTTTGTAATAGAGTTTGAAATTGGAGAAGGTGATGCCACCCATCTTCCTTTTCCTAAGGATTACTTTAGCTATTTGTGGGGGTTTATTGTTCCATATGAATTTCAGGAGTGTTTTGTCTATTTCTTTGAAAAATGTCATGAGTATCCTGATAGAGACAGCATTAAATTTGTATATTGCTTTGGGCATTATTGCCATTTTGATGTTAATTCTCCCTATCCATGAGCAGGGATTGTGTCTGCTTCTCCAAGTGTTCTCTTTTATTCCTTGAAGTACTGTTTTGTAATTTTCCTTATTTCAGTCCTTCATCTCTTTTTTTAAGCTGATTCCAAGGTACTTGATTTTTTGAGGTATTATTGTTAATGGGATAGTTTTTATAATGTCTCTTCTTTTTCATTATTTGTATTTAAGAAAGCCATGGAATTTTGGGTGTTGATTTTGTAGCCTGCCACTTTTCTATATTGACCAATTGTTTCTAGGAGCTTTTTTGTAGAGTCTTTAGGGTTTTCTAAGTATAGTATCATATCGTCTGCAAATAGTGATGACTTGACCTTTTCCTTTCCTATCTGTATTTCCTTAATATCTTTTTCTTGTCTAATTGCTATGGCCAGGACTCCCAGTACTTTATTGAATAGGAGTGGCAAAAGCAGGAATTTCCAAGGCTCAGAATGTGTGTCTTTAAACTCTTTCTAGGGTAAAGCCATTAGATGGGCATTTTTTACCTGTTTCTTCCACACAGGCCTGGTTGAATAGCCAGGGAGGGAACAGTACTGCTGCATCCATTAAAAACTGACTCTTAGTTGCTTCAGTCCTGTTGGATGTCTGGCTACATAGCCCATTGGTCATTAGAGGATGTCATAGATATTCGGGCATCTCTTAGGTGGCAGCCACAAAAATTGTTTATTTTTTTAAAATATTCTTCAAAAATTCCATTGTACTCAAATATTCACACTTTAATTCAATATTCAGATATTTAACTAGCTTGTTTCAAATATTGATGAGTAAATTTCACTGTATGAGTGAGGAGAGAGTCACTACTCATCAGGTCTACGGGTGGACTGAACATTTTAGTTCTGCAGTGTTTATGAAAATAGAAACTTCGCACTCTGCAGATTGCCCATAACTCCTTTCTGGAGACTGGGATATTGTGCTTTGTGGGGTGTGTGTGTATGTGTATGTGTGTGTGTGTGTGTGTGCTCTCAGTTTCTTCTACACTCAACTCAAGGAAGTAGAGGCAGTAGTTGTGGGTAGTGTCTTGTGTTCTAATTGCTCCTTTATTTGCTATAGTTTTGTGGGTCTTGTAAAACACAAGCCCACTGACTTCAGAATTCCTTATATTGGAGACATCCTTTTAGAGGATATCTTAAATGTTGGGTCACTCAATCCAGGTCTCAAAGTCTGTTTCTCAGGGAGAAGCTGAGGAATATTTCTTTTCAAATACATAGAACTGTGCCAATGTTTGTGTTTGAGGGGGAAGTTTTTAACCATCTTTTCAGCTTTTGCTACCCATCTTATTGTGTATTTTCCCCTTTGGTCCAGTATGTAGGAGGTGACCAGATAGGTTCCGGATTGTTTTTGCAGCGGGAATTTCTGTTTATACAGCTATGCATTCAGAGAACCTGGTGGGGGTAAGGGGAGCTCAGCTAAGGAGCTCCCTTAGTTTCCCTCATATCTTGACAATTAAGTCTATCTAATTTCCTGCACAGATAAAAACAACATATTCCACTTAATAATATCATTCCAACAACTTTGAAATGAGTTTCAAAATAGACTTTAACTTTGAAATAACATAAAAATTATTTCAACAAACAAATTAAGAGCCCTCTTTCTCAAAAAAAATTAATTCCGTGATCCTTGGCAGCTCCTTGTTTTTGGAGTGTGGTCTATAAACTGTTTAAAATCATACAGAGGATGCCAAAGAACTAGCGTTGTGTTGAGAACACGCATGCATGCTGGAGCCCCAGATTCTATCATTAGTTGTCGTGCGCCACTTCAACCAGCGAAGAAACACGCAACTCGGAGATCCTTCTTGCCGCGATTTATTCAGGGACTTTCCATGAAACGGGAAGAAGGGGAACGGGAACGAGGTGGAGGAACGAGGGAGAACCTAAGGGGAACTCAGGGAACCACCTAGCTAGGCAGCTTCCCCCCTAATATACTTCTCCCTGCTTGTTTTCCCCCAAGTGTCTGCAGCTGATAAACTAGCCACAACTTGTGGGCATGACAAGACATCCTGATTCCCCATCAGGTGTTGTCCACGAAGCATGGTGCAACCAACAAGAAACAGGTGTTCACGAAGCATGGTCCCGTGGAGGCTCTCCACAATTAGCACTGCGTGGTTTTCCTGGGAGCTCCTGAGAGCAACCACCAAGCACTGAGGCAGGAGCAGGCTCTGATGATCACTGGATGTGGCCCCAAACAAAAATAAATAGGTCATGTTTATGAACAAAAATTAAATAACAAATTACTTTGATGCAAGAAACTGCCTGTTGGCCTGAACAGGAGATGTTGGGTTGAATGCTATGAAGTATGCAGAAAGTCTTTTTGAACCCTCTACCACAGTTAAAGCATCAAATTGCCAAAAATCATGACTCCAACTTTTGATATGCAGAGGTGGCATTCCATGATCAAATCATAAAAGCATAACTTTTCTCAGTAACACCAACACACTGTTCTCAGTGTACACAATTCAACATATGGATCCTATGGTAAGATCCAAAACCTAGCATACAGTTGAGCATGAAGGGGGAGGTGGCTGACTGGCTAGGGAAAGGCAGCGGGGTTTGGAACCTTACTGGAACAGATCATTTCAATGGACTAGAGAGAGTACAGACATTTCTTACTGTGCCTAACCCTACTTTGTTTCCAGCTGCTATCACTCCCTTCTTGTAGTTTCTACTTCACTATCTATTTTCCTGGTACACGCAGTCCTCACCTATATAATACTTGAGTTTCCCAGTACCTTATCCTGACACATATATGGAAATCACCAACCACAGTCATAGAAACAAGACAACCAAATGTTGAGCAAGACTGCTTTTCTTGCCTTAAGTAATTTCCTGTCTAGGTATTTTGCTTGAAGGTTTGTAGTTGTTGAATGCCACTGAAGAATTGAACTGGCCAAAATTCAGCAACCCGTTACTGGACTGAAACTGGACTCATAAGCCCCAATACCCCAGAGTCTGCTGAGAGCATCATAATAGAACTGAGTAAACCTTTGCTTTGGTTTTTTTCTTGAGATTCCAGGAAGCATGAAGCCTCCTGTGGTAATCATTGAAACATAATCAGTGATTATGGTGGAGAGCTAACTTTCTGTCACTGCTTTGTGAAGTCTCAAAAGGACCACAAAATGGTATCAAAACCCTTTGTTCTGGGGCTTGGTGTGGCCCAGTTCTTAGACATGTGCTATAGCAAACTGCTAGGGACACACCAGAATGCAGGAAAAAAGAAAACATTCAAAACCTATTTTGAATGTTTTATCCAAAGACTCATTAAAGAGCTTATAGATTATTTTTATCAAGTCTTGGAAAATACCATAGAAATTATAGAAGGATGATGAGGAGAGAGCAATGAACTTTTGATGTAAATGAAATAATTTTATGCGATGATTAAAAACTCTCACTCTGAATCAGAACAGTAATCCTTTTTCAAGATCTGTAAAGGTAAAGGGCTATTCTCTTTACTAAGCTTGAACTTTATTCTTTTGAAAGCATGAAGAGTGGGGTTATGTCAGGAAAATTAGAGAATTGGAATAGCCAAATGAATATCCTAACCTTTAATTCTCATAAATATGATGCCAAGTACTCTGAACCTATCCTCATACTATTGCATTTGACTTTGGCCTTAATTTCTTTACTTGGCCATTCAATTCTGAGCATGAGGATCATTGTACTTTTGCATTATTTTGGGGAACCAAAACAGGAGTGCAAAAATAACAGACCTCAAAGTTATTGTGATCAGTGAGGTCACAGGGTCTCCTTTCTAAGTTGTGAATACTGCCTGATTTCTTCCATTACCCCTACTTGGCAGATTTTGTGGGTTCTTGGAGATTTTCTTTGAAACTTAATTGCTCTGTATTAAAAATTAGCTAATTTTCCAGGAGAGGAAAGGTATTTCTCTCTCTCGCCTCTTTCTCTCCGGGGATGAAGGGCGCGGTGGCCGCCATATTAAGACGACCACAGATGGGATTTACGACAAAAACTGCAGCAAAAGGACACGAGGGTGCTCTTGGGAAGGTGGGAGGCACCGGCCCCTCCCACCGCCGAGATGTGATCCCGGGGGCCGCACACATGTGCGGCCTCTCCGCAGCTGTACAAGCGTGAATCCAGACCCAGCAAAACCTCTTTCGGTGTGAGCAACTCCTCGCAGAAAGTCTCCAGCCTGAGAACTAAGCCTCGGCCCCGTGCCCGCCCAGGAGAGGAAAGGTATTTCTCTCTCTCGCCTCTTTCTCTCCGGGGATGAAGGGCGCGGTGGCCGCCATATTAAGACGACCACAGATTGGGTTTTCAATCCTGCAATTATCTAATATCTGGAAGAAATCTCCCTGGACTTCTTGTTAAAGTACAGAAATTCAAAACCGCGCGACCTTATTTGTCTTCACAGTAGGTCTGAATCTAGTGGGGTACTCCTAACAACAATAGTGAGGTTTGTGTTGAAATATTGAATGTAACCAAAGTAAACAGAATGTAAAATGAAACTTATCAGTTACAAGGTAGGGGTGTGGGGGGGCGGGATGGGAGGTGTACTGTGTGGGTTTTTTTTTTTTGTGGTGGTATATGGGCACTGGTGAAGGGATGGTTGTTTCAGCATTGTATAACTGAGACCTAAGCCCGAAAGCATTGTAATCTTCCACACGGTGATTTAATAAACTAAAAAAAAAAAATTAGCTAATTTTAATGACAAGTTTACAAGTTTTAATGACTTGTGTTTTTTTTAATTTCTAAAATATGGGCACAGGCGGCCCCGCGCGAGATCGACCCCGGAGGCAACTGAACCACTTTGGACACGAGCGGCGCCCCCAAAATGCCTCCAAACGGTGTGCTCGGAGCTTCTGGCCCAGGCGCTGCCGGCAGGGTATGCTCATTTCTCTCTCAACTCTTTCTTTTCGAACGCAGCGAGGCTATAGCCGGGTTTTAGACTCTACAGGAAGCCTGGGATAGCCGATGGGCGGGACTCCCGGATCCGCCCTGTGCAATTACCAAAAGAATTTTCCTTGGACTTCATATAGAAATCCAAAACCGCGCGGCTGCGATAGCAGCCGCGCGACCTAATATCTCTTGATTGTCAGCAACGTGTAGTGTAAATGTTCCTTTTTGGCAGGGCTTAACGTGGGGGGAAACTCCAAACAATAGTACTAAGTTTTTTGTTAAAGGGTAAAAGATTGTAGCGATAGAATTTTAGGCAGAATTTTCCCTGGACTTTAACGGGTCGGACTTTGGTGGGATATCCTAACAAGAATAGTAAGTCTTTTGCTGAAATATTGAAGGCCACCAAAGTGGTAGCCATCTCTATAGACTGAACTAAGCCATATCCCCACGCCGGCTGAGAAGAAATATCCTTCTTTCTCGGGAAAAAACGCGGCGTGGCGTTAACCATAGTATGATGTCCATTAAGCTGACACGGACCTGGTGGCGTGGGAATCGGATGCAAGGGAATAAATTATTATGTACTTGGAACAGCGGGACGCTGGTGGAATCTTGAGCTGGGACCGATACCAGCGTATTACTTTTGGTTCCAGAAACTGCTTGCAGACATTCTACCAGACTATCAACTAAGCTAGAGCCCCACGCCGGCTGATGACGAGAAATAACCATCTCTTTTGGTTTGTTTTCCCTTTTTCAGGCAGCGTGGTGATTACTAAACAGGCGTGATCTCGGTGGCGCGGGACGAGGGGGGAAAAAATAGAAAAGTTGTGTAACAAACAGTGGGACTTAATATCTCTACATTCTCAGCAATGGAGAGCCATCAAATGCTTCCTTGACAGTGGGACTGTCTTCTCTTTTTGGGGGGGAAACCCTAGCAACAATAGTGAATTATGTGTTGAAACATGGACTGTAACCAAGATAAAGCGTAAACGAAGTGAAACTTATCACTTACAAGGGCGGGGACTGGGGGGGTGGGAGGGGGCGGGAGGTATAATGGGGTGGTTGGTGATGGAATATGGGCACGGGTGAAGGGAAGGGTGTTTGAGTACTGTATAACTGACATAATCCTGAGAACTTTGTAACCCTCCACATGGTGATTCAATAAAATTTAAATTAAAAAAAAAAATAAAATAAAATAAAATATGGGCACATGGTGGAATGCAGTAACTTTGTAGAATACTGTGAACATAAACATTTTCATAACTATATTTCCCGATAGATAATAAAATAATATATATAATAAGCCAAGAAAATATAAGAAAATCTTATTTTTTAATTTTATTAAGGAAGTTGACCTAGCTGTTTTCAGAGATCATCTGGTGGCACTCAGGACATCGAATGTGGTGCTAGGGATTGAACCTGGATGGTTGTGTGCAAGGCAAGTGCCATACCTGCTGTATTATCTTTCTAGACCCTAACCTATTTTATAAAACATTATAGAATTTACATGATTCCTTCTTTTGTTCTATATGCAGCACAGGATTTTGATGAAGTTATTGAGAAACACTTGCTTAAGAATCACTTGTAATGTCTTTACATTTCTTCCTTTATAAGACGTTTCATGGTTCATAGAGGAAACTTCCATAATAACTTCTTTGCTTCAGTAACTGTTTATTCCTTCAGGATCCCCTTCAGCTCACAGTGCTTCATTAATTTTTCCTTCAGTCTCTATACAGACATTACCTTTATGTCTCACACTTTACAATTTAGGATAGCAAGTCTTTCGCTGCCAACAAGTAACCTAGAGGGAAGGTGAGAGTATGGTCCGCTGCAGAACGGGGCTCATCCAGTGGGATGGCAAAAGAAAACGGAATCTAAGGGCTGCTGAACTGCCAGTTCTGCTAGTGGATAGACTAGGAGAGGGCTTGGATTCTTTGAGCCTACATTTGAGTTTTTGTCTCATTAGCTACGAGACCTTATGGAAAAAACCCAAATGTCTCTCGAGTTTCTAGGAATAGAGTTTATTTGGTACAACTGCCTCTCTGTGAAGTGATTAAATAACATTTTGTAGGTGTATAAAAGCACATCATAAACCATGAGAACATGGAGACATAAAAAAATCAGTCAACAAACACATCAGGAGTAAATGAACCATAAATTACCACAATTAATTATGCTATCAAAAAAAAAACCCAAAGCATGCATAAAATATGGTTCTTGCTCCTGGAAGACTAATAACATGTGCTAAGAAATAAAACTACTACATATAAACCAACTGCAAAAGTACAAGGAAATGTACTTTAAACATAACTGGCATGCTACATTTATCCCCTAAGATATAGGAGAAAATGAATTATATTTTCATATTCAGAGAGCAAGAGCTCCAGAGTTAGGTTTGATTCTGGTAGGAAACCTCTTATTCACACCTCCACACTTACTTCTTAACCTCTATGTCTGTGAATGAACAGGCAGGAGAACTTGAGCATCTCTCACTGCACACACACAAGGTCTCCTAAGAGGTAAGAGGCCCAAAGCCCTTTCCACAATAGACTTCTCTCCTGACATGGCGCTCTCATGTAGTGGGCCATTGAATTTTCTCAAAATATTCAGATTTCAAAGGGAAGGAGTATGTGCAGATTCTTCAGATTCCTTCTTTATCCCAAAGCAAACCTCAAATAGAAGGGCAGGTATTGCATTGATAATGTTTTAGTACCTAATACTATCATCTAAAACTAGGCTCTCCAAATCTCTCTTTACAAAGTAAATCTAGTAAATATACTCCTTACAAAGTACAATTGTTTTATTTGGGTTTAACAGATATAATCTATTTTGATGGGAAAAAAGTATTCCTACTATAAACCAACAAGTTTTATATAATCTTCTCTTAGATAAAAACAAAGTGATAGTCTGTATTTTAGTTTATTTTCCTAATAATTATCCAATATTGAGAAATTTAGGATTCTAATATACATTAGGATACTAATATACATATCAGAATATGTGCCAGTAAATAATTTGAGAGGAATTTAATTCTACAGGCCTGCAGATTCCTTGTTATCTTTTTGGTAAGAAATGATTTATGCCATGTGATAAATTTACACATTTAAGTATTTGTTTGAAGTTATCACCATTCCTCTAAATTTACTATCATGGAAATTAAATTATGCATGGAATAGGAAATTTTTTTAAAAAGCAATCTCTTTTGAGAGCGATATAACGATTTTTACATGAGTGTGTTTGAAAATTAGAGGACATCTCTTTGAAATATTCGTTTGTCTGCAAGGTATTTAGTCCGATTTGAAAAGTCTAAACCTTCGTTTCACTCAGAATACAACAAAATAGAATAAGCTAATAAAATACAGCCTTGAATATTATTTAAATATAGGAAATTTCAAATACAGGCCCTTCAATTTTTTTCTTTTTTCTTGGGTCACACCCGGCGATACACAGGGATTACTCCTGGCTTTGCACTCAGGAATTACTCCGGGCGGTGCTAGGGGACCATATGGGATGCTGGGAATTGAACCTGGGTCCGCCACGTGCAAGTCAAATGCCCTACCCGCTGTGCTATTGCTCCAGACCCACAGGCCCTTCGTTTGTATGATCAGCAGTTTTTACAGAGGAAGGTCACAAATCTGTAATGTAGAATTGGATTTGAATATTCCTCCACTATTTGAAAACTCATTCTCAACAGTGATCATGAAGGGACAAGGACCAACAGACTCACTGTCCCTAAAAAAAATGGCATTTTTTCCCAGTATGGTACCACAAAATCAGGCAGAGGCAATGGTTTAGAAGGAACACCAAGTTAAGTGTGGTTGAAGGACCCGCTCAGGATGGGAGATGTGTGCTGAAAGTAGACTATAGATTGAACATGATGGCCACTCAATACCTCTATTGCAAACCACAACACCCAAAAGGAGAGAGAGAACAAAGGGGATGCCCTGCCACAGAGGCAGAGTGAGGTAGGGGGGAGGTGCAGGGGTGTGGGAGGGATATTGTGATCATCAGTGGTGGAGAATGGGCACTGGTGGAGGGATGGGTACTTGAGCATTTTATGACTGAAACACAAGCATGAAAGTTTGTAAGTCTGTAACTGCAACTCACAGTGATTCACTAATTTCAAAAAAATTAAAAATTTTTAAAATTAAGTTAAAAAATTTAAAAAGTAAAAAAAGTAAAGAATTCTATAGGAGGGCTGCCTGTAAAGTAAGTTTTTCCAAATCTGTCTGTATATGGCATACTATTCAGCACATACATATATATTTTTTTTTCTTTTTTAGAGAGGTGCACCTTTCCTGGAGGTACTGCAATACCAGGTCAATACATGGAGTGGAGAGAGCAACCTCCTATTCCAAATCCTAGCTCCAAAAATCCACTTAACATATCGTCCTTGGATAGAGGATGTATCAGATGTTAAACTGATAAGAATAGATACTACACTTGAACTTAGTCAAAAGGCCAAGAAGCGGTAGCACATACATTTTGAGTTTGACAATGAATTAGAATAAAGTGCCATAAAATTTAATATAGAGATATAATAAATGCTCACACCAAATCCAGAGTAACTTAGAGAAGGAAGAATCTCCCTGAGTATAATTTACAATGCCTATTAGAACACTATTTTTTTAATATATTTTCAACCAAATAAAAGTTGAGATGGGGAGAACAGAATTATTCATTAATAATTATTCCTATATTTCCTGCTTACTGGCCAGAATTAAAGATATACTTTGAGCCCTGGCTCCTGTCATGGTGCCTCCCCGCCTGGCTTCCTAATATCTCCCCTGTCTCCAGGTAATCAGACCATCCCAAGCCCCACCCCCCCGGCCCCAGCCGGTTCCCACGTGGCCTGTCAGGCCTGGCTCGTCCAGTATCCACCCAGCCCTGCCTTGTGTCACTGCACCTCCATGCCTGGCTCCCTAATATCGCCCCTGTCTCCAGGTACTCCCAAGAGGACACTGGGGGTGTGCCCTGTATCTCAGGGGGCATAGTCTCAAAAGGCCAAGCTATGGCCAGCCGCTAACTTGGCCGCATTAGCATAATAGGTATAGTCTGTTTCTTTGAAAATCACCCTAGCTATCTCAATCACTCTATGCCAATAGCTTATTCTAACCTCACAAAAACTATCAGTGAATAATAGAAGCTCTGCAAAACCTTTATGAAGAAAACATAGCCTTAAATCTTCACTAGAGGCCCCACATCAATCAGAAATAGTACCTAAGAGTAAGGAAGAACTCTAGAACAGGAACAAGGCTGTCATCAGCAATAGCACAACCAGAGCTCCCCTCCTCCCACAGCAAGAGGGAATAGGAATAAAAAACTACAAGGTTCCAACTCTATACTTCCATAACAATATGAAGAAACAGCGAAAATACCCTCCACGAAGAGAGGAAGAAGAAAAGATTTCAGAAACCTCAACAGGGGCTACTCACATATACGACCTCTCAGATAAAGAATTCAGAGAGGAAATCTTGAGGACAGTCGATGTACTCCAAGCAACCATGGAACAGACATCCAATAAATTAAGGGAGGATATAAATGAAGCATTGGTCCACCAAAAAAATGCGGGAAAAAATGAGAGCAGAAATTTCAAAGCTACAATCAGAAGTCACACAAATAAAGGAATTAAAAATCTCAGTAGGTGCCCTCAATAGCAGAATGGCTATAGCCAAAGACAGACTCAATGAGCTTTAGGATGATCTGCAGAAAGCTTACAGACAGCAACAAATAATGGCAAAAGACCTCAAAATGGCTATATATCAAATCAGAGTTCTTGGAGATGACTTCAAGAGGAACAACATAAGAATCGTTGGAGTACCAGAAGCACAGGGAAGTAACCCCAATGAAAAAAACACAGTGAAAGACATCATTGCTAATAAATTCCCAGAGCTGGAGAAGGAAGGCATCCAGATCCAAGGAGTCCGAAGAGCACCAGCAAAAAAGAGACCCAAATAAAAAGACTTCAAGGCATATTGTATAAAAATAAAAAGAAAAGGCGCGGGCGAGGGAAGGGACGCCTCACCGTACCGAGCAAGGCACAGGGCCTAGGGCAGCATCCGTCTCTCCCGCCACCCGAGTTCGGTAGCCTTCGGCCACTTCCCCCACCCCGGGGAGGTTGATGGCGAAGATGTGGCAGGCGAAGGAAGGAACGGAGCCAAGATGGTTGGTCTCACTTGCAGTTTATTCCAGTCTTCCCTCTATACACTCTCCGTCCTCTCTACACCTTTCCGCGCCCCCCACCTTCTCTCCGAACCCCCTTTTATTGATCATGGCCCTTCCAAAGGGCGCAATACATTGACGTCACCAAGAGCACCAAAAGATCTTACCAGAAGAACATTGAGGCAACATAATTCTCTTGTATCTGCAGGCCCTTAATCTAGGCCCCCCGGAAAGAAGATACAAAAACAAAACCAAAGCCTTCTTTGGGCTGAAAGCACTCGGATTTACATCCCAAAGACCAGGCTGGGCTGCAGCAAGAAATCTACATGTCAATTACAAACTAGACAGCACCTGAAATTTTCATCCCAAAGACTAGGCGGGGCCAGAGCCTGGAATCTACAAAGTCAAATCATACCTGGATAGCACCTTAGATCTGTGGGTCAAAGATCAGCTAGGTTTCTGTGACAAAAGGTTTCTGTGACAAAACTCCAGAAGGCAGCTGGAAAAGGGGAAATATTCCAACAGCATATCATACTCAGAATGATGGATGCTGTGGATAGAGACACAATTCTGCAAGCAGCAAGGTCAAAGAAGGAAATCACATACAAAGGAGCACCCCTCAGATTTACAGCAGACCTATCAGAGGAAACCCTCCGAGCCTGAAGACAATGATGGACATAGTGAAAAAACTCAACAAAATGAATACCTCACCAAGAATACTTTATCCAGCTAAACTCTCACTCAAACTTCAAGGAACCATACACTGCTTCTCGGACAAACAATAGCTCAGGAATTTTATAGAATCAAAACCAAAGTTAAAAGAAGTTTGTTTTTTAAAGGGGCTATTGTAAGACAAGGAAGAACCCCATAAGAACAAAATGTTCCACAGAAAGATGGCACAAAACCCCATGACAATAATCTCTCTCAATGTCAAGGGCCTAAATGCACCTTGAGAGTGGCAAAGTGTATCCGGAAATGAAACCCAACATTCTGTGCCTGCAAGAAACACAACTGAACAGTCAGAGCAAACACAGACTCAAAGTCAAAGAATGGAAAACAATCTTGCAGGCAAACAACTCCCTCAAAAAAGCTGGAGTGGCCATACTAGTATCTAACAATATAGATTTCAGGTTGAAAAAGATTAGAAGGGACAGTGCAGGTCATTTTCTATTTATCAAGGGATATGTACAACAGGAGGAAATAACACTCTTAAACGTATATGCACCTAATGAATGGGACCGGCTAAATACTTAAAACAACTCCTAACAGACTTTAAAGAGGACATTACTAACAACACAATAGTAGTCGGAGACTTCAACACTGCCTTATCACCTCTGGATAGATCGACAGGAACAAAACTCAGCAAGGAAACACTGACACTGAAAGAAGAAATTGAAGATAGAGGCCTAGTAGACATATATAGGGCTGTACACCCCAAGAAGAAAGAATACACATTCTTTTCCAATGCACACAGAACATTTTTCAAAATAGACCATGTATTGGGCCACAAAACATACCTCAATAGAATCGGAAAAATAGAATTGTATCAACCATCTTTTCAGACCACCATGCACTGAAGAGAGAAGCTAACCACACACACACTGAGAACCAAATCAAACTCCTGGAATTTAAACAACTCAATAATGAAGAATGAGTGACTCGGTAATGAAATCAAGGAAAGAATCAAAAGATACCTAGAAACAAATGAAAATGAAAACTCGAGCTACCAAAACATATGGAATGCAGCAAAAGCTGTGTTAAGGGGAAAATTTGTAGCTCTGCAAGCATTCCTCAGGAAGGAAGAAAGGGGCTGCATAGATAGCTTGACTTCACAGCTCAAGATCTTAGAAAAGGAACAGAAAAAGGAACAGAAACAGAAAAAGGAACCCAAACCAGACCGAAGGAAAGAAATAATAAAAATTAGAGCAGAAATTTACGACATGGAAACTCAGAAAACTATCTGAAAGGTCAATGAAACTAAGAGTTGGTTCTTTGAGAAAATAAACAAGATTGATAAACCGCTAGCAAGACTCACAAAGAAAGAGAGAGAGAGAACCCTAATAAATCAAATCAGAAATGAGAATAGGAACACACAATAGAAACAAATGAGATTCAAAATATCATCAGAGACTACTTTGAAGGTCTGTCTGCCACAAAACAAGAGAAACTAAAAGAAATGAATGAATTCCTTTATTCCTACAATCTCCCAAGACTGAAACAAGAAGACATGGAATATTTGAATAGACCCATTAATATCAAGGAAATAGAAACTGTGATCAAAAGTCGCCCCTGCCAAAAAAGCCCAGGTCCAGATGAATTCACTGGTGAATTCTTCCAAACATTTAAAGAGGACCTGTTGCCAGTTCTCCTCAACCTCCAGGAAATTGAAAATACAGAAACTCTCCCAAACAGTTTCTATGAGGCACATATCTCCCTAATAACAAAAGTAAACAAAGACACCACTAACAAAGAAAATTACTGACCAATATTGCTGATTAACACCAATGCAAAGATCCTCAATAAAATATTAGCAAATAGAATCCAACAACTCATCAAAAAGATCATACACCATGACCAAGTGAGTTTCATCCCGGGGATTCAAAGATGGTCTAGCACTGGGAAATCAATCAACATAATGCATCATATTAACAAAAGTAAAGATAAAAACCATATGATCATATAAATGGATGCAGAGAAAGCATTTGAGAAGATCCAGCATCCATTCATGATGAAAACTCTTACCAAAATGGGTTTTGGAGGAACTTTCCACAAGATAGTCAAAGCCATCTACCACAAACTCATGGCAAGCATTATCCTCAATGGAGAAAAAATTAAGGGCCTTTCCTCTAAGATCAGGGACAATACAAGGATTCCCACTCTCACTCCTTGTATTCAACATAGTCTTGGAAGTACTTGCAATAACTGGTAGGCAAGAAAAAGACATTAAGGGCATCCAGATAGGAAAGGAAGAAATCAAACTCTCACTATTCACAGATGATATGATAATATATCTAGAGAAGCCTAAAACCTCTACTAAGAAACTCTTAGAAACAATAAGCTTGTACAGTAACGTTGCAGGCTATAAAATCAATAACTAGCAATCCATGGCCTTCCTATATGCAAACAATGAGACAGAGGAAAGGGACAGGAAAAAAGCAATTCCATTCACAATTATGCCCCAGAAAATCAAGTACCTCGGTATCAGCTTAACTAAGGAAGTAAAGGAACTCTACAAAGAAAACTATAAAACACTACTTCTTGAAATAAAAGAGGACATGAGGAAATGGAAATATATCCCCTGCTCATGGATAGGGAGAATCAACATTGTCAAAATGGCAATACTCCCCAAAGCATTATACAGATTTAATGTGATCCCTATAAAGATACCCATGAAATTCTTCAACTAAATTGATCAAGCTATCCTGAAATTCATATGGAACAACAAATGCCTACGGATAGCTAAAAGAATTCTTGGGAAAAAGATGATGGGAAGCATCACCCTTCCCAACCTTAAACTTTAATACAAAGTGGTAACAATTAAAACAGCATGGTACTGGAACAAAGGCAGAGTCACAGACCAATGGAACAGAGTGAAATATCCCTACACACAACCTCAAAAGTTTGACCATTTAATCTTTGATAAGGGGGAAAGAAATGTGAAGCATTTTGGAGCAAGGGAAGCCTCTTTAACAAACGGTGCTGGCATAACTGGACAACCACATGCAAAAGAATGGGCTTAGACCTCGACCTGACACCATGAACAAAAATCCGATCAAAATGGATTAAATACCTTGACATCAGACCACAATCCATAAGGTACATCGAAGACAAGGTCAGCAAAACCCTTCACGATATTGAAGCTAAATATATCTTCAAAGATGACACAGAACTAAGCAATCAAGTAGAAAGAGAGATAAACAAATGGGACTATTTAAAATGGGACTATTAAACTAAGAAGCTTCTGCACCGCAAAAGACACAGTGACCAGAATACAAAGGCAATCTACAGAATGGGAAAGGATATTCACCCAATACTCATCCGATAAAGGGTTGGGTATATAAAGCACAGGTTGAACTCTACAAGAAGAAAACATCCAACTCCATCAGAAAATGGGCCAAAGAAATGAACAGAAACTTTTCCAAGAAAGAGATATGAATGGCTAAAAGGCACATGAAAAAATGTTCTGCATCACTAATCATCAGGGAGATGCAGATCAAAACAACCATGAGATACCGCCTCACACTGCAGAGAATGGCACACATCCAAAAGAACAAAAGCAACCGCTGTTGGAGGGGACGTGGGGAGAAAAGGACCCTCCTACACTGTTGTTGGGAATGCCAATTTGTTTAGCCCTTCGGGAAAACAATATAGATGCTCCTCAAAAAATTAGAAATTGAGCTCCCATTTGACCCAGCAATACCACTTCTAGGAATATATCCCGGGAGAAGTAAAAATGTGCAGTCAAAATGACATCTGCACTTATATGTTCATTGCAGGACTGTTTACAATAGCCAGAACCTGGAAAAAACCCGAGTGCCTGAGAACAGATGACTGGTTAAAGAAACTTTGGTGCATCTACACAATGGAATACCATGCAGCTGTTAGAAAGGATGAAGTCATTAACTTTGCATATAAGTGGATCAACATGGAAAGTATCATGTTAAGTGAAATTAGTCAGAGAGTGAGAGACAGACATAGTAAGATTGCACTCATCTGGGGAATATAAAATAATAGAGTAGGATACTAACACCCAAGAATAGTAGAAATAAGTACCAGGAGGTTGGCTCCATGGCTTGGAAGCCGGCCTCATATGCTGGAGTAAAAGGAGTCTCAGATAGAGAAGGGAAAACCAAGTAAAATTTGGTTGGAGGACCCTCTCGGAAAGGGAGATGGGTGCTGAAAGTAGACTATAGGTTGAACACGTAGCCACTCAATACCCCTATTACAGACCACAACACCCAAAAGGAGAGAGAGAACAAAATGGAATGCCTTGCCACAGAGGCGTTGGGGGAAAAGGGAGATGAGATTGGGGGGTGGGAAGGATACTGGGTTCACTGGTGATGGAGAATGGACACTGGTGGAGGGATGGATGCTGGAACATTGTATGAGGGAAACACAAGTACAAAAATGTGTAAATCTGATACTGTACCCTCATTGTAATTCAATAATTGAAAAATAAAAAAATAAATTAATTGAAAAATGTCCAATAAATAATAATGTAACAGTGGAACAAATAAAAGAATTCTTAGAATCATGTTAAAACAAATATTGAGAATTTAAGCATAGAACAGGTTTACTGCCTTTCTAAACGATAATAAACATTTATTAAAACATTAAAAAGTAAAAGTGATTTAAATATCCTGGCTAGCCTATCTGGAGCAATATACAACTTAGTACAGATAATGTCAACTTATTGTTTACACTTAAATTAATGTTACTCTTAAGTATAAAAGAAAAAAAAAGATATACTTTGAGAATTGCACCTAACCTACTCAGTGAATCATCAATGATTAGTACGTCCTAAGTACTTAATTAATATCTCATTCAATGTGCCATACTCAGAACTAACAAGACCACCTAAATTAACATATTATATACTGTCCCAATTTTGCCTTTGACAGAAAAGTGAGAAAACTGGTTCTATATTCATACTATTATTTTCTGGTTTGAAATGGTGCCTACACTTTCAAAGCAAGTTTCTCTAATCAACACGGGACTGTTAAATTATAGTAGCAATTTAAGGTGTTACTGTCCTGTCACATACAACATCGTACTTCCATGCCTTCTCAACAATACTGAATATTCATTTTCTTCATCTCTAGTAAGACGGAATACTACAGCTGCTTACCATTTCCGTTTTGGTTTGTCATTTTTCACATTTGATATAATTGCAGATGTGCTGAAAATACCAATCTGTCACTAATGCATGGCCCCATGAACCATTACTGGTCATTAACTTTACCTTAAAGCAAGCTCTTCACGATAAGAAAATTTCCAACTAATTGAGAAAAAGCCTTTAAGCAACCGCATAATTATTTAGCACATTTTGGTAATTGAGAGAGTTAAGAATGCTGTTCAGAATTAAAAGATAATCAGTTCTGGGATTGGGGAGATAGTATAGTACAGCAGATAAAGCACTTGCCTTGCATGCAGTTGACCTAGTTGGCGTGGCCCCCACATGATTCCTGAAGCCCCACCAGAAGTGATTCCTGAGGGCAGAGCAGGTGGTGACTACAAAACAAAACAAGATAATTCGTGTCAATTCAGAAATAGGTAAAGCTTGACAGACATTATGTCAACTCGTAATGCATTTATGTTCTAAATATGCGATGGGTTGAATTGTGTTGACCACATCCACCACTATCACATACACACATACACACACACAAATCGCCGAAGCCTTAACCCCTAACAACTCAGAATCTGACCATGTTTAAACAGAGGCAAGTGTGTTCTGTTTGACTTGAAAAATAATTAAGTTAAGATGAATTTCCTAGGGTGAAACCTAATCCAGTATGACTAGTATTCTTATAAGAAGGAAGTTTAAGATCATCAGAAAAGTACAGCGGAAGATGATGGGAAAACATAGGGCCAAAAGCACAGAGATGGAGGCAGAGAGTAGAGTGAGAATTCCAAGGAAGTGAGAAATGTCTATCACGGGCAAGGCATCAACAGAATCTTGGGGAAGGCAAGGGAGTATTTTCTATGGATTTTGGAGCAGAAACCTGCTGACACCTTGTTTTGTTTTATTCTAACCTAAATAACTATACCACATTTCTATTATTTTAAACCTTTCAGTATTTGCACTTTGTTACAGTAATCCTAGAAAACAAATATCAGAGGAGAAGTTATGGCAAATGAAAGGAAAGGATGTAGAGAAATAAAATATTTCTATAAATTATTAAACAAAAGAGTGGACAGTATATTGAACAAAATGTACTTAGCTGCTCTGCTGTCAATAGTATATTTATTCTTGATGACTTTTTTATAAAACACTTTATATAAAAAGTGTCCCCATTTTGACACTTTTTAGGAGACCAGGGAACTAGCTTAGAGGATGGAGCACATACTGGCATGCACAGTTTTCCAGGACACCAACACTGTATTAACTGTGGTGTCCATAGTGCTAGGTTCTGCTGAGTGGCATGGTTTACAAAGTTGTTTGTAGTACAGTTGTTTACTTTCAGCCATTCAGTATTTCAACACTAATCCCATCACCAGTGTGACCTTCCCTCCTCCATTCTCAATTTCCCACCCACCCTATCAAGCCTTCTTCCATAGCAATCGCAAAATAATTTATTTTATATGACTTATTTTCTTTAAATGGCTAATTGAATTATAGAAAAATACTTAGCACTGCCGCACTGTCCTCCCTGTTGTTCATTGATTTGCTCAAGCAGGCACCAGTAACATCGCTATTGTGAGACTTGCTGTTATTGTTTTTGGCATATTGAATATGGAATATGCCATGGGGCCATGGGTAGCTTGCCAGGCTCTGCTGTGTGGGCGGGATACTCTCGGTAGCTTTCCAGGCTCTCCCAGAGGGATGGAGAAATCAAACCCGGGTAGGCCGTGTGCAAGGCAAACACCCTACCTGATGTGCTATCACTCCAGCCCTGGAAAAATACTTAAGTAAAATTTTTTTATGAAAACTGTTATATCTCAGAATGGGAGTCATTAATCATTGTCTCAGGGTTTATTACGCTGTGTGCTGCCAGTTTAGCATTTTTTGTCTGTTTTTGTTCACTGTGGGATCTGTAGAACTGGGAACATGAGTTTGTATGACATAGGTGTGACAGCAGCCTACTGTGGGGTGGCCATTGGGCTTCCAGAAGGAGTGGGAGGAGGGGAGGGACGCTTCTGAGATTCATCCTTACTCTGTTAGACTGGGCCAATGAGTTTACATGGTGGTACTGTGCGATGTGGGAATGGTTCTAATATTAATCTTTCTAAGGTTTTTTTAAATATGTCTTAATAGTTTTTAAATTTATATTTTATAATTATATATGAATTGCTATGTTTATTCACATTATGTCATTTATAGTCAAAAATATTTTCTAATTAAACCTTTGTGTTTTTTTTTACAGATTTGTAGTAATTCTTTTATACTGTTGATTCTAGTTTTCTTCTTTGCATTTTTTCTTTAATTCCAATATTCCGTATTTTATCAAGCTTCAAAGTTTTACAGTGTCAAAATATATTTTTGTAATTTATTCATATAGTTTTAAAATTTGAAATATCCTAGCATTATAATGATCAACTATATATGTACATATAGTATGTACATATATACACACACATATCAATATATATCCTACTCAATAATTCCTTATCAAATGCTCAACTGCCTATTTCAAAAAATCTATAGTAAACTCAAATATACATATAATGTATAATATAGATGAGAACACAAAGAATAAGACATTATCACAGAAAAAATTATACTCAATGTAATTAAGAGGAAATTTAGTCTATAAAATTCAGTGAATAAGAAACCTTAGAAGTACAGAACTTGTTAGAAAAAAAATTAAAAATATATTGATTATTAGAATAAGCAGAGAGTCTCTTGCCTGCATGCCTGGCTGTTTTCCCCAAGACCCTAGGAGGGGGTGCCCTCCAGTTTTCCTCCCCGCCCCAAGCAGAGCTCCCAGGGCCGAAGACCTCCAGAGCCTAGCCACAGCCATGCTCAAGGACCGTCTCCACATGTTCGGACGAGCCTCACGCATGAAAGTACCAGCAGAGGAACCCAGATATGTGGGACCCAGGGCTGAGACCTCCAAGCCTGCTCGGGTCGGGACTGGGCCCCTTCCGCCCAGATTTCCCAGTTTCCAGTAGCTAGGCGGTCATATCCAGGGAATGCCCCCGGAGACATGTAATCCCACCAATGGCCAACATCCAGAGACTTAAAACCAAGCTCCTGGAAGCACGAGGCCTCAAAATCGAGGCATCTTATAGCCTACTTCTCCCTCTGGGAGAATCTGCAAAGCTACCAAGAGTTTCCTGCCCACATGGGAGAGCCTCAAAAACTCCCCATGGTGTATTCATATGCCAAAACCATTAACAATGATGGGTTTCATTCCCCTGACCCTGAAAGAGCTTCCAATGCGGCATCGTAGGGAAGGACAAGTAAAGAGAGGCTTCAAAAATCTCAGGGCTAAGATGACTGAAGACATTACTGAGACTGCTCGAGAAATTTGCCAATCAACAGGATGATGATGATGATGATGATGATATTAGAATAAGCTCATATAATAAATGATGCACAAGATAAAATTTAAAGATCTTCAAATTTAGTCAAGAACAAAAAATGAAACTTATTACAATTAAAGTTAAAAATCAGGAGGGTGGATAAAAATGTTGTAGCATGTATCTAAAGATATTTCAACATAAATGTTCAAAATTTAGAGGATAAAAATAAAGGTTGACAGAAATGAAGAAAGACAGATATTAAACATTTTGTATATTAGTTGAAAAGATAAAGGGAGGCATCAAACCTCACATGTAAACATTATGGGGTAAAATTTCACCAGATCTATGAAAAAGTGAAAATGTTACACTTCAAAAAGAGGGAAATTTGCACTTCTAAAGGGAAATCATAAGAATTTCACTGTCTAAAAAAAAAGGTAGGAAAGGGATTAAGAAGCTTCTGCACCACAAAAGACACAGTGACCAGAATACAAAGGCAATCTACAGAATGGGAAAGGATATTCACCCAATACTCATCCGATAAAGGGTTGGGTATATAAAGCACAGGTTGAACTCTACAAGAAGAAAACATCCAACTCCATCAGAAAATGGGCCAAAGAAATGAACAGAAACTTTGCCAAGAAAAAGATATGAATGGCTAAAAGGCACATGAAAAAATGTTCTGCATCACTAATCATCAGGGAGATGCAGATCAAAACAACCATGAGATAATGCCTCACACCACAGAGAATGGCACACATCCAAAAGAAAAAAAGCAACCGCTGTTGGAGAGGATGTGGAGAGAAAGGGACCCTTCTACACTGCTGGTGGGAATGCCAACTGGTCCAGCCCCTTTGGAAAACAATATGGACGATTCTCAAAAAATTAGAAATTGAGCTTCCATTTGATCCAGCAATACCACTTCTGGGAATATATCCTGGAGAAACAAAAAAGTATAGTCGAAATGACATCTGCACTTATGTGTTCATCGCAGCACTGTTTACAATAGCCAGAATCTGGAAAAAAAACCCAGTGCCCTAGAACAGATGACTGGTTAAAGAAACTTTGGTACATCTATATAATGGAATATTATGCAGCTGTCAGGAAAGATGAAGTCATGAACTTTGCATATAAGTGGATCAACATGGAAAGTATTGTGTTAAGTGAAATGAGCTAGAAAGAGAAGGACAGACATAGAAAGATTGCACTCATCTGTAGAATATAAAATAACAGAGTAGGAGACTAATACTCAAGAATAGTAGTATATAATACCAGGAGGTTGGATCCACAGCTTGGAAGCTGGCCTCACATGCTGGGGGAAAGTCATCCCAGATAGAGTAGGGAACACCAAGTAAAATGTGATTGGAGATCCCGTGAGGGAAGGGAGATGCGTGCTGAAAGTAGACTAGAGACTGAGCATGATGGCCACTCAATACTCCTATTGCAAACCACAACACCCAAAAGGATAGAGAGAACAAAATCAAATGCCCTGCCACAGAGGTGGGTGGGGTAGGGGGTATGGGATTGGAGGGTGGGAAGGATACTGGGTTCATTGGTGGTGGAGAATGGACACTGGTGGAGGGATGGGCTCTCCAAAATTGCATGAGGGAAAAACAAGCACGAAATTGTGTGAATCTGTAACTGTACCATCACTGTGACTCGCTAATTAAAAAATAAATAAATTTTTTAAAAAATGGATTAAGAAGCTTGTCTTGCCAGGCCAATAGAGATGCCCCCGTGCCATATGTGACAGGTACACTGCAGGAGAGATGCCTAAGTACCACAGTGGACTGACAAAAAAACAATAAATGGAAAAGTCTTACTCTAGATTCTGAAAACACTGAATCTGCAGCTTTACCATCTTGGAAAGTTATCTCAAGTCTGGGCACATTGTAGTTTGGAGTTGCCAGCATCCCAACTCCAAGTGCATTACTTCTCTGTAAAATCTTCTCATATTTCCTTAATAAAATTACTTTCTTCCAAAAAGTTACTTCAAGTTTGGATTCTTCTTGGCCTAGCCTAACTACATGTTTATAAGCGTATTGTATGTATGCATATGGGAGTTCAGAGCATCTTTATCTTGTATTCAATAAACTTGGCCCAAAATACCAATTTAGAAACCTGATGAAATTCTATCTAAAAGAATATAATAGAATCTCAGAGGCTTCTATTTTATCATAACAAGATGGGATGTTAAGATTTTATCATACAAAATAACTCTGAAAGAAAAGGATTAAAAAAAGAAATGAGTGAAGTATCTGTGAAAGTTATTGAACTGGAAAGAAATTAAAGGCTAAGCAAATTTTAAAATTGCCAAGTTTGTCAATATAGGCAATGTATTGGAGCTTAAAAAAGGTGCTGATACCTTAATATACTTACAGAAAATAAGAGCATTACAATGAAAAGAAGCAAGCAAAAATCAAATTTCCACAACCAGTTATATAAACCAAAGCAAAAAGATGTAAAATGAGAAGTTTTATATACACTGATGATAGTTATATAATAGTTATTTTTCTTCATAGTAAAATTTTTATTCTGTTAAATTATATATAACTTAATATTTATTACTATCACCACTGTTTTTAGTTTCAAAAATAAATTTTACTAACCCAGTATATTGAAAGTTTGTCACATTTTTAAGATTTATTGTGACATACTAATAAAACTGTATAAATTTAAGGTATATAAAATGATTATTAAAATTATGTATGCATAATTATACCACAATAAAATTAATACATTTATCACATCACATAAACCACATTTTTGGTGCTTTGTTCTTTTTATAAAATTTTTATTTTTTGAATAACTGTGAGAACAGTTACAAAGCTTTCCAGTTTAAGTCTCAGTCATACAATGATCAAACACCCATCCCTTCACCAGTGCACATTTTCCATCACCAAGAACCCCAGTATACTGTCCCATCCCACTTCCTACCCCCGCCTATGTGGCAGGTGATTTCCACTTTACTCTCTTTCCACTTTGATCACATTCAATATTTTGACAAAAGACCCACCATTATTATTTGGAATTTCCCCCAACAATCAGGCCTGCCAAAAAGGCATCATGACATTTGCAACACAGACACAGAGAGGCCATCATGTTTGGTCCATTATCTATTTTAGGGACACATATCCCATACCGAATGATTCCTCCAGCCATCATTTTTTAGTCATCTCTTCTCTATTCCAGCTGCCTTCTCCCCTTCGCTCATGAAGCAGGCTTTCAGCATTGGGGCAATCCTCCTG
This sequence comes from Sorex araneus, assembly GCF_027595985.1. Lineage (NCBI taxonomy): Eukaryota > Metazoa > Chordata > Mammalia > Eulipotyphla > Soricidae > Sorex > Sorex araneus. The sequence continues at coordinate 289,582,503 of NC_073313.1, read as the reverse complement.
GCCTTTGTATCTACTATCCTTGGGTGTCAGCCTCATGTGATGTTATTCTATATGTCTCAAATGAGTCCAGTACTTATATGGCTGTCCCTCTCTTTCTGACATATTTCAATTAGCATGACACTCTCCATGCTTATCCATTCATAAGCAGATTTCATGACTGTTCTCCAAACAGCTGCATAGTTTACCATTGTGTTATGTACCAAAGTTTCTTAAACCAGTCATCTGTTCTAGGGTATTTGGGTTGTTTCCAGATTTTGGCTATTCTGAACAGTGCTGCAATGATGATATAGGTTCAAATGTCATTTCTACTGTTCATTTTTGCATCCTCGGGATATACTCCTAGAAGTGGTATTGTTGGGTCATATGGAAGCTCGATTTCTAGTTTTTGAAGGACTGTCCATATTGCTTTCCAGAAAGGCTGGACCAACAACATTCCCACAAACAGTGAAAGAGCATACCTTTTCCCCCACATCCATGCCAGCATTGGTTGCTTTTGTTCTTTTGAATGTGTGCCAGTCTCTGTGGTGTGAGATGGTATCTCATTGTTGCTCTGATTTGCATCTCCTGATGACTAGCGATGTGGAGCATTTTTTCATGTGCCTTTCGGCCATTTGTATTTCTTTTTTGAGAAAACTTCTGTTCATTTCTTCTCCCCATTTTTAATGGGATTGGAGGGTTTTTTCTTATGCAATTCTACTAGTGTCTTCTATATCCTGGAAATTAATCCCTTATCAAATGGGTATTGGGGAAATATTCTTTCCCATTCTGTGGGCTCTTTCTGTATTTTGGTCACTGTTTCTTTTGAAGTGCAGAAGCTTCTTAGTTTGATGTAGTCCCATTTGTTTATGTCTGCTTCCCCCTGCATCATCAGTGCTGTCTCATCCTTAAAGATGCGTTTCACTTCATTGTCATGGAGGGTTCTGCCTACATTTTCCTCTACTTCCCTTATATATTCATGTCTGATATTGAGGTTTTTAATCTACTTTGATCTGACTTTTGTTCCTGGCATTAGACAGAGGTCAGAGTTCATTTTTTTGCAGGTCGCTATCCAGTTTTCCCAGCACCACTTGTTGAAGAGGCTTTCCTTGTTCCACTTTACATTTCTTGCTCTTTTGTTAAAGATTAAGGTTCCATCTATTTGGGGGTCTGTGACAGGATATTTGACTCTGTTCCATTGGTCTGCAGCTCTGTTTCTAGCTCAACACCATGCTCTTTTAATTACTACTGCTTTGTAGTAGAGTTTGAAGTTGGGGAAGGTGATGCCATCCATCTTCTTTTCCCCAAGGATTGCTTTAGCTATTCGTGGGGGTTTATTGTTCCATATGAATTTCAGGAGTGTTTTGTCTATTTCTTTGAAAAATGTCATGAGTGTCCTGATAGGGACAGCATTAAATTTGTATATTGCTTTGGGCTGGAGCAATAGCAGAGCAGGTAGGGTGTTTGCCTTGCACCCAGCTGAACCGGGTTCAATTCCGCCATCCCTATCGGAGAGCCCAGCAAAGCTACCAAGAGTATCCCGCCCACAGGGCAGAGCCTAACAAACTCCCCGATGGGGTATTCGATATGCCCAAAAATACAGTAACAGCAAGTCTCACAATGGAAACGTTACTGGTGCCTGCTCAAGCAAATCGATGAATAACGGGACGACAGAGCTACAGTGCTACAGTGCTTTGGGCAGTATTGCCATTTTGATAATGTTAATTCTCCCTATCCATGAGCAGCGAATGTGTCTCCATTTCCAAGTGTCCTCTTTTATTTCTTGAAGTAGCGTTTTGTAATTTTCCTTGTATAGGTCCTTCATGTCTTTGCTTCCAAAGTGCTTGATTTTCTGAGGTATTATTGTGAATGGGATTGGTTTTTTAATGTCTCTTTCTTATCTTTCATTATTTGTATATAAGAAAGCCATGGACTTTTTGGTGTTGATTTTGTAGCCTGCCACTTTACTATATTGACCTATTGTTTCTAGGAGCTTTTCTGTAGAGCCTTCAGGGTTTTCTAAATATAGTATCATATCATCTGCAAATAGTGATTACTTGACCTCTTCCTTAACTGTCTGTATGCCCTTGATATCTTTTTCTTGTCTAACTTCTATGACCAGGACTTCCAGTACTATATTGAAAAGAAGTGGCAAAAGTGGGCATCCTTGTCTTGTGCCCAATCTTAGAGGGAAGGCTTTTAGTTTTTCCCATTGAAAATGATACTTGCCATGGGCTTCCAGTAGATGGGATAGCACAGCGGGTAGGGCATTTGCCTTGCACGCGGCCGAGATCCCCGGCATCCCATATGGTCCCCCAAGCAGCGCCAGGAGTAATTCTTGAGTGCAAAGCCAGGAGTATCCCCTGAGCATCGCTGGGTGTGACCCAAAAAGCAAAAAAATAATAATAATAAAGAAAGAAAGTTTCTTTTTCAATGCTCTTTTTGCTGAGAGTTTTCATTATAAACAGGTGCTGGATCTTGTCAAATGCTTTCTCTGCATCTAATGATATGACCACATGGTTTTTATTATTTATTTTATTGATATGATGAATTATGTTGATTGACTTGTGAATGTCAAACCATCCTTGCATCCCTGGATGAATCCTAGTTGGTTGTGGTGTATGACTTTTTGATGGGTCATTGGATTCTATTTGCTAATATTTTTTTGAGGATCTCTGCATCTGTGTTCATTAGGGATATTGATCTCTAGTTCTCTTTCTTTGTGGTATCTCTGTCTGCTTTTAGTATCAGGGTGATATTTGCTTCATAGAAACTATTTGGAAGTGTTTTTGATAATTAGATTTCCCAGAAAAAGTTAAAGAAGATAGGGAGTAAGTCCTCTTGAAAGATTTGGAAGAATTCACTAGTGAATCCATCTGAGCCAGGGCTTTTGTGCTTAGTGAGACTTTTTATTACTGTTTAAATTTCCGTGATGGTGATAGGTTTGTTCAGGTATTCCAGGTCTTCTTGGTTCAGTCTTAGGAGGCTATAGGAATCTAGGAATTTATCCATTTTCTCGCGGTTTTCATGTTTCGTGGCATAAAGATTCTCAAAATGATCTCTGGGGTTCCTTTGAATTTCTGTAGTTTCTGTTGTAATGTCCCCCTTTTCATTTCTGATTCGATTTATTAGGGTTTTCCCTCTCACTTTTTTTGTAAGTCTTGCTAGAGGTTTATCGATCTTGTTTATTTTCTCAAAGAACCACCTCTTGGTTTCATTGATCTTTTAGGTTGTCTTTTGGTTTCCATCTTGCTAATTTCTGCTCTGAGTTTTATTATTTTCTTCCTCCTGTTTGGATTGAGCTCCTTTTGTTGGTCATTCCCCAAGCTCTTAAACTGTGAGATTAAGTTACTTATGTGGGCTCGGTCCTACTTCTTGAGGAATGCTTGTAGAGCGACAAGCTTTCCTCTTAACACAACTTTTGCTGTGTCCCATAAGTTTTGGTAACTCATGTCCTCATTTTTGTTTGCTTCTAGGAATCTTTTGATTTCATCTTTGATTTTCTTTCTAAGCCACTGGTTGTCCAATAGTGAGCTGTTTAATTTCCAGGTGTTTGATTTAGTTTTCTGTGTGTGTAATTTACTTCTAGTTTCAGTGTATCGTGATCTTAGAAGATTGTTGATACAATCTCTGTCTTCTTAATTTTATGGAGGTGTGTTTTGTGGCTCAGCATGTGGTCTATCTTGGAGAATGTTCCATGCACACTTGAGAAGAATGTGTATTCAGCTTTTTGAGGATGAAGTGTCATACAGTCCCTTTTTTCCATTTCTTCCCTCAGATGAAATATGTCCTTACTAAGCTTGAGTCTGGTTGCTCTATCAAAGACTGATAAAGCAGTGTTGAAGTCTCCCACTAATGTTGTGTTGCAATCGATTTCTGTCTTCGAGTCTATGAGTAGTTGTTTTAAGTACTTTTCGGTCCCCCATTAGGTGCATATATATTTAGTATTGTTAGTTCTTCCTGTTGCGCAGATCCCTTTATCAATAAGAAATGACCTTCACTGTTTCTTCTAGCCTTCAGTTTGAAATCAATGTGGTCTGATACTAGGATGGCTACCCCAGCTTTTTTATGGGAATTGTTTGCCTGTAGGATTGTTTTCCAGCCTTTGTCTTTGAGCCTGTGTTTTCTCTGTTGAGATGTATTTCTTGCAAGCAGCAGATTGTTGGGTTCAGTTTTCTAATCCATTCTGCCACTCTGTGTCTTTTAATTGGTGCATTTAGCCCATTGACGTTGTGAGAGATTATTGTTATGGGGGTTTGTCCCATTTTTCTGTTGAAATTTGGTGTATTTGAGGGGTCTGTCTTGTCGTAAAGTAGCCCATTCAGTTGTTCTTGTAACCATGGTTTTGAGTCTATGAAGTTCCTGAGCTGTTGCTAATCTGTGAAACTGTGTGTTGTTCCTTTTGTTGTGAATGAGAGTCTAGGTGGGTAAAGTATTTTTGGTGAGGCATTTATTTTATTGACTTTTATCACTATATCCCACCACTGTTTTCGGGCTGCAAGGGTTTCATCAGACAAGTTGGCTATGAATCTTAAGGATGCTCCTTTATAGGCAGTACCTGAATGGGATGAGCAGAGGGTGCCCGAACGTTGCAGTGTCCAGTACGCACGGCGTGCCTCAATTCTAATATCAATAAATTTTATGCTTCCAAGGTGTATTCATGTCATCCATCCACATTTTCTATATCAATCCATTCATTGATAAATACTTTGCTTGTTTCCATATCTTCACTGTTGTGAACCTTACTAAGGTCAGTGTGGAAGTACAGATACCTTGTTTAAGTAATAATTTCTTCTTCAGCTTTATACCTAGAGACTGTGGTGCTGGATTTATTTTTTACTTTTTCTATTTTCCTTTTTATATATTCTCCTCTTTTTCTTTCTTTTTTTGAGGAACACCTATCCTGTTTTATCATAATGAAAATGTACTCACTCATTTAGTTTTATAAAACTGTAAAGCGGCTTTATTTTCCACACATCCTTATGTCATTTGCAACATCTAGATTCTTTAAAATAGACATCATGGCATATAATGCCAATTTTAATCTGCATTTTTCTACTGAGTAATGATGTTGAGTACAGTTACTTACACTTGTGGGCCATTTTGATGTTTTCCTTGGAAAAATATTCACATTTATTCTATTATTAGTTGGAATTTTGTTGCTTTTTTGGTTGAACTGTTTGTTGAACCAATATATTCAATTCCATATATTGAGTTCCTCTATATATTGGATACTCATCTCTTATTTATTTCCTGTTACATTTTTTTTCCTGTTTCTAGGACTTTATTTTAGACACCATGATTTATAACGTAGTATCACTGTCATCCCATTGTCCGTCGATTTACTCGAATGGGCAACAGTAACATCTTTATTACACTTAGCCCTGAGATTTTAGCAGCCTCTCCTTACTTGTCTTCCCCAACGATTGGAGGGTCTTTCAGGGTCAGGAGACTGAGACCTATCATTATGGTTTTTGGCATATCGAATACGCCATGGGTAGCTTGCCAAGCTCTGCCATGCGGGCAGGATACTCTCGGTAGCTTGCCAGGCTCTCTGAGAGGTATGTATATATCTGTTACTGTATTTGAGATATGAATACGCCATGGGGAGCTTGCCAAGCTCTTCTGAGCAGACAATAGATTGATTCTCTGTAGCTTGTCAGGTTCTCCAAGAGGGAGAACTAGGCTATTAGATTTCGCTTCTGGCTTCTGGGAGCTTGGTTTTTTAGTCTCTGGATGTTGGCTGTTGATAGTATTACACGACGCCAGGGGCAGTTTCTGGTGTGACTGCCTAGCTATGAAAATGGGATATCTGTGTGGAAAAGGCCCAGTCTTGATCCGAGCAGCCTTGGAGATCTCGGCCCCAGGTCCCACACACCTAGGTTCCTCTACCGGTTCCTTCATGTGTGAGACTCGTCCGAACGTGTGGAGAGTGACCTTGAGCATGGCTGTGACTGGGTTCCAGAGGTCTTCAACTGTCAAGACTCTGCTCCTCTGCTCGGGGCGGGGAGGGGAACTCATGCCGTCCCCTTTGAGGGGCTCTGATGAAGACAGCAAGGCATGGGGGCAAGAGACTCTGCACCGCTCTTCTCCGGGTGACTGGTTTTATAGTCTCTGGATGTTGGCCGTTGATGGGATTACACTGTGCCAAGGGCAGTTTCTGGGTGTGACTGCCTAACTACCGGAAAATGGGGGATATGAGTGGAAAAGGCCCAGTCCAGACCCGAGCAGCCTTGGAGACCTTGGCCCTGGGTCCCTCACACCTGGGTTCCTCTGACAGTTCCTTCATGTGTGAGGCTTGTCTGAACGTGAGAAGAGTGGACTTGAACATGGCTATGGCTGGGTTATACTACTTATAAAGTAGTAGTTAACTTTATTTGCGCATCATTCCCGAATGCAAAAACTCTTATTGTCTAATTATCCCTCTCGGAGAACCCCGCAAGCTACTGAGAGTATCCTGCCTGCATGGCAGAGCCTGGCAAGCTCCCTGTGGCATATTCGATATGCCAAAAACAGTAACGATGATGGGTCTCATTCCCCTGACCCTGAAAGGGCCTCCAATGTGGAACCGTTGAGAAGGACGAGTAAAGGGCGGCTGCTAAAATCTGAGGGCTAGGACAAATGGAGTCGTTACTGGCGCCCGCTTGAGCAAACTGATGAACAACAGGATGACAGTGATACAGTGATCTCTTAGATATGTAATCCACAATTATTTTATTCCAGTTTTTAGGATGCAGGGGCACCTTGTTGGGTGTGTGGGTATGATAGATGCCTTAAGCCTGGCCAGCCTTGAGCCTCCCCAGCCAACAATGGTACCCAGATTTGGGGTTAGGGCAGGGAGATGCAGTATCCCCGGGTAGGTGAGGTGGTCTTGTAGGGCTGTAGTGGCTCTTGCTTCTTGATTCTGAGCTCATGAACCCGCCAATCTTGGTGTCCTTAAGCTGAGCCCCACTGGTGGCTGGTGGCACAGGTGCCCTGAGATTGCCAGGGAGAGCAGGCCCAACTTGTCTGGGATTTCCACGGCACCCATGGCACTGGGCAAATGCTGTTTGCAAAGACAAAGGAGGTCATCCTAGGCCAGCATCTGCATCAGCTCCTCCCCAGCCGTGTCTACTCGCTGGACCACAGGTATCAACCCTAGGAAAGTGGGAAATAATGCTCTACAAGAGGCCCAGTCTTGTCCTGGACTCCCACACCCCAAACCATGGAGCTCCTTTTCTCGTAAGCCACTGTGAGACACTGAAACAGTGGTGGGCATGGTGGCTATGACCTCCCAAGTTTCAGCCTTGACAGGATTGCAGTTTTCTGCAGCATCCACGCCCACCATCAGCACGTGCATCTCCTTCTTCCCAGTCAGTCTTTTGAGGTTTCTGAAGCTATCACCCATTATTATAGTGGCCTTTAGAGGCTGGTATGGTAGGGCCCAGCAGGGGGCAGTTGTGACCTGTATAAAAATTGATCCTGTTTCTGCTCCCAGCTCCACTGCTGTGGGCGCCATCCCCTCCTCTTCCAGAGCTTCCCTACCTCCATAGCTAACTTAGGTGTTTCCCCACCCCCTTAACCTGGCTCCCTCCATCTTTCCCTCTACCTAGCACCAGAAGTGATGACCCATTTCTAGTTAATTTTTTTAAGTGACATCACTTGTCACTTGTCATCCTTTGATCTTCGATTTGCTCGAGCGGGCACCAATAATGTCTCCATTTGTCCCTGTCACGTGCTAGTGTAGCCCAATAATATCTGCTAGCTCCAGGAATAGGAAGAGCCTCAAACCATTCATCCAGGGTTTTGGCAAAGAAGTTTGACCATCCCGTAGGTGGGCGGCCACACAGTCTTTTGACATCCCATGGAATCCAGTCAGTAACTGCTCCAGTCCAGAAGTCATCTCTGAATTGCATTATGTGTCCTGCCCATCTGATTTTTGATACCTTGGCAAAGGAGACAGTGTCCCTGATTCTTGAACATTGATGGAGGTCAGAACTCCAGATTCCTTCTCTCACTTGAGTGAAACGTGATACTCCAAGCAAAGCTCTTTCAATTGCTCTTTGGGATACCCAAATAGCCTTCTCATTCTGTTTTCTTAGGGCCCAGGTCTCTGAGGCATATGTTAGTGCAGGAAGAATGGTGGAGTAAAAAAGATGTGCCCAGATCTGGAGGTTCTTTGTCCTCTTAACCACTTCTTCGATGCTCTTGAAGGCGTTTCACGCTGCTCTCTTCCTCCTGCACAGCTCTGGTGCCAAGTCATTCCTCATTTAGAATTCTCAACCCAGGTACACATAGCTGCTGTATTTGGGGATGTTTGTTCCATTGAGAGCAAAAGGAGCGTCAAGGACTAGTTCATTTTTCATGAGCATCGTCTTGTTGAAGTTCAGCTACAGTCCGACCTTTCCACACTCTCTGTCGAAGTTGGCCAGCATTTGTGCCACTTGGCTAATGTTTGGTGTTATTAGAACAATGTCATGAGTGAAGTGGAGGTGGTATAGTTGCTGACCGTCGATCTTCACTCCCAACCTTTTCAAATGTAATCGTCCGATTCAGGTTGTTAGGCACTGTCACTGTCACTGTCATCCCGTTGCTCATTGATTTGTTCAAGCAGGCACCAGTAACGTCTCTCATTGAGAGACTTATTGTTACTGTTTTTGGCATATCGAATACGCCACGGGTAGCTTGCCAGGCTCTGCCGTGCGGGAGCGATTCTCTTGGTAGCTTGCCAGGCTCTCCGAGAGGGGCGAAGGAATCGAACACGGGTTGGCCGCGTGAAAGATGAATGCCCTATCGCTGTGCTATTGCTCCAGCAGCTGGGTTGTTAGGCATTCGAGGAATCAATGCTCATGGCCAAGTTCGTGTTGACAAGTACACCGATGCCACTGATGCCTCTGTGTTAAATGTACAGACAGTCATTTTAGTCTTTCTTCGTTTTGGCAGTCTAGTTCGTCCCTGAGATTTTATCAGCCTCTCCTTGATCATCCTTCTTAACGCTGCCATACTGAGGGCTCTTTTGGTGTCATGTGGATGAGGCCCATTGTTCTTACTGTTTTTGGCATATCAAATATGCCAGTAGCTTGCCAGGCTCTACCGTGCAGGCAGGGTACTCTCGGTAGCTTGCTGGGCTCTCTGAGAGGGATGGAGGCTTTTAGGGTGGTTTCCAATCGCCCTTACAGGTGTTCCCATGGTTCACATCATATTTGAATCCCATCAAATATGGTGCAAAAATTATGGAAAATGGGTATTAAATGTCTTATGGTGTGTCCAGAAAGCAGCCTGGAGCATGGTGGTGGCTTGGTAGTGGAGGTAGTAAAGGTCTGCCAGTGAGAAATTTATCTGGCTCCAGTAGGGTGGGGTGTCTGCGTTTGATCCCTGGAGTGCCAGAGTTTGGAGGAGGCAGGCAGAGGATCTTATTTCCAGGTCTCTTTGAGCCTGGAGCCCAAGGTCACAAAGTTCTGCTTTATCTGGTTCTGTGGGATGTTCACCCATGAGTGAGGTTCGGCCTGAGTGTCTGGAAAGCGGCCTGGAGTGTGGCGGTGGCTGGGCAGTGGAGGTAGTGGAGGTCTGCCGGTGGCTGGGTAGTGGACATAACATTCATAAGTGACATAACATTCATGTTCAATATTATATGTTTTTGGAATCCAGGTTTGCACTTCTTCAGAAGTATGACACAAAGCCCACTGCCAACTGCTAATAACATTCCACATCGAAACACAGTATTCCCTCCTTCCTTCTGCTCCTGTTCCCATGATAGTTATAGTCTGTGAATGGTGTATGGAGCTCAACTTAGTTATTTTCATATAAAAAAATCTAGTTTTACCCGTGATATTTATTGTTAAAATGCTTCATGTTGGTCCTGTTGTCAAAATATCAGTTTGATATTAGTTTTATTTGGGGGATGTTGACAGTAGAACTGTTCTACTGCTCTATATTTCTTCTTCTGCTAAACCATATTGTTTTGATTACTCTATAATTTTATAATATAATCTGAAACCAGAAGCTGTGATACCTTATTCTTTGTTCATCTTTCACAAGATTCATTTGTTCATTTGCATTTATTTGTGATTTCATAATAATTTTAAGATGTTTGTTATATACTTGTGGAAAATGCCTTGATAGTTTTGTTAGATTCATGTTAGATAAAGCCATAAAATTTTTGTATATCATCTTAATACATATTTCCAATGTGTGCAATATAAAAATTATTTTATATTGTATTCACTGATCACTTTAGGTACTATGGACATTTTAGCACCACTAATTCTGTCAATTCATGAACATTTGACTATTTTCTTCCATTTTTCTTGGGTTCCCCTTGATTTCTTTTATGAATATCTTAGTATTTTCTACAACTTTTTTATTTCAATGATTAAATTTAATCTTAAGGTTTTAATTGATTTAGGTATTGGATTAGTCACCTCTATGTAAGGTTTGCTCGGGACCAGAGTTACTGGCTGATGAGGTAGTGCCATTCTAGGAACTAAAGCTCACCCTGGGCCCCTTGAGGAACACAGGACTTAGGGCCCATCTGGCGACAGGAAGCTGCCAGGCTGCATCCCATGCGTCCTCATGTCCATCCCTTACAGCTAACAAAAGGCCAGACCTAGTACATGAGTCACATCAATCTCTGTTCTCTGTTCCTGCCCAAGACAATTTATAACCCCTCTTAGTCTCTCCCAGGACACGCCAGGCCTGTAGGGTGTCACACCCCAAAGAACTTCTTCTATTTTGACACTTTACTCTTCTCTATCCCTCTGTCTACACCAACATAGGTCTCTGACATAGCAGTATATGAGAAACAATAATTATAACATTGATTGTGACTTTGTGTAATGTTACTGGATTAATTTGTTCTCATAGTTTATTGCTGTATCTTAATACTATCTTATATATAAAATTAGATGGTCTTTAAACAGATAATTTAACATCCTTTCTAATGTGAATGTTAGTTATTTTTCTTTTTTGTCTAATTGTCTTAGCCAGGACTTCCCATTGAAAGAAAATGATAAAAAATGGGCCTCTGTTACTTTGATGTCAAAGATTAGAAGCATCTTCACCTTGATTACAGTACTTTTCTATTTTTAACATTTTCTATCTGTGCTTTTTCAGTGTGTCAATTTCTCTGGTATGCTGTCCATGTATTCTTGCTTCTGTATACTCCATGCATTGGAACACTCAGCAGCTTAAGCATAGTATTTTATTTAAGTACCTAGCCTGATGGGGCTGGAGGGATAGCACAGCAGGTAAGGCGTTTGCCTTCCATGTGGCCGAACAGGGTTCAATCCCTCTGTCCGTCTCAGAGAGCCTGGCAAGCTACTGAGAGTATCTTGCTGGCATGGCTACAGTGGTGTATATGATATGCCAAAAATGATAACAACTCTCACAATGGAGACATTACTGGTGCCTGCTCAAGCAAATAGATAAGCAATGGGATGACAAAGACAATGACCCAGCCTAATAATTCCAACATCTTTGCTTATTTTTCTCCTATACTGTTTCTTAAAATACATATTTTATTTTTGTCATATGTAATTTTTTCTTGATTGGGAACATAATGTACTAGATTACTATAGATGGGATTTTAGTAATGTGATCTTGAAATGGAAATGGAAAACATTCATTGGTCCTATGATCACATCTGAATTTTAGTGAGTCTGTGGCTCTGGACTATGGATTTCAAAAATATTTGTCAATTTTTAACTATACAATGGAATAGCTGGCTAGAGTAAGCTAATATTATTGATTTGCCATTTCATATCTGGAAGTCCTGAGCCAATGAACTTTGATATTTTTCCATACCTACATTAGATCTGCCAATGATCTGGCAGATTTGGTTCTTTTGATGTCAGTGGCCCCACGGGTGGCTCATGTGAAGCAGGGAGGAGAAAGACAGTCACTTTCTCCCCATGCGCTTCTGCCAGCCAGGACCAGGGTTACTGAGTTCTTGTCTTGCCTCAGAGAAAAGAATCTCAGGAGTAGAAAAGCAGTGAAGTAAAACAAATTTTATTTGGAGGTTTTGAAGGGAAGGAGGGAGAGAAAGAGGGAGAGAATGGAGAGTAATATGCTCAAGAGAAGACCCGGGGATTCTCCAAGGATGGAGAGACCTTGACACACACCCCAGCATTAGACAGGAAAGCATGAAAGTCCACATCTCAAGAGGGGAGATGCGGGCCACACATCTGCTCAGGTACCACATGTGCTCAGCCACAATGGGCACAAGCAGCCCAGGGACTCAGGAAGCATATGTGAGCCCTCCCTTTGTTCAAGGTGGCCTTTATAGGGTTTCTCCAACCTGTCCCTATGTGGGGCTTCAACCTAGGTCAAAGTTCATTGCTAAGGAGGTTACCAGGGGTGTTGGGAGTGGTGATGGTCTTCTTTGAAATTCCTTTCCTGGCCTTTGTTTCTGCAGGAGCTTCTCTGGATCTGTTGCTGGTGCCAGGTGAGGGTCTTCTCAGGCCTTAGTTCCTGTTTTCTGCAAGGTTCCCAAGAAATTTACTGCCATCATCTGGGGAAGGGCCTTCCCTATCTGCCTGTCTGACTGCATCATTTTTACTCATTATATGTACATATTATATTATGCATATTATATCATTCCTATATGGCATATCATTGTGCTCATGTGTATGTGTTTATACACAGATACACAGAGTCCATTCTGATCATTCATTGTATATGGAAGATAATTGATAGATAAGATTTATCTGCAAACATCCAGTGCCTTTGCCTTTTGAAGGGTCAATCAGGAGATGCCTTGATAGTCAGAAAAAATTTTATTAGCAACAAGTTGGAAAGTTGGAAAATAGTAGACTCAAGTTCTAGAGAAGCATTTCATGTAGTAAAACAAAAGACCTGATATGTTTAAGAGGACAGACAATTGCAGACTATTAGGCACCAAAGTAGCCACTTTCTTCTCTGAGGACAAAGTTTATCTGAAGCAAAGTCAATTGTATTTGCAAATCCAGGTCTGACTTTAGGGGGGAGACTCTCCAAACTATAATAGTGAGTTTTGTTGAAATATTGAATGCAATCAAAGTGAAAGTAAAGTGAAATTTACCAGTTACACAGGCAAGGGGGAGGCTAGGGGTGGGGGGGCTAGGGGTGGGGGGTGCTAGGGGTGTGGGGGGACGGGGTGGAGCTATACTGTGATTTTTGGTGGTAGAATATGTGCACTGGTGAAGGGATGGGTGTTCGAGCATTGTATAACTGAGACTTAAACCTGAAAACTTTGCAACTTTCCACATGGTGACTCAATAAAAACATTTAAAAAAATGTATTTGCAAATCTAAAGGAAGATTTTCCTTTTCTTAAGATAATGAGGCAAACAAGATAAGGGAAACATTTTCTACATTTTAACATCCAACAAAAGAAACAAAATAACATCCTCAGTTTATTTTTGTAATAAAGAAACTTTTTGGTTGACAGCTCAGAACTCTGGAGTCCTGTCAGTGTTGTAAGGGTATTTTTCTGAGAAACAGAGGCCCACTGGGAATTTTTAATCACAGAAGCCAGTGACCGAGTGGGCCAGTCCCAGAGAACCCCCAGTCCTAGCAGAAGGCAGAAATGATCTATAGAGGCAGAGGCCAAATTCTGGTTAAACAACAGACAAAATGGCTATAGAATTGTGATCCGCAACACAAGTGCAGAAGCAGAAAGACTATTTAGTGTTTAAGCTGGCTGAGAACTATGGGGGAACAATAGTTCCCGTGGGTGGAGGGTGGTGATGCTAGAAGCTACATGGGGCTGCACCTGACCTTGGCACACGACGGAGAGTTCTCTTCAGGCTGAAAAGGCTGAGAGAGGAGGAATTCAAGTGGATCCGTTATGTCAGAAGCCGTTAGCTCATCATTTCCTCTTCCTTTCTACTCAAGGTCTAAGAAAGAAGAACTGGCTGGAACTTTCTCCTTCTGCTTAGATGGAAAGCTTAAACTATTTAAAGTGCCCATGTGTGGTCTGAGAGGTAGTGTAATGGGCTGCATGCATGTTTGCAGAAGTCCTAGACAGCATGTGGGAGGCCCCAGGTTGCGTAGCTTGTACTGCATCCCCACCCCCACCCCAGCACCACCAGGTAATAGGTATGCCTCCAAACATATATTTGCCCACTTCTATTCAGACGCTCTAAGCACCATCAAAAGTCTCCTACTCTTGGTGTCTCAGACTATTTGAGGAAAGTACTTGGGAGTCTTTCTTCTTATTTCCTGAAAGATTTATAATGTAAATACTATTTCACAGTCCTGCGCATGCCTAGTGTAATTTTGACATCTAACCTGATTTTGTATAGCAAGGATTAATTTTGTCTCTAAAAAATAATTAGAAGACTTAATTTAAAAAAGTATGTGTTTAATAGTATTAAAAATATTTTCATGTGTTTTCTTAATTGTAAATAGTGGATTATAGTTATTACTCAATTATTCTGATGGTTATTTCTTAACATTTTGTAATAACACATTAAATAGCCATTTATCTGGGATTTGAAATTACAGAATGCTTTTACAACCATTTTTCTTTGCTCTAATAAGAAAAAATGAAACATTTTTTTCATTTTCATTTCACGAAATGAGTTAGTATAAGCAATTTGTCTTTTAACAGCAAGTTAGATGCTTTTCAGTACATATATAATCAAACTGTGATACATCCATGCAATAACTGTTATTCAGTAAAAAAATAGAACGTATTCATGAAAAAAAAATATGAAGGACTTTGAATGTATACTGCTAAGTTCAAGAAGACAATCAGAAAGTTCCATTTTGTGTGATTTCAACTGTATAATGTGCCCAGAAAAGCAGAAGTCAAGGCCATAGCAAAAAGATCACTGGTTGCCAGAAACAGAGAGAACAGATGGAACATTAGAAAATCAGGACCAGTAAACTGTTCTGTCTCCACAATGGTAGGTTCTTGGCATTCTCTATTTTTCCAAACACAGAATTGTAACAGAAAAAATTTACCCTAAAGGACCCTATGGACCTTAATTAATAACCATATACCAATACTAACTCATCAGTTGTAACTATAATACATTAACGCAACATGTCCATAAGCAAATTAGAGAAGGATGTGTGGAGGGAATGTGTAAAATTCTGTACTGTCTCAACAATTTTTCCATTAATTTAAAACGGTTCAAAATTATAGTCCTCATATTAAAATAAGATGATAAACTAATAATTGAATTATTTATGAATTCCTTTCAAATTATCAGTGAATGATTCAATTATGCTTACCCCTGTATTGAAACTTTTACTATGTAGCTAAGAAATATTTTGTGCAGTTTCCAAGACTCCTGTTGTCTATTATTCCATTAATAGTTTGTTTTCTAAAATAATGTAAATTGTTCATACTTAACCCCATTTTCAGAGGGGGTAGGATTACACTTGCTGGTTCCTAGGGTTCTGCTTGCTTCTGGACCAGGTCCCAGGCCCCAGAGGCACTGCCGTCCTAGGGCAGAATCCAGCTTCTCCCAAGCAGCACCGAGCTCCTGCTCACTGGGCAGTCTTTCCAGCCCAAACACCGTTTCTTTCTTAAAGGGCTTCACAGACCTTTTTACATATGCTATGTTGGTTTTAAAATCACAATAAAAAGAGTTTTTCCAATAATACAGTTAAAAGGTGTTTAAATTCCAGTAAAACTAAAAAGAAAAAAAAAGTCCATCATACACTTTTTCCATTTGTAAAAGCAATCCATTAAAACAAGAGAATCATATTCAAACACAGTCACATTGAATGATAACTTAGCTCTTCTAAAGGAATATTCTTTTTTCAAAAAAACACTTTTTAAAATTGAAGACATTTGACATATGCCATCGTGGGCATGTTTTTTTTATTAATTTATTTTTTTGAGTCACCATGTGGAAAGTTACAAAGTTCTAATTTCTGTGAGTGTGTGTGAAGGACATATATAATTTGATATATGTCTCATAGAAATTTGGAAATATAATATTATGTCTCAGTCATACAATGCTCAAACACCCGTCCTTTCACCAGTGCCCATATTCCACCACCAAAAAAAAAAAGAAAAGAAAAGAAAAAAAAAACAGTATACCTCCCACCCCCCCCACCTCCACCTGCATAACTGACAAATTTCACTTCATTTTCTCTTTGTCTTGAGTACATTCCATATTTCAACCCAAAACTCACTATTGTTGCTAGAGTTTCAAGACAGAACTCACGATTCTTGTTGGAGTTTATCCCCAAAACATACAGCCCCATTGACAAGGAAACATTTGATAATTAGTTTTCCACCGATGAGAATGAAGAGATAGGTTTAGGATTTCTGTATTTTGGTAATTAAGTCCAGAAAGATTTAAGTTGGAAATTGCATCATTTCCCTCCCTGGGGCAGCATGGAGCAAAAGCTTAGTTCACAGTCTGGAGACATGGCTGCAAGCACTTGCTGGGACCAGAAGTAATATAGCTGGCTCTGGATCCTGGGCGTTCAGCAGCAAAGCGGCTGTGCAAAGGCATGGCCACCCGGGTTGAATCTCGGCGGAGCTCGAGTCGGCACCAGCCCCGACCTGAGACTGGATCGTGGGCATGTTGATTTGGTATATTTTAAATGGCAAATTGATCACTGTGGTTGCTAATATCTCCATTAGGTCTAATTTCTGTGAGTGTGTGTGTGAAGGACATATATAATTTGATATATGTCTCATAGAAATTTGGAAATATAATATTATGAGCTTGAGCATCACGTGGCAGATTTGATCTGTAGAATGTATTCACTTTTTAAGCTATAAATGTATGCATTTGATGAATATCTTCCATTCTCATGACCTTGGTAGCCAATTAGTAATTTTGTTTGTTTGACTTGTTTAAATTGCGCATATAAGTGATTTCATGCAATTATTTGTCTTATGTCCAACATCTTACCCAGACTAATGTTATCAACATTCATCCATGTTTTCTCAATTTGTAAATTTTCTTTTTTGTGCTAAGTAAAATTCATATGTAGGTAGGCCCTATGTTACTAATAACTCCAAAAATATATTATATGGGTAAGGCATATAGAGTATGGAAACAGTGTTTGATGCAGGAGTATACTTATTATTATGAGAGTCATTGAAATTGGAATTTTTAATTCAGTTAGGCTGTTGTGTTCATTTATAATAATGATTTTTATAAAAATGGAAATTCATCAATCCTACATTACACTATGTGACTTTTGGTGTTGTTTTTGTTTACTGTTTTTGTATTGAAGGGCTAAGGAAATTCTTACAAAGACAATTCATATTTAGGCAAAGAAGATCAGTTTCAAAATTTGATAGATAAAATAAATAGATCAAATTAATGTTTTCTAATTAGTGGCTATAAGACTAAATCTGGGTCACTATTACTTTTATCCAAATAGAAAAACAAATTCTACTTTGCATATATAATATATCACAAAATCTTGTTAATCACCGATTTCTCGAGCGTGCTCAGTAACATCTCATTTCGTCCTTTCCCTGAGATCTTACAAGTCTATCTCGACTCAGCCCTCCTAACAATGTTGCACTGGGAGCTCTTCAGGGTCAGGGGAATGAGATCCAGCTTATTACTGGATTTTGCATATGAATACACCATGGGAAGCTTGCAAGGCTGTCCCATGTGGGCAGGAAACTCTCAGAAGATTGCCAGCTTCTCCCAGAGGGAGAAATATCGCTTCTGAGAGCTTGCTTTTAGGTCTCTCTCTGGATGTTGGCCGTTGATGGGATTACACACACCTGGGTTCCTCTGCCAGTACCTTCATGCATGAGGCCTGTCTGAACGTGTGGAGAGGGGCCACTAGCATGGCTGTGCTAGGTTCCAGTGGTCTTTGGCCACCTGGAGCTCTGCTTGGGGTGGGGAGGGAAGCTGGAGCCCATCCCCTCTGAGGGGCCCTGGGGAAGACAACCAGGCATGCGGGCATATACATACCAATATATATATGATATATAACAATACATATTTATATATGTTGAATCACATTATAAATATTTCTTTTTTACTCATGTATGGTCTCCAAATCTTTTGTTTTTACTAGACAAAGTCTATCCAGCTCATATCAGCTTATATTCTTTATATTTTCTTTCTTGGTTTTTGACTCACATCCAGCAGTGCTCAGGACTCATTCTTTGCTCTATTTTCAGGGATCACTCCAATTGGGGTTGAGGGGACCAAATAGGATTCCAGGGATTTGCAAGGCAGGTGCCTTGCCCACAGTATTATCACTCCTGGCCCCTCCAGTTTATATTCTTGATGCTACAATAATCCTCTCTGATCCCTGTAACTAATGGCTCTCAAATTCACTATTTTTTCTTGGAGCATTAGGGAAAAAATGAATATATAAGATGTTTATACAAAGGTTCCTAAACTTATTTGGTCCCCTAGCTCCTTTTCAGTAAAAAGCAAACAAACAAACAAAACAAAGTCTTTTTAAAGTAAACGAACAGAAAGCATCCACCCACACACCAACTGCACCCATGGCTTTTTCTCCCCAACTCTATATTGGTCAAACATCACTGAAGGGCAGTCTTACCTTTTTTGTTAAACACTGTTCTAGAAGAAGCACCATATGCAGCATCATTTTTAGAGTAGCTTGAACCTCTGAAAGTATCAAGCAATAAAGAAGGCTGCTGGCAATTTATGCTCAATATCAGTTGCTGTGGTCCCTCAGTTTCCTTTCTCCCTGAAGAGATCTCTCTCAAACCCCGGGCCTTGAGCATTGGACAACTCAATTGTAGATTATGGCTACCAGTTTCCCTAACAGCTAGATGGGGCGATTGGGCAATGAGATGTGAATAGAGGTAATATGTGCAGCTTCTGCTTCAACTACGTGGAAAACACAGTTCCCTCTCCTTCAGTCAATTTCCCTCTCTCAATCTGCGATGTAGACAAAGTTGAGGCAAATTTTTTTGGATAAAAACTGTTCAATACATTTCCTGATGACAGAATAACAAATGAGAAGACACACCTTTATGATCTCATGGATTGGTTTACTCTTCACAATACTTAACTAATCTGGACATGCCCAGTGGAGAGCGAACCAGGTGTGTCTAGTTTGAATTATGAAGTCCCGTGGCTTAACTGTATGCCAAATCATGTACTCCACAACAAAAAAAGAAATAACAGCATTACAATTACTACTGGCAGAAAGAAGAACAGTCATTTGCTAAGTGTGTCTCTTGGGCGTGGCATTGTGTCATCTGTTTTTACTTGTATGTTACGCACTTGGTATGTGTTTATACCTCAAAAGAGTCTACCACTAACAAAAAGAAATCACTTGCTGAATGCATCCTTTATGCTTGACATCATGATATATGATTTGCATATATATGATGTATGTTTATGTCCAATGAAGCATATATTATGAGGTTGTAGTTAGGCTTACATTTGTATTTTTTTTCTTTATTTTTTTGGGTGGGGGGGGTTTTCTTGGGCCACATCTGACTGTGTTTGGGTTTACTTCTGGATCAATGTTCAGAGAACTATATTTAGTGCCAGGGAAATAAAGCAGAATTCGGGGAAAGCAAGACAAGAACATAACTGTCTGTACTATTTCTCTGACCCAACTTTGATTTTTTTCTTAAGCTATCATTGGTCAAAGAGTAAGAAGGTTAGGATTTGAGCCAGGAGTAATCCCTGAGCATAGCCAGATGTTGACCAAAATCACAACAAACAAAAATATGATAGAGAAAATAGTTCAAGTGAAAATAATCCTAAGCAAAATGTTTAAACTAAAAACAAATATGATACATTGCAGAAATACTAGAAAACTGACTTACCATATTGAAAAATCACCATTGAAAGTTGTACAATATAGGTTTATTGATCCAAGATTAGTATTAAAAAGGAAAATATGTTTATCAACTTAGAGGACTTGATGCTGCAGAAATATAATATAAAAAGGCTGCTGGAATTATATGATGAAATTGGTATTTTAGGATTGCTAATTAATCTGATTTATGCATTATTTTCAAAGAAGCAAGAACTCAAAGGAGAATTGGTTTAATTTTTATTGACATAATCCAGGGATGAGAAACATGAGCACTTATTCATAGGTATGGTTAAAATGAAACTTTAAAAGATGCAATTATTCTATCCAAGTAGAATATGACAGACTTAGAGACTAATTAATTACTTAAAAACATATTGCAATAACATCTCCAGAGTACTATTTCACTTTCAAGAATCATGGAGCTGCAGGCAGTAATAATCAGATATCATTAATTACAGATATTTTCATCATCTAATTTTTGAGAGGTAAAGTGTCAAAAATGAACTCCATAGTGAATACTGACGAGTAGGGAAAGTAGCTTTGAGGGTTGAAAGACATCAGAATCGGTAGTTGGAGTACCTTTGCTTTTCTCTTTTTCCTTTTCACAATTTCAAAGGCAAATACCAAGATAAAAATAAGTTGAGAGATTGTTCTAAACTAGATATCTAAGTTGACTCAAAATGCTTAATAACTAAGTTGTCTTCGTAACTGACAAGCTTTTTTTTATATGTGAGAATTGCCCTCACTGTTTAAATGGCAGTTAAATATTAAAATTCAAGAAGATTTTTTTTTATAATGTAGGAGCAAGCTACAAGCTCCCCGTGCTGTATTTGATATGCCAAATACAGTAACAGTAACTGGTCTCATTCCCCTGACCCTGAAAATAGCCTCCAATTGTTGGGGAAAACTAGTAAGGAAAGGCTACTAAAATCTCAGGGCTGGGACAAATGAAGACATTACTGGTGCCTGCTTGAGTAAATCGATGAACAACAGGATGACAGTGATACAGTGATAATGCAGGAGTACTGCTATTTATTCAGCCATTGATTAAGCTGATTGGATTGGGCATGAACTCCACATTACTTTGTTTTTTTAATTTTTAAATTTTATAAGTTAGTTCACAATGTTTGATTACATTTAATATTCAAACACCAATCCCACCACCATTACAACTTTCCACCACCAAATTCAGGAAGTTTCTATCCCAAACCCCATCCCTATCCTAAAACAGGACCAAAATAATATATTTTGTATTGTCTGTTATGAAGAACTGCTGAAAATGCTTGCAAAAGAGTGTTTATATAGGTAACAGAGCCAAAATAGACATTCTATAGGATATAACTAACATTAAAGTTTAGGTGATGTGAGCTTTGGTATATGTATCTAAAAATATGTATATATATATGTATATATATATATATATATTTCCCTCTGTGATTTGTTGCCTATCTGATCAAGTGTGGTGTGGTAATCATGGAGAATGGGTAGGGAGTGTTTTATGATGTGACATGCGAGCGTAAAAGTGGCCACGCAGTCCAGGAATATGTTTACTCGTATGTGAGGCTGGCCCAAGTGCATGGTAAGCAGCCTGGAGTGTGGAAGCAGTTGGGTTGCAGAGGTTTTTGGCTGCAGGAGCTGGGGCCCTTGGGGTGGGAGGGCTCTCACCCACCCACTCTGGGGCGCCCAGGTGAAGACAGCCTGCCTCAGGGTCAGGACATTCTGTGCAGCTTTGTTTTGGGAGTTCTAGTTTATAGTCTCTGGGTCTTGGCCATTGATGAGATTACATGGCACTGGGGGCAGTTTGTGGGCGTGACTGCCAAGCTACTGGAAAACTGGGAACCTGGGGGGAGGAGGCCCAGTCCCAATCCAAGCAGGCCTGGAACTCTCAGTCACAGGTTCCCTCCTACCTCTATGCTACAGCCCCAAACTGCATCTTCTGATCTCTTTTGAGATTTATGGGTCTGAAATAAAGCCAATAACTGAACTTATATAGCTGGACCAGAGGTGGTTTGTGGGTGTATCTCCCACATACCTAACTTTTGGCCATTTAATTTCTTGGTAAACTTGGCCCTAAGTTGTTAGGTCTGGTCAAAGGCTCAGAATCAATTTGGGGTATCTGGAAGTCTGAAGGCACCACCAGGCTGCTGATGCACTCGCCCTACAGGTACAGGTTAACCTGCTGGTGGCACCATACTTCCGAATTCAAGAACATTTTTGTTCTGTCCTCTGGTTCTCATTCCCTAATCCAAAAATAATTCATTAGTATAAAAATATTCACCTTCAATCTAGCATATAGTGAGACTGCATAATCATCCATATTTTATGCTTTTCCAAAAAGGGATCTTCAGAGCTACATGTCACTGTGTATATTTTTTAGCCTCAGGTCAAAAGAAATAAAAGTTTTCTTTCTCATACATACTAAGTTTTGGAAATAACCTACAAAATTTATTTTTGTCCAGATACATATAGGCACTTTTGCTTCTATTTACTAACTAGTTACATTCTAATTATCAACTTCTATAATTATGCCTGTAACATATTTAAGAAATTTGATTTTTGTGTAATTTTTTCTTAATGGTGAATGGTGTCCTTCCAATAGCAAATTAGAAAGGTTCAAAGAAATTCCTTTATATGACAGTAAAAATGCTCACCATACAATTAGTTTTTATTCAGATTTCTAATGTGATGGTAATATAGCACAAAAAAAGTTTCAGGCACCTTGATGGTAAAAATAAAATGGATAATTAGGTACACTAGGAATACATGATTATTTTTATTAAGCTTAAATCATTTTCCCCAAATCTATATTTGATCCTGAAGCAAGCAGTATAAGATATGATGTAACATTTCCCCAAGTCTGACAAGGGGTGAAACTACCGAATTAGAAGATCAATCTTTTTAAATTGTTTTCTCTCTTTCTTCAACTGAACCAAAATTTTATGCATGTTTGCAAAGTTTCAGAATTATTCTGTCAGTTTATGAATGCAAGGAGGAAAATTTGAAGAGGTAAGAAAATTTTTTTCACAATGAAGGGAATATTGCTTTTTTTTTTTGAGTCAGCAGTTGAATTTTGTGCCTAACCATTAAAATGACAGATGCTGGAGAAATAGATACACGTGATTATTAAGACAGTATTTCCAGGTACAAGCGGAAATTGTAATGGGTTTTCATTATTGAGATACTCCTTGTGGTTTTTTATTGATAATTGTGAATAATGAATAGTTCAGGAATTAATTGGAACAGAAAGAATAAAAAACAGCGAGTAGGAAACTGGAAGATTCAGCTATGATATCCAATATTATAATCATCGTAGCTGAAAAGGGCAACATATCATGACCATAATAAATACTGGGGACAAAAGACATGGATGTCAACCTCACAGGACAAGACGAATCAGAGTGAACAAAGGAGGTGATAATGCTGAGGTCAGCATAAAACTATGCCACTGAACCAGTCACTGATTGATTTGTACTGAAGGCTGTGTGTGAATAGTGATCATTCTGTGAAGTTAAAAAAATTAGGAAACTGAAAAATACACATAAATTTTCATATTCCAAGGCATGAAATACACAAGAATCTATAAGAGAAAATATGAAATTTAAACCATAGACTGGACCTCCGGAACCCAGACACGGCCATGCTCAGGGCCACTCTCCACACGTTTGGACGAGCCTCACACATGGGGGAGCTAGAGGAGGAACCCAGGTGTGCGGGACCTGGGGCCAAGATCTCCATGGCTGCTCAGATTGGAACTGGGCCTCTTTCACTCAGATCCCCCATTTTCCAGTAGCTAGGGAGTCACACCCACTCTGCGGCTGTGTGACATCTAATAGCCTAGTTCTCCCTCTTGGAGAACCTGGCAAGCTACTGAGAATCTATTGCACACTTGGGAGAGCTGGCTAGCTCCCCGTCGCATATTCATATCCAAAATACAGTAACAGATATATACATACCTCTCGGAGAGCTTGACAAGCTACCAAGCGTATCCTATCTGCCCGGCAGAGCCTGGCAAGCTACCCGAGGTGTATTGGATATACCAAAAACAGTAACAATGGGTCTCATTCTCCTGCCCCTGAAAGAGCCCCTAATTGTTGGGAAAGATGAGTAAGGAGATGCTGCTAAAATCTCAGGACTGAATGTAATAGAGACGTTACTGGTGCCCGCTTGAGTAAATCAACAAACAATGGGATGACAGTGATACAGAAACCATAGACTTGGGTAGAAATAAAACAAAACAAACAGCAGGAAGTAGATTGAGTTTTGGTTCCAAGATATTTGTGAAGATATATCTTGACAGTTATAGTGGGGGGCTACAAATAGTAATAATCATCAAGACTCTGTGAATAGTCTGTGGTAATTCAATATACCTAGGTGTTTAAGTAATTGCTACATTGAAACTCTATTAACATACACAGTGTTTCCTTTTTACAAAGTTCTGAAGGGTTTCTAAGGGCCTATGGTTAAAAAGACATGATTTTTAAAAGAAGTTCCTGAGCACTGCCTGGTGGAGTCCAAGAGCAAAACATTATGACGCTGTAAAGATTTACTAATCTTCTGGACTATTACAGCTTCAACACCATTTAACTATAAAGGTTCCTAGAAACTTAGAATTCTAAGTGACTGGTTTTGATAAGAGAAAAGAAATTATTTGCTATTTTATTGAGCCCATATACAACCTCATCAAACTTTCCTGTTTGTGCTATTTTACTAAAATCTTAGGAAAATTATTTCTCCTATTTTATGTTTTCTTTAATTTACTTTTTCTAATTGATTTTTTCTTACACATGACTCCTTAATGTCCCTGTCTTGAAATTACAAAATGATCAGATAAATGCCTCGTTACACTTTTATTGTAAATTCAAATCATAGCTTACAATTTTATGACCACTAAAATTTCTATATTTTTACATATTTACATCCACCTCTCTCAGAGACCCCAGCAAGCTACCCAGAGTATCTTACCTGCATGGCAGAACCTGGCAAGCTACCCATGGAGTATTCGATATGCCAAAAATAGTAACAACAAGTCTCAAAATGGAGATGTTACTGTTGCCCACTGGAGCAAATTGATGAGCAATGGCATGACAGTGATAGTGATACATATTTTAAAGGTTTAAAAACATAAATTCATGGCTTTTAATATATATAATTATGCTAGACCAAAGACAAATTAAAATTCTTTGCAAAATTGCATACTATTTGTTCTTAGCAAAGAGAATTTTTTGTGCTAAACATCGAATGCCTTAAATGCTTTAAAAATTTTTTTTTTCATTAGTGAAACACCATGTGGTACAGTTGTAGACTTACAAACTTTTGTGCTTGCATTTCAGTTATACAATTAACGAGTACCCATCCCTCCATCAGTGCCCATTCTCCACCACCAATGATCCCAGTATCCCTCTCACCACCCCCAGCCCATCCACCCCCACACCATTCCCTTTTGCTCTCTCTCTCCTATTGGGTGTTGTGGTTTGCAATAGATGTACTGAGTGGCCATCGTGTTCGGTCTATAGTCTACTTTCAGCCCTCATCTCCCATCTCGAGCACGTCCTTCAGAGCCCCTTTACTTGGTGTTCCCTTCTCTATTTGGGCTGCCCTTTCCCCTAGCATGTGTAGCACGTGCGCTTTCAAGCCTAGGGACAGACCTCCTGGTACTTATCTTGACTATTCTTGGGTGTTAGTTTCCCATTCTGTTATCTTATATTCCAAAGATGAATACAATCTTTCTATGTCTGTCCCTCTCTTTCTGACTCATTTCACTTAGGATCGACTTGTATGCAATTTTCATGACTTCATCTTTTCTAACCACTACATACTATTCCATTGTGTAGATGTACCAAAGTTTCTTAAACCAGTCATCTGTTCTCCGGCACTAGGGATTTTTCCAGATTCTGGCTATTGTAAACAGTGCAGCAATAAACATACAAGTGCAGATGTCATTTTGACTATTCTTTTTGCCTCTCCGGGATGTATTCCCAGAAGTGGTATTGCTGGGTGAAATGGGAACTCAATTTCTAATTTTTTGAGAATCGACCATACTGTTTTCCAAAAGGGCTGAACCAGTCGTCATTCCCACCAGCAGTGAAGGAGGGTCCTTTTCTCCCCATATCCACACCAATACCGATTGCTTTTGTTCTTTTGGATGTGTGCCAGTCTCTGTGGTGTGAGGTGATATCTCATAGTTGTTTTGATCTGCATCTCCCTGATGATTGGTGATGAAGATAATTTTCTCATGTGCCTTTTGGCCTTTTGTATTTCTTCCTTGAGAAAATTTTTGTTCATTTTATCACCCCATTTTCTGATGGGGTTGGATGTTTTCTTCTTGTAGAGTTCAACCAGTGCCTTGTATATCCTTGATATCAACCCCTTATCAGATGGATATTGGGTGAATATCCTTTCTTTCCCATTGAGTAGATTGTCTTTGTATTTTGTTCATTGTATCTTTTGAGGTGCAGAAGCATCTTAGTATAGTCCCATTTGTTTATCTCTGTTTCCACTTGTTTGGTCAGTGGGTTGTCATCTTTGAAGATACCTTAGCTTCAATATTGTGGAGGGTTTTGTCGACCTTGTCTTCAATGTACATTATGGATTTTGGTCTGATGTTGAGATCTTTAACCCAGTTTGATCTGATTTTTGTGCATCGTGTCAGGTTGAGTTCTAAGCCCATTTATTTGCATGTGGTGGTCCAGTTATGCCAGCACCATTTGTTAAAGAGGCTTTTCTTGTTCCACTTCACATTTCTTGCTCCCATATCAAAGATGTTGATACACACAAATCTAAATGTTCATAAATGTATGAACATTTAGAGTTGTGTTTAAATATATTCCACCTGTTTCATTGGTCTGCGGCTCTGCCTTTGTTCCAGTACCATGCTGTTTTAACTGTTACTGCTTTGTATTAGAGTTTGAAGTTGGGGAGGATGATGCCTCCCATCTTCTTTTTCCAAAGAATTCTTTTGCTATTCATGGGGGTTTGTTGTTCCATATGAATTTCAGAATTGTTTGATCCATTTCTTTGAAGAATGTCATGGGTATCTTTATAGGGATCGCATTAAATCTGTATAATGCTTTGGAGAATATTGCCATTTTGACCATGTTAATTCTCCCCATCCATGAGCAGGGTATATGTTTCCATTTCCTCCTGTCCTCTTTTATTTCTTGCAGTAGCGTTTTCTAGTTTTCTTTCTACAGGTCTTCTACCTCCTTAGTTAGGCTGATTCCAAAGTACTTGATTTTCTGTGGCATGATTGTGAATGGGATTGCTTTTTTCATGTCACTTTCCTCTGTCTCATTTTCGTACAGGAAAGCCATGGACTTTTGGGTATTGATTTTATAGCCTGCAACTTTTACTGTACAAGTCTATTGTTTCTAGGAGTTTCTTGGTAGAGGATTTAGGGTTCTCTAGATATAGTATCATATCACCAGCGAGTAGTGAGACCTTGATTTCTTCCTTTCCTAACTGGATGTCCTTAATACCTTTTTCTTACCTAACTGCTATTGCAAGTACTTCCAGTACTATATTGAACAGAAGTGGTGAGAGTGGGCAACTTTGTCTTGTCCCTGATCTTATTGGGAAGGCCCTCAGTTTTTCCCCATTGAGGATAATGCTTGCCATAGTCTTGTGGTAGATGGCTTTGACTATCATGAGGAAAGTTCCTCCAAAGCCCATTTTGGTGAGGGTTTTCATCATGAACGGATGTTGGATCTTGTCAAATTCTTTCTCTGCATCTATTGGTATTATCATATGGTTTTTACCTTTTCTTTTTTTGATATGATAGATTATGTTGATTTATAAACCATCCTTGCATCTCCAGAATGAATCCCACTTGGTCATGGTGCATAATCTTTTTGATGAGTTGTTGGATTCTATTTGCTAATATTTTGTTGAGGATCTTCACATCTATGTTCATCAGGGATATTGGCCTATAGTTTTCTTTGTTGGCGGTGTCTTTGATTAAATGCTTATTTTAAAAACATAAAAAATCACTGTCATTATCACTGTCATCCTGTTGCTCATTGATTTGCTCAAGTGGTCACCAGTAATGTCTCCATTGTGAGACTTGTTGTTACTATTTTTGGCATATTGAATATGCCATGGGTAGCTTACCAGGCTCTGCTGTGCATGCAAGATACTCTCAGTATTCATGAGAATGTGCTTTTTTTAAAGGTATTTTTTGTTCAGCTGTGAAAATCACTGTAATAACCATTTATGAAACACATGATTACATATATACATATATATGTTTAATTATCACTGTTAAATCATCTGGCAAATGCTGAGCAGAGTGACTGAAATCACACTAACATAATCTTTATGAACTGGAATTCACAGCTTCAGATTCAACTCATATCTTTCAGTGCACTCATCTATTAAAGATTCATATTTTAAACTTTATTTCATTACAGACTGGTCAAAGGATAAACAATGAGCACCATGATTAAATTAAAAAAATAAATACTGTCCTATGCCATACATGTACTGATGCTAATTAAAACAAGTACATGCTTACTATCACTTGAGACTTTTATAAGATAACCTCTTTAAAGCAGTGATAGGAAAGAATATTTTTTCTGAACTATGAGTCAGATCATTAACTCATTTGCTGCCTCTCATACATGAATTGCTTTAAGGAATAGCCTGACCATTGTCAATCTGAGGTCATTTAACAATGAAGTTCACAGATTTAATTACTTTACTGGACGGATTTTGATTATAACTGAAAAATGACATTTAAAATAACGTGGAGGAAAATACAGAGTCACTTGAATGCTTATCACTTTATTACTACAATTATAAAAGGTATTTGAATCAGCCACTGACATCAATTTTTTCTGTAACTAGTGCTTAATTTTTGTTTTTTTTTTTACCTTTTGTTCTGCTGCTTACCTTTTTAAGAAATGTCATCATAATAGTGCATGACTGTGTTGCACGAAGCATCCTGGACTGCCTTTCTGGGTAATTGTACATGTGTTCATTTATCATGTCTCTGCTCATACTTTCCATCCAACTTTTCTGCTGTATCACACTGGAAAGCCAGTGCTGATTCTCGAGGCAGTCTTTCAACTTATCCTTTGTCAAAGTCAGTCGCTGCTTCAAGATGGAGATCGTCTGTGTCAAAACACTGAGCTGCTCTCTAATGTGCTCTAAGGCTTCGACCATGGCAAGAGGTATGCTTCTCTGGCTCTCAGACGGGCGGCCACTCACATCCTCTGTTTTCTATTTCATAGCTGTTGGTGCACATTCCGATGTCATTAAGGCAGGGTTTAAGAAATAGCCGCAGACTTCTTGCCCTTTTCTGATACAGTTCTAACTATATTTTCTATTGACATGGTAGAATCAAAAGACAGGACATCAACACCAGGAGTTAGAGGTCTGCATATTGATTACGTCAAGTTTTGGATTAATTTCAACTGTGTCTTTTTTTCCCTTCATGGGAATGTGGAATCCTGGGGTAGATATCACGAAGATGTGGTGATGAAAATAGAAATGAAAAATCTTATTATCCAGATCAGTATAATTTCTTACAGTACTGTTTTGTAGCAAATATCTTTAGTAATTTATATTTTTACCTTTTACACTGAATCTTTCACACTTACACAAGACACCTCAGGTTCTAGATTTCAGTATCTAATACTATTTATTTTGCAGCTCACTTTGACACAGGATTGGAAATTTAATGGTTCTGAAGAAGTTTTTGTCCTGACCAATCTGCTTTACACTTTATCATAAATTTCCACAAATAAAACTCTAGTTTCCCATAGATGCAATTTTCTCAACAAATGGCTTTTAATCTCTTCTCCCCCATCTTTCCTCTTTGCTTTCCCACCTGCCTGCTATTTGAGTCTCCCTCCAAGTGAACTTCTTCACCTGAACCTTTCTTCAGATTCTACTTATTAGAGAGCTCAAACTATGAGGAGTTCAGTCTCCTTCATCTGAAGCATCTGTGAAAATAATGAAATCAAAGTTTTGTTTGTCCATTTGCTTTTGGGCCACATATGGTGGTGCTCTCTGCTTACTCAAGGCTCTGTGCTCAGGGAGCACTCCTGATGGGAAACAAGGGGCCGCATGGGGTCCTGGAGATTGAACCCTAGACAGCTGCATGCAATATTAGCCCCCTACATGCTGTATTATCTCTCTGCTCCCGGAAACAGACTGGTAAGTAAAGATGGGACAGATCTTTTATTCCACAAAGCTTCATGAAATCTGCTGGTATGAAACTTACAAGAGTTATTCAGAACAAAGAAAACACTTTATGTTAAATGGAGCAAAGTCTATGATATCTTAATTACATAAAACCTATTTTCAGTTGAGTTTAAAATGTAAAATATTATCTTATTAAATAACTCACAAATGGGCCCGAGAGATAACTGCAGTGGGTTGAGCACTTGCCTAACCTGAAAGCAAGCTGAGTTTAACTCTTTGCCTTGCACCTCATCCCCCTAGCTCTGCCAAGGTTGACTGCTGAGCACAGAGCTAGGAGGAAGCCCTAAACCATGCCAGTTATGACCGTAAAATAAAAATAGTGATTAAAGACTTATCAAAAAACTCTTCTATTCCCACTTTATTTCACCTCACTTTAATTTATTTCAATTTGAATTTTTATTAAATTAAGGTATAATGGAAAATACCTAAATAAATACTAATCACTACTTTAAAATCTTTATAAAATTATTATAGAATTAAACAAAAGTATCTACCGCTGAGTAGCATGCATAGGTCTTTAAAATATTCAAAAATAGGATGAAAGAGATGGTACATGAAGTAAAGCTCTAGCTTGTAGGTGACTGATCCTGGCTCAGCCCCAGTGCAAAATATGGTCCCCAGAGCACCTCCAGCTGTGACCCCTCAGGATTGTGTCAGGAAGAGTTTCTGACATAATTGATCGTGGCCCCGCACCCCCCACACAAAATAAAACAATTGGAAATAAATTAAAATCTAGATGTTAAAATCAGGAAAACAGATACTCTCTATTATAAGCACACCAATGATATCACTACTTCATTTCTCCTCATATCACATTCCATCACTACAAATGCAAGTCAACTGCTAACATCCCCATAGACTTCTGGAATCTGGAGTGCTCTCTGAATTCTAATTTAGTTTTAGATGATACTTATGCTTCTGTGTATTGGTGTATAATAGGTATGTTCAACCTATCATGACAAAATTAGGACTCCTATTTTTGGTCCTTATTTATATTTTTTTAAATTTTATTTCCTCATCTTAAAATAGCATGTATGTCCATCCAGGAGCCGAAGAACTTATGTCTCCCTAAATTCAGCAGCATGATGCCTTACTCTAAGCACGTGTTGCTAAACTAGTTTCTCCATCTTCATGCTCTGCTGCTGTCTCTGGGGGCTCCATACACTTCTTTCTCAATACACTTCCTTCTCCTCACCCACCAGCACATCCCCCTCCTTTCCTTGGCATTGACTCTCTCCTCCTCTAGTTCATAGCCAGAGTAACATGATCATTTTTGCCATTTTTAAAATCCTCTATTGACTTCCACTGCAGTTTTTTGTTTTTAATTTTGTTTGTTTGCGTTATTTTGCTGTTTGGTTTGGGGACCACACCTGGCTGTGATCAGGGCTTGCTCCTGATTCTGGGATTGGAGATCACTCCTGGCAGATTATCTCATCTACCACAGTTTCCCTTTATTAGTTTCATCCAAATGGCTCTGTTGTAGCTCAGATGTAGTTCCGTTTTAACATACAAGTCTCATCACCAGCTACTCAAATGGGTTCAGGAGAACCAGAGGCAATGCCAGGGTTGAGCCTCTGTTGGCTGAATGCAAGAAAAATGGCTTAACTGCTATACTCATTTTTGTGTGTGTGAAGAAAAATAGGTTTATATTGAAAAGAAATTGACTTAGATATTAGGGATCAGGGAATGGGGAGTACACAGACTTCTCTCTATTGGGTCTTTTGCATTATAAATTTTGTAAGTAAAGATCCTTCTTTTCTCAATCTCTGTTCTCCAGCACCCATACCATCAGTAGGCATCCACATGGAATAAAAATAAATAAATAATTGAAGAGTATGAGTCACCTGGATGTGAGATCATATTGTCTTTAAAAATTCGAGAAAATGAAAGGAAAAGGGAAGTTTGTTCTGAAAAAACATTAGGAATTTCTAAATGAGTCTCAGGAAGAAGCTTAGGAATTTGGATTGGCAGGAGAGAGTGATTAAGTGCCAGACTGTAAAGTATATTCGGAGATGAGTTGGAATGTTCCATGAACATCAAGAACAGGAAGTGCTCAGAAAAGCCATAAGTCGCTGAGCTAGTGAGGTGAACTTAGGGCTTTCGCCTGGAGGCTGGGCTCAGGTTTGACACAGGGCATGGGAGGAAAAAAGGATATGGGAAGTGGGTAGTAGAAACATTTTTTAAAAGCTAAATAATTTATTGTCTTATAATATGAGACTCATGTTAAATAACTGAGTAATTTTCCAAGTTTGTATGTATAACAGGTTCAGAGTGTTTTGGGGTCTTTAACATCAAAGCGTAAGACCTACTCTGACTGCAGTCCTGGTGCTTATATTGCCCTTTCATCAGCAGCAGTACCAGCCAACAGCGTGCCATGTCTTTACCCCTATCTCTTAAAAGGTGACAAATGATGGCATCAAGGAAGCAAGCAATAAAAAGGTGGAGTGTTCAATTAAATAATTGCTTCATGATGGGGAGGAATATATCAAATGATCTTGTGGATGGCAGAAATTGCTCCAAAATTTGTAGGGAGAGATTTTTATATCACACGGAATTTTTCTGAACTCTAAAATAAAATTGAGAAACGACATGAATGAAACTTTCTAAGTCTCTGAACTTGACACAGGTCTTTGTACTGAACTGGCAATGGAACTAATGCGTTCTTGCTCATTCACACTCAGCCAGCACTGACGTTGTGCCAGTCGATACTCTATGAGTTTAGGGAATAGGATGTAGAATACTAGCCCTGAAAATTGTGGTACAGTGGTGTATAATAACATTGGTTTGTCCTTTCTGCTTTGCCACAGACAGCTAAGGTATATTGGGTTACTCCCATCACAGTGCTCCCACCCCTCTGTGTTTATTTGTAAATTCTTTCTTTGTGCTCTGTTTCCCCAAGCAGTCAATCACATTTATCTTCTTTTTTTTCTTTATTTTTTTAATTTTTTTTAAATTAGTGAAGTCACAGTGACGATACAGTTACAGATTCACACATTTCGTGCTTGTTATTCCCTCATGCAGTGTTTGGGAGCCCATCCCTCCACCAGTGTCCATTCTTCACCACCAATGAACCCAGTAACCCTCCCACCCCCCAATCTCATCTCCCCCCACCTCACCCCACTTCTGTGGCAGGGCATTCCAATTTTTTCTCTCTTTCCTTTTGGGTGTTGTGGTTTGCAATAGGAGTATTGAGTGACCATCATATTCAGTCTCTAGTCTACTTTCAGCATGCATCTCCCTTCCCTCACGGGATCTCCAATCACATTTTGCTTGGTGTTCCTTTCTCTATCTAGGATGACTTTCCACCACATGTGAGGCCAGCTTCCAACCTATGGATCCAACCTCCTGGTATTATTTATATACTACTATTCTTGGGTATTAGTCTCCTACTCTGTTATTTTATATTCCACAGATGAGTGCAATCTTTCTATGTCTGTCCCTCTCTTTCTAGCTCATTTAACTTAGCATGATACTTTCCATGTTGATCCACTTATATGCAAAGTTCATGACTTCATCTTTTCTAACAGCTGCATAATATTCCATTGTAGAGATGTACCGAAGATTCTTTAACCAGTCATCTGTTCTAGGGCACTGGGTTTTTTTCCAGATTCTGGCTATTGTAAACAGTGCCACGATGAACATATAGTGCAGATGTCATTTCGACTATACTTTTTTGTTTCTCCAGGATATATTCCCAGAAGTGGTATTGCTGGATCAAATAGAAGGTCAATTTCTAATTTTTTGAGAATCATCCATATTGTTTTCCAAAGGGGCTGGACCAGTTGGCATTCCTACCAGCAGTGTAGAAGGGTCCCTTTCTCTCCACATCCTCTCCAACAGCAGTTGCTTTTTTTCTTTTGGATGTGTGCCAATCTCTGTGGTGTGTGGCGTTATCTCATGGTTGTTTTGATCTGCATCTCCCTGATTATTAGTGATGCAGGGCATTTTTTCATGTGCCTTTTACCCATTCGTATCTCTTCCTTGGAAAAGTTTCTGTTCAATTCTTTGCCCCATTTTCTGATGGGGTTGGATGTTTTCTTCTTGTGGAGTTCAACCAGTGCCTTTGTATACTCTTGATATCAACCCTTTATCAGATGGGTATTGGGTGAATATCCTTTCCCGTTCTGTACATTGCCTTTGTCTGGTCACTGTGTCTTTTGTGGTGCAGAAGCTTCTTACTTTAATAGAATCCCATTTGTTTATCTCTGTTTCTACTTGATTGCTTAGTTCCGTGTCATCTTTGAAGATACCTTTAGCTTCAATATTGTGAAGGGTTTTGCTGACCTTGTCTTTGATGTACCTTATGGATTGTGGTCTGATGTTGAGGTCTTTAATCCATTTTGATCTGATTTTTGTGCATGGTGTCAGGTATAGGTCTAAACCCATTCTTTTGCATGTGGTTGTCCAGTTATGCCAGCACCATTTGTTGAAGAGGCTTTTCTTGCTCCTTTTCACATCTCTTGCTCCCTTATCAAATATAAAGTTATCATACATTTGGGGTTCTGTGTAAGGATATTCCACTCTGTTCCATTGGCCTGCAGCTCTGTGTTTGTTCCAGTACCATGCTTTTTTTAATTGTTACCGCTTTGTAGTAAAGTTTAAGGTTGGGGAGGGTGATGCTTCCCATCATCTTTTTCCCAAGAATTGTTTTTTTAAAATTTTTTATTAATGAATCACCATGGGGGTACAGATACAGGTTTACATATTCTCCTGCTTGTGTTTCGGTCATATACAGCTTCAGTATCTATCCCTCCACCAGTACCCGTTCTCCACTGTTAACCCCATCATTCCTCCCACCCCCTCCCACCTCATTCCTCTCCCACTCCGCCTTATTGGCAGAGTATTCCCCTATGTTCCCTCTCTCCCTTTGGGCATTGTGGTTAATAATGGAGGTCTTGGGTGGCCAATGCTCTGTGCATGCCTCTCCCATCCCAAACGGGTCCAACCACCACATTTTTACTTGGTATTCCCTTCTCTATCTGAGCTGGCCTTTCCCCTAGCATTTGAGGCTGGTCTCCAAACCATAGAGCAAATCTGGTAATTATTTCTGTTATTCTTGGGTGTTAGACCTCCATTCTCTTGTTTTATAGTTTAAGATGAGTGCAATTCTTCTATGT
Organism: Sorex araneus; assembly: GCF_027595985.1. Lineage (NCBI taxonomy): Eukaryota > Metazoa > Chordata > Mammalia > Eulipotyphla > Soricidae > Sorex > Sorex araneus. Next base: position 289,547,501 of record NC_073313.1, on the reverse strand, counting down.
CTGTTCCTCTCTTTCTAGCTCATTTCACTTAGCATGATACTTTCCATGTTGATCCACTTGTATGGAAAGTTCATGACTTTATCTTTTCTGACAGCTGCATAGTATTCCATTGTGTAGATGTACCAAAGTGTCTTTAGCCAGTCATCTGTTCTTGGGCACTCACGCTTTTTCCAGATTTTTGCTATTGTAAATAGTTTTGCAATGAACATACATGTGCAGATGTTATTTCTACTATATATTTTGCTTCTCCAGAGTATATTCCCAGAAGTGGTATTGCTGGGTCAAATGGGAGTTCGATTTCTAATTTTTTGAGGAGCGACCATATTGTTTTCCAGAAGAATTGAACCAGTCAACATTCCCACCAGCAGTGTAGGAGGGTCCCTTTCTCCCCACATCCTCTCCAACATAGGTTGCTTTTGTTCTTTTGGATGTGTGCCAGTCTCTGTGGTGTTAGGTGGTATCTCATGGTTGTTTTGATCTGCATCTCCCTCATGATTAGTGATGAAGAGCGTTTTTTCATGTGCCTTTTTGCCATTCGTATTTCTTCCTTGAGAAAGTTTCTGTTCATTTCTTCGCCCCATTTTCTGATGGGGCTGGATGTTTTCTTCTTGTAGAGTTCAACCAGTGCCTTATATACCCTTGATATCAACCCTGTATAGATGGGTATTGTGTAAATATCCTTTCCCATTCTGTAGATTGGCTTTGTATTCGGGTCACTGTGTCTTTTGAGGTGCAGAAGCTTCTTAGTTTAATATAATCCCATTTTTTTTATTTCTGTTTTTACTTGATTGCATTGTTCCATGTCATCTTTAAAGATATCTTTGGCTTCAATATCGTGGAGGGTTTTTCCGACCTTGTCTTCAATGTACCTTATGGATTGTGGTCTGATGTTTAGGTCTTTAATCCATATTGATCTGACTTTTGTGCATGGTGTCAGGTTGAGGTCTAAACCCATTCTTTTACATGTGGTTGACCAGTTATGCCAGCACCATTTGTTAAAGAGGCTTTCCTTGCTCCACTTCACATTTCTTGCTCCCTTATCAAAGATTAGGTGTTCATACAATTGGGGTGGTGTGTAGGGATATTCCACCCTGTTCCATTGGTCTGTGGCTCTGTTCTTGTTCCAGTACCATGCTGTTTTAATTGTTACCGCTTTTTAATAGAGTTTAAGGTTGGGGAAGGTGATGCCTCCCATCATCTTTTTCCCAAGAATTGCTTTAGCTATCATGGGCATTTGTTGTTCCATATGAATTTCAGGATAGTTTGGTCTATTTCTTTGAAGAATTTCATGGGTATCCTTATGGGTATTGCATTGAATCTGTCTATTGCTTTAGGGAGTATTGCCATTTTGACAATGTTAAGTCTTCCTATCCATGAGCAGAGAATATTTTTCCATTTCCTTGTGTCTTCTTTTACTTCATTTAGTAGGGTTTTGTAGTTTTCTTTGTAGAGATCCCTAACCTCTTTAGTTAGACTGATTCCGAGATACTTGATTTTCTGGGGCACGATTGTGAATGGCATTGTTTTTTTTTATGTCATTTTCCTCTATCTCCTTGTTTGTGTATAGGATGGCCATGGATTTTTGGGTATTGATTTTATAGCCTGCAACTTTACTGTACAAGTCCATTTTTCTAGGAGTTTCTTAATGGAGGTTTTAGGATTCTCTACGTATAGAATCATGTCATCTGCGAATAGTGAGAGCTTGATTTCTTCCTTTCCTATCTGGCTGCCCTTAATGTCTTTTTCCTGCCTAATTGCTATCGCAACTACTTGCAGTACTATGTTGAACAGAAGTGGTGAGAGTGGGCATCCTTGTCTTGTCCCTGATCTTAGAGGGAAGGCCCTTAGTTTTTCTCCATTGAGGATAATGCTTGTCATGGGTTTGTGATAGATAGCTTTGACTATCTTGAGGAAAGTTCCTCCAAAACCCATTTTGGTGAGAGTTTTCATCATAAATGGGTGTTGGATCTTGTCAAATGCTTTCTCTGTGTCTATTGAAATGATCATATGATTTTTATTTTTACTTTTGTTGATGTGATGGATTATGTTGATCGATTTGCATATGTTAAACCATTCTTGCATTCCAGGAATGAATCTGACTTGGTCGTGATGTATAATCTTTTTGATGAGCTGTTGGATTCTATTTGCTAGTATTTTGTTGAGGATCTTCGCATTCATGTTCATCATGGATATTGGTCTGAAGTTTTCCTTGTAAGCAGTGTCTTTATTTGCTTTTGGTGTTAGGGAGATATGTGCTTCATAGAAACTGTTTGGGAGAGTACCTGCTTTTTCAATTTCCTGGAAAAGCTTGAAGAGAACGGTAACAGGTCTTCGTTAAATGTTTGGAATAATTCGCTGGTGAAGCCATCTAGGCCTGGGCTTTTGTTTTGGGGGAGACCTTTGATTACAGTTTCAATTTCCTTGATATTAATGGGTCTGTTCAGATATTCCAAGTCTTCTTTGTTCAGTCTTTTCCAAGAATTGTTTTAGCAATCCGTGGGCATTTATTGTTCTATATGAATTTCTGGATTGTTTGATCCATTTCTTGGTAGAATGTCATGGGCATCCTTATAGGGATTGCATTAAATCTGTATAATGCTTTGGGGAGTATTGCCATTTTGACAATGCTGATTCTCCCTATCTATGGGCAGGGGATATGTTTCCATTTCCTCATGTCCTCTTTTATTTCATGAAGTAGCGTTATATACTTTTCTTTCTAGAGGTCCTTTACTTCCTTGATTTTGAGGCATTTGATTTTCTGGGGCAAGATTGTGAACGGGATTGATTTTTTTCATGTCCCTTTCCTCTGTCTCATTGTTTGCATATAGGAAGGCCGTGGTTTTTTGAGTATTGATTTTATACGCTTTGACCTTACTGTACAGGTCAAATTGTTTCTAAGAGTTTCTTAGTAGAGCTTTTAGGCTTCTCTAGATATATTATCATATTGTCTGCAAATAGTGAGAGTTTGATTTCTTCCTTTCCTATCTGAATGCCCTTAATATCTTTTTCTTGCCTAATGGCTATTGCTAGTACTTCCAGTACTATATTAAAGAGAAGTGGTGAGAGTGGGCATCCTTGTCTTGTGCCTGATCTTTGAGGAAAAGCCCTTAGTTTTTCCCCATTGATGATAATGTTTGCCATAGGTTCGTGGTAGATGGCTTTGACTCTCTTGAGGAAAGTCCCTTCTATACCCATTTTGGCAAGAGTTTTCATCATAAACAGATGCTGGATCTTGTCAAATGCTTTCTCTGCATCTACTGATATGATCATATGGTTTTTATCTTTGCTTTTGTTGATATGCTGGATTATGTTGATTGATTTCCAAATGTTAAACCATCCTTGAATCCCTGAGATAAATCCCACTTGGTCATGGTGTATGATCTTTTTGATGAGTTGTTGGATTCTATTTGCTAGTATTTTGTTGAGGATCTTCACATTGGTGTTCATCAGGGATATTGGTCTACAGTTTTCTTTTTTAGTAGTGTCCTTGTTTGCTTTTGGTATTAGGGAGATATGTGCCTCATAGAAACTGTTCGGGAAGGTTCCTGTCTTTTCAAATTCCTGGAAAAACTTGAAGAGAACGGTAACAGGTCTTCGTTAAATGTTTGGAAGAATTCGCCAGTGAATCCATCTGGACCTGAGCTTTTATTTTGTGGGAGACTGTTGATTACAGTTTCAATTTCCTTGATATTTATGGGCCTATTCAGGTATTTCAAGTCTTCTTGGTTCAGTCTTGGGAGATTGTAGGAATCAAGGAATTCGTCCATTTCTTTAAGGTTCTCTTGTTTCGTGGCATACAGACTTTCAAAGTAGTCTCTGATGATCTTTTCAATCACCTTGGTTTCTGTTGTGATGTCCCCCTTTTCATTTCTGATTCAGTTTATTAGAGTTCACTCTCTTTCTTTGTGAGTCTTCCTAGCCATTTATCGATCTCATTTATTTTCTCAAAAAACCAGCTCTTTGTTTCATTGATCTTTCAAATTGTTTTCGGGTTTCCATATCATTAATTTCTGCTCTCAGTTTTATTATTTCTTTCCTTCAATCTGGTTTGGGTTCCTTTTGTTGGTCCTCTTCTAAGATCTTGAGCTGCGAAGTCAAGCTATCTATATAGGCCCTTTCTTCCTTTCTGAGGAATGCTTGCAGAGCTATAAATTTTCCCCTTAAAACAGCTTTAGCTGCATCCCATAGGTTCTGGTAGCTTGTGTCTTCATTCTCATTTGTTTGGAGGTATTTTTTTATTTCCTCCTTGATTTCCTTCTTTTTTTTTTTAAATTTTCAATATAGTTTTATTTTACATTGAATCAGTGCTCAGGCAGCATTCTGTTTGTAATTTACATAATAAAATAATTGGAATGATGTCAATTTTATTTATTTTTTTCCTGATTATGTTTTTTTTAGTTTATTTTTAATTAGAGAGTCATCGTGAGGGTACAGTTACAGATCCATACATCTTTGTGCTCATGTTTCCCCCATACAAAGTTCGATAACCCATCCCTTCACCAGTGTCCATTCTCCACCACCAGTAAACCCAACATCCCTCCCCACCCCAGTCCCGTCTCCCCCCACCCCACCCTGCCACTATGGCAGGGTATTCCCTTTTGTTCTCTCTCTCTGATTAGGTGTTGTGGTTTGCAATAAAGGTGTTGAGTGGCCATTGTGTTCAGTCTCTAGTCTGTATTCGGCCCACACTTGATTTCCTTCTTGACTCACTCATTGTGCAACAGTGAGTTGTTCAATTTCCAGGTGTTTCATTTGGCTCTCTACATCTGTGTGTGATTAACTTCCATCTTCAGCGCCTAATAGTCTGAAAAGATAGTTGATACAATTTCTATCTTCCTGATTCTATTAAGGTATAATTTGTGGCCCAGAACATCGTCTATTTTGGAAAATATTCTGTGTGCACTGGAAAAGAATGTGTATCCTTTCTTTTTGGGGTGGATAGCCCTGTATAGTTCTATTAGCCCTGTCTCCTCCATTTCTTCCTTCAGACCCATTGTTTCCTTGCTGAGTGTTGTTCTTGTCGACCTATCCACACTTGATAATGCAGTGTTGAAGTCTCCAACTACTATTGTGGTGCTAGTTATGTCCCCCTTAAATTCTGTTAGGAGTTCTTTTAAGTACTTAGCTGGTCATTCATTAGGTGCGAATATGTTTAAGAGTGTGATTTCTTCCTATTGTACATATCCCTTGACGAATAAAAAATGATCTTTGCTGTCCCTTATGATATTTTTCAGCCTGCAATCTATGTTGTCAGATACTAGTATGGCCACCCCAGCTTTTTTGAGGGAGTTGTTTGCTTGCATGATTGTTTTCCATCCTTTGACTTTGAGTCTGTGTTTGTTCTGGCTATTCAGATGTGTTTCTTGTAGGCAGCAGAAGTTGGGTTAAGTTTTCGAATCCATTTTGCCACTCCGTGCCTCTTGATTAGTGCATTTAGACCATTAACATTTAGAGAAATCATTGTATGGGATTTTGTGCCATCTTTCTGTAGGGTTTGTTGTTCTTGTAGGGTCTTTCCTTATCTTATAGTAGCCCATTTAGTCCTTTGGTCTTGAGTCTATGAAGTTCCTGAGCAGTTGTTTCTCCATGAAATAGTGTATGGTTCCTTCAAGTTTAACTGAAAGTTTAGCCAGGTAAAGTATTCTTGCTGAGGCGAGCATTTCATTATGTTTTTTCACTATATCCCACCATTGTCTTCGGGCTTGGAAGGTTTCTTATGATATGTCTGCTGTGAATCTAAGGGGTGCTCCTTTGTATGTGATTTCCTTCTTTGATCTTGCTGCTTGCAGTTTTGTGTCTTTATCTACAGTATCCATCATTCTTACTATGATATGCCTTGGGGATTTTTTATTTGGGTCCCTTTTAGCTGGCACCCTTTAGACTTCTTGGATCTGGATACCCGCATTCTCTAGCTCTGGAATTTTCTTAGCAATGATGTATTTAATTGTGTTTTTTCACTGGAATTGGTTTCCTGTGGTTCTGCTACTCCAATGATTCTTATGTTGTTTCTCTTGAGGTCATCCTCTAAGACTCTAATTCACTCTAGAGCCATTTTGAGATCTTTTGCCATTATTTGTTGTTTCCTATATGCTTACTGCAGCTCATCTTCAAGCTCACTGATTCTGTCTTCAGCTGTAGTCATTCTACTATTGAAGGCTCCTACTGAGTTTTTTATTTCATCTACCGATTCTTTTAATTATGTCACTTCTGTTCGTAGCTTTGAAATTTCTGCTCTCATTTCTTCCTGGATTCACTAGGTGGACCATTCCAAAGCTGCACCCATATTCTCTCTTAACTTATTGGATGTTCGTTCCATAGGTTTTGAGTTCATCAACCATCTTTACGATTTCCTCTCTGAATCCTTTATCTGAGAGGAGGTTGTATTTCTGGGAAGTCCCTGCTGAGGTTTCTGAGACCTCTCTTCCATTTTTCCTGGTGGTGGGTATTTTTGCTGTTTCTTTATGTTGTTATGGGCTTTACTGTCAGGCTCACTTCCTTAGCTTGTGAGGTGCCTCAGTTGAATACGTGGGGCTATGGTCTCTTTACAAAGGACTTTTTGTGCAGCTTGATGTGTTCACTGAATAGTTTTTGTGAAATTAGGATAGGATAGGATAGTTGTCTATTAGCATATAGTGACTAAGATGACCAGGCTATTTTTCAGAGAAATAGGTTATACCGATTGTGATCAAAGTGCGATGCATGGATTTGGAGAAATAAATTCGACCCTCCAGAAGGAGGCCATGCCCCCTTTTTGAGACCATGGCCCCTAAAGTGAGGACATGACTCCAACAATCTGGGGAAGAGGTGGGGCTCAGGGTGGCGCGAAGAGGTGACTGAGAGCAGCGAGGCAGGGCTGGGAGCTTCAGAGCCCCAGACCGCGGGCGGGGGGCCATAGGAGAGGTCCTCTTCTTTGTTGGGCAGGGTAGGAATCACCTTTATCTTCTAATCAGACTCTGTTAACTTGTAAGTGTTGCTTTTCTTTTCTCCTTATGCCCTTTTCATAGTTAATTCAGAGTAATGTCTTTTTTGTATAGACATAGGAAGACAGTTAATACTATGCTTTTGTAACTTGGGAGTTAATTGACTCCAAATGATATTCACTCCTGGGCATATGTTCTCTGGACTTAAACCTTAGTTGCCCTTACTTCCAAGCACTGTAGTCTGAGATCTATAGTGAGATATCCCCAGGAGAACCACTCTACAAGCTTAATGTATCTCTTACTATGTCCATACAAAATAACTAATATTAAGAAGTAGAATTAAGATGTTAATTAAGATGTTAATAAGTTATTGAACTAAGGAGAGGAGAAAAAACCCTAAGTTGCATTTCACCCTTGAGCCTTACCTGCTGGGCTTTGATATGTTAATTGTGCTACAGGAACTAGGTATGTGGTTTCTACCCTCAATGTGGGCAGTTGTAGAGATTGGAAGAGACTAGAGAGAGACCAAGGCAGTGAGTGGGAGAAAAGGGACTAGCAAGGAGGCAGGGGGAATAGAATGTAGGGGAAGAATGCAGGAGCAGGTGCATGGGGAGAATGGAATAAACAGCAAGGGACCATCAGCCAGCCTGGCCCTCATTTCCTCCTTTGTCGGCCCATGACACCAGTCATTGATAAGTGGTTCGAGATCACCGGTCACAAGTGACGAGAGAGAGCCTCGGGATTTCTTAGTTCTTTGTTGATTACACAATGGGATGGACAGAGATTAATAAAGAAACTGGTGGGGCTGGAGAGATAGCACAGCGGGTAGGGCGTTTGCCTTGCACGCGGCCGACCCGGGTTCAAATCCCAGCATCCCATATGGTCCCCTGAGCACGGCCAGGGGTAATTCCTGAGTGCAAAGCCAGGAGTAACCCCTGTGCATGGCCAGGTGTGACCCAAAAAGCAAAAAAAAAAAATAAAATAAAAAAAAAATAAAGAAACTGGTGACAGGGGTTCCCAAGTAATATCAGGAAATTTGGGAAATTTGCAGCTAATGGAACAGTTTGAGTAACGACCAGAGGACAGAGTGTTACAGGCCCAGGGATGGAGAACAGTGCCTCCAGGGCCATAACTGATGTGCTGGAGAACCCTGGGCTATTGGAAATTTAACAAGGACTGGCTGGATATAAGGGAGATAATATTTAACAAAGACAGAGAGGTAAGCACTTTTCAAGTCATTTAATTCCAAAGGATTTTATCATGAAAAATCAGGTCAGATTTTATAAAATATTTATAGTTTCTAACAACTTGCTTTTCTTTTAGAACAGGGTTTCCATGACAAAGTGAAAAAAGTAGTGTTTTATAGTTCTTGTTAGATGTTTTAAATTAGCATTTACTAAGGCTGTTTTTAACTGTCACAGTGTAAGGCCAGTGTAATTTGGTCTTTGTCATCCATATATATGTGTACATTATCCATATACATGAATATGCAATGTGTGTACATAGAAGGATAAGGACATAAAGCAGACATGAGCCATATAAAGGGTATTCAGTGATGCTTCATTGACCAGAATCTCTCACCTCACTTTGGAAAAATTAATATTTTTCTCAGTGAGAATCTGGCTACAGATTTTAATCTATCCTCATTAAACTTCCAAGGCTTTAGGGGCCGGGGCCGGAGCTCGGCTCTGGCCGAGATTCGACCCGGGTGTCCATGCCTCTGCACAGCCACGGGAATGCCGAACGAGCAGGAACCAGAGGCAGCTATAAGACTTGGGGTTCCAGAGAGTGCTTGCAACCATGTATCCAGACTGTGAACTAAGCTTTTGCTCCATGCTTCTCCAGGAAGGGAAATGATTCAATTTCCAACCTTAATCTCTCTGGATTTAATTACTAAAATACAGAAATTGTAAACCACGCGGCCGACTTTTTATCTCTTCATTCTCATCAGTGGAAAACTCAATATCAAATATTTCCTTGTCAATAGGGCTGTATTCTTGGGGGATAAATTCCAACAAAAATAGTGAGTCTGTGTTGAAACTCCAACAACAATAGTGAGTTTTGTGTTGAAATATGGAATGTAATCAAGGTAAAGAGAAGAGTGAAATTTATCAGTTACCCAGGTGGGGGTGGGGGTGGGGGTGGGAGGCATACTGGGGTTTTTGGTGGTGGAATATGGGCACTGGTGAAGGGACGGGTGTTTGAACATTGTATAACTGAGACATAAGCCTGAGAACTTTGTAACTTTTCACATGGTGATTCAATAAAATAAAAAAAAAAACTTCCAAGGCTTTAATAGTAATATAAACTAATGACTTTAAGTGATTCTTCTAGTCTAACGCTTTCTCTCTGAGTACCGGAACTTTATGCTATGTATTTGAATTTAAGTGTCTTCCTCTTGAAAGCTAAAACTAAAAATATTGGAAACTGTATTTATTATTCCTAGATTCTGAATTTCTTCAGTAGTACATTTCTTGGTGAATATTACCAACATCCATCTTGATACTCAAGTCAACATTAAGAACTTCACTAGAGCATCTCGTTTCTCATTTGATATTTAATTAGTGAACAAGTACTGTCATGCCCATTTATAGTGTCATTTTTACCATATCTATTTCCATGCTACATATTATATTTGATCTAAATTCTCTCTATTCTACACTCAATGTCACTTATGTTCCCATAATCCCCTTCCTCAAGTCTAATTCTGTATTATTATTAGAGTGAACTTTAAAATTTTTTTCCAACACATATTCCTAAACCAGTGTACATTTCACACCACCACCCATCCCCACCCCTAGTCTGCCTCCATGCCTACTTTTCTTTCTCTCTTTCTCCCTCACTCTCTCCCTTATCTTTCCTCCCTCCCTCTCCTCCCTTCTCTCTCCCTCACTCTCTCCCTACCCCCCCCTCTCTCTCTCCTTTTAGTTTTCAGTACTAATTTTTTTTTATCATTGCCCAGTTTGCTATCCCTCATCACTGACCATGGCCTGTGCAATCTATGCTCACCACAATCTTAGGTAATCTATTTTAATTCATTCACCGGTGATTACTCAGCAAATATCCTAGAATTATTTACCCTTTCTGCAACCCTTCTGTGCAGATCCCTCCTCTGCTATTCAACCTCATCAGTGCTGACTTGGTCTCTTTGAAAATGAATCTGTCTTGGATCAGTGAGATAGTACAAGTGTCTGTCTTTGATCTCTGCAACTCAGATGTGGCCCTGGGGATTTTGAGCACGACAGAGACCAAGTAGTACCACATCCTCAGGTCCTAGCATTAAACATCAAGTCTGGTTATTGAACAATTTCTGCCTCCCCCCCCCCTCCTCTGAGTACTGCTTGACTGTACCCCTAAAAGAACTTTTTTCTCTCCAGTTTTGACTGTGTGCTCTTCCAGAATTTTTCTGCTTTGCACTGTGGCTTGAAATTGACTCCGGGCATTAAGGTGAGGCAATTTCATTCGGTTCATTTAATTTCCTTTCACTCTCTCAGGAATCACAGCACCAACTTCCTGTTGTCCAATGATTCCATTTTATTTAATATATTTCATCCAATTTTCTAGTTGTTTAAAAAGTGGGAGGACAAATATGACTTGCTACTTTGTCATGATCCCATGGCAGTTTGCTATATCCTCATATTATTTGAGTAGTTTTTTCTCTTCATTCTTTTAGGATTGTCCAGATATAGATTACTTTGCCACAAAGTAGAAATCATTTTACATCTTGTTTTAAAACTTTCTGCCCCTGATTTGTAACATTTCACTTGAATAAATTGTATATATTATTTTAGTTTACATCCTTATTTTTTTGTTTTTTCTCTCACACATTTTAGAAAAATTAAGTTAAAATATACATGTTTCCACCTCTTGAACTTGGATTTGTCTACACTTCTCATTCTTTTTCTGTCTCTAACTCCTATAAGTGTAGTGACCATACACACACAGAAATATATACATATTTATAAATATATATTCTCTATCTAGAGAGTATTCATATATAGAGAATATATATTGCATATATATAATAACATATATTGCAATATGTATTGCACTGGGGCCCCTCAGAGGGGACGGGTTGCCTTTCCCTTCCCGTCCTGAGAAGAGCCTCGACAGTTGAAGACTTTTGGAACCCATCCACAGCCATGCTCAAGGCCACTCTCCACACATTTGGACTCACGCATGAAGGAACCAGCAGAGGAACTCAAGTATGTGGGATCCGGGGCCGAGATTTCCAAGGCTGCTCAGATCAGGACTGGGCCTCTTCCACTTAGATCCCCCATTTTCCAGTAGCTAGGGAGTTACACCCAGAAACTGCCCCCGGGCGCTGTGTAATCCCATCAATGGCCAACATCCAGAGACTATAAAACCAAGCTCCCAATTGACATCTAATAGACTAGTTCTCCCTCTTGGAGAGCCTGACATCTACCGAATGTCCATTGCCCATTTGGGAGAGCCTTGCAAGCACCCTGGGGTGTATTCATATTCCAAATACAGTAATAGACATATACATACCTCTCGGAGAGCCTGGTAAGCTACCAAGAGTATCCCGCCCACACGACAGAGCCTGTCAAGCTACACATGGTGTATTCAATATGCCAAAAACAATAACGATAGGTCTCATTCTCCTGACCCTGAAAGACCCTCCATCTTTGGGAAAGACAAGCAAGGAGAGGTTGCTAAAATCTCAGAGCTGAGTGTAATAGAGATTTTACTGGTGCCCGCTTGAGTAAATCGATGAACAACGGGATGACAGTGATAAAGTGATTCTCTATCTAGGAAAGTCAATAGAACATCAGAAATATTTTCATCTTTGTATTTTTAGTACTTAACAAACTTCATAACACATTGGAATTATACATACTTTCAGAAAGCATAACACATGGCCATCTTATTCTAATATGTAAGATTAAAATATTCACATTTTTTAAATGTTATATTTTATTAATTAAAATTATTTTAAAAGTTCTATAAAGTATTTCTTGACATTGAGTTTTGAATTAATTTTTTAAAATTTTATCATATTTCAAAGCACCATATGTAATTTTTTCTCCTGGTTTTCATTAAATACTCATCATGCATATTTAAATACTTATTTTTGGTAAATATTATAAAATATGCCTTGTAAATATGCCCACTACTTGAAACAAGTAAGTGACCATGGTATAAATTTAGCCAAGGTCCAAATTGTTAGTAAGTAGTAAGGTGAAATATAATGGGAAAAAAAATAAGGGAGTATGTAATAAGTAAACAATGAATTTAAAGAAACTCCTTAGTGATAACATAGATACCATCAAAGTTCAACTTTGCAGCACATAACCTGTTGCTGCAATAAAGATGATTATGGGAGCAAAGGTCAAGGTCACTTGAAATACTAGAAGAAATGCATTCTCATGAGCAAATGTTTATGTGGGAATATTCAGAACTTTGTTTTAGAAGGTGATGGGAAAAGATGGATACTCTAGTTGGCAAGTAAAGAAGAAATATTTGAATAAAACATAAAAATTAAAGAGTAGAGCTCAGTTGAAAAAATGCCTTTATATATTATACTAGTAAGTTTCTTTGAGGTGTATTGGACAACCATTAAAAATGGAATTTTAAAGTTAATGATTTGTAGGCAAACTTTGGCTTGCATTACCATCTACTAGATACACTAAAAGAAAGAAAATGACTGGAAATGCAAGTCCAGTTGGAAAGCATGAACATAGGAGAGAAGCTATGTGGCAGTTGCAATAGAATAAAACAGACGACATTCAGAAGCACTTGGGCAAAAGTAATGAAAGGGGGAGGCTGGCAATGCAATGAAAGTGGCACAGCACATACCTATCTGTGCAGTATCCGGAATGGGGTCCCTGGCATCACATGTCCCCCATCAAAATCTCTTGGGAACCGTTAGTGGCCGCTGAACACCACTCATTTGAACGGACCTTCAGTTACACACCTCGGAAGAAAATAACTCTGGGAATGGCTAATGACTTTGAAACATCACTGGATATGGTCCCAGTAAAACAAATATAACAGTATTCTCTGTATACCAAAACATCCAAACTGCAAACAAAGTCGCCAAGAAATGCTCTGATTTTCCGTTTTTCTTCCAATCATTTTCCTTTCCTTTCTAAGATACTGTGTATTAAAGAGTGTTGCATGTTTGATTGATTACTACAGAATTCTTTATCAAACATCAGAGCGAAGCAGCAGTAGTTAGAAAACAATTTGCTTGCTACTTTCATTGTTCGTTGCTGATGTCATTTTCTCTGGGATTTCTAGTGCTTATTATCTAAGAATTGAAGGTATTCGGTGCTGCCAATAAGAAAAACAATGTATTTAATGAGCAGTAGGTTATACTCTGGTGTGTGCATGAGTCAGAATTCTACATTCATCAGTCAATTTCACTTTTAATGTAAAATAATAAACTGAAAGTATCATAATATTTTGGTCTAGAAAAATTTGGATCTTAATACAGCATTCATGGCCAATGGAGAAATGAAACTTTTGTTTTCAGTTTAGTATTTGTAGTGACTATGTTTATGCTCATTAACAAAACAATATATGCTTATCATTATGCATGTGTTTACATATTTGACTTTGAAAATTTAACTTTAAGATTAAAATATATAATATGTGAAAGTATCTAATACCAACCAGGTGGGTATAAAATTGCAAGTCACTTGAGAAAAGTTGTCTCATTAAATGCATGCCACATTTTTTATATTATAAAGTATTTAGACTTTGAGAAAATTCTCTAGTCATTTTTAGATTAAGTAAATCACATAGTGATATCTTATTTTTATGCTATTAGCTCATGTTATGTGGGGCTTGAATCACACATCTTTGTGTTAGGATTTAGAATACTCATAAAGATTATGCTAGAGTATAGAGCCTTAGAATTAAAAAGAAGTTGAGGAAATAGCTCTGAGCCTGTGATAAATGACTTTGTAGCAGCTGTTGAGAGCTATTAAAATGTTAGCAGTGCCTTTGGAATATTAAAGAGAAAGCATTGCATTCATGTGTTAACAAGTTTTGAGTAAGTGAAAACACAAATTTATTTAGTAATGAGCAATTCCAAGCACATATCTCAGATTTCAGTTTACACTGTGTATTTTATTATAAAGTTTTAAATTTGAGCACTGAGGCTATTCATACTTCAACTTGCCTCAGGCAGACACAGTTGGATTTGAAATGCGTAACCTCTTTCTGGTTATGTTATCATCTTTCACTGATACCAAGCACACTGGATTTTCACAAAGCTTCTACTATTGAATTTCAGAAATTTTAGGTCATGCCATGTTCATGTTTTGTTTAATTTATTCATATTTGCCTTTCACTGTTCTTTTAATGAAAATATAAGCCTGCTGCAAGTCCTGAGTACTTCTCAAGTCAGAAAGTCAGCGTTATGGGCAGCGTTCTCTAGAAAGGAATATATTCTTACAAAACTGTGACAGCACAATTGAAGGAATACATATAAACTGAAGTCTGCTTGATAGATTCACATCTAATTAATCCATTCACAACTAATAAGAAGTTACTGACAGAGTGGAGAACAAGAGACATACGAGGTGGAAACAATGGGATGAGAGGCGTGCACAAACACTCTTCCCTCAGCATCTTCACTTACTCCCAGTGAGAGTCTTGGGGTCTAGTTCTCAGCTGTGAACTCATCACATTGCACTGGACTGTGCCAAGGTACCAGTGAAATAACGAAATGGCTGATGGGATAGATAAATAATTACATAGTTCCCTAATGTGTCTCGTTTCCTTCTCTAGTCAGACAAGCGTAGCCAGGGAGAGATTTTGAATTTAGGTGGGAAGGGTAGTTGTTGAATGGTATGGATATCACTACTGACCCTCTGCCTCCCCTAATGTTCAAGCTCTAGTAGTCTGTCCACATAAGCTCTATCCTTTATCTTCTGGCATTAGTAAAACCATGATTAACGATCCAGATTTGATTATTAATTCTGTGACCTGAATAAAGCACATTTTGTAGATTTCTTCTGTTAATACTGACAGAAAAATAGAGAAAAGAGCATTAAGTATTTAATACATATAAACTATGAAAAGGCTCTTCATATAAACTTTGAGTATATTCTTTGAGAGAACTGAGAGAACTTTACTGCACTAAAGATAGGTACCACCAAAAAAAGGTGCTTGATGTACTTAAAATTGGATTTTCTGATTTGCTCCATCATATAAAACTTAGTCTTTGGGCGAGACAGATGAAGGGTAGCGGGTAGGGTGCTTGCCTTGCACACAGCCTTGTGGGTTTTGTTCCCTGAGCACAACTAGGAGAGACCCCGATTGCAGAGCCAGGAGAAAGTTCTGAGCACAGCTGAGTATGACCCCAGAGCACAAAGAGAACAAAAGCCCCAGTCTGAAAGTTAGAATGGCTACTTAAGTTATATTTAAGTAGTTAAAGTATTTACACTAAATAATTAACTTTGAATAAAATATTTAGAGGTTTATTCTTCTTTACATTTAACTCAAACAGGTGAATACATTTAAGTAGGAAAATATTTTCAATAAACATCAAATTGTGGGGCTGGAGCGATTGCACAGTGGATAGGGCGTTTGTCTTGCATGTGGCCGACCCAGGTTCAATTCCCAAAGTCCCATATGGTCCCCTAAACACTGCCAGGAGCATTTCCTGAGTGCAAAGCCAGGAGTAACCCCAGGCGTGACCCAAAAAGCAAATTCCTCTCCAAAAAAACACATCAAATTGTCTCAGTACTATTTGAAAATAGTGTGGTCTTATGTTGACAGACACACATGGTACTCACTGACTTATACCCTAGTATTGCTGGATATCCATACACTGAAAATTTATTGCAACTTAAATCACAAAATTGTTGACACACTTTATTGCCTAAAAATTCTCAATGCTTTAAGTTTTCATACATCTGATATGTATTTTTTAAAGTAGGTGTACTGCTATTTAATCAGCCATTGATTAAGCTGATTGAATTGGCATAAACTCCTTACTATTTTTTTATTCAGAATGTTAATTTTATTATGATGATAATTGTTATTTTCATCACTGAGATACAATTACAAAGTTTTCCTTTTTTGAGTTTCAGTCATACAATTGATGTGTATGTTTAATATTAACTTTCTATGTTTTTCATTCTCCTTTTTTGAATGATATATTTATATTGAAATCTCCAACTATTTCTTGCAGCTAGATTATAATTAGCCATCGCCTACTGTCAAGAAGGCAAGGAAGAAAAATTACTGTCTAACAAATTACATGGTTATAATTGAATCTTGGCTAACCTAGGAGTCATATATATGTAAATATAGTTAGTACAAGTTACTGATAACTATTGGGAATTTTACCTCCTGGACATTGAAGGAAAATTAAATATTGACATCTTTTCCACTGAAATACTTATTTTGAATATTTTCTCTGTGTTAATAAAAATCTGAATAAAATGTCATAAACATCAGAAAGCATGGCAATGCCATTTATGTTTCTTGAATATAAAAAAAACTATATAATGCTTAAAATGCAGTCCTTTTCTTTGTCCAAAGATCAGGAATTTTTAAGAAAAAATATGTCTGAACTCTCTAACACATGCCACATCAAGAACTAGTACATATCTACAAAGGTCAGTGTACAATGAGACTAAAATGGTATTGGATGTGTACCATGGAAAATAAAAATAGCAATATAGAATGAGTATATTATTATTCAAAACTATGTTATTTGAGAAAGAGCTGTAATCCACTTTTAAAATTCAGTGAGATGTGTATTTTTCCATGCAGTGCAACCTGATCATCACAAAGAAACAGGTAATGGTTTTTATTCTTAAGAAATTTTGCGGGGGTGAGGGAAGAAAATCACACAAATATGAGGGCTGTAATGGAGGGTTTGGGGCACTTTGATGATGGTAGTGTAGTAATTTTCTAAATTAATACCAAAAAAATTAACACTAAGGTAGCTACCCAAACAAAATTTGCCAAAAATAATAAAATCTGTTGATAGACCCAGCATCATTTCACAACTGATTATTCTTTGTATATAAGCATTCTCTAATTAACATATCCAACTTAGAGACCTCTTAACTTTAAACTCCATATTTACCTATCTCCTTGATTATCTTTATAGTTATTAATATTTATTAGTTCTTGATGTGTTCAAGTTCAGAAATATTCTCTTCAAAATTTCTCAGTTCTGGGCAAGGAAAATGACTTTACCTAAGCATTATATAGTTTTATTTATGTTTAAGAAACACAAATGTCATTGCCCTAATTATTATCTTCACTATCCCCACCCTAACCTCCAGCTTCCACCCTGAACCTTCCCTCTGCTAGTTCATGCCACTTGTACTCTGTATGTAGGCTTGGGTAGCCCATGACCTCTCACTTTCAATCCTGCAATATCCTCTTGGCATCACTCCCTGTCTAAGGTTATTGCGGGGGATTCCTTCATATTTTTACTGTTCTTGTCATTGCTACTCATCTCAAATAGCCTTTTTTTCATTACTGTAGTTAGAACACTTTTTTGTTACATATTTGTTCTGTCATATGCAATTTAAAACCCTCTGATAGATTCAATATTAGAATTGGAATGAATGTCCAATTCATATTAATGATCATAATTTATAAAAATATGGCTCACTGTTTTCTTTCATCTTGCAAATTTAATTCAAATATCTCCATAAAACCTCACAATGCTATTCATATTTTTAGCATATTACATTGCTACACTACATTTGATAGAATCAATTTGTCAAAGTTGGTACTGTGTTATTAAGTGGAGTTTGTACTTTACTCAGATTTTCTTATTTTTGACATGATATTTTTCGTGCTCTAGGATACTACTTAGTACACCGTAACTAAATTTAATTGCCATATCTGAAGTTCTGTAACAAGTATTTTTCAGCCATTTCTTGCATTTGATAACAATGGAAACTTTTGCTTTGAGCAAAGTTGAAGATACACAGTTTAAAATCTCTCTCTCTAATGGATATATTTGATGTTTTTCTCATGATGAGATGAGGGTTATATAATATCACAGAGGTGATTTTCAACATTCTATATCAATAATTCTTTACTATTAATGGTAACCTTAATTAAAACTGAGGTAGGGCTCTTGTGTTACCTTATATTGACCCAGGATCAATCCCTGACACCCCATGTAGACCCCAAGCACCACCAGTAGTAATTCCTGAGTGCAGAGCCTGCAGTTACCCCAGAACATTGCTGGCTGTGGCCCCAAAACAAAAATAAATCTCACAAAAACACTTGAGGTAATGTTTTATTACATTTATAACAAAGTTGATGTTTTGAACTTCTTATTATACTGTGTTTTTTGAAAGGAAGAAAATGAATATTTTAAGAATATGATGCTATGCAATACCACTTCTGGGAATATATCCCAGAGAAGAAAAAAAGTACAGTAAAATGACATCTGCACTTATATGTTCATCGCAGCACTGTTTACAATAGCCAGAATCTGGAAAAAACCCGAGTACCTGAGAACAGATGACTGGTTGAAGAAACTTTGGTACATCTATACAATGGAATACCATGCAGCTGTTAGAAAAAGGAGGTCATGAATTTTGCATATAAGTGGATCGGCAAGGAGAGTATCATGCTAAGTGAAATGAGTCAGAAAGAGAGAGACAAACATAGAAAGATTGCACTCATCTGTGGAATATAGAATAACAGAGTAGGAGACTAACACCCAAGAATAATAGAAATAAGGACCAGGAGGTTGACTCCATGGCTTGGAGGCTGGCGTCACATTCTGGGGAGAGGGCAACTCAGAGAAGGGATCACCAAGTATAATGCGGTCGGAGGCCATGTGGGGGAAGGGCGATGCGGGCCGAATGTAGACTAGAGACTGAACACAGTGGCCACTCAACACCTTTATTGCAAAACACAACTCCTAATTAGAGAGAGAGAACAAAAGGGAATACCCTGCCACAGTGGCGGGGAGGGGTGGGGGGAGATCTGATTGGGGAGGGTAGGAGGGATGCTGGGTTTACTGGTGGTGGAGAATGGGCACTGGTGAAGGGATGGGTTCTCGAACTTTGTATGAGGGTAACATGAGCACAAAAATGTATAAATTTGTAACTGTACCCTCACGGTGATTCACTAATTAAAAATAAATAAATTTAAAATAAAAAAGAATATGATGCTATGATCATAGAGATAAAATTTTTGGAACTAAGAAAAATTTCTCCCTTTTGCTCTGTTTATTATTCACTCCATAATTCTATGAACTCATAGATATCTGTTTTATACTTTATGCTATAACTCAATATTACTAAATTTTATTGTTCATATCACTCTAGTTTTGTCCTATCATTTGAATGATGCACCCTTTATTTAATGTGTCTCCATTGCAGATGTGGGCTTGTGTGTTAAGCATTTACTATGTTCTGGCACTACAAACTGATCAAAGATCATTATTTCCCTCTCCAGCTAGCTCTAAAAACAGTTAAACAGCTGCTTCCTTAAGAAGCTCTGTTTTCTTTTATTTGATAATAGTGTTAGAACATAGTTACTTGGGCACAAAGTATACTTTTCACTATTACAGTGCCATTGCTTATAGTCTTTATCTACTGAAAGATCAAGAAAATGTATGTGTATATACTAACCATTCTTACCACAGATAGAATGAATATATTTATTTTCATATATTTTATATTTATCTGTACTTATAAGAAGCTATAAAAGATTTCATGTTAAGGACTTCATTTATAATCCATTACTATATGGATCACTTTAACCTCCTTCCCATCCTTATCTATAAATTACTACTCTCAGTCTCCATTATCCATTTACTCAATTGTTCAATTCCAGCATACATATATTACAGTATCAGAGGTGTTAACTTATGTTCTTATGAAGAGCCACTTAATCTACTTGAGTGTAAGCTTATATAAATTTTCTTTTAACTTTAGTTTCAACAGATTTCATTCATTCTCAAAGTTGCATGAATCAGCAGCATTTCCTGCTGACCTTTCACTACTTTATACATTTTTAATACGTCTAGAATTTTTATCATTATATGTTCTAAATCATTCAGGGATGATCAGACTTCCTGGGTTATTATTATTTTAAATTGATATACTTGAAGGCCTGCTGTTAACTATAAATGTACATTGATTTTACAAATGCAATCTTAACATTGAATTACCCTAAGAAATCCCCTGCATTTCACTTACTCTATCACCCCCAAGTTTCTGGCAATCAGTGATTAAATTACTGTTACTACAGTCGGAATTTGACCTTTCCATATTGTGACATAAATCAAATCATGCAGATTAGGTACTTCCATACTTTTTTCATTGGGTGATATTCATTTGCTATTTATATCTTTTCATACCTCACTTTTGCGGTTCTAAAGAAAATTTGTTACTTCCACCTTTGGACAGTTTTGAAGTAAGTTGTTATGAGTAATCATACACAGATATTTTCTGAATATAAGTTTTACCAGTTAATACATGTAAGGGCAATTGCTTGATTATAAAGTGAGACTTTCAGTATTGAGTGGAATTCCTAAATTGTCTTCTAAATTGGTCTTATTATATTCCTAAGAGCAATGAAAAACAGATTCTACTCTACATCCATGCAGTCATTGTTCTTGTATCTTAGTTATTTGTGTGAGTACTCTACTTGTGTTTCATGTTCTAATTATATGTTATTTTGTTCATCTTTTCATATTTGTTCCTATTATTTGCTCTCTGCTAATCTTCTTTAGTCTGATCCCTCTTTAGGCCTATTTTGACCCACCTTTTATGTATTTCTTTTCTGAAGTTTTCTTTTCAGTGGTCTTTGCAAATTTTGAATTTAAGTACTCTATACATGAACAGTTACCTACAAATATATACTCACATTTTAGTTGTCCTTTTGCCATCATAAAATTTTTGCAAAACAAAAGTTTAAATTTAATAGTTTATCAAATTTGCCATGTCATGCCTCTGGTGCTGTTTATGAGACAGATCCCCAAACTTGAGTCTTGAAGGTCTCCCTCTTTTAATTTTCATGAGACTTATTTAAATTTTTAAAAGTGTAATTAAAGAGCCAGGATTTACAAAGTTATTGATAGATATTCCAACATCAGTTCTCCCACAACACGTTCCAGCTTCCCTTCACCTGTGTTTCCTTGATTTTTCCTATTCCCCCCACCCAAATCCACACCTCCCACCTGGCCAGACGCCTTCCAATATTCAGTATTTGCGGTTTAGATATCACACTAAAGTATTGTTGGTCTGTGCTTTGAAGATACAGCTATACTACTCTCCCACCATACTGCTGTGCTTGAGGCCCCTAACCTTGCTTCTCCTTTATTTTCCTTATTACTTTCCTTTATATTATTCCTCCCCCTTTCAATTTCTTTCCTTTCTGTCTTCCTCCCTGTACTCTAGGATTGAGGGTGATCTAGGCATCCCCCCTTTACAACATTACATTCCCTTGTCCAGTTATTCCATATACCACAGATAAGTGAATTTATTGTTTGTTTTTCTGGCTTACTTTATTGAACATATCGTCTGGTTCCATCAGGATGCAGCAAATTGTCTGATTTCATCATCCCTTGCAGTATTTGATTGTGTATACCACATCTTCATAATCCATTTGTCTGTGGTTGAACACCTAGGCTGATTCTATATATTATCTATTTGTAATGTTTATAAGTGGTGCAGTGAATAATGGTGTGATCCTTTGAATAAGTGTTTTTGTGTCCTGGAGATAGAGGCCCCAAAGTGGATTTGCTGAGTCATATGGTATTTTGAATCTAAGTTTAGAAATTTTTCCATACTCCTTTCCACAGGAGTTGAACCAGACAGCATTGCCAAAAGCAGTAGAGTTCCTTTTCCACCACATCCCAACCAAATCAGGTATCTCCCATTATTTTGGCTATGTGCTATTCTCTGGTGCACAGTGGTATCTCGTTGTCATCTTAGTTTGGTTTTCCCTCATGATGAGTGATGCTGAGCACTTTTTGGTATGCCTACTGGCCATTCACCTCTGTTCCTCTCAGTAGGAATCTGCTCATTTCCTCATCCAATTTTTTGAAAGAATTTTTGGATCAATATTTTTTTGCTGTTGTGATTGTTGATCTTTGTGAGCACTTTTTATATACTTGACACCAACCCTTTTTCTGGTGTGTTGAATGCAAATATCTTTTCTTGTTCACTTGTCTATTAGTTTTAGCCTGTGTTACTTTCACCATGCAGAACCTGTTAAATTCAGTATAACACCATTTGTTTATTTTTTATTCTGTTGCCTATGCCAGAGTATCAGATCATTTAGGACAACCTTCACATCCAAGTCTTTGTGCATTCTGCCTATATTTTACTCAATGTACTTTATAGTTTTGGGTCAGAACTCAAGGTTTTTGATGAATTTTAACTTAATTTTTGTATGAGGTATGAGTATGGACCCAGCTTTAATTTCTAAGCATTGTTATCCAATTTTCTCAGCACCATTTGTTTAAGAGATTATCTTTACTGCATTTCACATTATCAGTTGCTTTAACAAAAACTGTTCATAAATTTGGCATTTTATCTTTGGATATTCAATTTTGATCCATAGGTCAGAAGTCTGTTTTTATTCTAGCAGAGATAGTTTTGTCACTACAGATTTATTATACAGTTTCAAATTAGGGAATGCAAAATATCCCAATATTGTATTTTTTAGTATGACTTTAGCTATTTGCAGTCTCTTCTGACTCCATACAAATTTGGTTATCAACTTTTCTAGGTCCTTGAAGAATGTCATCTGAATTCAAATGGGGGTTGCATTGAATCTGTATGATAGCTATGGTAGGACAGCCAACTTAACATTATTGAATCTTCCAACTCATAATCATAAAATATTTTCTCATTTCCTAAGATCTTCTAGTTCTATCTTAAGCAATTTAAAGATTTCATGATATAGATGTTGGTATAGATTTAAAGATATAGATATAGGTATAAATCTAGATATAAATATAGGTATAGATTCATGGTCTAGATTTAAAGGTTTCATGGTATAGTGCTGGAACAATAGCACAGCGGGTAGGGGGTTTGCCTTGCATGTGGCCAACCGGGGTTTGATTCTTCCATCCCTCTCGGAGAGCCTGACAAGCTACCAAGAGTATCCTGCCCGCACGGCAGAGCCTGGCAAGCTACCCATCACGTATTCTATATGCCATAAACAGTAACAAGAAGTCTCACAATGGAGATATTACTGGTGCCCACTCAAGCAAATCAATGAACAACAGGATGACAGTGCTACAGTGCTACATAGTATAGATTTTCCCACCATTTTTAAAAAGTAGATTCAAGGTATCTTTGGACTCTATTTTAAATGGATTGTTCCTTGACTGCTTTCTCCTCTGATCCAATCTTTATATAGAACAAGAATGCAACCAATATTGTGTATGGACTTTGTAGCTGATTATTGTATTGGCTTCTTGTTCCTAAGAGCTTTTACTATGGATGCTTTAGGATCTCCTATGTACACTATCTGCAAATAGAAGTAGATTAACATCTTCTTTTCCAATTTGAATCCCTTTGATTTGTTTTTCTTGCCCAACTGCTGTAGCCAGAACTTCTAATACTTTATTAAATAAAAGAGGAAACGCTGAACATCTTCGCCTTCTGCCTGACCATAGAGGGTGTGCTTTTAGTTTCTCAGCATTAAGATTGATGTTGATGTAGAGCATTTTCTTATGTGCCTCTGACCCATTCGAATTTCTTCTTTGAGAAAGTTTCTGTTCATTTCATCACCCCATTTTTTTTTTATCATGTTGGAGGTTTTCTTCTTGTGGAGTTCAACCAGTGCCTTGTATACTCTTGATATCAACCCCTTATCAGGTGGGTATTGAGTGAATATCCTTTCCCATTCTTTAGACTGTCTTTGTACTTTGGTCACTGTTTCTTTTGAGGTGCAGAAGCTTCTTAGTTTAAGATAGTCCTATTTATTTATCTCTGTCTTCACTTGCTTGGCCAGTGGCGTGTCATCTTTGAAGATACCATTGGCTTCAATGTCTTGGAGGGTTTTGCCGACCTTGTCTTCAATGTACCTTATGGATTCTGGTCTGATGTTGAGGTCTCTAATCCATTTTGATCTGACTTTTGAACATGGTGATAGGTGGAGATCTAAGACCTTTTTTTTTGCATGTAGCTGTTCAGTTTTGCCAGCACAATTTGTTGAAAATGCTTTCCTTGCTCCACTTCACATTTCTTGCTTCCTTATCAAAGATTAGATGATCAAATATTTGGGGTGGTGTGTCAGAATATTCAATCCTGTTCCATTGGTCTGCAGTTCTGCCTTTGTTCCAATACCATGCTGTTTTAATTATTACCATTTTGTAGTAGAGTTTGAAGTTGGGGAGGTTGATTCCTCCCATTTCTTTTTCCCCAAGAATTGGGTTAGCTATTTGTGGGGCTTGTTCCATATGAATTTCAGGAGTGTTTGCTCCATTTCTTTGAAGAATGTCATGGGTATCCTTATAGGGATCGCATTGAATTTGTATAATGCTTTGGGGAGTATTGCCATTTTGACAATATTAATTCTTCCAATCCATGAGCAGGGGATACCTTTCTATTTCCTTGTGTCCTCTTTTATTTCCTGAAGTAGTGTTTAGTGCTCTACATCACTAATCATCAGGGAGATGCAGATCAAAACAACAATGAGATATCATCTCACACCATAGAGACTGGCCTACATCCAAATAAACAAAAGCAACCAGTGTTGTCATGGATGTGGCAAGAAAGGGACCCTCCTTCACTGCTGGCGGGAATGTTGACTGGTTCAGCCCTTTTGGAAAACAACGTGGACGCTTCTCAAAAAATTAGAAATCGAGCTCTCATTTCACCTGCAATACCACTCCTGGGAATATATCCCAAAGAGGCAAAAAAGTATAGTAGAAATGACATCTGCGTTTGTATGTTCATTGCAGCACTATTTGCAATAGCCAAAATCTGAAAAAAAAAAAAAACCGGAGTGCCCAAAAACAAAAGACTGGTTAAAGAAACTTTGGTACATCTACACAATGGAATACTATGTAGCTGTTAGAAAAGATGAAGTCATGAAATTTGCATAAAGTGGATCAACATGGAAAGTATCATGTTGAGTGAAAATGAGTCAGAAAGAAAGAGACAGACATAGGAAGATCACACTCATCTGTGGAATATAAAGTAGCAGAATGGGAGACTAACCCCCAAGTGTAGTAGAGATAAGAACCAGTAGATCTGCCCCACAGCTTGGAAACTGGCCTCACATGCTGGGGGTAAAGGCAGCTGAAATAGAGAAGGGAACACCTAGTAGAGAATGTTGGGAGGACCCACTCGGGTTGAAAGCTTCATGCTGAAAGTAGACTGTAGACTGAACACGATGGCCACTCAATACCTCTATTGTAAACTACAACATCCAACAGGAGAGAGAACAAAAGGGAATGCCCTGTCGCAGAGACAGGGTAGGGTGGTGGGGGTTGGGGTGGGGGTGGTGGGAGGGATACTGGGAACATTGGTGGAGGAGAATGGGCACTGGTGGAGGGACGTAAACGAAATGCAAATGTGAAAGTTCATAAGTTTGTAACTGTACCTCACGGTGATTCACTAATAAAAATGTTTTAAAAGCAATGATATTGGTGGTGAGAGTTGCTATCTTCAGGAGCATTCCTTTCACTACTATTTTGCTGATGGTTTGAGTGGATGTTGGATCTTGTCAAACGGATGGATTGCAAATCCTCTGCATGGATTGATATGATCATATGACTTTTTTGAGGCTTTTTATAAAGAAAATTAAATATTTTATATTTGACACAAATATTTCTCATCTTGCTACTTTTAAGGTGTATGGAGTAACTATCTAGGCAATAATTTCCAATGAAATATTTTTATATTTCTACTGCTTTATTGTTTGTTTTAGGGCTACACCCAATAGCCCTCAGGGCATACTCTTAATTTTGTGTTTAGGGATCATTCCCAGCAGGGATTAGGAGACCATAAGAGGTGCTGGGAATTGAACCCAGGTGACTGCATATATATTATGTGCCCTAATCTCTGTATCATCTCTTAGGAACTGTTCATTGCTTTTATTAAGCTTAATATCAAAACCTAGCTAAAGATACCTTGAATTTTTATTTCTTTAATTACTCTAAATTTTTAATACTTGAGTTTATATTTTAGACAAGAATATTTCATAAAGATTTAAATTTCTTTTAAAAAGCCTAGAAACTCAATGGTATCTATGGATTAAGCATATTGTTATATTATGTGTATGTCCATATACATATTTCCACTTGTTTTTTTCTTTTGATTTCATGCTAATTTGCATGTTGTTACCTTGATATATTCATTATTAAATTTTCATAAATTGGAGAATTATAATTCATGATAGGTCAAGATTCCTATTGCTCTTCTTCCTTTATTACAGTATTCTTAGCTAATACTCATTTTAATTAAATTATTAACTATCTTGACATGAGAATTATACATTTATCTAAATATACACACATATACATGCATGCAGGTTCCTAGACAAATCTGTTTAGTTAGGATATACGAAAGTGTTCTGTATCACTGTATCACTGTCATCTCATTGTTCATTGATTTGCTCAAGCAGGTGCCAGTAATGTCTCCATTAGTCTTAGTTCTGAGATTTTAGCAGCCTCTCTTTACTCATTCTTCCCAACGGTGCTGCATTGGAGGCTCTTTCAGGGTCAGGGAATTAGATTCATCATTGTTACTGTTTTTGGCATATCGAACACGCCACGGGGAGCTTGCCAGGCTCTGCCAGTTGGGCAGGATACTCTCAGTAGCTTGCCAGGTTCTCCAAGAGGGAGAACTAGACAATAATAGGTCACGGCTGCGTGCTTCTGGGAGCTTTGTTTTATAGTCTCTCTTTGTTTTATAGAGAGACTATAATAAAGTGTTATATAGCAAAATTCCCTATGCATTTTTACTATTAGATATACCTGTACATAATTCTACTTTGAAAATATGTGGTCCTTGTTTTCAAGGACTTTGAAAACTGTTCAAAACTTTGACTTAATTTTCTTCTCTATGTTAAGAGGTCTATGATTCTGACTACACTACCTGATCGTCACATAGTAAAATAAGCCCTATGGTGCAGAGATTTGCTTTGGAGAAGTCAACTTTTCAAGAGGTTTGAGCATAATACATTTGTTCTTCCAATTTCTATTCTCCAGTTCTTGAAAGATCCTAATGGCTATAGAGTTGGGATGAATGAAGATGAGCAGGAAGTGGAAAGAAGAACTGAGAAAGCACCATATCTATGTCTGAATTATTGCACAATTCCTAATCAATAAATGCACTAGGATAGATGGGTCAAGGTCAAAAACCCAAAACACAATGTTCCTTCCTTTAATAAAAATGCATCCCTCTAAATGTCTTGCGTATAATGACAAAGGTATCTAGATGGATTTTTAATAAAATTATATATTTCTGCAGACATATTCATTAATAAGAATTCTATTTTAAAAATACATTTTTAAGGAATGACTAGAATTCTGCTAAGAAAATAAATTGCATTAGTATCATGATAAAGTATAGGAATATGCCCTAAGATTTGTGAATGTGAGATAAACAAAATATCTAATAAGACCTATTGGTCTATCTGAGAGAAGTAAATGTATAAATAATGTGGCAGACACAGGAAATGTTTAAATGTGATAAAATTCTGGAACATTTTAAATCAATTTAAAATATTACACTTGCTATAGATATTTACTGAATTACTTCTCTAAAATTGCATATTTGGATTTTGGACATTTTAAAAATAGAAATAAATAAATCCATATAATGAATCTCTGTTGTGAAAATAAAATCACTTAATGAGCATTGTTCTCTGTGAGTATTCCAAGAATTTATTGCACAAATGTGATAAAAATATGTATCAGCATTAATAAATATTAAACTAGGGGAAAATACTTTTGCAAGGGAGTCGCTTGATAAATATGGTCCTTGGATCACTTAAAAGTGGAACATATTCCTTGGGGGTAGCACTGTAGCACTGTTGTCCCATTGTTCATTAATTTGCTCAAGCGACCACCAATAATTCCTCCATTGTGAGACTTGTTACTGATTCTGATATATCGAATACACCACACGTAGCTTGCCAGGCTCTCTGAGAGGGATGGAGGACTCAAACCTGGGTCAGCCATGTGCAAGGCAAATGTAACCCGCTGTGCTATCGCTCCAGTCCTTGTGGGTACTGAAGAACTTTAACTCCCTTGAAATTCTGCTGAAATCTATGCCAAAGCAACAAATAAAATAATCCCTTTTCCTGCTTCCTCCTCATTTTCCTCATTTATAGAGTCATGTTTTAAATCTAAAATTTTCTTTCTAGCTGTTTTTATCATCTTATCTCTCTGAATTTTCTCCAGACTCTCCTTATCTATCAGGCCCACATCTGTAAATTTTGATATTCCTCTATATTTATTGCCCTCTGAACTGACATTTTACATTTCCCTTTCTTTTCTACTTATGCATTCACAGTTAAAAGTTTAAAACATGCAATTATCACCTATATTTATTTTACATTTTTCCTGAGATTTCACTGGTCAGCTTCATTTTAGTGAAAGAAAATCACTTCACTTTCTCCTTAAATCTTCATTTTCCTTACTTTCATTAAAGAAGGATAAATATGTGAGCTCTGTCCGATCTTCTTGAATTTCCTTTGTCTTCCTGCCTATTTGAGGGTAGTGCCAAGGAAGTACAGAGGGAAAACACAGGAACCCCTGTCTAGTTCTAGTGTTGTCATTAATTAAAGGTGGATTTACTCTTTCCCCACCTGTCCGCCCTCCCGTCTCTCTCTATGGTCACCCCTTCTCCTTTGTCTTTCACTTCTCTGTCTGTCCCAGCTTTCTTTCCATTATTCTTTTTTACAATTTTCTTTAAAAATTTGACACTTTTTGGATACTTCCTATAATAGTAAATAAGAATAGTGAATTGTCACTGTCATTTTCTTCAAGTGGGCACCAGTAACTTCTCTCATTGAGAGACTTATTGTTACTGTTTTTGGCATATCCAATACTCATGATAGCTTGCCAGGCTCTGCCGTGCGGGATCCATATTCTCGGTAGCTTGCTGGGCACTCCGAGAGAGGTGGAGGAATCGAACATGGGTCGGCTGCATGCAAGGCGAATGCCCTACCACTGTGCTATTGCTCCAGCCCAGTGAATTATAAGTATTTTTTTCTATTTAACATTCGACCTCATTCATATTAACTTATTTTTTCCATTCATGAACACATATGAAATAGTATTATGTTTTTCCAAATGTAAACAGACATAACTTAGGTGGGGCTTATTTTTATTTTATTGTTTATTTTTATCATTGTAATCAACATATCTTCATTTTTGTAGTACCATGATTTATTAAATACAAAGTTATTTATAGCTGAGTCTTAGATGTACAATATTGCAACACAGAACCCACCACCAGTGTTCCCAGTGTCCCTCCTATGTAGCTCAGTCCCTCCAGTCTGCTCTTCTGACAAGCACCTTTCTCAGTTCGTCTCTTGATTTCAATGTTGTTGACTCTGGTTTGGATGTTTGATTCTATCATTCCTTGAACCCACCTTTGTATCTAAATCCCCCAACCTGGCCCCTGTTTCTTCTCATCTGTCTTTTCTCCCCCCGCCACCCTTTCTTTCCTTCTCCTCCCTATACTCTGGGGCTAAGATAGGTCTGGACATCCCATCTGAAACATTGAATTCCCTCACCCGGTCATTTAAATACCACAGATAAGTGATATCATCCTATGTTTATCCTTCCTCTTCTGGATTGTAAAAAATATTTAATATCATATTTTTCCAGTCCCATCCATGTTGCATTCATGTGGCAAATTGCACAACTTCATCATTCCTTACAGCTGTATAATGTGTCTATAAACCATATCTTCATGATCCAGTGATTGCCGTGATCTAGTCCTCCGCCTAGTCCTTGGCTTTCATCGTAATCTTCTATTCTTGTTCTCAAAGTTCCAAAGTCTCCAAAGTCTCAGTTCTCATTCTAGTTGTCGACTTTCTAGTCCCCCTCTTACCCCTTACAGCATAGTTACATAGAAATCATGAAGGGTGAGGATACACAAAGGTGGGGTTGAACTTTGTCATAACAACAAACAGATGTAAAGCCGCTCCTTTAGGAGATTTAAATTGAGGACAAAATCTCATCTGAGGGTTCAGCACTCCAGATTACTAGAAGATCTTCTCAATCATGGGATTCCAAGCAGGGCATATTGCTTTCTTCCTTCCTCAGCTGGTAATCCATTTAAACTATCATAGTAAATTTACTTCTTATAGTATTTCTAGTCATTTTGTATGAACACAGTAAGAGATATATTAAGCTTAAAGGTTCTTTCTTTCTGGGCTCATCTTGCTATATATCCAAACCACAGTTCTGGGGCCAGGTTAGTCTTTCCTAACCCCAGCAGGGTCCTTATGCAGTTACTTCTTTTGGGATCATGACAGAGTTTGTCCCATCACCATGCTCTTAACTTATTATACCTATGGTTCTTAGCTTGTCTCCTTTCGATGCCAGGTTGCCCTGTGTCCATCCAGTTCCTTTGTCAGAACCCTGCTTTTGGAGTGCTAGGAACTAAGGGCAACTGAGGTGTAAGTCGAGTAAATATGGATGCGTAGGAGTAAATATTATTTTGGAGTCAAACTCCCATGTTACATAGCATAGCACGAACTATCTTTCTGTGACTATACAAAAAGGACATTGCTAAATAAACCATGCAAATGACATAAAAAAAAGTAATATTGGATTATTAGTGCATCGTGATGGAATTGGGTGTGACTCAGGGGCACTATTGTGGGAGTAGCTCAATAAACCTAAGTTCCCTTTGGGAAGAGCAAGGACAATCCAGTGTTATCCAACAAGGTTAGATAACCAAAAGTGGAATTACTGGGTCATTTGAAAACTCAATTCTGAATTAACTGTGTACCCACCATACTGTTTTCCATAGGGATTGGATTAGACAACATTCCTGGGTGCTACTTTTTCACCATATCCCCACCAATAGAGATTTTCTCCAATATTTTGGATATGTGCCATTCTCAGATGATATCTTATTGCCATCTTTCTTTGGATTTCCCTAATAATAAATGATGATGAATATTTTTGTGCCTATTGGCTATTCATCAGTCTTCCTCAGAGAAGTGTCTTTTAGTCATATTCCCATTTTCTGATGGTGCTTTTAGATGTTTTTTGGCTTGGCTTATCTTTGTGAGTACTTTACTGATCCTGATATTAACCCTTTGTCTTATGGATTGAGTGCAAATATTTTCTCCCACTCATCTGTCTTTTAGTTTTAGCCTGTATATCTTTTGCCATGCAGAAATGTTTAAGTTTGATGTAGTTCCCTTTAATATTATTCTGTAGCCTTTGCCAATGCATTGTACCTTTGTAGACTCCTTTAAGGTCTAGGTCTTGGGGAATTCTGCCTATATTTTCCTCAATGTAGTTTTAAAATTAGGACACCGTGATTTACACAGTTTTTTATATTTAGAACTTTAGCCATACAATATTCCAACACTATTCTCACCACCAAGAATGTTTTAATGTTTTCTGGTTTTTCTCACCCGTGCCCAGCCTGATATTTTGATAAGTACATTTGAAAGTTTAGTTATCATAACTTGGGTTTCATGCTTTCAGTCTGGCTGGATCTGTGGCATATATATACACATATACATGTATATACATATGTATATATATGTGTGTGTGTGTGTGTACAGTCTACACCACTGACCTTTGTCTATATTATCTTTTGTCATTATATTCTTATTTCCTCTTTTAATTCTTCTCTTCTCTGTCCTTCACAATTCCATAATCTAGATCCCAAGGCAATCTAGGTATTCCCACATTGAAATATTGCATTCCCTGGTATTATAATTCTGTATCCCACAGATAAAGTGAGATCTCCTGCATTTGTCCTTTTTCCATCTGACATACCTCACGTTACATACCATCCTCCATTTCCAACGAAGCTGCAGAAAATTGCATAATTGCCTTGTTTGTCTTAATAAAAACATTTAAATTTTCTGCAGCTATGTCTTTATGAGAGAATAATACCAACTTTATCTATCATAGCAGTAATTACAGTTGCTTCTGGTTTTCAAAAAATGGAATTTTCTTTAGGAAGTACATACTATAGTTAACTGTTTCCTATTAATAGACATTGAAGTTGGTTTCATATTTTTGTGACTATATTTAGTATATAGTGGTGGTGCAATTAGTTTAATTATATATGGCTTTATGGACTTTAGCCATTACATTAGGCATTAGCCTAAAAAGAAATGATAAGGAGAATGAGAACTGCCAGTTCTATTAAGGGAATCGCAGCCAACTTATGTGACTCCTTTCTCTCTCTCGAACATGAACTGAACTCTCTTCTTTGTGTCCTTTATTTAATTTGTTCGTCTTAGGAATTAACAGTTTCTTTTGAAATCTGGAGGACTAATTTATATTTTCTAAATTTTATTTAATGACCGTGAGATAGTTACAAGCTTTCATGTTTGGGTTACAATCTCACAATGATCAAACACCCATCCCTCCACCAGTGCACATTTCCCACCACCAATATCCCCAGTATAGCCCCCTTTCCCATCCTCCCCCTGCCTCCATGGCAGATAATATTCCCCATACTCTCTCTCTACTTTTGAGCACTATGGCTTGTAACACAGACACTGAGAAGTCATCATGTTTGTTCTATTATCTACTTTCGGCATGTATCTCCCATCCCGAGTTATTCGTTCAGCCATCATTTTCTTAGTGATCCCTTCTCTATTCCATCCGCCTTCTCCCCTCCACTCATGAAACAGTCTTCCAGCTATGGGGCAGTCCTCCTGGTCCTGGTATCTACTGTCCTTGGGTGTCAGCTTCATGTGATGTTATTCTATAATCCACAAATGAGTGGAGTCCATCTATGTCTGTCCCTCTCTTTCTGACTCATTTCATTTAGCATTATACTCTCCATGTCTATCCATTTATAAGCAAATTTCATGACTTCATCTCTTCTAACAGCTGCATAGTATTCCATTATGTAGATGTACCAAAGCTTCTTTAACCAGTCATCTATTTTAGGACACTCAGGTTGTTTCCAGATTTTGGCTATTGTGTACAGTGCTGCAATGAATGTATAGATACAGATGTCATTTCTACTGTGATTTTTTGCATCCTCAGGATAATATTCCCAGAAGTGGTATTGCAGGGTCATGTGAAAGCTCAATTTCTAGTTTTTGAAGGACTGTCCATATTGTTTTTCAGAAAGGCTAGATCAGTCGACATTCCCACCAACAGTGAAGGAGCATCCCTTTGTCCCCACATCCACGCCAGAACTGGTTGCTTTTGTTCTTTTGAATGTGTGCCAGTCTCTGTGGTATGAGATGATATCTCATTGTTGTTTTGATTTGTATCTCCCTGATGACTAGCGATGTGGAGCATTTTTTCATGTGCCTTTTGGCCATTTGTATTTGTTTTTTGAGGAAACTTCTGTTCATTTCTTCTCCCCAGTTTTTAATGGGGTTGGAGGTATTTTTCTTACACAGTTCTACTAGTGTCCTATATATTCTGGATGTTAACCCCTTATCAGATGGATATTGGTTAAATATTCTTTCCCATTCTATGGGCTCTTTCTGTATGTTGATACTGTTTCTTTTGAAATGCAGAAGCTTCTTAGTTTGATGTAGTCTCATTTGTTTATGTTTGCTTCCCGTTGCATGGTCAGTGCTGTTTCATCCTTAAAGATGCTTTTAGCTACAATATCATGGAGAGTTCTGCCTACATTTTCTTCTATGTACTTTATAGATTCATGTTTGATATTAAGGTCTTTGATATCTGATATCTTTGATATCCACTTTGATCTGACTTCTGTGCCTGGCATTAGACTGAGGTCAGAGTTCATTTTTTTGCAGGTAGCTATCCAGTTTTCCCAGCACCATTTGTTGAAGAGGCTTTTCTTGTTCCACTTCACATTTCTTACTCCTTTGTCAAAGATTAAGTGGCCATATATTTGGGGGTCTATGACAGGATATTCAATTCTGTTCCATTGGTCTGTAGATCTGTTTTTATCCCAATACCATGTTGTTTTAATTACTATTGTTTTGTATATTTTTTTATTGAATCACTGCTAGCTACAGTTACAAAACTTTCATGTTTTAGTTTCAGTCATACAATGATTGGACATTCATCCCAACACCAGTGTATATTTTCCACCACCAATGTCCCCAGTATGCTTCCTCCCCGCCCCATTCCTCTCCCTGCCTCTATGGCAGACAATTTCCCTCTTATCTCTACTTTGGGGCATTATAGTTTGCAATACAAATACTGAGAGGTCATCACATTTGGTCTTTAGTCTACTTTCAGCACACATCTCCCATCCCGAGTGTGAGCACACATCCCATCCCATTTCCAACCATTATTGATTTAGTCATCCCTTCTCTATCCCAGTTGCCTTCTTTCCCACCTAATGAGATAGGCTTCTACCCATGGAGCAATCTTCCTGGCCCTTCTGTCTACTGTCCTTGGGTGTCAGTCTCATATTATGATATTCTATATTAATAGATATTTAAAAAAAATCATATTAGCCACTATTGAGGGCCTTTGGGAATGAGAGAAAATAAATGTGGTAGCGACTCCCAACCCCCATATAAATGGTGCCTCTCACTTTCTGTCTCCTGAAATCAAGTTTTTATCCTTATTAACTGTTGAAATTGTGTTTGGAAAAATCTATCAATACTTTCCATAGTGTCAAATCTCATAGACAATTCTTTGCTTTTCTCTTACCCATTCTATCGATGGCATAAGATAGTTAACCACTCTTTTGTATGACTAGCATATTTTTTCCTTTTCTTCAAGACAAGGCGTTCTCCTTGTTTTCCTGCTATTCTACTGCCTTGCCATTAGGGTCTGCTCTTTGGCTTCTATCTCTTAAGATCTCTAGATATAGGCATCCCTGCTACTCAAGTCACAGCCTCTAAACAACTCTGCTCATCAAATGGAGTCCTTTAAATACTATATGTGTGCTACAAATTCAGCTATATATTTCATTCATATTTCAATAAAGTAGGGTTTATGTGCTCATTAAATTTAATTTTTGAAAAAAAAATTTAATATATGCAAAATCATGATTGCTGATACAATTCTAGAGTTGAAATTGACTCAATAACAGACTCCAATACTAAAGTTAAAAGTATAAAAAATCTATTTTTATATGAAATTGCTATAGCTTAACACAGAGTTGTTAGTCCTTGCCTAAGGATCTCTGAAGCTGTTACTAGCTGAGCCTCCTGTGTTTTTGTCTTTGTTCACTGAGTATAGTTGGCTTCTACATTACTTTCCCATTTAATATGCTCATAGGGGTTTTTTTTTAAAGAACAAAGTTTTGGGCTTTGTTAAATTTCCATGGACCTGACACTTAGAAACAATTATTTTGGGGTGATGGGAGCATTTAATATCATAAACGTTATTGAGGGTTTTAGAAGACATATACAATGTGACAGAGCCAGAGCTCCAATATTCTTTATCTATTCCTCTACGTGTATCCTTACGATGTCTCTGCTCAACTGTAACTATTCAGCAGCTTGACATATTCTCATCTTCTTCAATTCCTTACCAAGGACTCAAAAATATGCTTATGTGAAAATTTTAAAAATTATATGTGGTTTGTTATTCTTGAATAATGAAGTATGTTCAGTATGAAAAAAACTATAGCAGTATAATGGTAAATATGCTAATGACTAATTTTCCCCTACTTCTTTTCAAAAAATAACTATTGTTTAGAAAGCATTCGCCTTTAAAACCATTTGCTCTAAAACCTGGGTTGTACACACCTGGAAAGCCAATAAGCATCCATTCCTACCTTGCTTCTACCAAGCAGACACCTGAAAATGAAAACTTGGAAAATGGAACTGAGCACTGTGCATTGCCCAGAATGCAACTCGTTCAACGGAAATGGGAGCAGTGCATGAATTATTTGTTATTGTTGCTATAGACTTGGATCTGGCAGATCTAAAATACTGCAGGTTGGTACTGAGTGGAAGAGCAATGAGCTTCTTATTATTTTTCTCCAGTGAGTGTTTACATATTTTTTGAATATAGATTTTAAATTCTCGAGCGGGCTCAGTAACCTCTCCATTCGTCCTTTCCCTGAGATCTTAGAAGTCTCTCTCGACTAGGCCCTCCCAATGATGTCACAGTGGAAGCTCTTTCAGGGTCAGCGGAATGAGATCCAGCTTATTACTGGATTTAGCATATGAATACAACATGGGAAACTTGCAAGGCTGTCCCATGTGGGCACGAAACTCTCAGAAACTTGCCAGTTTCTCCCACAGGGAGAAGCAGGCTACAAGATATTGTGTGGCCGCGAAGGGCCGCGCACTTCTGGGAGCTTGCTTTTAAGTCTCTGGATGTTGGCTGTTGATGGGATTACACACACCCGGGTTCCTTTGCCAGTACCTTCATGTGTGAGGCCTGTCCAGACATGTGGAGAGGGGCCTCGAGCATGGCTGTAGCTAGGTTCCAGTGGTCTTCGGCCCCTGGGAGCTCTGCTCGAGGCGGCAAGGGAAACTGGAGACCATCCCCTCCGAGGGGCCCCGGGGAAGACAGCCAGGCATGTGGGCAATAGATTTTTAATATCTATTATTGTTTCCTGATATTCTGTGCATGGAGAGGTAGTACATAAGTATTAGGGTCTGTAATTAGAATACAGGATACCCAGGAGGAGTTTAAAGATTTTATTAGAGTTGTTACAGATTGATGGGTCAGGGCTGCTCTCCATAGAAAGTCGGGCTGCGACCCCCTCCAACCGTGGGGAAGAGCTTATGTACCCCAAAACCACATTCTTCGCTGACTGTCAAGTTACTTCCACCCCTACACTGATTGGCTGGAACCTCTTATCAGTCTTGCAAGGAGTTACCCTACCTCTTCTTCCTCTGTTTCTCTTCCTCTTTCCAATGTGTTCCAGGATACAGTCTAGGGTTCATGCCCAGCTCAGCTGTCAGTTACTAAACATATAAAGCACAAAATAGCTCCTAACAACTAGAATGGCTGCACCTTGGTTCCATCAGGTGAAGCTTGTTGGCCTTGCACACAGTAGACCCAGGTTTTAGCCCCAGGGCCTCGTGTGGTTCCTTGAGAAACACTGGGAGTGATCCCTGAGCACAGAACCACATGGAGGTCTGAGAACAGCTGAATGTGGCTCAAAACCAAAACCAAAACTAATTCCTGGTATTCAAGGAAAGTTTGTGGGCTTTCTAGAACCAATTAATAAATCTTCTCCTCAGCCTGACAGGATTACTGTTATCTGCAGCTAAGTGCCTTGACCAACACAATTATTGTACAACATTTTGCAGAGGAACTGCTCAGTTTTTAAAGCGTTTGTGATATTTACTGGCAAGACTGGCCCAACATGAAAGAAGAATTATCTGACAGAGTTATTTTAAGGCCATCTACTCCAGACTACTATGTGTCAGCAATGATAAGTATTATGGTGAGCTTTCAAGAAATCTAAAAAAAAAATTACATTGACATTTATTTAAGATATCTGACTGCTAGAAAACAAAATTTAGTGTCATTGATATTTCTCTCTCTCTTGTTTTTTTTTTTTTTTTTTTTTTTGCTTAAGACCAAGGCATAAAATATACACAAGCAATTAAACTAGAATTTTGTTCTGCTTTGATTTGATTTGGGGTGGCCACACCCAGAACTGCTCAGAACATACTCCTGGCTCTATGCTTAGGAATAACTCCTGATGGAGCTTAGAAGAACATATGGGGTTCAAGACAAGTGCTGACCTGCTGTACCATCTAGCTGCCCATAAACTGGAATACTCTTCATCAGCAACGATGGTTTTATGGAACCGCACTGGGGTGAAAGGATGATAGAGAGGCACTTACTGCTCTGAGAAATAGCACCTAAGTTTTGTCTAAATAAAATTCTTACCTGGTTTTGAACTTTTAGGGCTACAATGCTACATCCATTTTATTCAAATAGTGATTTCACAGATTATCTGAACCAGAAAATAACAGTTTTCACTATATATAATTTCAGTGTGACACATATAATCACAAATACTGCATGGATTGAGTACTTTTTATTCAGAAAACAACATCTTTTTCTATCTTGATGTATTGTTTTTAATACTAATGCAAATCATTTGAATGGGGGATATTGTGACCAATATTTTATGAAAAATCTGAAGCTCAGAAAAGAGAAGTATCTGCTAAAGGTGACAAAGCTAATCATGGTATTTCAGTTTGTTTGTCCATTTTTATTGGGGGTGGAGGCATATTCAGCAATACTCACGGCTTACTCTAGACTTCAGTGCTTATAGCTCAGTCCCGGTTCTGTGCTCAATAATTGCTCCTGGCGTAGTTCAAGGACTATATGTTGTGCAAAGGGTCAGACCAATGTCAGCCATTGTATATATATATATATATATATATATATATAATATATGTATATATATTATATATATGTTTTATTCTTCTACTGTATTGCTTCTCTCTGGTATTGCAATTTTATCTCTGTAGTCGTAATTTATTATCTCTCTTACCTTATAACTACTGGGGTGATCAGAATGATAAGGCAGAGTATCATTATTTAATAAACGTTCACTGCCTAACTCTTAAACCCATGCTGCTTTCTTGTCAAAATGTTCTAATTGACAATCAGAAAGTTGAATTACAAAAACGAGCATGTTTAACAAACTATGTGGAAGTGGGTAGAGTGTGTTAATAACATTTAAAATGTTATTCTTGGTTCTATTATGCCTAACCTACTTTGTATCCCATAAAAGTTCTTAAAGCCATAGGGGAATAACAGAATTACTGGTCCAGTTCCTACAAGCCTTTTTCTCATCATTGTTAATGCAATAAGTATGATAGAGATTTCCACAACATTGTTTGTAAGTGCTGGGTAGAAATAGGAAATGGATTGCTCTAGAAGTCTACGGCCTAGATAAAATAAAGTGAACATAAATAGGTCATATCGAATACAATTCTGTCAAGGCAGGGCTAATAAGAATAGATATGTCAGTGGTTGGGAATAAAATAGGAACACGGGTCAGACTGAGGAATGGTCCAATAAGATACTTGTTTATCTAGATAATTTCTCAGCTTTGGAACCAATATTATCTAAGTAGTGCTATAATCACCACATAAGTTATATGTTTTCAGAATTATCTATATTTTTGATGGTTTGAATTAGAGCTTACATCAGTTGTCTGGGAAACAAGACTCTAATATTCAGAAAAGAGCACTTTTAGAGAATAACACATTCTCTAAAGCAAAAATCACTACCTATTGGATAGAGTTGGGTGTTTAATGTGTTACTGTGGTGACTTAGAAACCATTCTGCCCGGTCAAGTTAGACTCATTATGGGGTCAGTGTGAGCAGCAACCGGAGAGAGCTGCATGTGAATTGACTTTTATTGTACCCTGCCTTGCTCAAGAAATGGTTACTGGGAGTTTCTGCAGGGAGTGAGATAAAAAGGAGCCACTTTTTAACTGTTTGCTTTATTTTTAAAATGTTAAGACAGCTGTTATCCTGAGAAATTAGCATAAGATGTAAATTGTGCTTGTCTTATGTGAGTTAGCAATCAAATTTCAGTAAGTTAGAACTAAGTGTTAGGGATTTAAGGTTTTTACCCAATTCTTTGTTTTGTTTTTAAATCAACCATTTGAAGGTGTTTATTTATACAATTAAATACAGTTCTAAACAAGAACTTCTGTCTTGAAACATGTAAAACATTATTATCATTGCTATATTTAAGAAACAGTACAGCTTAGATACAAATTATTAACACAAAAGGCTTTCTTAGGATTCTTCTCATTCAATTCCCTTGGCCAACCTCAGTCACCTTTTATCTAAACATTAGATTTGTTATTTCTAGAGTTTCAAATCAGGTCATGTGAAAATCATTATATTTCACAGTACTGAACGCACTGTACTTATCCCAATATTAGATGTGTTCAGGGTTTTTTTTGTATATATCAGTATAACAGTTTAACCACCAACCTCATAAATTGAAAGAATGTGAATCAGTTCCTATCTATATTCCTTTTTCTTTTCCTTTCATTTTTTATTGAATTACCATAAGATACAAGTACAAAGCTTCAATGATTGAGTTTCAGTCATACAATGTTTCAACAACCATCCCTCCACCAGTGTATATTTCTTACCACCAGTGTCTCCTGTATCCCTCCTGCCACCCCACCCACTGCCTCTATGGCAAGCACTTTCTCTCCCTCTCTCTCCTCAACTTATCTTCCTCCTCTCTCTCTCCTCTCTCTCTTTGTTTCTATCTCTCTCTCACAACACCCGCCCCCGACTTTGGACATCATGGTTTGCAATACAGATACTGAAAGGCCATTATGTTTGAACATTTGCCCGCTTTTAGCACACATCTCCCACCCAGAGTGATCCCTTCCAACAATCATTGTCATAATGGTCCCTTCTCTGTTCCAACTACCCTCATCTCCAGCTCTTGAGGCAGGCTTTCAACAGTGAATCATTCGTCCTGATTCTTGTTTCTACTGTCCTTGGGTGTTAGTCTCATAATATATATATATATATATATATATACATACACATATATATACATATATACATACATACATATATGTATATCTCACAAATGATTGCAGTCATTCAATGTCTGGCCTTCTTCTGACTTGTTTCACTTAGCATGATACTCTCAATGTGCATCCATTTATAAGTGAATTTTATGACTTCATTTTTTCTAACAAGTACATAGTATTCTGTGGTGTAGCTGTACCATAGTGTCTTTAACTAGTTGTCTGTTCTTGGCTACTCAGGTGTTTCCAGATTCTGGTTATGATCAGTGCTGCAATGAAAACAAGTGCACATCTCATTTCTACTGTGTTTTTATGCACCCCAGGGATATATTCTCATAAATGGTATTGCTGGGTCATATGGAAGCTCAATTTCTAGTTTTTTGAGGAATTCCCATAATGATTTCCAAAAAAAGGCTGGACACCACAGTCAGAACTCCCACCAACAATGAAGGAGAGTCTCTCTCCCCGCATCCAAACCAGCACTGGTTGTTCTTATTCTTTTTGATGTGTGTCAGTCTCTGTGGTGTAAGATGACATTTGATCATTGTTTTGATTTGCATATCCCTGATGATTAGTGATGTAGAGCATTTTTTCAAGTGCCTTTTGGACAGTTGTATTTCTTCTTTGAGAAAGTTTCCATTAATTTCTTCTCCCCATGTTTTGGTGGGGTTAGAGGTATTTTTTCTTATGACATTTTACCAGCGCATTATATATCGTGGCTATTAACCCCTTATCTGTTGGGTATTGGGTAAATAATTTTTCCCATTCCACAGGCTGTTTCTGCAGAAGCTTCTTAGCTTAATGAAGTCCCATTTGTTTATCTTTGCTTCCACTTGTTTAGTCAGCAGTTTCATCTTTAAAGATGCTTTTTGCTTCAATGTCATGGAGGGTTCTGTCTATGGTGTGCTCCGTCTACTTTATAGCTTCAAGTCTGATATCGAGGTCTTGAATCCATCTTTATCTGACTTTTGTACCTGGCATTAGACAGAGGTCAGAGTCCTTTTTTTAGCATGTAGCTATTCAGTTTTCCCAGCACCACTTGATGAAGAGGCTTTGCTTGCTCCACTTCTGGCTCCTTTGTCAAAGATTAAGTGATCATATATTTGAGAGTTCTGTGTCAGGATATTCAACTCTATTTCATTGAATTGTAGGTCTGTGTCTTTTCCAATACCATGCTGTTTTAATTGCTACTGCTTTGTAGTACAGCCTGAAATTGGGGAAGATGATACCTCCTATCTTCTTTTCACCAAGGATCATGTTAGCTATTCATGAAAGATTATTGTTCCATATGAATTTCAGTAATGTTTTATCTATTTCTTTGAAAAATGTCATGGGTATCCATATATGGACCACATTGAATCTGTACAATGCTTTGGGGAATATTGCCATTTTGATGATATTAATTCTTGCAATCTATGAGCAGGGGATGCATCTCTATTTTCTTGTGTCCTCTTTTATTTCCTGAAGCAGTGTTTTGTAGTTTTCTTAGAGCAGGTCCCTCATCTATTTACTTAATCTAATTTCAAGGTACTTGATTTTCTGAGGCATAAACAAGTTTGCCTACTCTCACCACTTCTATCAAATATAGTACTGGAAGTATGTACCATAGTAGTTAGGCCAGAAAAAGATATCAAGAGCATCCAGATAGGAAAGGAAGAAGTCAAGATATCACTATTTGCGGATGACATGATACTAAGAAAATCCTTAAGATTCTACAAAAAAAAAGCTTCTAGAAACAATAGGATTGTACAGTAAAATGGCAGGTTACAAAATCAGTACCCAACAGTCTATGGCTTTCCTATATACAAATAAAGATTAAAAAGAGATTAGAAAAACAATACCCTTCAAAATTGTGCCTTATTTCCTGTGTTTTTAGTTAAACTGAAGAAGCTGTTATGTATCTTAAAGTACAAGAGCAGATCTCATTCTATCACTTAACACCTCTTTGCTAAGTATGCCTATTTGTATGGAAATATCTAATTGCTTGAGATACCAGGAAGGCAGAAGGAAGTTCTCATAGTTCCTCACATACCTAAGCCCTTTCCATACTCTATGTTGGAAGTTTCAGTCCCATGTCTGTTGGCAATATTTCAGGGTTTGCTTCAGTTGGGGAAGTTGGGGAAGGCTAAATGAAATTCCCTCAGTATTAATATATAGAAGCATTTAATTGCTTATTATCTCAGGTAATGATTATATTTTTAGATAGGAATTTCAAATAAGTTTCAACTTTAAAATTAATTTATTAAAGTACCCCCTAACCCAATGTGACTGCAATATTAATAAGAATATGAAATTAAGGTGAGATGGAAAATCACATGAAGATAAAGATCACAAATCATCCAAAACTCAAGGAGAGAATAATCCAGTCCTGCTATTCACTTTTACTCAAAATTCTAGTCTCTAAAATATAGGGAAAAATAAAATGGATAACTTCTGTCACTTTTTATGACAGACCTAGCTGTTAAAAATCTTAAATTTTGAGATCTCTGTTACACATACAAGTGATGATTTAAATGCATGTAAAAAATCTTCACTAGAGATATATACTTGAGGCAAGGTATCTATTTATCATATAGATGGCATTTAAGGATTTTAAACTTGGTGAGGTCACCAAGAAAAAATACTTAGAAAAAGAATAGAAGAGTTCAAAAAAATAATTTATGGGAAATTCCACTTTCAGAGGTGATGGTGTGGATTGTGTGTTTCAGCAAAAAATGGCCAAATAACATATAAAGGTAAACAAAATTGAGAGTGTGATATGAAGATCACCTCTAGGAATTGTTTCATAAATCAAAGTAATTATTTC
The DNA here is from genome assembly GCF_027595985.1 of Sorex araneus. Taxonomy (NCBI): domain Eukaryota; kingdom Metazoa; phylum Chordata; class Mammalia; order Eulipotyphla; family Soricidae; genus Sorex; species Sorex araneus. Next base: position 289,504,235 of record NC_073313.1, on the reverse strand, counting down.
AAGTACTCCTGATGAAGTCAATAATGAAGATTAAAACTTGTATAGTTAGGGCTGGAGTGATAGTACAGCAGGGAGAGTGCTTGCCTTGCATGTAGCATGTAATGAACCTCAGTTTGATACCTCGTCGCATACACACAACATATATGTATATATATACATATATATGTATATATATATATTTTTTTTTTCTGAGACCAGCAGGAGTAACTGCTGAGCACAGAGCCAGGAGTAGATGCTGAATCTTCCAAAAATTAGTTGATTATTAAGGCACCAAAACAGCAATCTGTGAATTTTGCTGAATTCAATTTTTACTAATAAAATTATAAATGTGTAATATGTCTCCTCAAGATATTCAGAGCTGTTAGGATATGTCACTTTAACATGTAGATTATTTTAAGTTTAGATCCAAAAGACTTCAGACTCATAGGAGATACCAATGAAACCACTGAACTATCTAGAAGAATGAAAAGTAGAAGTCTTATCTAAAAATCATCTTTCTCCAAGTGAAATTAACCTATTTAGCAAAATTAATATCTTATTATAAAGTATCTGGTTGAAGCCATATGAGTAACTGTGTCTGTCTTGTGAATCCTATTTTATTTTGAAGCTCCTGTTGTGTTCCTTAATTCAAATATATAGCTTCATTTTATCTCATTTATTTTAGAATCTACATCCATACATATTCTCCATAGATTGGTAATTAACGTTTAGATTTGGCTTTCTGGAACTGTGAGTTACCATGGATGGTCTTGGTCAACATGATGAACTCAGACAGTCTCTCCCCCTGTTCGTTCCATTCTAGGCCATGGGTCCAAATGTGGAGTTCTTTGGGCGACCTTCTTGGTCCTACCTTAGCATTAAAATCACCAACAATAATCTTGTAGAAGGTGTGGTCTTCTTTATAGATCTTCTCCAGCACCATGTAGAACTTCTCAATCTCTTCTTCTTCATAATTTGATGTCAGTGCATAGACGACAAAGATGGAAACTGCTGGCAGTGAGCCACATCTATTCAAGCATAATTGTCCAATTCAGGTTGTTAGGCATTTGAATGAATCAATGCTCATAGCCAAGTTTGTGTTGACAAGGACACCAACACCACTGACGCCTTTGTTGTCACATGTTTCAAGGAACAGTTCTCCATTGTTAAAAATGGCATGATGTGATTGATGTCTTCTCGTTTCGGTCAGACCAATGGTGTCGTACTTGATCTTCTGCGCTTGCACCATCAGGTCCTCGATGGATGCTTCTGATGTCAGCATTTGTGCATTCAAAGTACAAACAGTCATTTTAGTCTTTCTTCGTTTTGGCAGTCAAGTTTGTCTCTGAGATTTTCCTTGATTATCCTCCTTAACACTGCTATATTGGGGGGGTTCTTTCGGTGTCAGGCAAATGAGGCCCATTGTTGTTACTGTTTTTGGCATGTGATACTTAATACCCATTTTCCATAATTTTCACACCATATTTGATGGACTTCAAATATGGTATAAACCATGGGAACACCTGTACGGGTGATTGGAGGCTGACCTAGAAGCCTCCATCTCTCTCGGAGAGCCTGGCAAGCTACAGAGAGTACCCTGCACGCATGGCACAGCCTGGCAAGCTACCCAAAGCATATTCAGTATGCCAAAAACCTTAGAGGAACATCAAAGAAAATTTTAATTGTTCTTGGGTATAACCTGGCACTGAATAACAATTTTTTATTTGGTCTTTGAACCCAAACTGACTGTGCTCTTGCTCCATGTTCAGGGATCATTCTTGGTGGGCATTGAGGCCATATGTGGAGGCTGAACCCAGTTCCTCTGCATGCAAGGCAGACACCCTACCCACTTGACTACCTGTATGACCCCATGGCATTGAAAGTTTTTTTTTAAATCTCCTGAAATCAGATGCAAATATTGTCTGTATATTAAGCGGCTTGCCTTGAGTATAACCGACCTCCACTGGATTCCATTTACCCAGTGGGACCCCTGGACTAGACAATAGACCCTGTGGCCTGCCAAGCAAATAAAATATCCTGAAACTTTTCTCACACTCAGTAACAGCCAAAAATCATCGAATGAAAGGAAATTTGGGTCTTCCAGGGACCATATTAATTCCTCACTCTCCCTCCCCACTAGGTCACTGTGGCCATTGAGCAATAATCCAGTCTTTCTCTACTACACCGCTACACTCAAGCCCAGTTTTCACACCACCCACCCTTCCGTTTGCAAACTTAACTGCGGATTGTGACTGCTTTTAATGCTATATTCTTTCTTGCAAAGCCCGGAAAAAGCTATGCCACTCATCTTTAGGACTCTTTCTGCTTTAGAGCTTTGCCTCTTGTCTGGTGCTTTTTCTACTATTCCAATTTAGCATGATTCAGTGCTGAGTGTCTTGGTGTCCAAAGCCAAGTGCATTAACAGACTTTCTCACATGGTGACTTTGTGGCTTTCTGAACTATTGGGAGTCACTTTTCAGTTATATTCTATTTTGTATCTAGGAAATCTGGCACTAAATTGGGTGAGTCATCACCTTTCTGTTCTTTCACTTAAAATATTAAATTATAGCACAGGCTATGGCATTCTTAGAGATGACTGTATATTCATATAAAAACGTATAAAAGCCAATTTTATGTCCTCACCTTTGTTCATAATCTCAGCTATATATATTTAATGTGGTATGTATTCATATAATATATTAAATTAAAGATGCATCTTGCAATGTTCCCTTCAGGTGATAAAAAGTCACCAGATTTTATTGATTACTGCTAAAATGAACTCAGACTTATATAGATAAAATTGCTTTTATGTCAAAAATGCCCATAGAAATGTGACCTTGAGGGAAGGATGAGAAGGCAGCAGACACTTGGCAATATTGTGGGGAATTTGAAGTATAATGTGTGTAGACAGTGTAATAGCCTCTTCCCTCTCAGAGATCCTGATGGCAGTATTAAGAGGACAATGGGTCATCTGATGATTAGTTTAAAAAAATAGATTCCTTTCATTTAATTAATTTATTTTTGGTTTGGGGGCCACAACTAGTGGTGCTCAGGGCTTTCTCCTGACTTTGTGCTCAGGGATCACTCCTAGCAATGTTCAGGGAACCATAAGGGGTGCTGGAAATAGAACCTGTGTAAGCCACATGCAAGGCAGGTGCCCTCCCCATTGCTGTACTACCACTCTGGCCTAGTCTTTTTATTTGCCTCATGAATCAGATTGTTTCAATAACATTTGTTGATAACCTACATCATACAGTGTAAATTTTGCTGGGCTAGCACCACAAAAAATTTCCAGATAAGCCGTATGGAAGCTGAAAGTGAGCTCAGTAGCAAACAGACCAAAAGTTATTTCCTTTTTACAAAAAGTAAATGGCTTGTTATCTAAGAAGGTAGATTGTAGAAACTAGACAAACAGAAATTTGAAGTCCAGGTTAGTCATCTAGTAAAATGTGATCTTCAATAAAATATTTAATTTTTGCTTATAATTTTCACCTTTTTTGTTTTTTCTAGGGCCACAGATTATCTTACAGTAGTGCTTACTCATTATTTGGGGGTCACATCCTTTAGTGCTCATAGGACAGGTGGTGCCAGGGATCAAACAAGGGCCTCCTATCTGGACTGATAAAGCTTATGCTACAGCCCACTGATCTATCTCTCCAATGCCCTAATCTTGTTAATGAAAATTTTATTTTTCATATGACATAGTCTATGGATGAAGCCACTTGATATATATAAAGCACTTACCACAGGCTCTTCAAGTAGTAAGATCTCAATTAGGTATGTAAAGATCTTGTTATCCTCACATTCAGATTCATTGGCATAATATTTAAGTTGTAAATGCTGAATAACATGAGGCTAAACATAAAATCAAATTTGATTCCATTTTTTAAAAAATTTTATAATTTTTGGCACTCACATTAAACCACAGCATTTAATCTTTAGTGTACATCATTATAAATAGACATCTATATATATTATACTTAGTTTACGTCTTTGAGAATATTTTTCATTGGGTGAAAGATCTAATTTTAACTGATACATTCAAGCTTGGTGTACTTGTTCTTGTGGCGAGGTTGTAATTATACAACATCCTCTTGGCTCTTTCTGGTGAGTAGTATCCTCTTGGATCAGTGTGGAAGGAAAAAGTTGATGAAAGCACAACTTGCTGGTTTCATTATTATAGGTACCTGTTTAGATCAGAGTAATAGTAATACTAGAAATGTAACTGCTCATAGTAATAACTGAACATCACTTGTTCAGCAAGAACAGAAATTCCTAATTAAAATTAGATCCTGGTTGAAGAGAAAGTTACAGGGGTTAAAGTGCTTGCCTTGCTTTTGGCAACTTACCCTGGTGTGATGTCTAGCATCCTCTAGGGTTGTTGAAACATAGCCAGTGGACATTCCCAAGCAAGGAATAGCCCTTGAGTATGCCAGGTGTGGGTCAACACCCTCCCAAAATGATAAAATTTCAAATTAATTACATGTTAACAAAATTACTATATTTTAGAAAAAGTATAAAAATAGATAAGGTTTAACATTTTTCATAAACAATATAATTCTTAATTTTTTACTAGGCAATTATTCATTACTTAAGTAGAAAATTCAATTTATAGTATTTTTCAGCTGGAAATATAGCTAAAGGTAAAAAGATTGATCTTCCAAAGAAACCTATGCCTTATTTTCTATTAACTTAGTTTAGAGAAAAGAGAAGAATATAGATCACCATGACCATCATTAGCTGGATTGGCTTTTTTTGCCTAATATCTAGAATTTTCTAGATGTTCTTCAGAAATGTTAGGATATCCTAGAAAATTGAGTTCTCTCCAAGCCTTATGTAATAATTTCAGTGAAACTGAATCAAATTAAATATATAAAGCATAATGTATATTTGAGCAAAAAATCGATCATAATTTAGTTCCTGGGTCTTAGTTTTCAGTCCAACTCATCATTAGTTAATGCTGTCAAAGATTTCAGTTCTTAAAAAAAAAATTCATTGCTATTAAGACTGGAGCGATAGCACAGCAGGTAGGGTATTTGCCTTGCATGCGCTGACCCAAGTTCAATTCCTCCATCCCTCTCCGAGAGCCCGGCAAGCTACAGAGAGTATCCCACCCACAAGACAGAGCCTGGCAAGCTCCCTGTGGAGTATTCGATATGCCAAAAAACAGTAACAAGTCTCACAATGGAGACATTACTGGTGCCCGCTCGAGCAAATCAATGAACAACAGGACAATAGTGCTACTATTGAGATAATAACCATCTCTCCCTACCTTTCACCTTCTTATCCTGTCCTTTCTTGTTCCCATTCTCTTATTCTTCTCATCCACCTCACCCTCCTTCAATAAGACTTACTGAGCTTCTGTCTCAAAGTCTATGACTACCACACTCTCTCCTCCTATTCCTGACCAAAAGCAAATCTGACACACTGTTTCTTCCCTGGAAACTTTGACAATATATTATTCTTTAGTTGGAACACATTTTTTCTCTTATTTATTTTTTTTCTGGCTAACAATAATTCTTTAGTTAAGCCTTATAGAAACCTGGGTCTTTCTCTGCGTCTTATCCTTTCTGCTAGAGACTAGTTCCTGACCTTGTGCAGTATCTCTCAGTTTCTACATCATTATCCCACACAGTTAACCTTGTTGTGTCCTTGGGAGTAAGAGTCACATTTGACAGAAGCCTGTAGATCCTCTTGTCATCCAAATTCGAGAGAACTAGAGAGTATACTTGCTGTGGTATTGAACCTAAATAAAGATTTAAAAATGTAGGATAACATTGGGTTTGTCCTTTCAGCCTTGCCGCAGGGAATTTAGTTTACCTTAAAGCAATGTCCTTTCTGTATGGACACAGGAAGACAGTTAATATTATGCTTTGTAACTTGGGAGTTGATCAACTCCAATAATATTTACTTCTGGGCATCTGCTTTCTCACTCAGTTGCTCTTAGTTCCTAACACCCCCAAAGCAGGATCCCGATAAGGGACTGAATGGATCCAGGGCAAGGTGTGAGCTACCCTGGCATCAAAATGGGCCAGACAAAAGTGCCACAATACTCAACTATAAGTTGAGAGCATGGTCATAGACAAATGCTGTCATGATCCAAAAGTAACGACGAGACTAGGACCCTGCTGTAGTTAGGAAGACTAACCTGGCCTGAGGACTGTGGTCTGGAATATATAGTGAATGTCCTCAGGAAGAACCAAACTTTAAGTTTATATCTCTTACTGTGCTCATACAGAATGACATTGCTAGAAATATTAGAAGTAGATTTACTACAACTAATTAAGTGGATTACTAGCTGAGGGAAAAAGAAAGCAACGCACACTGGATGGGATCCGGCCCTTAAGCAGATCTCCTAGTAATCTGGAGTAATTTCCTTAGATGAGATTTTGTTAATCTCCTGGAGGAGTGGTCTTACCCTTCTTTGTTGATTTGTTTATGTTAAACCCACCTTTGTGTCACTATCTTATGTGATTGCTATAGAAACTAAGACTGTAAGAGAAGCAGAGAGAGAAAAGACACAGAAATGAGAGAGAAGACAAAGAAATAGGGGAGAAGACACAGAAGCAAAAGAGAAGACACAGAAGCAGGAGAGAAGACACAGAGACAGAGAGGTCATAAGAGACCAGAGGAGAGACTACAGAGACAGAGTCAGAGATAGAGAGACAGATCAAAGAGAGCACAGCATCACACACAGAAGTAGAGCACAAGGAGGAGCTACCCTGATGCAGTCCATACGTAGCAGCTTGAGAGTACCTAACACAAGTGGCAAGAGAGAGAGAGAGAAAGAGAGAGAGAGTGTCACCCCCAGAGCCCACGAACACACATCACCCGCCCCCATGCATGTTTGTATTCTTTACAACAAAACAATATTTTTACCATGTACATTTTCACCTGTAATTATTAAAGTTCTCAGGATTTCTGAAGAATTGTCCTGAGGAAGACTGAGATGGAGTCAAATGGAAGAGACACTTATAGTTTTTTTATTTCACTTCAATATACAAAAGTGGGAAAGGAGTTTGCCTTGCACGCAGCTGACCTGGGTTTGATCCCTGGAATCAAATATGGTCCAGGGCAATGCCAGGAGTAATTCCTAAGTGCAACAGCCAGGAGTAAGCCCTGAGCGTTGCCAGGTGTGACCCCCCAAAAAATATTTTTACAACTATTCTTATCATTAATGTATTAAAAGCAAAGCAAAGAAAAAAAAAGCCATATTTACCTTAACCTAGTAAGATTAAATTATAACAAAATAAAAGGACCCCTTAGAAAATAAATTATTCTTCAAAAATAATGCCCCAAATTAGAGAGAGTATGGGGAATATTGTCTGCCATGAAGGCAGGGGGAGGGAGGGTGGGAAAGGGGGTGTAGCCTGGGGATATTGGTGATAGGGAATGTGCCCTGGTGGAGAGATAGGTGTTTGATCATTGTGTAATTGTAACTCAAACATGAAAGCTTGTAACTATATCTCATGGTGAATCAATAAAATTTTTTAAAAAATAGAAAATAACTTGTTTCTCTTTATCACATTTTGATGATAAAGGCACTATGCTGTAGAATAACATAGCCTCAGGTAGTTTAGGTTTATTGGGTTGTTCCCATCACAATGCTCCATTTCCTCTGTGTTTATTTGTAGCTTCTTTCTTTGTGCTCTGTTGACTTGTAAATATTCTTTTTCTCTCCTTGAGTCCTTTGCATAGTTTATTCAGAGCCATGTCATTTTGTATGAGCACAGGAAGACAGTAGTAAATGCTATGCTTTTGTAACCTGGGAGTCATTTGACTCTAAATAATATTTTTCCTCCTGGACATATGTTCTATATACCTAAGCCACAGCTGCCCTTACTTCCTAGCATCCCCAAAAGCAGGGTCCCAACAAGGGACTGGACAGAACCAGGGCAAGTGGTAAACTATGTGCTACCTTAGCATCAAAATGGGCCTGTCCAAAATGTCATAATGCTTAATTATAAGTTAAGAGTTAACTATAAGAGCTTGGTCGTGGACAAATGCTGTAATGTTCCAAAAGTGAAAACTAGATTTGGACCCTGCTAGGGTTAGGAACGATTAATCTAGCCTGAGTGCTGTAGTCTGAGTCTGTGGCAAAATGTTCCCAGGAGAGCTGCCCTATAAGCCTCAATGTATCTCTTACTGTGTCCATACAAAAATAACTAATATTAAGATGTTAATTAAGATGCTAGGAGGAGAGTAATTCCTCCAGGTGGTGTTTCCTTTGAACCTTGTGGGCCCTCAGGAAGGGCTTTCTTATGTTGATTTTGCTACTGGACTGGGTGTAGCTTGGGCACAGAGGGCAAGGTGGAGAGAGACAAGTAAGGGGGGAGAGACCAGTGAAGAAGAGAGCTGAGGAATGAGGGACTAGGAAGGAAGAGTGCTGGGGAAAGAGATGAGAGAGCAGAAAAGAGAGTGAGGGAATCCTTGGAAGAGAAGCAGTCAGAATCCAGTGGTCAGAGTCAGAGTTAGAACTGAGAGAGGAGAGGGAGAACCCAGACTGCGATATGGAGCGCAGAGAGATGAGCGGGAGAGACAGGAGGAGACAGGAATGAGGGGCAGGGTGAGACTAGAATGGGGAGCTCAGGGAGACTGGAACAAAAGCGTGGAGAGAATGGAATAAACAGCAACTGATAATCTACTGGTTTGGCCCTCATTTCCTCTTCTGTCTGCCCCATGGCCTGGGCCGCCCTGGCTGGGCAAGCAGCCCAGGGTCACCCCTGAGCCTGAGACGCCAGGGGGAGAGCCGTTGGGGGCCTCCCCTGGCCACCCCCCAGGGAGATGTTTTTTACACTATGCCAAGGCTTAGAAAGCTGAAAACTCAAATGAAGCAATACTGGGTAATAGGGAGGAACTAAATAAGATCAGGAGAATATTCTTGACTGGTTGATAAAACACAAAATTAACAAACTAATGAAATCATTTCATTGAGTTTAACATCATTTGATTTTAAATTTTTGTTAACTTCTTATTTTGAGACCACCTTCTTATTTTGAAAACCCAAATAAGTGCAACCATTAAATTTATTAAAATGTTAGTGCTCATATTTAAATATTACACATTTAGTATACATACTAATATAAATACTGTATAAATTATAATATTTTGTGTTGGTATAAAAATTAAAATCTTATTTAACCTATTCAATAATCACATTCAAAAGAATAATTGAATTTGTTTTCTTTGACATTAGACTTAGACATGGTAAATATTGCAGATGGCTCACTTAAAGTGGAAGAAGAGAGATAAAAGGAATCTTGTTCTCTCTCGACACCTTCCTCACCCAGGCAGGTGCTTGTGCAGTCCAGACCCTACCATCTTTCCAGCTCCATTATGGAGTCCTTGGACTGCACCTGAGTTCCATTTAATTTCCACAGTGTGGGAATTAATTTCCACTTCTCAAGTCCTTGAGTTGCTGTGGAACTCAAGATGGAGAGAAGTACTGCTCTTTGCAGAAAAAGGAAAATCAGCTCAAACCTCTGTCCAGGTTCTTTTTTGGTTTGTTGTCTTCTCTCACAGAAAGGAATTTGGTGAATAGTGAAGTTAAGCAGTTTTACTTAATGATTATGAGAAGAGAGTGAGAGAAACACATTCTAGAAACTGTGGGTTTCTAGAAAGGGGAGAGATCCAAGGATACCCCTTAAAGTAAGAGAAAGGAAGAAGAAAGAAAGAAAGAAAGAAAGAAAGAAAGAAAGAAAGAAAGAAAGAAAGAAAGAAAGAAAGAAAGAAAGAAAGAAAGAAAGAAAGAAAGAAAGAAAGAAAGAAAGAAAGAAAGAAAGAAAGAAAGAAAGAAAGAAAGAAAGAAAGAAAGAAAGAAAGAAAGAAAGAAAGAAAGAAAGAAAGAGAGAAAGAGAAAGAGAGAGAAAGAAAGAAAGAAAGAAAGAAAGAAAGAAAGAAAGAAAGAAAGAAAGAAAGAGAGAAAAAGAGAAAGAGAGAGAAAGAGAAAGAGAGAGAAAGAAAGAAAGAAAGAAAGAAAGAAAGAAAGAAAGAAAGAAAGAAAGAAAGAAAGAAAGAAAGAAAGAAAGAAAGAAAGAAAGAAAGAAAGTTAGAGAAAGAAAGAATGAAAGAAAGGAAGGAAGGAAGGAAGGAAGGAAGGAAGGAAGGAAGGAAGGAAGGAAGGAAGGAAGGAAGGAAGGAAGGAAGGAAGGAAGGAAGGAAGGAAGGAAAAGAAATTACACATTTTAACTTGAAGTGCTCCAACTCCCAGAACCAGAAGCACCTGCTTGCCTTTGCAAAGTTGGCTTTAGAAGTTTGCCCCCAACTTTCCCCACCCGGGCCTTTCTATGCAGGTGAGGGTCTGTTGCTAGAGCATTCACTGTCAAGAAGAACATTCAACCCTCAGGGTCATCTTCATTGGTCACTGTCTTGCTCCTGCTTGAGACCCTCTTTTCTGAAGGGAATCCAATTTTCTCTGGGCCAGGGGGTCCACAGTGCATGCTTTTTGGCCTACTTTAGGGCTGTTGACAAAATATCTTTATATCATGAAGGAATGTCCTTGGATCATTGGTTTGATCCAAAATCTCATCTTGGTTTGACCAGTTCCCAAGAACTCATTGCAGGCACCCCTTCCCTTGGGCCTATCTTTCTCACAACCACAAATAAGAATGGCTTCTTTGCATATCTATAATTTATTTCAAAATAAGGACATACCAAAAAATAGTCTTTACTATTTTCTAGTCCAGGCTGGAGCTATAGCACAGGGGGTAGAGCATTTGCCTTGCATGTGGCCAACCCAGGTTCGATTCCTCCATTCCTCTGAGAGCCTGGCAAGCTACCAAGAGTATCCTGCCCACATGACAGTGCTACAGTGCTATTATTTTCTAAGATTCAGTTGCAATGTAACTTAAGATACATTTTAGAAGCTGTTTGAGGGAAATACTGTGCAATTATTATGTCTGTTGGTGCTCTAACTCACCTCAATTTCAGAAAATTTACTCACTGCACTGTCATCCTGTTGTTCATCGATTTACTCAAGTGGGCAGCAGTAATGTCTCCATTGTGAGACTTCTTGTTACTATTTTTCGCATATCAAATACGCCATGGGTAGCTTGCCAGGCTCTGCCATGAGGGCTGGATTTTCTCGATAGCTTGCCGTTATCTCCGAGAGGGACGGAGAAATCGAACCTGGGTTGGCCGTGTGCAAGGCAAACACCCTACCCGCTATGCTATTGCTCCAGTCCCAGAAAATTTAAAATGTGGAAAAATGTACTCTGACTTAGGAAATATGGAGCTAGAGAGAATAGCTCAATGAGCAAGGCACATGCTTTTGCAGACAGTAGGTCTAGGTTTGTTTTGTTAGTACCACGGGGGCATTACCTCCAAACACAGAACCATCAGTGGACCCTGAGCACCATCAGGCATGGTGCCTAAACAAAATGGTTTCATAATTAAAGGTGCTATATTTCAAAGACACAAATAATTTTGAAATAATTACTTTTATCATCAGATTATTCCTATATTGTGATGGTAGCTCCATCATGGAGATGCTGCCTTGACCGGCCAGAATCCTGCCACCCCACCAGGCGTCCACTGGGTCTTCTCAGCACAAGAGTGGGTCCTGATGACTCGGGAAGCACATTCAGGTTGGGGCGAGGATTTGCTGTTTGCAGGAAAGGAAAGTCAGTCCTAGGCTTTACTTAGAATTTTGAGATTCTTATCTCACCTCACAGGGAAGTATTTCAGGAGTAGACAAGCAATGAAGTAAAAACGGATTTCATTTGGAGGGTTTTTAGGTAGGAGAAGGAGGGAGAGAAAATGAGAGAGAGTAATGCATTCTAGAGAGAATCCAGGCTTCTCCAAAGGTGGAGAGAGGCCTACACACAGCCCAGCATTAGATATGGAAGCATGAGAGTCCACTTCTCAAGAGGGGAGATGTGGCCACACATGTGCTGTATCACATGGGCACAAGCAGCATGTGGGCTCGGACAGCATATGAGTGCCCTTCCTTTGTTCAAGGCAGCTTGTAAAAGTCTGTTGCTAGGGAGGTTGCCAAGGGGTTACATTTGGGAGTGGTAGATGGCCTTCTTTGAAATTCCTTTCCTGGCCTTTTGTTCCTGCTGGAAGGAGGGGTTCAGCCTGTTCTGGGTCTATTGCTGGTGCCAGGTGAGGATCTTACCAGGTCTGAGTTCACAAAGCCACAAAGCAACTCTTTGCAGCGCTGGGCTATTGGTTTTATTCCATCCTAGGAATCCCATTGCCATTAGCCCTTCCCTGTCTGCTTGCCTCCCTCCACCATTCATGGTACTCCAGCATCTCTTCTCCTTATAGGGCAAAATTTATCCTACTGGGTTAAGCTTCAGTCCACAAACTCAATTAATCAAACTCCTTTAATGTTGCTGGTAACACTATGGATTAGGAGAAGAATCTACCAATGTTGATGTTGGTAGGCCCCATGGGTCGCTCATGTGGTGCAGGGAGGAGAAAGACGATCATCTCCTGATGCGCCAGGGTTACTGGGTTCTTGTCTGGCCTCGCAGAAAGGAATTTCAGTAGACAGGAGGAAGAGAAAGTGGGAGAGAGTGGAGAGTAACGTGCTCAAGAGAGAACCCAGGCTTCTCCAAGGGCGAAGCGAGCCCCTACACACACCCCAGCAACAGACAAGAAAGCATGAAAATACACGTCTCAAGAGGGGAAATGCGGGCCACATATATGCTCGGGCGCCACATGTGCTTGGCACAAGCAGCACATGGGCTCGGGCAGCATATGTGCACCCTTCCTTTGTCCAAGGTGGCCTTTATAGGGATTCTCTGACTTGTCCCCGCTTGGGGCTTCTACCTACGCCAAAGTCCATTGCTAAGGAGGTTGCCAAGGGAGATTGTGTTGGAAGTAGAGATGGTCTTGTTTGAAATTCCTTTCCTGGCCTTTTCCTGCAGGAGCTTCTGTACAAGAGGGGTCCAGCTTCCTCAGGGTCTGTTATGGATGACACTGGAGCCAGCTCTCTGCAAAGTCAGGGCTATTACTTCCCAGGAAATTTACTGCCATTGCCTTGGGAAGGTCCTTCCCTGCCTGCCTGCCTACATTAATGTGAGAGAAACTTTAGTAAGGCACATACATACACTGCTGTGAGCAGTTTCTGAGCAGAGGAGAGTGAGCTAGGCTGAAGGGAAATGGTTTGGAAAAGTTTAAGGAGAGTTACCATGTATTCTTAAGAGTGACAAAGCATGTGGTCAAACTCCCTAGGACAAATGGAGAGAAAATACAATAATTCTTTTTAGTAACCTGGAGAGGGAACTGATCAGGTGATAATGTGACATCAGGGTTCATTGAGATAAATGGAGAGTTATCATCTCAGTTGTCAAGACACAATTGAAATGAGATCACCAAAAGGTAAACTCTTTCCTCTGAGGGTTCCTTCAAGTAGTTTCAAGAAGCCATTGTGAAAATGCAAATAGAACAAAGCCATTATTCATCATCACTGAAAGACCTGACTACACGCAGACAGATTAGAAGTGAGGATCTTCAGTGCTTTCCCTGTGAGTGAATGTACCTATGCACTATTTTGACCAAACTTTTAGGATAAATTGCACCCTCAAGGCCACAATCTCAACTACTTTAGTATAAGTTTTCTCAGAATAGACACGGCTTCTCTTACATTATAATGTATATATTCCTTTTAATATTTGCATCAACTTGTTTTTATTTAATCTGGCAATTTATAATCCAGTTTTGTCCTGTGGTCAAGTTCTGTATAACACTCTTTCCCCTTCTTGACATAATCAGACCAGAATCTAGTACCTAGAAGTCAAGACTCTAAAGCTTTCTTTAATCTGGGAAACTTTTATTATAAATATAAGGAACTATCACATTACAAAGTGATAACATTTGTGGAAATGGAAAACTATCAACAGCCAGGTAAAAATTATGTACAAGGATAATAAATAATGAAAGTTCAGAAATATATATCTAAAGTTATACAATTACTGTTTCTCTCTCATTGTATAGTTTAATCTTCTATTACACATATTTCATCTCTAGACAGTATAAGACACCCTGAAAACTGCCAGAAGTGATCTCTGAATGCAGAGCAACTAGTGAGCCTAGAGCAGTCATGAGGGTGACACAACTCTAACACCCCTAAATCCCAAGAACATGATTGTTAGTTGCACGATTTCCTGGAAATTATAAATATAATAAAAATAGAACATTTTGAAAATTCAAGGTGATTGATTCTCAGCCTATAGTTGTCACTATATGTGCAAAAGATTTTTATATGCACATGTGAAAATTATTTTCAGAAAACCAAAATCATATTTTTATTGGATTTTGTTGGATTTAGGGAATCCAACAATTTTGTTGGATTTAGGGAATGTGAATGACAGGGGTGTAAATGTAGAAGAAATGGCTTATTTTTGTATTCATTTTATTGCTTTTTATTTTACTGTTGTGGGTTGCAAGAGGGAAAGACATATGTCAGAGAAAAATAAGATAAAATTTGAATTTAAAAATATAGCAACTAGGAAAACTTTTTGCATTGGGGAGCAATGCAAAAAATTGAAAAGCTAATGATGTGCTGTAGAGTGATCGAGATAGAATGTTCTGGAACATCTCCATGGAAAGAGATAGCTCAAATTAGAATAAAATAGTTAAAAAATTAGGGCTGGAGCCATACATAGTACAGCGGGTAGGGCATTTGCCTTGCACGCGGCTGACCCAAGTTCGATTCCCAGCATCCCATATGATCTCCTGAGCACCGCCAGGAGTAATTCCTGAGTGCAAAGCCAGGAGTAACCCCTGTGAATTGCCAGGTGTGACCCAAAAAGCAAAAAAAAACAAAAAAAAAGTTAAAAATCAAAATGCAAATATTAAGATTATCATAAGAATCTTAGAATTATATGGTTATGATATAATATTATATAGTTCTAGGATTCTTATGATAATCTTAATATTTGCATTTTGATGCAATCATTTTAAAATTCCTTTTAAAACATTAGTTATAAAAGGAATAAACAAATAAAAATATAAAAATGGAATAATAAAACTAATAAATATTTTAAAAATTAAAATGGATTATGGTAGAAAACATACATAAAGAAAAAGCAATATATGTTGTCATAATAATTGAGAATTATATTTTTAAACCATGCTTCATCAGCTTCATAAATCCTAAAGAATATTAATAGGAAAGAATAAAGGAAATCTGCTAGTAAGAAATTTTACAGAATTCTATGCTACCAAATAATAGCATATGAATAAATTGAGGCCAAAGAGCTAGTCAATCAGAGACAGGGCTTGCCTCACGTGTGGCTGGCCTGGATTAGAGCCTGGGCACCACATATGGTTCCAGGAGCACTGTAAGGAGTGATTTCTGACCGTTGCAGTGTGGCCCTGAAACAAAACGAGAAAATATGAATGACTGGACTGATTAACTATTATAATAAGAATTACAACTGGGCCTAAAGCAATAACACTCAGGTAGAAGCCAGCCCAGGTTCAATCCCTGGCATCCCATATTGTCCTTGAACACACCAGGAATAATTCCTGAGTATCACCAGGTGTGATACTCAAAAAGAAAAAAGAATATGACTGATTTCTCAGTATCAACAAAGAAGGCAGGGAGACTACAATACATCCTGTCAAAATAATAGGGAATTCAAGTCTCAACCTGTATTCATGCTCCCAAGTAAGTACCCATGAAAATGAGGTTGAATACATATATTTTTAGAAAAAATGTAAAATTTAAAAGTATTTTTATGCATTTTTCTACCACAAATTTTTCTGCCAACAGGGACTTCTGAAGGTTAAGTGGAGGGAAATAATATAATAGGGGAGACTTATATGTAAGACGTGAATGGTTAAAAATTGGTGTTTCTGGGGGTTGAACCATGGTGGACCACATACAAGGCAGCATTTTAACCTCTGCAATATCTCTCTGGTGTCATTCAAGATATTTTTAATTCTTACTATTTTTAAGTGTGTTTGTATTGTTCCATTACAAATATTTAAAATGAGCTGATGAAAGACATTTTCTAGAACATTTTTATTTTGAAACTTCCTTATTACATTTGTCCCCTCCCCCGCTCCCCCCCCCCCCCGTACACACACACATACACACACCTTCCGTACATGCCTATAAATGAGTTATGGTCATGGTGGAAAGTTAAGTACTGGGAGTAAAAGATATTTGTAACTTAGGAGAGTTTTCTTAAAATATTTTTTTCTGAGTTTTTATTTGGAATCGCAGCTGCACATCTACTCTATCCAGTGGATTTAGGACTACCTCTCAAATATGTATTTGCCAGCACTCTTGCTTGTCATGCTTTACATCAAATGACTGTACAAAGTGTCTTATAATGAAGTCCCAGAGCTGTAAACCTGGAGTCAAAGGTAGGCTCACCAGACTTTGCTCCCATTCTGCTGCCCTCCTGGGGCAGAGGAATGACAACAAAGAACAGCCCTGGGGGTCAGGAGAATGGAGCAATCCAAACTGTGATGTCACATACACATACTGAGGCTCAGTTTAAGGAACTGCTAGTGAATGACAGTCCTGCCAGCATAGCAGCCTGGCAAGCTACCAGTGGAGTATTCAATAGCCAAAAACAGTAACTAGTCTCACAATGGAGATGTTATGGCAAATCAATGAACAACAGGACGATAGTGCTACAGTGCTGTCCTAAAGGAAATAGAGATGTAGGGACAAAGTCTGAGCAAAACTTATAAAGCTATTCAGATTACAGAGGTGTAGAGCTTTGTAATGAGTTGTGGCAAAAGAAATACAGACTCCTGGGGTAAATAATATAGAAAGGGCCTCTAAGACTTCAACTTGACAATTAAAATTCTACCCTTTGGCACCTCGTAGGGCCTGGGAATGGTGTATACATGAGGGGGGTGCATAGACTCAGTTGGTTGATCTGAAGGGGGTTTGAGCTGTGCATTATTATACCCAAGGTCAAAACCAGTCCTCTAAGACAAGTGCATAGTCATTTAACATGACAGTTACTTCACTAGCTTTTTAGTTATATCTATACTCGAAATATTTAATTCAAACCACATTTGAGTGCTGTCATGATTTTTAGCTGAATGTTGTAAGTCAGCCCCTGAAAAAAGTTTAATCGTCAGACAAGAAAAAAAGTCAGAAAAAAATAGCACCTAAACTATAGACTTGGCAGCATGAAAGAAGACAGGTGGCTGAGATTTTTCATGCTGAAAGCAGTCTGAAAGGTGACATTGAATACAGGTAATAGAGAAAGGTTTAATTCTCCAATTTAGAAGTGCTACTGAGAACCCAATGTTCCATAGAGCAAGGATCAAAAGTCTCAGCTAAAGGTGGTTTGTATGTATTAAAGACAGGAGGAATTGCTATAAATAACTGGTGGTTTATTGCATGTCATGCTGGAAGGAAGATAATGAAAGCTATATTGTATTCTCTAAGTGTGAAAATAAATCTGGGCTATATGTCTCTTTCGGAGTCCCTGAGGTGTGGGTGTTAAAACATAAATGAATAGTCCTTAGTATTTCTTAAGTGTAAGTTTCCTTTGGAGTTTTTACGATTAAGGACCTGCTTCCGGCCTCCTGGGGGTGATTAAGATATTTGACGACTTTGAAAGGATAGCTAAGAAGACTAAAAATGGAACTGGTAAAAGAATTGGCAGCATTGAGCTAAAAGCTAGAGGGACAGAGCATGATAGAAAATTCAAGATAAAGAGTCAAATGGCCAAATCCAAGAATCCTTTGGTATGAAAAAGTAGAAAGGATTTTTTGGACTTTGATGGGCAGAAGTTGGCACTTTGGGACTGGCCAAGTGGAAATAGCTGTATCCCTAAAATGTAGAAATAGGGGCCAGACCAATAGTACAATGGGTAGGACGTTTGTCTTACATGCAGCCGACCAGGGTTCAATCCTCAGCATCCCTATTGTCCCCCAAGCATCACCAGGAGTGATTCCTGAGTGCAGAGCCCAGAGTAACCCCTAAACATCACCAGGTATGACCCAAAAAGCAAAATGAAAAACATGTAGAAATATCTACATTCTTATAAATCAATGTTATTGAAGAAAACAAAAGAATAAAATAATTGTTTTTGGGAGAATATATTCTGGGAATTTACATGTTAGAAAAAATTATCAGGGAAAAATCAGACTTATTAAGGCCAGAGTTGTAAGAATCCACCAAAAATACCAGTTCGGTGGTCCTCATTGCTATGAGAGAAAGGAGCAGGAGTTCAGATCAATATTCTAAGAGTGACAGAGAGTCTCCTCACCAGCTCGGGATCTAGTCTTATAATAATATCAACAAAGAACAGTCTCACTGACAAATAACATAGATTCAGTGGTTCTGAAAAAAGTGAAAAAGACATAAGTCACCCTATCTTGCCTTAACCAATAAGCAACACAAGATTTTTGTTTTTCATGTTTGATAGTGATGACTTCAAATCTGGCAAACAACTGAAACAAGAAAGGGAGTCTGAGAACTCCGTGGCACTACACTTTATCAGGCCGGGAGAGTGTTTCTCTCAGAGAATGAAAACGTTTCCCCTTTCCCTTCTCTCTGTTGATATTGCAATGGGCAGGAGTTGCATTCCTCTGATTTTTATATTCATGCGCATTCTGGCTCCAGTTCTCACTGAAAGTGGAGCAGAACCAGCAGCTATACTTTCTGGCCATGGTGCCTTGCAGCGTTCACCAGAGTTCCCCTTTGGTCGAGGTGCTGTGTGGCAAGACAGTGTTGGTGGGTCCAGGGATCTCAGAGAGCTGGGCTGTCGGAGAGGAACTCTGCATGGCCATTGACTCCCCGCCTTTCCTCCTACTGCCAAGCACCCACTGAGTGCCATCATGGGGTCCCTGAGAAGTGATCTTAAATGAGAACTGGAGGAAGTAAGCAATCAGTCTTGAGACTGTTCTCATAAACAGCATTTTAAACAAGACAGAGGTAGAAGCAAGACCTGTCTGTGCAAGAATCGTGATGGAAGCCAGGATAGTTGAAGAAGCAACAGTGCAGGGTAGAGTAGTAAGAGAGGCCGTGAGGAAGTGCTGGGAACAGAGCCCGAAGGACTCCCTGGCCAGCACTGTGGATCTGATTACTTAGGAAGCTGGACACCGTAGAAGGGTTCACATATCTAAGTCACAATACATTTTGATGAAACACCAACCTAGTTCTGATGAACTATAAAACAGACATGACCTTCCTTTGCTCAGAACCCTTCTATAGTGTCCAACTTTTTGAGGAATAAGGAAATATAGTATTTAATACTAAACTTTTGGAGGAATGAACTATGAAAATTTAACTATGAAAGTCATAAATGTGTCTTTTTCCTATTGTTAAGTTATTTTTGACCTTTGGACTTAGTAAAATAGGTCCCTGAACTACATTTTAAGACCCTATTCTGGAAAAAGACAAGGTATAGTATGTACAATGATCCTGTTATTTTCTTAAAATCTATGCTGCTATCTCTGATCATAAGAGTAAAGTCTACTTTTTTAGAAAATTTTTATTAGTAAATCACCATGAGGTACAGTTACAAACTTATGAGCTTTCGTGTTTGCATTTCAGTCATACAATGATCATCACTGTAAAATCTACTTTAAATCTAACTAAAACAGAATGAGCAGAGTAAAATCATATTCTAAATATTTATAAAGTCAAATTGCATTCTATGATATGTAAATGTATAAATGTATACATTTACATACATATAAATATTTGTTTCAAAGTGTGAGATTTACAGCAACTGATAGAAAAGAGTAATTCTGAAGAAGTCAAAATGATTTGGGTTAAAAGCCAGTTTCTTTTAATGATTGATGAAAAATTCCCCCACCTAATTTATCCATGACCAAGGGATAGAAATTGAACTATGAAGGCGAGCCTTCCTATAATTCAATGTACTGATAGAGTGTCCAAAGATATTTCAGGTGGAGTGAGGCTGGGCCATGCCTGGCATAGTTCAGGGGCTCTTTCTGGCTTTGTGCTCTGGACCATAATATAGACAAGGGAACCAAACTTAGGTTGGCAACATGCAAGACAAGTGCCTTAACCAGGTGTTATATATCTGGCCTCATAAATGCACATAAATTTGACTTTTGATTCAACTTGAAAGTCATGTTTAAGTGTTTCCAAGCCATTAGAAAGAAATATGAGAGCACTAATTCACACTGAGACAAATCATTTCTAATTCTGTAATTATATTTTTGTAAGTATAATGCAACTTTGAAAACAAAACCTTCATAAAAAAATAAAATGGACTGGAGCAATAACAGCAGGTAGGGCTTGCACATGGCCGACCTGGGTTCAATTCCTCCATCCCTCTTCAAGAGCCTGGCAAGCTACTGAGAGTATCCCGCCCGCAAGGCAGATCCTGGCAAGCTACCTGTGGCATATTCGATATGCCAAAAACAGTAACAACAAATCTCACAATGGAGACAGTCCTGGTGCCCGCTCAGGCAAATCAATGAGCAATGGGATGACAGTGCTATAGTGCTACAGTGCTATTTTGAATTTGTTAAGTACTTTTAATATCCTAACTTTTATACTATTTCAAAATATTGCCTAAGCAAGTTAAGCTTTATTTCAGCAGTCTTTAAAATAAAAATAGCTGAATACTAAAGAGAAGTATATTCTACACGACAGGTTACAATAAAACACACATGTCAGCAAACATAATGCACATGCCATGCTGTACACGTGTGTTTGTGTTTCCTTACAGGCATCATTATTCACTGAAATTCTGCATCAACCTCCCTTGTGCATTCTTTATCTTAAATGTTGAGATCATAATAATGGTCATGTTTTGGAACAATGTTACATGCCTAAAAACAAGAGAATCACAAAGGTTATTAGCAGGCTTGTCGGCAAGAGGATGGAAAACTTAGAGTCAAACAATCTTTGTCAGCTCTGGGTTTTGGGAAGAAGAAAGCAGAATAATGAAAGTCGAATGTGCCTCTTCTGAAGTTGATATCTCTTGTCACAATAGTTGTGACAGAATATATTTCTTCACAGAGTTTGACTTGAGTGCATTTTGTATTTGTCAGGAGATTTTTCTATTATATGTGACTTCTCTTTATCTAACCTTCAGTTCACAATTCCTAGACCTATTTTCTTATTATTTTATAATATTGTTTCTGTTTTCAAACAAAATAAATAAATTTGAAACATGCCATTTAATTTTTTCTTTTACTTTTAAATCTAAGTAGTTTCATAAATTTACTAGTCTATTTTTTTACTTTTATGTTTAAAAAAACAAATTATAAAATAATCAGTATTGTGACCAGCTTGGAAGGACTTTGAAGTCACTTCTGTGCTTGATAAGTGAGATATATCAACAAATTAAAAGTTTTTCTTAGATCCATCAATAGATGAGGTCACAGGGCAAAGACCCTCCTTCAATCAAGAGCCTTGCAAACGTAGAAAATCAGAATTTACTGAAGTAAAATGTCTGCACAAATCAGTGCTGGGTTAAAAAAAAACCTCAACTGTAATTAACAGATTGCTTGAGGCATAGCACTATCACAACAGAGGGCTGCAACATGGGGGCCCAGACATTGGGGGTCCCTCAAATTTTATTCTAGTTTTACCTCCTAGTGGCCATGTTCAAGGCCACTCTCCACACATTTGGACGAGCCTCACTCATGACGGAACCAGCAGAGGAACCCAGATGTGCGGGACCAGGGGCCGAGATCTCCAAGTCTGCTCAGATCAGGACTGGGCCTCTTCCACTCAGATTCCCCATCCCATTTTCCAGTAGCTAGGCGGTCACACCCAGAAACTGCCCCAGGTGCCGTGTAATCCCATCAACAGCCAACATCCAGAGACTAAAACCAAGCTCCTGGAAGTGCAAGGCCCCATGTGGCTGTGCAACATCTGATAGTCTAGTTCTCTCTCTTGGAGAACCTGGCAAGCTACCAAGAGTTTACTGCCCACACGAAAGAGCCACAAGAGCCACGAAAGAGCCTGGCAAGCTCCCCGTGACGTATTCATATTCCAAATACAGTAACAATGATGGGTCTCATTCCCCTGACCCTGAAGAGCCTCTAATGAGGCACTTTGGGGAGGACAAGTAAAAAGAGGCTGCTAAAATCTCAGGGCTAGGATGAATGGAGAACTTAATGGGCCCGCATGAGCAAATCGTTGATTAATGGGATCACAGTGATGGTGACAGTGACCTCTTAGTAAAAGAAGGGAACTAGAGAATCTCTAGTTTCTCAAACTAGTTTACTAGTAGTAAACTAGGAAGTTAAAAGTTTTACCTCCTAATAAAACTAGATAGGAAGGGAGTTGTTTCCAGAACTAGAGAAATTAAAAGAAACCTTAAGATATACCAGAGTACAGCAGGTCCAAGTTTGGATAGTTATTCTCATCGTTGCTTCATTGTATTACTGAATAAATGGAAAAAATAGCTGATGCTGAATGAAATGAAACCATTATGGACCTGATTTTGTTATATATCATGTTTGTTTAAAGTTGCAGTTTTTAAGAAACAATGGAAAATACTAAGAATCTATTGTATACTTTTCATCTTAATGAGGATTGAACCAAAGAGAAACTAAAAAGAAGATCAAAATACTTCAGTGTTACAAAGCTTTATTGATTTGGCAAAAAAATAGTGACTGATTAAATTAATAACAAAAACCAAAATGAAATAGTAAAGGAAAAAATAACAGGACAATAAATAAAAACTATGAATATGACAGATTTTAATCCAGCTACATCAATGATCATGTTGAATGAAAATTGTTTACATGTGCCATATAAAGATCAAAGTTCTCAGGAGAGACCAAAAATTTTTTCCAACTAAATTTTATCTGTCAAAAACTCATGTGAAATATAAAGACACTGGCATATTTGAATAGGAAAAATAAATCATGCAGGTAATAATTAACAAAAATCAGAAATAGTTAATTAATTTTAGACAACACAGTATTCATAGTGAGAAAACTATCAGGAGTAAAGCAGAGTTTTACATTTTAAAGAGTTCTTCTCCCAGAGAACATAATTATTATTCTTAATAGAGCATCAAACTTTCTAAGGCAAAATTGATAGATCTGTAAGGATTAACTGAGGAATCCAGTACTCTAGTTAGAGATATTAGAAGCCCTTTCACCTAAATGTATCTGTCAGTAAGTACACAGCTAAAGTGAAATATTATCAACCAACTGTATATAATGGCATCTATCAAATAATTTATTCACCAACAACAGAAAATAAATCCTTTCATTGTCCATATGGGGCATTCACTATAATAGTCCTATTTATAGACTATTAAAATAATACCTTATTAATATTTTTAAAAATTACACAATGCTTCTTCTCAAGCTATAGTCAAACCCAATTCAAATTAATAACTGATTTATAACTAAAAATCCCAAAATATTTTGATATTAAATTACATCCCTCCCTCTGATAGTGAAGGGGCTAAATAAGAAATCCCAAGAAAATCTTTAAAATTTTTTTAATTTATTATTTTTTATTTTTTGGATTATTCAATAGTGCTAAAGTTTGTGGCATCAATGCACAAAATTATTGCACCCCACCACCATCAATGTGCCACTATCCTCCACAGTATCTTGATGTCACTTCCATTGAGATTTTATCCTTCCTCACCACTCCCACCCCTCACTATTTGCATCTTTTATAATCGAAGACTAAAGATTTGTTGTTCAATAGAGTTTATTCCCTTGAGTTGTCTCTCTGTAGGTCATGGATGAATTGTCATCTGGTATTTGTTATTCTACATCTGACTTATTTTTCTTAGCATGATACTTTCCAATTCAATTCACATTGTAGTGAAATATAATATTTTATCATTTCTTACAGATGCACAGTATTTTGTTGTGATGCATACCATAATTTCTTTAAGCATTCATCTGGTTTTGGATATTTCAGTTGTTTCCATATCATGGCTACTGTACTAAGGGTTTCAGTAAACACAGGAATGCATATCTTTCAAATTAAAGTTTATGTTAACTCTTGTCTTTATGTGTTTTGAGGATAGAGGTTGAATCACTGGATTGTATGTGAGTTCTTTACTTATGGTTTTGAATTTTGCATACTGTCTTTGATATTTTATTTTCTTTATTGAATAACCTGAGATATACAGTTACAAAGTTGTTCATGATTGAGTTTCTGTCATACACTGTTCGAACACCCTTTACCAATGCTCATATGCTGCCACCAATGCCCAAGATTCCCTTTTGCCTGCTTATCTTTGCCCATCCCTGCAGCCTACCTCTATGGCAGACACATTGCCTGTGTCTGTCTGTCTGTCTATCTGTCTGTCTCTCTGTCTGTCTGTCTGTCTCTCTGTCTCTGTCTCTGCTCTGTCTCTGTCTCTGTCTCTCTCTCTCTCTATCTCTCTCATTTTCCTTTTAGGCATTGTGCTTTGCAATACTGTTACTGAATTTATTTTTACCTTCTTTCAGCACTAAGTTAAGTTTTCATCCAGAGTGATCACTTCAAACTTTCTATCATTGTCATAATTATTGATCCCTTCTCTGCATACCCCCTCCCACTTGTGGAAATCTTCCTACCAGGAACCAGTCCTCCTGGCCCTTGTTTCTATGTCTTTGGGTATTGTTCACATACTATGTTTTATTTTTAATCCCATAAATGAGTGCAGTCATTCTAGATTTGTCCCTTTTACTCTGGCCAATTTCATTGAGCATGATACTCTCCATGTCCCTTTATGTCAATGCTGCCTTTAGTAGATTTCAAACAAGAATGACATTATCTCAAAAGTGAATACTGGTTCCTTTTTAAAAAATCATATTTCTTCCTGCACTGCTTGTTTCTATATTTTTCTTATTTAATAATCTGGGAAGGCATCATGTTTACTCATGGCTTTTGCTCAGGGAACACTATTGGAAATGCTAAGAGACAATATACAATGCCAGGACTTGAACTGGGGTTGGCCTCATGCAAAGCAGTGTCTTACTCATTTTTTAAAATTTTTTTAAATTTTTATTCATGTATTTATTTATTTTTATGTTAAATAAATTATTTATTTTTAATTAGTGAATCAACATGAGGGTACAGTTACAGATTTATACATTTTTGTGCTCATGTTACCCCCATACAAAGTTCAAGAACCCATCCCTTCACCAGTGCCCATTCTCTACCACCAGAAAACCCAGCATCTCTCCCACCCTCCCCAGTCCCGTCTCGCCCCACCCCACACTGCGACTATGGCAGGGTATTCCCTTTTGATCTCTCTCTCTGATTAGGTGTTGTGGTTTGCAATAAAGGTGTTGAGTGGCCATTGTGTTCAGTCTCTAGTCTATATTCGGCACACATCACCCTTCCCCCCATGACCTCCGACCACATTTTACTTGGTGTTCCCTTCTCTGAGTTGCCCAGAATGAGAGACCAGCCTCCAAGCCATGGACACAACCTCCTGGTACTTACTTCAAATCTTGGGTGTTAGTCTTATAGTCTATTATTCTATGCTCCACAGATGAGTGTAATCTTTCTATGTCTGTCTCTCTCTTTCTGACTCATTTCACTTAGCATGATACTTTCCATGCTGATCCACTTATATGCAAAGTTCATGACCTCCTTTTTTCTAACAGCTGAATAGTATTCCATTGTATAGATGTATCAGAGTTTCTGCAACCAGTCATCTGTTCTAGGGCACTCGGGTTTTTTCCAGATTCTGGCTATTGTAAACAGTGCTGCGATGAACATATAAGTGCAGATGTCATTTCGACTATACTTTTTGGCTTTTCTGGGATATATTCCCAGCAGTGGTATTGCCGGGTCAAATGGGAGCTCAACCTCTAATTGTTTGAGAATCGTCCATATTGTTTTCCAAAAGGGCTGAACCAGTTGGCATTCCCACCAGCAGTGTAGAAGGGTCCCTTTCTCCCCACATCCTCTCCAACAGTGGTTGCTTTTGTTCTTTTGGATGTGTGCTAGCCTCTGTGGTGTGAGGTGGTATCTCGTGGTTGTTTTGATCTGCATTTCTCTGATGATTAGTGATGTAGACCACTTTTTCATGTGCCTTTTGGCCATTTGTATCTCTTCCTTGATAAAATTTCTGTTCATTTCTTCGCCCCATTTTTTGATGGGGTTGGATGTTTTCTTCTTGTAGAGTTCAACCAGTGCTTTATATACCATTGATATCAACCCCTTATCTGATGGGTATTGTGTAAATATCCTTTCCCATTCTGTGGATAGACTTTGTATTCTGGTCACGGTATCTTTTGCGGTGCAGAAGCTTTTTAGTTTGATGTAGTTCATTTGTTGATCTCTGTTTTTACTAGATTGCTTAGTTCTGTGTCATCTTTGAAGATACCTTTATCTTCAATATCGTGGAGGGTTTTGCCGACCTTGTCTTCAATGAACCTTATGGTTTGTGGTCTGATGTTGAAGTCTTTAATCCATTTTGATCTGACTTTTGTGCATGGTGTCAGGTCCAGGTCTAAGCCCATTTTTTTGCATGTAGTTGTCCAGTTGTGCCAACACCATTTGTTAAAGAGGCTTTCCTAGCTCCACTTCACATCTCTTGCTCCCTTATCAAAGATTAGATGATCATACATTTGAGGTTGTGTGTGGGGATATTCCACCCTGTTCCACTGGTCTTCAGCTCTGCCTTTGTTCCAGTACCATGCTGTTTTAATTGTTACCGCTTTGTAGTAGAGTTTAAGGTTGGGGAGGGTAATGCCTCCCATCATCTTTTTCCCAAGAATTGTTTTAGCTATCCGTGGGCATTTATTGTTCCATACAGATTTCAGGATTGCTTGATTCATTTCTTTGAAAAATGACATGGGTATCCTTATAGGGATCGTGTTGAATCTGTATAATGCTTTGGGGAGTGTAGGATGACATTACTTTGTCCTCTCCCCCCTTGCCACAAGTAGCTTGTCCCGGTTTTCCCCCGGAATTTAGGCTTACCCCAGTCTCATCCATCAAGGTGTTCCCGACTCTCTCCCATCCCTTTGTTTAGCTATAATCACTTCTCTATGCTCTCTTCCCCAAAACAGTTAATCCGAGGCTTTCCCTTAATCTGACTCTGCTAATTTGTAAGGTCAGACCTTCCTAGAATACTGAATTTATATTATATGTTACTATTGCCTTTCTCCACTTCTTGTGCCTTTCGAATAATTTGCTTTAAAGCACTGTCCTTTTTGTATAGACAGAAGAAGACAATATTATGTTTTTATAACTTGGGAATTAATTGGCCTTGAATATTATTCCCTCCCGGGCATCTGCTTTCTCCACTTAAGCCTCAGTTGCCCTCAGTTCCTAGCACCCCAAAAGCAGGATCCCAACAAGGGACAGAAAGGATCCAGGGCAAGCAGTGAGTTATGTGCTACCCTGGCATCGAGATGGGCCTGGCCAAAGAGCCTAATTCTTAACTATAAGTTAAGAGCTTGATCATAGACAAATGCTGTCATGATCCAAAAGTAATGATGAGACTAGGACCCTGCTAGGGATAGGAAAGACTGATCTGGCCTGAGCACTGTAGTCTGAGATTGAGATGGCCCCAGGAGAGCAATTCCATAGCTTTAATGCATCTCTTATTGTGTCTGTACAAAATGATTAATATTATGAATCCTTATATGTTTGCTGGCTGAGGAGAAGAGAAACACACTCATGGGACTCCGCCCTTGGGTGGATCCTCCTGCTGAAAGAGAATCAAGTCCTAGGAGAAGCATCCCCTAAGGGAAAGGACTTTACCCTATTGATTGTGACCACACCAAGGTGTACACCCCAACCCCCTCATGCTGGGGAGATTTAACTAGGCTGTAAGAGTGGGTTGGAGGCTAGATCCAGAGATCCAGAGAGAGATCCAGAGCCGGGAGAGAAGCAGAGAGAGAGAATGAAATAAACTGATCGAGCAACCATTTTGGCCTTCTTCCTTCCATTGCTTGCCCTTCACCGACAGCACACACAGTGGTTCCAGGGCACCGAACACGGGCAGTGATACAGAGCTGCCCGGAGAGCCTGCAAGTGCGTGTGCCCCTCGGTGAGCTTTAGTTTTTTACAGGGGAGTATTGCCATTTTGACAATGTTTATTCTCCCTATACATGAGCAGGGGATATGTTTCCATTTCCTCATGTCCTCTTTTATTTCATGGGGTAGGGTTTTATAGTTTTCTTTGTAGAGGTCCTTTACTTCTTTAGTTAAGCTGATTCCAAGGCATTTGATTTTCTGGGGCACGATTTTGAACGGGATTGCTTTTTTCATGTCCCTTTCCTCTGTCTCATTGTTTGCATATAGGAAGGCCATGGATTTTTGGGTATTGAATTTATAGCCTGCAACTTTACTGTACAGGTCAATTGTTTCTAAGAGTTTCTTAGTAGAGCTTTTAGGCTTCTCTAGGTATAGTATATTATAGTCTGCGAATAGTGAGAGCTTGATTTCTTCCTTTCCGATCTGAATCCCCTTAATATCTTTTTCTGCCTGATGGCTATTGCTAATACTTCCAGTAGTATATTAAAGAGAAGTGGTGAGAGTGGGCATCCTTGTTTTGTCCCCGATCTTTGAGGAAAGGCCCTTAGTTATTCCCCATTGATGATAATGCTTGCCATTGGTTTGTGGTAGTTGGCATTGACTATCTTGAGTAAAGTTCCTCCAAAACCCATTTAGGTGAAAGTTTTTGTCATGAATGGGTGTTGGATCTTGTCAAATGCTTTCTCTGCATCTATTAATATGATCATATGGTTTTTATCTTTACTTTTGTTGATATGCTGGATTATGTTGATTGATTTCCAAATGTTAAACCATCCTTGCATCTCCGGGATGAATCCCACTTGGTCATGGTGTATGATCTTTTTGATGATTTGTTGGATTCTATTTGCTAGTATTTTGTTGAAGATCTTCACATCGGTGTTCATCAAGGATATTGGTCTATAGTTTTCTTTGGTAGTGGTGTCTTTGTTTGCTTTTGGTATTAGGGAGATATGTGCCTTGTAGAAACTGTTCGTAAGGGTTCCTGTCTTTTCAATTTCCTGGAAAAGCTTGAGGAGAACAGGCAACAAGTCTTCTTTAAATGTTTGGAAGAATTCGCCAGTGAATCCGTCTGGACCTGGGCTTTTGTTTTGGGGGAGACTGTTGATTACAGTTTCAATTTCCTTGATATTTATGGGCCTATTCAGATATTTCAAGTCTTCTTTGTTCAGTCTTGGGAGATTGTAGGAATCAAGGAATTCGTCCATTTCTTTAAGGTTCTCTTGTTTCGTGGCATACAGACTTTCAAAGTAGTCTCTGTTGATCTTTTCAATCACCTTGGTTTCTGTTGTGATGTCCCCCTTTTCATTTCTGATTTGGTTTATTAGGGTTTTCTCTCTTTCTTTCTTTGTGAGTCTTGCTAGCGGTTTATCAATCTTATTTATTTTCTCGAAGAACCAGCTCTTTGTTTCATTAATCTTTCGGATTGTTTTTCAGGTTTCCATATCATTCATTTCTGCTCTAAGTTTTACTATTTCTTTCCTTCGATCTGGTTTGGGTTCCTTTTGCTGGTCCTCTTCTAAGATCTTGAGCTGCGAAGTCAAGCTATCTATATAGGCCCTTTCTTCCTTTCTGAGGAATGCTTGCAGAGCTATAAATTTTCCCCTTAACACAGCTTCAGCTGCGTCCCATAGGTTCTGGTAGCTTGAGTCTTCATTCTCAGTAGCTTCGAGGTATCTCTTGATTTCTTCCTTGATTTCTTTCATGACCCACTCATTGTTCAATAGTGAGTTGTTTAATTTCCAAGTGTTTGATTTGGTTCTCCGTGTCTGTGCATGTTTAACTTCCATCTTCAGTGCATCATGGTCTGAGAAGTTAGTTGATACAATTTCTATCTTCACGATTCTATTAAGGTATAATTTGTGACCCAGAATATGGTCTATTTTGGAAAATGATCCATGTGCACTGGAAAAGAATGTGTATTCTTTCTTTTTGGGGTGTATAGCCCTGCATAGTTCTATTAGCCCTGTCTCTTCCATTTCTTCCTTCAGAGCCATTGTTTCCTTGCTGAGTGTTGTTCTTGTCGATCTATCCAGAGGTGATAAAGCAGTGTTGAAGTCTCCTACTACTATCGTGGTGCTAGTTATGTCTTCCTTAAATTCTGTTAGGAGTTCTTTTAAGTATTTAGCTGGTCGTTCATTAGGTGCGTATACGATTAATAGTGTGATTTCTTCCTGTTGTACATATCCCTTGATGAATAGGAAATGACCTTCACTGTCCCTTCTGATCTTTTTCACCCTGAAATCTATGTGGTCGGATACTACTATGGCCACTTCCGCTTTTTTGAGGGAGCTGTTTGCTTGCAGGATTGTTTTCCAACCTTTCACTTTGAGTCTGTGTTTGCTCTGACTGTTCAGGTGTGTTTCTTGTAGGCAGCAGAAAGTTCGGTTTAGTTTCTATATCCATTTTGCTACTCTGTGCCTCTTGATTGGTGCATTTAGACCGTTATCATTAAGGGAAATTATTGTCATGGGATTTTGTGCCAGCTATCTGTAGGGTTTGTTATTCTTGTAGGGTTTTTCTTTGTCTTATAGTAGCCCAGGGGCTACTATACTAGCCAAGGGGCATGTGCACTCACGGGCTCTCCAGGCGGCTGTCCCACGACCCGCGTTTGGTGCTCTGGAACCCCTGTTTATGGGCTGGATCAGGACAGCTGTTGACCAAGGACAGGCTAAGGAAGAACGAGGACCAAGTTGGTTGCTAATTAGTTACCGTTTATTCAATCTTCCATCTTTCTCATCTCCCGCACTCCCAGCTTTGCCCTCTCTCTCGATTTACTGCAGCCTCTCTGGATCCCCTTTACTAGTCTCTCCCCCTACCTGTCTCTCCCACCTTGCCCTCTAGGCAGGTAGCAAAATCAACATAAGAAAGCCCTTCCTGAGGTCAGCCAGGTTCAAAGGGAACACTACCCAAGGGTATTCCAAAGCCATTCCTGACTCTTAAGGTGTTTTTCTCCTTTCCTTAGTCTAAACACTCATTAACATCTTTATACTAGTCATTTTTATATGGACATAGCAAGAGATACATTGAGGCTTGCAAGGCAGCTCTCCTGGCAACATCTTGCCACAGACTCAGACTACATCACTCAGGCCAGATTAATCATTCCTATCCCTAGCAGGGTCTGAATCTAGTTATCACTGTTTGGATCATGACAGCATTGGTCCATGACCAAGCTCTTAACTTATAGTTAAGCATTAGGCACTTTGGCCATGTCCATCTCAATGCCAGGGTAGCACACAACTCACCACTTGCCCTGGGTCCGTCTCATCCCTCGTCAGGACCCTGTTTTGGGGGTTGCTAGGAAGTAAGGGCAGCTGAAGCTTAAGTTGAGAGATCAGATGCCCAGGAGGAAAATATTGTGTAGAGTCAAATGACTACCAGGTTACAAAAGCATGGCATTTGCTAAGTCTTCCTGTGTCCATACAAAAAGGACATTGCTCTGAATAAACTATGCAGAGGACTCAAGGAGAGAGAAAAGCAATATTTACAAGTCAACATAACACTAAGAAAGAAGTTACAAATAAACAAAGGAATGGGAGCACTGTGATGGAAGTAACCCAATAAACCTAAACTACCTGAGGCTATGTAATACTACAGCCTCCCATCATCTTTTTCCAAAGAATTATTTTAGCTATCCGTGGGCATTTATTGTTCCATATGAATTTCAAGATTGCTTGATCCATTTCTTTGAACAATGTCATGGGTATCCTTATAGGGACCACGTTGAATCTGTATAATGCTTTGGAGAGTATTGCCATTTTGACAATGTTGATTCTCCCTATCCATGAGCAGGGGATATGTTTCCATTTCCTCATGTCCTCTTTTATTTCTTGGAGTAGCATTTTATAGTTTTCTTTGTAGAGGTCCTTTACTTCATTGGTTAAGCTGATTTTGAGGTATTTGATTTTCTGGGGCAAGATTGTGAACAGGATTGCTTTTTTCATGTCCCTTTCCTCTGTCTCATTGTTTGCATATAGGAAGGCCATGGTTTTTGGGGTATTGATTTTATACGCTCCGACCTTACTGTACAGGTCAAATTGTTTCTAAGAGTTTCTTAGTAGAGCTTTTAGGCTTCTCTAGATATATTATCATATTGTCTGCAAATAGTGAGAGTTTGATTTCTTCCTTTCCTATCTGAATGCCCTTAATATCTTTTTCTTGCCTAATGGCTATTGCTGGTACTTCCAGTACTATATTAAAGAGAAGTGGTGAGAGTGGGCATCCTTGTCTTGTGCCTGATCTTAGAGGAAAAGCCTTTAGTTTTTCCCCATTGATGATAATGCTTGCCATAGGTTTGTGGTAGATGGCTTTGACTATCTTGAGGAAAGTCCCTCCTATACCCATTTCAGTAAGAGTTTTCATCATAAACGGGTGCTGGATCTTGTCAAATGCTTTCTCTGCATCTATTGATATGATCATATGGTTTTTATCTTTGCTTTTGTTGATATGATGGATTATGTTGATTGATTTCTGAATGTTAAACCATCCTTGCATCCCCAGGATGAATCCCACTCGATCATGGTGTATGACATTTTTGATGAGTTGTTGGATTATACTTGCTATTATTTTGTTTAGGATCTTCGCATTGGTGTTCCTCAAGGATATTGGTCTACAGTTTTCTTTTTCAGTGGTGTCTTTGTTTGCTCTTGGTATTAGCGAGATATGTGCCTCATAGAAACTGTTCGAGAAGGTTCCAGTCTTTTCAATTTCCTGGAAAAGCTTGACGAGAACTGGAAACAAATCTTTTTTAAATGTTTGGAAGAATTCACCAGTGAATCCATCTGGACCTGGGCTCTTGTTTTGGGGGAGACTTTTGATTACAGGTTCTATTTTTCTATTTTCTATTTCAGTTTTTTCTCTTGTGGTCACCCCCTAGGAGTCTAATTCACTCTAGAGCCATTTTGAGATCTTTTGCCATTATTTGTTGTTGCCTATATGCTTTCTGCAGCTCATCTTCAAGCTCACTGATTCTGTCCTCGGCTGTAGCCATTCTCTTATTGAGGGCTCCTACGGAGTTTTTTATTTCATCTACCGATTCTTTTAATTGTGTTAGTTCTGTTCGTAGCTTTGAAATTTCTGCTCTCATTTCCTCCTGGATTATTTTGGTGGACCATTCCAATGCTGCATCCATATCCTCCCTTAATTTATTGGATGTTCTTTCAATGCTTGCTTTGAGTTTGTGAACCATCTTCACGATTTCCTCTCTGAATTATTTATCTGAGAGGAGATTGTATTTCTGGGAAGTCCTGTGGGTTTTCTGAGATCCTCTCTTCCATCTCTACTGACAGTGGGGATTTTCACTGTTTCTTTATGTTGTTATGGGCTTTACTGTCAGGCGCTCCACCTTAGATTGTGAAGGGCCTCAATTGAAGACGTAGGGCTATAATCTCTTTAAAAAGGTATTTTTTTGCAGCTTGATGTGTTCACTGATAGTGTTTTTGAAATTAGGATGGGATAGGCTAGTTGACAATTAGCATATAGTGACTAAGATGAACAGGGTATTCTTCAGGGGAATAGGTTATACTGATTGTGACCAAAGCTCGATGCTGGAATGGGAGAAATAACTGCGGTCGAGTAAGTGGCCGCCGCTCCAGAAAGAGGCCACGCCCCCTTTTGAGACCATGTCCCCTGATGTGGGAGCACGCCCCTAACAACCAGTGTGAGGAGACCAGTGATGCTGAAGTGATGGCACTGCCTGTGGCCTGGAAGTAACAGGTAGCAGTTGATGGGGATGCACGGCTGGATGGGAGGGAAGTGCGCAGGGATCTACGGGTACCTGTGTGAGGAGACTGGCGATGCCTGTCTTACTCTTTATATTATCTGATTGGCTGTGTTTTCATCTTTTTTATATATGTTATTCTCATTGGTGTGAGAAGATATTTCGCTGTTGTTTTTAGTTGCATTTCTCTAATAATATGTGACAATGAACACGTTTTCATGTGCCTATCCATGTCTCTTTTGGGGAGTTTCTGTTCATTTTGTCTCTTGGAAGGGAGGTAGTGATGGAGCTATATGAGTATTTTATAAATGTTGGGTATTAGCACTCATCTGATGTGTTTTGTGCAAATAAATTTTTCCATTCAGTAGTGTTTTTGTTTTTTGGCCCAAGATTCTTTTGCCATGAAAAACTTTAAATTTTATCTGGTCCCATTAAATTTAAATTTTATTGGTCCCATTTATTTATATTTCTTTTTGTTATCTTTGTCTCTAGAGTCCCTGAAGATATTTCTGAGGTCTATATGAAGAGAATCTTGCCTATATTTTCCACAATAACTTTGATGAATTATGGTATAATCTCAAAGTATTTAATCTGAGTTAGCTTTGTGAATAATCTGAGAAGTGATTCCAATTTAATATTATTTTCACTTGAGACATCCAATTTTCAAAGCTGGACAAGCTACTGAGAGTATCTTGCTCACACAGGAAAGCCTGGCAAGATAGCCATGGCACATTCAATATGCCAAAAACAATAACAACAAGTCTCACAATGGAGACGTTACTGGTGCCTGCTTGAGCAAATCGATGAGCAATAGGATGACAGTGATAGAGTGATATGCTCATTCCACTTATATATTTTGGTCCTTAGTCAATAACTTAAATATCTGAGGTCTTATTCCTGGGCTCTCAATACTCTTGCATTATTCTTAGAGTCGACCTTAACACCAGCACTACACCATTTTGATCACTATGACTTTAGAGTACATTTATTCATGATTTTTATTTATATGTTTATTCAGGTTTTTGTTGTTGCTGTTGTTTTGCTGGGGGAGGCAAGACCTGCTGTGTTCAGGGCTTACTCCTAGCTCTGTTCTCAGAGATCACTCCTGGTGGTGCTTTGGTTTCCAAATGGGGTATTAGGAAGTAAAGCTGGATCAGCCACATGCAAGGCAAGTGGGCAAGTGCTCCAGCTCTAGTATAATGCCCTCTGTACCTACAGGACACCTGAAAATCAGGAAATGCAGTACCTTTGATGTTATTTAAGCCAGAATTGGTTTGGTTATTTGGTGAGTTTCAAGGTTCCATAACATTTAGTAGTGTTCTTTTCAATGACTTTGAAGAATATCATAGGAGTTTTAATAAGGATTGCATTGAATTTACATAATGAATACTTTGTGTAAAATGATCATTTTGATAAGATAATCTTTCATGACTATTTTTGTGATCATAAACTATTTTATACTTCCTGATGTTCTCTTCTATTTCCTTCAAAAGTGACATAGTTTTAACTCGGTAATTCTTTCACATCCTTTGCTAAGTTGATTTCTGACTGATATTTGCAGAAACCATTTTGAGTGGAGTTTAAAAAAGCATTACTTCTAGTTATTATTTGTTTTTTTTTCCTTTCCTACCTAAATTCTTTTTTTTTTTTTAATTAAATTTTACTGAATCACCATGTGGAGGGTTACAAAGTTCTCAGGATTATGTCAGTTATACAGTACTCAAACACCCTTCCCTTCACCCGTGCCCATATTCTATCACCAACCACCCCATTATACCTCCCGCCCCCTCCCACCCCCCCAGTCCCCGCCCTTGTAAGTGATAAGTTTCACTTCGTTTACGCTTTATCTTGGTTACAGTCCATGTTTCAACACATAATTCACTATTGTTGCTAGGGTTTCCCCCCAAAAAAGAGAACACAGTCCCACTGTCAAGGAAGCATTTGATGGCTCTCCATTGCTGAGAATGTAGAGATATTAAGTCCCGCTGTTTGTTACATAACTTTTCTATTTTTTCCCCCCTCGTCCTGCGCCACTGAGATCACGCCTGTTTAGTAATCACCACGCTGCCTGACAAAGGGAAAACAAACCAAAAGAGATAGTTATTTCCCGTCATCAGCCGGCGTGGGGCTCTGGCTTAGTTGATAGTCTGGTAGAATGTCTGCAAGCAGTTTCTGGAACCAAAAGTAATACGCTGGTATCGGCCCCGGCTCAAGATTCCACCAGCGTCCCGCTGTTCCAAGTACATAATAATTTATTCCCTTGTATCCGATTCCCACGCCACCAGGTCCGTGTCAGCTTAATGGACATCATACTATGGTTAACGCCACGCTGCGTTTCTTCCCGAGAAAGAAGGATATTTCTTCTCAGCCGGCGTGGGGATATGGCTTAGTTCAGTCTATAGAGATGGCTACCACTTTGGTGGCCTTCAATATTTCAGCAAAAGACTTACTATTCTTGTTAGGATTTCCCACCAAAGTCCGACCCGTTAAAAGGGAACCATTTCATATTGGTGATGATTAAATGACAATAGGTTGCGCGGCCATGGCAGCAGCCTTGCGGCTTTGAATTTCTGTATAAAGTCCAGGAAAAGTACAGCCAGAAATTACACGTCGCTACAAACTTTAACCCTATTATGGTCCCCCCAAAGTCCAACCCATTACAAAGGAACCATTTCATATTGCTGATGATTAGATGATATTAGGCTGCCGCGCGGTTTTGGATTTCTATATGAAGTCCAAGGAAAATTCTTTTGGTAATTGCATCACTCGCTGGCAGCGCCTGGGCCAGAAGCTCCCAGCACACAGTTTGGAGGCATTTTGGGGGCGCCACTCGTGTCCAAAGTGGTTCAGTTGCCTCCGGGGTCGATCTCGCGTGGGGCGGCAAAGGCTCTAGTTATTATTATTTGTATATAGAAATGCAACTGATTTTTTTGTATTGATTTTGTAAACTGCTTCTTGGCTATATTGTGTATATATGTTTCTAGAGTTTCATTAGAGTTTTTATGTATATCACCAAGGGTAACCTTGCCTGAGGCTGACCTGGGTTCATGGCCCCCGCACCATATATACTTCCCTGAATACTACCAGGAGTGATCCCTGTGCACAAAACCATGATTAAACCCTGATGTGGTCCCAAAACCAGAATAACCAACAAAAAACAAGTCACATCCAAAATAAGCAAAATAAAAACAAAAGAGTATAAAGTTTTGAATTAAAAAATAGGAAATCAGTAGAGAAATTTAATGACATGAAAATCTGGTCAATAAAACTGATAAGTCCCCAGAATTGTGAGTGAAGAGAGATGATATGAATTACAATATTGGAAATGAAAGCTCTCTCTTCAGTCTTAAAAGAGAGATATTTCTATGAATTCATTAAAAGCTAAATAATAAAGGAACAATATATTGTATAATCTAGATGAAGTGTGTTCATCTGTTAGAAGTATAGTCTACCCACCAGACCAGCACAGCACCCCTGCAGGCCCCAGCACCCCGGTTTCTGGCCTCAGGCACCGCTTCCCCAATAGGTTACTGGGGGAGTGTCCTCTACGCCAGGGGAGATGGCTTCAACAGAAGAGATGTGGCCTCCTGTGGGGCTGGCAGTAGTTATTTCCCCCTTCCCTGCTTTGCGGACTTAGGTCAAAATCTATATAACCCATTTCTTTGAAGAACACCCTGGCCATCTCAATCACTATATGCCCATTAGCCTATTCTAATTTCACAAAAACTGTCAGTGAACAATAGAAGCCGCACAAGCCCTTCATAAAGAGAGCATAGCCTCATGTCTTCACTAGAGCCCCATATAAACAGGAGGAGCGCCTGAGAGTAAGGAAGTATTCTAGAAGGGGAAAAAGGCTACCATCTTCAACTTAGCTCATCCAGAATTCCCTCGTGCAGCACGAGGGATTAGGGATAGAGAACTGGAAGTTTCCAACTCTATAGCTCTATAACAATATGAAGAAAGAGCGAAAATCCCCACCACAAGGAGAGAATGAAGAAAAGATTCCAGAAGCCTCAATAGGGGTTACACACAAATACAACTTCTCAGATAAAGAATTCAGAGAGGAAATCTTGAAGATGGTCAACAAACTCAAAGCAACCATGGAACAGACATCCAAAAACTAAGGGAGGATATGAAAGAAGCACTGGAATGGTCCACCAAGAAAATACAGAAAGAAATGAGAGCAGAAATTTCAAAGCTATGTACAGAGTGACACAAATAAAGGAATCGGTAGATGAAATAAAAAACTCAGTAGGTGCCCTCAACACTAGAATGACAACAGGCAAAGACAGACTCAGTGAGCTTGAAGATGAGCTGCAGGAAACTTACAGGCACCAACAAATAATGGCAAAAGACCTCAAAATGGCTCTAGGGCGAATCAGAGTCCTAGGGGATGACCTCAAGAGGAACTACATAAGAATCACTGGAGTACCAGAAGCACAGGGAAGTAATCCCAATGAAAAAACCACAGTTAAAGACATCATTGCTAAGAAATTCCCAGAGCTGGAGGATGCAGGCATCCAGATCCAAGGAGCCAAAGGGTTCCAGCTGAAAGAGACCCTAATAAAAAGACTCCAAGGTATATCATAGTCAGAATGATGGATGCCGTGGATAGAGAAATAATACATTAAGCAGCAAGATCAAAAAAGGAAATAACAACATAAGAGCAACCCTTAGATTTATAGCAGACCTATCAGAGGAAACCCTCCAAGCCAGAATACAACGATGGGATATAGTGAAAGAACTCAATGAAGTGAATGCCTCACCAAGAAAACTTTATCCTGCAAAACTCTCACTCAAACTCTGAGGAATGATACACAATTTCATGGATAAACAACAGCTCAGGAACTTCAAAGACTCAAAAGAAACTTAAAAGAACGACTAAAGCCAATACTGTAAGACAAGGAAAAACACTACAAGAACAACAAACCCTACAGAAAGAAGGCACAAAGCCCCATGACAAGAATCTCTCTCAATGTCAATGGTCTAAATGCACCAATCAAGAGACACAGAGAGGCAAATAGATTTGGAAACTAAACTCAATCTTCTGCTGCCTACAAGAAACACACCTGAACAGTCAGAGCAATCACAGACTCAAAGTCAAAGGATGGGAAAACAATCTTGCAAGCAAACAACTCCCTCAAAAAAGCCGGGGTGGCCATACTAGTATCCAACAACATAGATTTCAGGTTAAAAAAGATTAGAAGGGACAGCGAAGGTCATTTTCTATTTATCAAAGGATATGTACAACAGGAAGAAATCACACTCTTAAACGTATAGGCACTTAATGAGTGACCAGCTAAATACTTAACTGCTAACAGACTTTTAGGAGGATATTGCTATCAGCACAATAGTAGTCGGATACTTCAACACCACCTTATCACCTCTAGGTAGATCAACAAGAACAAAACTCATCAAGGAAACACTGGCTCTGAAGGAAGAAATGGAAGAGAGAGGATTAATACACCTATATAGGGCTTTACACCCCCAAAAGAAAGAATACACATTTTTTTCCAGTGCACATGGAACATTTCCCAAAATAGACCACGTGCTGGGTCACAAAACATACCTCAATAGAATTGGGAAGTGGAGCTGGAGCAATAGCACAGCGGGTAGGGCATTTGCCTTGCACACGGCCGCCATGGGTTCGATTCCCAGCATCCATATGGTCCCCCGAGCACCGCCAGGAGTAATTCCTGAGTGCATGAGCCAGGAGTAACTCCTGTGCATCAACGGGTGTGACCCAAAAAGAAAAAAATAGAATTGGGAAGATAGAAATTTATCAACTATTTTTTTAGACCATGATGCACTGAAGATAGTAGCTAATCACACACAGATGCAGAGAACCAAATAAAACACTTGGAAATTAAACAGCTCAGTCTTGAACAATGAGTGGTTCAGAAAGGAAATCAAGGAAGAAATCAAAAGATAACTCAAAACAAATGAGAATGAAGACACAAGCTACCAGAACCTATGGGATGCAGCTAAAGCCATGTTAAGGGGAAAATTTATATCTCTGCAAGCATTCCTCAGGAAGGAAGAAAGGGTCTACATAGATTTCTTGACTTCACAGATCAAGATCTTAGAAAAGGACCAGCAAAAGGAACCCAAACCAGATCGAAGGAGAGAAATAATAAAACTTCACAGATGATATGATACTATATCTAGAGAATCCTAAAGCCTCTACCAAGAAACTCTTTGAAACGATAGAGTTGTATAGTAAAGTTGTAGGCTATAAAATCAAAACCCAAAAATCCATATCCTTCCTATTCACAAATAATGAGACAGAGGAAAGAGACATTAAAAAAGCAATCACATTCACAATCGGGCTCCAGAAAATCAGGTACCTTGGAATTAGCTTAACTAAGGAAGGAAAGGACTTCTACAAAGAAAACTATAAAACAGTACTCCATGAAATAAAAGATGACACGAGAAAATGGAAACATATCCCCTGCTTATGGTTAGGGAGGATCAACATTAAGAGAATGGGAAGATGTGAAGCAGACTTGAAGAAAGCATTTGTAATTCTCATTTGAAAAAGACCATCGTACCAAAAGATGCAATGAACTCTTCAAACTGAATTCATTAAAAATTACAATTCAAATGAAAAATGGGTCAAAGATATTAAGAGACATCTCACTAAATATGCTCATGATAAAGAAGCATATAAAACTGTGGCATGCCATGCGCCATCAGGGAAATGGACATAAAACAAAAAGACCGATACATGCATATGAGAATGACCAATGTCTGGAACACTGACAATACCAGATTCTAACATGTAGTAAGAACACTAATTCATTTATTATGGAAATATAAAATGATACATCCATTTTAAAACATATTTTGAAAGTTCCTTGCAAAAGTAAATAAATCTTACCCCCCAAAATCTATCTCTCAATCCCTCTGATATTCATTTAAATGTGTAGAGAAGCTACATGATTTATCTCTCACTTGAGAGTCTATTGTTTCCACATAAACGCCCCCTGCTGGCGTCAGTAGATTTGTTACATAATTGGTGATAATTGGAAGCAGTCTCAATATGGATATACTCCTTTATAACTTAATGGTTAAAATGTGATATATCCATATGGTATATCCATATTTTACTCTACACTAAGCAGAAATTAGCCCAATGCTTAGATAAAACATTATTAAATATTAAATGTAAATCTTTAATTAAAAAAGCTAATCTTTAAGAACTACACACTGTATTATCCCAATTATTTGACATTTTGAAAAGAAAAAACTGTATAATAAAATTATCAATGTTCAGGATGTATAGGAGAAAGGTACATAAATTGGGAGAACACAAAGACTTTTTAAGGCAGAGAAATTTTCTATTGAAATACATAAATGTCATTTTACATTTGTCAAACCCATTGAATATACAGCAAGGTTTAGCAATAAGGCAAACACCGGAATTTAATAGTCAATATCAGTTCATCAATTATGGTGGCACTATTCTGTGTGGAACATTGATAATGTCGGAAGTATATTTATATACTATATATTTACATATATTTGTACTCATGCATATATATACATATATAACATATATAGGGGTAGGGGGTATGTATGAAATCTTTGTAACTTTACTCAGTTTTGCTACAAAGCTATAAACTGTTTTAAGAAAAAATGAAATGAATTGTTATCACCTACAATAAAATATCCTAACATTCTTCACAAAGAATCACTTTGCCATATAATCCGCTATGAAAACTCAACCCAGAAAAAATGAATAGGGCATTTATAACCACTTTAAGAAACCTGTCATCAGATTACTATGATTTTTATGATATCCTGAAGTTAATTTCCCTAATGGATTCAGTTCCCTGATGTAACTGAAATTTTCATGCCATTTGTAACAATGGAGTAATTAACTGGTAGTGAAATTCAACATGTAACTTACACAGAAGGAGACAGTATTTTTTTCCACAATATTTATGGGACTTTGAAGTAGATTATAGAAATTGACAGGGTGTCTCTAACAATTGGTTGCAAGTGTTGTTATTTATTAAAATACTGTTTCTTTCTGTTTTTCAACCATTTTTACCTACATACAAACACCTGGTCTCAGACCCAAGATTATCAGTTAAGGTTGTCTCGGACCCAAGCTTGTTACTGTAAGTTAAGCAGCAATAATTGTTTTGCATGAACAGGCAGAAAAGTTCTATGGACTGGCACTGGTCCATGATCTGGGGTTCCATTGCAATGGAACTGTGTCAGGAAAGGATTTAGAAAGTTACGCATGTGACAGCTATAGCATGCTTTCAAGCAAGTTCAAGAAATAATAGTTTTGAAAGACAAGTTTAATGAGAGTTAATGCTGTTCTCCAGAATAAGTTGTAAATTTAGGGAAATCATTTAAATAACTCTATGAAGAAAAGTATGTCTGCTTGTCTACAAGTTTGGTCAAATTTGTCCACCTTATTCTCATAAAGCATCTGACTACTTGAGTTATTCTCCAGCTTTTTTTTTTTTTTAATTTTATTGAATCACCATGTGGAGGGTTACATAGTTCTCAGGATTATGTCGGTTATACAGTTCTCAAACACCCTTCACTTCACCAGTGCCCATCTTCCATCACCAACCCCCCCAGTATACCTGCCGCCCCCTCCCACCTCCCCAGTCCCAACCCTTGCACATGATATGTTTCACTTCGTTTACGCCTTATTTCGATTACATTCCATGTTTCAACACACAACTCACTACCGTTGTTGGGGTTTCCCCCAAAAGAGAAAAGCAGTCCTATTGCCAAGGAGGCATTTGATAGTTCTCCATTGCTAAGAATATAGAGATATTAAGTCCCGCTGTTTGTTACATAGTTTTTCTTTTTCCCCCTTGCCCCGCGCCACCGAGTTCACGCCTGTTTTAGTAATCTCCACGCTGCCTGACAAGGGAAAAAAAAACCGAAAAGGATGGTTATTTCCCGTCATCAGCAGGCGTGGGGCTCTGGCTTAGTTGATAGACTTGTAGAGTATCTGCAAGCAGTCTCTGGAACCGAAGGTCTTGCGCTGGTATCGGCTCCGGCTCGA
Organism: Sorex araneus; assembly: GCF_027595985.1. NCBI lineage: Eukaryota > Metazoa > Chordata > Mammalia > Eulipotyphla > Soricidae > Sorex > Sorex araneus. Next base: position 289,461,623 of record NC_073313.1, on the reverse strand, counting down.
GATTCCACCAGCGTCCCGCTGTTCCTTGTACATAATTTTTCCCCTTATATCCCATTCCCACGCCACCAGGTCTGTTTGCTTAATGGACATCACACTGTAGTTGATGACACACCGCGTTTCTTCCCGAGAAAGAAGGAAATTTCTTCTCAGCCGGCGTGGGGATATAGCTTAGTTCAGTCTAGTGAGATGGCTACCACTTTGATTGCCTTCAATATTTCGGGTCGCCGCCCCCGCCCCCTGGGGACTCCCGCAAGCGCGCTCACGTCCTGTTTTGGCTGGATCGGCGTCTCCGTTTTGCGCTCAGGAAAACCGCGGCCCCTGCGCTGTGCTCAGGAGGGAGGAGTTGAGAGAGAGACAGGTTAAAAGAATTGGGGGATGCCCGGGTCCCACAGCTTCAGCACGCCGTGGGGTCTCTGGTCCCATGCCGGAATTAGTTCAGTGGGCTGCTTGGAGTCCGAGGGCGCTCCCTCGGGCCCCTCCATCATGCTCCTTCCACAGCCGGGTCCAAAAGGAAGCACACGTGGGGAAGGTGGGTTTAAGTATCTAACTGCGGTGGGCGGGGGTCGCCGCCCCCGCCCCCTGGGGACTCCCGCAAGCGCGCTCACGTCCTGTTTTGGCTGGATCGGCGTCTCCGTTTTGCGCTCAGGAAAACCGCGGCCTCTGCGCTGTGCTCAGGAGGGAGGAGCTGAGAGAGAGACAGGTTAAAAGAATTGGGGGATGCCCGGGTCCCACAGCTTCAGCACGCCGTGGGGTCTCTGGTCCCATGCCGGAATTAGTTCAGTGGGCTGCTTGGAGTCCGAGGGCGCTCCCTCGGGCCCCTCCATCATGCTCCTTCCACAGCCGGGTCCAAAAAAAAGGCTATTCTCCAGCTTTTTCCAGCTAAAAGATATAAGGCAGCAAGACTAGTAAATTATAGATAACAATCCTAGAACCCAGAATATTTGCTCTTGCAATAATTAATACTGTTTGTTAGGTGTGGAGAAATATTAGGTCTTTTATCACTATTATAAATAAAAGCGTTTCTGATCTTCCAAATGTGGTTGAGTGAGGAAAAGGCATGAGAATAAAAAACAGAATAAAGAAAGTGAAAGACAGATATCACCTAAACATTAGTGATGATACACATTTCAGTATAGCTACTTTTTTGATAGCACTTAAGATCAATTAGTTTTATTATTCATTGTGGAATTCACATCATCTTATATAATTATTCCAAACCCGAAGGGAAAATATAAAGATGAATTTAAATAGAACCAAAATGTTCTGAGACAAAAAAATTAGGTAGTGGCTAGACACCTATTTAAATGTTTATGCCTAGAGACTGATGCTATATTGCATTTAAATGGTACAGCAGAAAAAAAAGTAAAGAAATGAGGAAATTTTAATGTCATGGAGACAAAATTATCTGAAAATTTAAAGCAAAATACTTCTTTAATTAAAATATATTCTCCAAAATGCAAGCAATATGTGATTTTAGTAAATTGCATTTCCTAAGCTAATGCAATTTAATTATTCTTCCCACTGTTTAACAATTTTTTGCTTTGCATATTTGTGTTTATATTTAAGGGGGGCACCCAAACAGTGTTCAGGAAGCCCCAAGAGTCCCTTCTAGAAATCCTCAGCACTGGTCCAGTATTTCAATGTAAGCCCTAAAGATGTACTACCTGGAGTTAGTCAAGCTCCTCCAGCCCCCATAACTGTCCTAGCGGTGCTCAGAGACCCCCAGAAACATACTGAAGGTCCCGAGGACCCCCCAGAACTGTACCCAGCAATACTCCAAGACCATATAATGCCCAGGTCAGACACAGGTATTTTTATTTTTGTGTCACAGCTGGTGATGCTCAAGGTTTACTCTTGGCTCTGCACTCAGTGGTCACTCCTAGCTGCCTTGGGGAACCATCTGTGGTGTCAAGGATGGAACTTGGGGCAGCAGCATGCAAGGCAATCAGCAAAGCACACCCCCTGCCCCTGGCTGTATTATCACTCCAGCCCCTCACACTCAGGTCTTATTTCCTGTTACATCTCTCCAACCCACTGCATTTTGTAATATAACTAAATTATAAAAACCGTATGATTTGATTAGTTTGGATATGCACACACATATACATATATAATTAAATTAAGATAAATATATTATTACATGTTCAAGTCTCTTTGTGTCCAATTCTTATAGTTGAAACACTAGGCCTGATCATTAAATAATAGAAAAGATATAGTGCATGCCTGAAACTATTATTAACAGTGTTGCATGTTGTGTGAATACATTTTTAAAAGAATTTATTTTAATCTTATGTGATTTGGATGATTTTTCTTTGAAAGGACTGGAGCGATAGCACAGAGGGTAGGGAGTTTGCCTTGCACGCGGCCAACTCGAGTTCGATTCCTCCGCCCCTCTCGGAGAGCCCAGCAAGCTGCCAAGAGTATCCCGCCTGCATGGCAGAGCCTGGCAAGCTACCGGTGGCATATTCAATATGCCAAAAACAGTAACAACAAGTCTCACAATGGAAACATTACTAGTGTCCACTTGAGCAAATCAATGAACAACAGGAGGACAGTGCTACAGTGTTTCTTTGAAAACACTTGGAACTTTTGAGGTTATTTTTGTTTTATTATCGAATCACTGTGAGATACAGTTCCAAAGCTTTCATGATTGAGTTTCAGTCATACAATGATTGAACTCCCTCCACCAGTGTTCATTTTCCACCACCAATGTCCCCAGTAACCCCACCACCCCCATCTCAGTCCTTCCCCTGCCTCTATGGCAGACAATTTTTCTCTTACTCTCTCCCTACTTTGGGATTATTTTTTTTCTTTTTTTCTTTTTTTTTTTTTGCTTTTTGGGTCAAACCCAGAGATGCTCAGGGGTTACTCCTGGCTTTGCACTCAGGAACTACTCCTGGCGGTGCTTGGGGGACCATATGGGATGCCGGGGATCGAACCCGGGTCGGCCGCGTGCAAGGCAAACGCCCTACCCACTGTGCTATCGCTCCGGCCCCACTTTTGGATTATTTTTTTTAAATTTATTTATTTTTAATTAGAGAATCACCGTGAGGGTACAGTTACAGGTTTATACACTTTTGTGCTTATACTTCCCTCATACAAAGTTCGGGAACCCATCCCTTCACCAGTGCCCATTCTCCACCACCCGTAAACCCAGTGTCCCTCCCACCCTCCCCAATCCCATCTCCCCCCCACCCCACCCTGCCACTGTGGCAAGGCATTCCCTTCTGTTCTCTCTCTCTAATTAGCTGTTGTGGTTTGCAATAAAGGTGTTGAGTGGCCGCTGTGCTCAGTCTCTAGCCCTCATTCAGCCCGCAACTCCCTTCCCCCACATGGCCTTCGACTACAATGTAGTTGGTGATCGCTTCTCTGAGTTGACCTTTCCCCGGAACGTGAGGCCAGCCTCGAAGCCATGGAGTCAACCTCCTGGTACTTATTTCTACAGTTCTTGGGTGTTAGTCTCCCACTCTGTTATTCTATATATCATAGATGAGTGCAATCTTTCTATGTCTGTCTCTCTCTTTCTGACTCATTTCACTCAGCATGAAACTTTTCATGCCCATCCACTTGACTACAAAATTCTTGACCTCCTTTTTTCTAACAGCTGCATAGTATTCCATTGTATAGATGTACCAAAGTTTCCTCAACCAGTCATCCGTTCTGGGGCATTCGGGTTTTTTCCAGATTCTGGCTATTGTAGACAGTGCTGCGATGAACATACATGTGCAGATGTTGTTTCGATTGTACTTTTTTGCCTCTCTGGGATATATTCCCAGCAGTGGTATTGCTGGGTCAAATGGGAATTCAATATCTAATTTTTTGAGAGTCGTCCAAATTGTTTTCCAGAAGGGCTGAACCAGTCGGCATACCCACCAGCAGTGAAGAAGGGTCCCTTTCTCCCCACATCCTCTCCAACAGTGGTTGCTTTTGTTCTTTTGGATGTGTGCTAGTCTCTGTGGTGTGAGGTGGTATCTCATGGTTGTTTTGATCTGCATCTCTCTGATGATTAGTGATGTAGAGCACTTTTTCATGTGCCTTTTGGCCATTCGTATTTCTTCCTTGGTAAAGTTTCTGTTCATTTCTTTGCCCCATTTTTTGATGGGGTTGGATGTTTTCTTCTTGTAGAGCTCAACCAGTGCTTTATATACCATTGATATCAACCCCTTATCTGATGGGTATTGTGTAAATGTCCTTTCCCATTCTGTGGATAGTCTTTGTATTCTGGTCACTGTATCTCTTGCGGTGCAGAAGCTTTTTAGTTTAATGTAGTCCCATTTGTTGATCTCTGTTTTTACTAGATTGCTTAGTTCCGTGTCACCTTTGAAGATACCTTTATCTTCAATATCGTGGAGGGTTTCGCCGACCTTGTCTTCAATGTACCTTATGGTTTGTGGTCTAATGTTGAGGTCTTTAATCCATTTTGATCTGACTTTTGTGCATGGTGTCAGGTCAAGGTCTAAACCCATTTTTTTGCATATGGTTGTCCAGTTGTGCCAGCACCATTTGTTAAAGAGGCTTTCCTTGATCCACTTCACATCTCTTGCTCCCTTATCAAAGATTAGATGGTCATACATTTGGGGTTGTGTGTAGGGATATTCCACCCTGTTCCATTGGTCTACGGCTCTGCCTTTGTTCCAGTACCATGCTGTTTTAATTGGTACTGCTTTGTAGTAAAGTTTGAGGTTGGGGATGGTGATGCCTCCCATCATCTTTTTCCCAAGAATTGTTTTAGCTATCCTTGGACGTTTGTTATTCCATATGAATTTTAGGATTGCTTGATCCATTTCTTTGCAGAGTGTCATGGGTATATTTATAGGGATCGCATTGAATATGTATAATGCTTTAGGGAGTATTGCCATTTTGACAACATTGATTCTCCCTATCCACGAGCAGGGTATATGTTTCCATTTCCTCATGTCCTCTTTGATTTCATGGAGTAGCGTTATGTAGTTTTCTTTGTAAAGGTCTTTTACTTCCTTGGTTAAGCTGATTCCGAGGTACTTGATTTTCTGGGGCACGATGGTGAATGGGATTGCTTTTTTCATGTCCCTTTCCTCTGCCTCATTGTTTGCATATATGAAGGCCATGGATTTTTGGGTATTGATTTTGTAGCCTGCAACTTTACTGTATAAGTCTATTGTTTCTAAGAGTTTCTTAGTAGAGGTTTTAGGCTTCTCTAGATATAGTATCATGTCGTCTGCAAATAGTGAGAGTTTGATTTCTTCCCTTCCTATCTGGATGCCCTTAATCTCTTTTTCTTGTCTAATAGCTATCGCAAGTACTTCCAGTACTATATTGAAGAGGAGTGGTGAGAGTGGGCATCCTTGTCTTGTGCCTGATCTCAGAGGAAAGGCCCTTAGTTTTTCCCCGTTGAGGATAATGCTTGCCGTAGGCTTGTGATAGATGGCTTCGACTATCTTGAGGAAAGTTCCTCCAAACCCCATTTTGGCGAGGGTTTTCATCATGAAAGGATGTTGGATCTTGTCAAATGCTTTCTCTGCATCTATTGATATGATCATATGGTTTTTATCTTTACTTTTGTTGATATGCTGGATTATGTTGATTGATTTCCGAATGTTAAACCATCCTTGCATCCCTGGGATGAATCCCACTTGGTCGTGATGTATGATCTTTTTGATGAGTTGTTGGATCCTATTTGCTAGTATTTTGTTGAGGATCTTCGCATCGGTGTTCATCAGGGAAATTGGTCTGTAATTTTCTTTCTTAGTGGTGTCTTTCTTTGCTTTTGGTATTAGGGAGATATGTGCTTCATAGAAACTGTTTGGGAGAGTTCCTGTTTTTTCAATTTCCTGGAAAAGTTTGAGGAAAACAGGCAATAGGTCTTCTTTAAATGTTTGGAAGAATTCTCCAGTGAAACCATCTGGGCCTGGGCTTTTGTTTTTGGGGAGGTTTTTGATTACCGTTTCAATTTCCTTAACATTGATGGGTCTATTCAGGTATTCCAGGTCTTCTTTCTTCAGTGTTGGGAGATTGTAGGAATCAAGGAATCCATCCATTTCTTTTAGGTTCTCCTTTTTTGTGGCGTAAAGACCTTCAAAGTAGTCTCTAATGATCTTTTGAATCTCACTGGTTTCTGTTATGATGTCCCCCTTTTCATTTCTGATTCGATTTATTAGAGTTTTCTCTCTTTCTTTCTTTGTGAGACTTGCTAGCGGTTTATCAATCTTATTTATTTTCTCAAAGAACCAACTCTTTGTTTCATTGATCTTTCGGATTGTTTTTTTGGTTTCGATGTCATTAATTTCTGCTCTAATTTTTATTATTTCTTTCCTTCGGTCTGGTTTGGGGTCCTTTTTCTGGTCCTTTTCTAGGGTCTTGAGTCGTGAAGTCAAGCTATCTATGTGGGTCCTTTATTCCTTCCTGAGGAATGCTTGGAGAGCTATAAATTTTCCCCTTAACACGGCTTTAGCTGTGTCCCATAGGTTTTGGTAGCTCGTGTCTTCATTCTCATTTGTTTCTAAGTATCTTTTGATTTCTTCCTTGATTTCCTTCTTGACCCACTCATTGTTCAACATGGAGTTGTTTAATTTCCAGGTGTTTGATTTGATTTTCCGTATTTGTGGGTGGTTAGCTTCTATCTTCAGCGCATCGTGGTCTGAAAAGATGGTTGATACAATTTCTATTTTTCCGATCCTATTGAGGTATGTTTTGGGGCCCAGTACATGGTCTATTTTTGAAAATGTTCCATGTGCACTGGAAAAGAATGTGTATTCTTTCTTTTTGGGCTGTAAGGCCCTGTATAGGTCTATTAGGCCTCTCTCTTCAATTTCTTCATTCAGAGTCAGTGTTTCCTTGTTGAGTTTTGTTCTTGTGGATCTATCTAGAGGCGATAAGGCCGTATTGAAGTCTCCGACTACAATTGTGCTGTTAGTGATGTCCTCTTTGAAGTCTGTTAGGAGTCGTTTTAAATATTTAGCCGGTCGTTTGTTAGGAGCATATACGTTTAAGAGTGTGATTTCTTCCTGTTGTACATATCCCTTGATAAACAGAAAATGACCTTCGCTGTCCCTGTTGATCTTTTTCATCCTGAAATCTATGTTGTCGGATACCAGGATGGCCACTCCAGCTTTTTTAAGGGGGTTGTTTGCTTGGAGGATTGTTTTCCATCCTTTGACTTTGAGTCTATGTTTACTCTGTTTGTTCAGGTGTGTTTCTTGCAGGCAACAGAATGTTGGGTTTAATTTCCGGATCCATTTAGCCACTCTGTGTCTCTTGATAGGTGCATTTAGGCCATTGACATTGAGAGAGATTATTGTGATGTGGTTTTGTGTCATCTTTCTTTCTGTGGGATTTGTTGTTCTTATGGGGCTCCTCCTTGTCTTACAGTAGCCCCTTTAGACCTTCTTTCAAGATTGGTTTTGAGTCTATGAAGTTCCTGAGCTGTTGTTTATCCGAGAAATAGTGTATGGTTCCTTCGAGTTTGAGTGAGAGTTTAGCTGGATAAAGATTCTTGGTGAGGCATTCATTTCGTTGAGTTTTTTCACTATGTCCCACCATTGTCTTCGGGCTCGGAGGGTTTCTTCTGACAGATCGGCCGTAAATCTGAGGGGTGCTCCTTTGTATGTGATTTCCCTCTTTGACCTTGCTACTTGTAGAATTGTGTCTCTATCTACAGCATCCGCCATTCTGACTATGATATGCCTTGGAGTCTTTTTATTTGGGTCTCTTTTTGCTGGCACTCTTCGGACTTCTTGTATCTGGACGCCTGCCTTCTCCAGCTCTGGGAATTTCTTAGTGATGATGTCTTTGACTATGTTTTTTTCATTGGGGTTACTTCCCTGTGGTTCTGGTACTCCAATGATTCTTATGTTGTTCCTCTTGAAGTCATCCCCCAGGGCTCTGATTCGCTCTATAGCCATTTTGAGGTCTTTCGCCATTATTTGTTGCTGTCTGTAAGCTTTCTGCAGCTCATCCTCAAGCTCGCTGATTCTGTCTTCGGCTGTAGTCATTCTGCTGTTGAGGGCATCTAGTGAGATTTTTATTTCATCTACCGATTCCTTTATTTGTGAGACTTCCGTTCGAAGGTTTGAAATTTCTGCTCTCATTTCTGCTCTCATTTCTTCCTGTATTTTCTTGGTAGACCGTTCGAGCGCTTCATTCATCTCCTCCCTTAATTTATTGGATGTCTGTTCCATAGTTGCTTGGAGTAGGTCGACTCTCCTCCAGATTTCCTCTCTGAATTGTTTATCTGAGAGGTCGTAGATGTTGGGAGACTCTTTTGAGGTTTCTAGTATCTTTTCTTCTCCCTCTCTTCGTGGAGGGGATTTTCGCTGCTTCTTCATATTGTCACGGAAGTGCAGAGTTGGAACCTTGTAGTTATTTATTCCTCTTCCTTTTTGTGGGAAGAAGGGGCTCCGATTGTGCTAAACTTCCCTTATTCACTGATAGGTTTTATACTGTCAGCCTAAGCTAATGGCTATTTTGCGTAAATGTTTGAGATCGCAAAAGTGAGTTTTCAAAGGAATACACAGTACCGATTGAGCTGAGGTAGCAAAGAATAACTGCGGCCGCGTTAGCGTTGGCTGCTCTGAGAGGAGGCCACGCCCACTTTTAGACCCCGCCCACTAAGACACAGGCCACGCCCCCAGTGTCTTCCTGTTGATGGGGGGACGGGAGGGCATGGCCGAGGGATGGTCCTCGTACCTGATGGACGTGCGCAGTTACAAGCCGGTTCGGGAGACGGGGTGCGCAGGGCGAGCAGGGAGTGACTTCAGAAACTCGGGAGACGCAGACGGCAGCGGGAAGTGGGGGAAAAGCTGGATTATTTTTAAGTTAATATTTAACTGTTTGAGTTTGAGCATAGACGTCATGAAAATAAAATTAACAATACTATTAAATATTTTTGTTTGTTGGGCCACTCTCATTAGTGTTCAAGGTTTAGTCCTGGCTCTGCACACAGAAACAACTCCTAGGAACTTGGGGAGCCATATGGGATGTTGGGAATCCAACTCAGGTTGGCCACATGCAAGGCAAGTGCCTCACCCACATCTTTCTGGCCCCTATTAAATCTTTTTGAGAAACTGCCCCAGCAGTGCTCAGAGGTCCCTTCCAGCTATTTTAAGTCTTGCTGCCTGAGCCTACAGTTCTTCAGCCCCAGCAACAGGGTGCATCTGGCACTACTTGGGAACACGGAGAGCCCAACCCACGTTGGGCCTCACACAACTTAGACATGCTTGTGTAGAGCTAATGGCTACTCTCAGAATTGTCATCCACTGCTAGGTATTTTTTTTTTAACTGTGATTTGTTTGTTTTGTAAATTTGATGTAATATTTTTTCAGTGCATAAATATTTATGCAGCTAACCAGCAGTAGCTGCGTGATGTGTTGTATGAATGCACTCACTAAAGTATTTTAATATCATTAAAGTATTACGTATCCTTTTAATGGTTCATTCTCAAAGTTTGACTTTTCTGATAATATCATGACCCTACTTTTTAAAACATTGGCATTCCTTAGTGTGTTTCAATATTCCTGGTTTTGATTTGTTTTAATCTAAATAAATGCCTTTCTCAGAAGGATATTGTTTTTGCATATCAATAAGAAAATTGAATTTTTTTAAAAAAGAACACTACTAACACTTATATTGATTTCCAAGATATTTTAGGTTTTAGTTCTTTCACTTAATTTGTGATATTTGTTTTTAAAATTACTATTTTTTAACTCTTAAATTCTATATTCTATATTTTCTTCTCTTGTTTCCTCATAATATAATGAAAAATATTCATTGATTTAGAAATAACAGATATTTTATGCATTTATCAAATTAAAATTTCAATATACTTATTATAAATATTTGATTTATCACCTTGAATTAAATCACCTATTTATTTTCTTCCTGCTCAAATAGAAAATTCACCAAATTCCACAGAATGGCACCTCTCTGCTTAGATGTATCAATATTATCATTTCTTTGTTATCTAAGTTTAAACAGATATATTTTCCTAATTAGTAGAAAATAATTTCTTTATCATAACAACACATTTTTTATGTTCATATATTGGATTGTTACATTTCATTCTAAATAGCTTTTTCAAAAATGGTAAATATAAGCTCTTTGAGTTCATAAACTTTTGAAATATTATTAACATTGCCTCTAAAGTAATATTTTAGGCTATGTATGATGCCCAAACCACTGTCCTAAAGTTATTGCACATGGTATAGCATTTAATATTATATGATTAAGTATTGTTATCCCAAGAAATACAAAGTGAGGTTGAGGTAATCAAAGTGCAAAACTATAATTTATGATCCTGTAATTACAAATTTTCCTAATTATTGGTAGAATTCACTTCATTTTTCTGAGAGTGCATTATAATGCTCCAGTTTCAACTGTAGATCTGAAAAAGTCTTAATTTGTTGACTTCTAGATTACTTTTTGCATATTTATACAAACAATTGATTTAACATACTCAGTAGGTTGTTTTATTTTTAATAGGTCTATGATTTTCATTTATAGTATGATATGTCCCAAAATATTTTTTATTTTGCTTTCAAAATTTGAGACACATACATTTTCTTGATTTGTTAATTTTAAAAAAGTTAGCTACTGTTCAACCCCAAATATGAAATATGAGAATATAAAAATAACTGAGATATCACTTGTCATCTCTTTCTCCTCCTCCGCTTCCTTTTCCTTACTCTTTTTCCCTTTCTCCTCCTCTATCTTCTTCAGTTCACTGTTGACAATTATTGATCTTTTTTGGTTAGCAGCTGAAAAACTCCAGTCTTTGCTTTTGTCTTCATATGATTTATTTTCCTTATCTATGTCTGCTGGAGTGATAGCATAGCGAGTAGGGCGCTTGCCTTGCACGCAGCCAACCCAGATTCGATTCCTCTGCCCCTCTCAGAGAGCCCGGCAAGCTACCTAGAGTATCTCGCCCACACGGTAGAGCCTGGCAAAGCTACCCATGGCGTAGCTTTGATACGATTCGATATGCCAAAACCAGTTACAACAAGTCTCACAATGGACATGTTACTGGGGCCTGCTCAAGTAAATCAATGAGCAACGGGATGACAATGATAGTGACAGTGATCTATGTCTACAAAGACCCTGCTCATATTTATAAATGTAAGAAACAGGATTTTGACTTATGTCTCAGGGTACTCACTAATCTACCACACAAATCTAAAATTTTAAAATGCTAACACTAGTATTAATGATAGTAATCTTCATATCTCCTATGTGAATGCTATTTTTCCTGTTCGTTATTGTATTTTCCCTGCACTTTTCCTTTGATGATATCATTTCAATAACCAGCAATGTGGTTGCAGTGCTTGCAAGGAGCCGAACACTGCTTTAACTGGAGGCCACAATTTTATTTTTTTAATTTATATTTAACTAAAATATTTTAAGACTTCTCCTCTGGTTTTATCCTTAACCCATTTGTTATTTTATAGCATTTTTGTGCTACTAGTTTCAAATTTATGATTCAAAATATATTTACTATGATTGTTGTTCTTAATTTCAATCAGACTGGTTTAGGACTCAGAACACAGAAATGTTCCATAAAAATTATCGCTTATTCTGTGTCCTTCTCCTGAAGAAAGCTTTTATGCAAATGTAATATGGATTATCCTGTTAAGGATTTTGTCTTCTATAACCTTGAGTTTGTTTTTATAAAGTATTTATTTTGATATGGAGACCACAACTTATTCCTGGCTGTCTGCTCAGGGATAACTCCTAGAATTGCTCAATTGAACATAAGGGATGCCAGGGATCATTCTGCTTTCACCATTGCACCGTCTCTCTGATCTTATTTTAAAAATATATATTGCAGGCTTATTCTCTTTTATGTACTGTCAATTTTTGCATTATCAATTTAAAATATTTTGTGTTCCTTTTATATTTCATATTATTTTGTTTTTAGACACCAACTATAATTGTGAAATATTCCTGATAATATTATTGAGCCTGAAATTTACTTTGACAACACTTATTAATTTTATCTCTCTTAGAATTATATATTATATGTTTTTTTGCTTATTTCATATTTTCATATTCACAGTAGATTTTTGAATGCAGCACAGTTTTATAAGTATGGACTTATAAGTTATATTAAATTTGTGGAGAAAACGGTCTTATTACAAGTTTTATTATGAGTACTTTTTCTGCCCAACCCAGTCCATTTGAATTTCAAGTACATTCATGTTTCACTTAAAACTATTCTAAAAATTAATAACATCACTTTCTACATAATTTTTCCTGTGTCTTTAATTTTGAAATGTTTATATTACTGGATGTTAAGTTTGCAGTGACATGTGAAGTTTGTAGTGACAAACTGATGTTTGAAAAACTACATTTCTTTAGTTTATCTCTTTTTGTATTATTTTGCTCCTTTTAATCATTAATTGCCAAACTATTTTCTTTATTTTTGGTTCCCTACCATTTTATTGTTTATACATATTCAGAAATAAAAGTATATTAGTGGAATGATAAAGAATATCACACTTTTACTAAATCATCTCATTCCTAATTATATTAGATTTTATTGAATCACTGTGAGATAGTTACAAGATTTCATGTTTGGGTTACAGAGTGTCTCAGGGTCTGTTCCTCAACCTCCCCTTGTTTCCTTATCATGGTACTATCAGTTCTCTAGATCAGTTCACAGATACCATTGTTTTGAACCACTATCATTCCTTAAACAGCTTTTTTTTAACCCACTCATGAGAGAGATCACTCTGTAACTCTCCCTTTTTTTCCTGGCTGGCTTCACTCAGTGTGACACTGTCCAGTTCCACCCAAATAGCAGCTACTTAAATGATTTTATCTTCTCTTATAATCTAGTAGCATTCCAGTGTGCCTTTACATCAGAGTTTATACCATCTAATAGTTTATTTTACATATACATATGCATACATACATACAGATACCTGTTCTTCGACACTTGGTTATTTCCAGATTTGGGCTACTGTCCATAGTTTTAATTTTTTATATTTGTCTATTTTATCTGGCAAAAGTAGTTTTTATAATTTGTCTTTTTATTCCTTGAATTAAAGGAATCTGAGTTTGTTTCTCAAAATGTTAGTTTCTCACTAATTAGTTTCTCATTGATGTTACTTTACTTCTCAACAATTTTTTTCTTTTTTTAAAAAATTTTTTGAATCACCCTGAGATAGTTACAAGCTTTCATGTTTGGGTTACAATCACACAATGATCAAACACCCATCCCTCCACCAGTGCACATTCCCCACCACCAACATCCCCGGTATATCCCCCCTTCTCCACCCCCCACCACCTGCCTTCATGGCAGACAATATTCCCCATACTCTCTCTCTACTTTGGTGCATTATGACTTGCAACATAGACACTGAGATGTCATCATGTTTCGTCTATTATCTACTTTTGGCACACATCTCCCGTTCCAACTGATTCCTCCACTCATCATTTTCGTAGTGATCCCTTCTCTATTCCATCTGCCTTCTCCCCTCCACTCATGAAGCAGGCTTCCAGCTATGGGGCAATCCTCCTGGCCCTTGTATCTACTGTCCTTGGGTGTCAGCCTCATGTGCTGTTCTTTTATACTCCACAAATGAGTGCAGTCCTTCTGTGTCTGTCCCTCTCTTTCTGACTCATTTCACTTAGCATGATACTCTCCATGTCTATCCATTTATAAGCAAATTTCATTACTTCATCTCTCTGAACAACTGCATAGTATTCCACTGTGCGGATGTACTAAGTTTTTTTAACCAGTCATCTGTTCTAGGGCACTTGGGTTGTTTCCAGATTTTGGCTATTGTGTACAGTGCTGCAATGAACATAGAGGTATAGATGTCATTTCTATTGTGCTTTTTTGCATCCTCGGGATATATTCCCAGAAGTGGTATTATGGGGTCATATGGAAGCTCAATTTCTAGTTTTTGAAGTCAACAATGTTTTGCAAAATGTTGTGTCTCAAAACATAAGTTTGTTTCTCAACAATCTCTTATGTCATTAAAAAATATCCTATTAAAATTTGGATAAAAACTGCAAATGTCTGCATCCTCTCTCATTTTACTCATTTTATTCACATCATTGGAAGATTTCTATTTTTTGGTCCACCAATATAGAGAATAGGTCGATATGTATCTGTGTATAGATGATATATGCAAAGGAGTGTGTAAAAAAATAAAGCACGCCGATGGGCGTGTGCACTCGCGGGATCTCCGGGTGGCTCTGTCTCACCGCCCGCGTTCGGTGCTCTGGAACCATTGTGTATGGGCTGGATCGGGACAGCCGTTGGCCAAGGACCAGCAAGGGAAGAATGAGGACCAAGCTGGTTGCTGATTAGTTACTGTTCATTCAATCTTCCATCTTTCTCATCTCCCGCACTCCCAGCTCCGGCCTCTCTCTGCATCAACTCCAGCCTCTCTCTCTTCTCTCTTCTCTCCTCCTACTTGTCTCTCCCACCTTCCCTCTAGGCTACCCCCAGCCAATCAACATAAGAAAGCCCTTCCTGAGGGCAGGGCATTCCAAAGCCCTTCCTGACTCTTAAGTTTTTTTCCTTTCCTTAGTCCAAACACTTATTAACATCTTAATACTAGTTATTTTTGTATGGACACAGCAAGAGATACATTGAGGCTTGCAAGGCAGCTCTCCTGGCAACATCTTGCCACAGACTCAGACCACAGCACTCAGGCCAGATTAATCATTCCTCACCCTAGCAGGGTCTAAATCTAGTTATCACTGTTTGGATCATGACAACTCACCGCTTGCTCTGGGTCCGTCTCGTCCCTCATCAGGACCCTGCTTTTGGGGGTGCTAGGAAGTAAGGGCAGCTGAGGCTTAGGTCTACAGAACAGATGCCCAGGAGGAAAATATCATGTAGAGTCAAATGACTTCCAGGTTATAAAAGCATAGCATTTGCTAAGTCTTCCTGTGTCCATACAAAAAGGACATTGCTCTGAATAAACTATGCAAAGGACTCAAGGAGAAGAGAAAAACAATACTTACAAGTCAAAAGAACACTAAGAAAGAAGGTACAAATAAACAAAGAGGAATGGGAGCACTGTAAAGGGAGTAACCCAATAAACCTAAGCTACCTGAGGCTATGTAATCCTACAGGCATGTAGATCGAGCTTCCTTATTGGGATCATTTCCTTTTCTCTTTGACATGTCAACTTGTTCCATGTCGGATATGTATGCGCATACACAGACACACAAACATATATGTCCTATATCAGGATATATATCCTTCTATTTATATATATCCTGATACATATATATGCATACATGTATGTACACGTGCATATACATATATGATATACATATATGTATCAGATAAGAAAAGTTAAGCAAAATATTGAAAAATATTGAACAACCTAAAGGTGTGTCATTTTATTTTATTTATTTATTTTTTGGGGGGGTCACACCTGGCGATGCACAGGGGTTACTCCTGGCTCTGCACTCAGGAATTACTCCTGACGGTGCTCAGGGGACCATATGGGATGCTGGGAACCGAACCCGGGTCGGCTGCGTGCAAGGCAAATGCCCTACCCGCTGTGCTATCGCTCCAGCCCCAAAGTGTGTCATTTTAGACAGAGATAAAACTCAAGGACTGAAGCACTTGCTCTTCCTGCAGGAGTCCCCAGTTTGGTACTCAGTCCTGCTCTCATCAGCACCAGCAGCATAGACTCATGAGCACAGCAAGAGGCAGCCCCTGAACATTGTCACGGCAACAAAGACCTGTTCTTTAGCTGTCATGGACAAGCAGAAAATGAAGCTAATTGCTTTTAAACTGATTTTGAAAGTGTCTAAATTCGATAACTTCAAGTGAATAGAAGATCTGTTTGTACAAATGGAATGGAAAATGGGGGCGGGGGGAAAAATTGCTTCAAAAGAGGTTAATGGAGCTGCCCTTTAAGACCTTGGGATTGTTATTTATAGTATTACCACAGCTTTGGATACATTCTAATATATTTTTTTGAGACATGAAAAAGTCACATGATCTTTTATATGCAGCAACATTTTTTTTTGTCTCTTAGAATTTATTAATCATGCTTGCCTTTGGCTAGAAGGACTGAGTTCTCTGTAGGCTTTACTCATAGGATCTCTTAAAAGAATATCATGAGTCATGGGTCATTAAGCTATCAGAAGTTTTGGGTTATTTATTATCAAACAAAACATCCCTACGCTTTCACCAGAGGGAATATGTCTTAATCCAAGCATTATTTACTTGTAAGGGCCTATTTCTTTGTTATTTCAGAATGACCATAGTCTCTTTGGTAATCCTATATCATAAATATCAAATAATAAATTAGCTAGATTTTGTACATGAGGTTTGAAAAATATATTTTCTTTAATTTCCTCTGTGTCTTTTCTCCCCAAGGAAAGAAAATGATCTCTAATTGAGATTTCTCCAGAGAGAGGTTTTATAATTGGAAAAATAGAACAACACCCCCCCCATTATGTCCATTATGCTAATGTCTAGCAGTATGTCAGTATCCGATGTTATAGACTGGACAATAGCTTGAGAAGAAAATAGGAACAAATTTTTATAGCTGATGCTCAGTAATTTGAGCACCCTTCCACTTTATTTTTAACATTCAATATGTTTGTGTTAATGTTACAGATTTAGAGCAAATAATATTTAAATATTTTTATTATTTTCCTCAATTTCCACAATTAACTATAACTTATTGATTAACAAGGAAGATTTATATTTTGTTGTAGAACTGCTTAAATTTTGCTGTGTCAGTGCTATAAAATGCAAGTGCAGAAAGAAAGTTAGTGGAGACCCTCTGCGCCTAAAGACTTTGATTCCAGAGACCTAACACTTTCGGGCATCCAGCGCAACTTCTAATAACAATGCACTGGGACTGCGAACTGGGCTTCAACTCTGTGCTGCCCGGGGGTGGATTTTTTTTCCTCCCCACCCTGTCTTCCTGCACGGAAAACGGCGGCGGTGGCAAAACGGCGGCAGCAGCAACCGCATGGCAGGCGCCATCTTAAGAATCCTAACCCAGAGGTATTCGATTTCTACATTTGGGGCTCCCAGGGACTCATGGGAAGGGGGTGTAACCGGCACGCCCTCGGCCCAGATAAATTTGGAGCTGCTGAGCGGGAAGCGGATCCTCTGCGCCTAAAGACTTTGATTCCAGAGACCTAACACTTTTGGGCATCCAGCGCAGCTTCTAATAACAATACACTGGGACTGCGAACTGGTCTATGCAATTTCTGGCAGAATTTTCCCTGGACTTTATACAGAAATCCAAAGTCCGTGTCTGAGCGACTTAACATCTATAATTGTCAGCTATGTGAAACGGTTCCTTTTGAACAGGTCTGACTTGGGGGGGGCAAACTCCAAATAATAACAGTAAGTTTTTGTTGAAATATTGAAGGTTATTAATGTAGCAGCCACCTCTCTGGACTGTGAACTAAGCAAAAGCCCCACGCTGGCCGTTGCAGCGTGGCGTACACCATACTATGAGGTGCGGGATGGGGGATGAGGGTAAAAATAAAAAAAAAAGGGAAAAGGAAAAAGGAAAAAAAAAAGAAGAGTTATGTACTTGTAGCAGTGGGGCTCCATATCTCTTCATTCCCAGCAATGGAAAATTAATTATCAAATGCTTTCTTGGTAGTAGGTCTAACCGGCACGCCCTCTTGGGTAGAAACTCCAACAACTATAGTGAGTTGTGTGTTGAAATATGGAATATAATCAAGGTAAAGAGAAAATGAAGTGAAATTCATTAGTTATACTGTAGGGGGTAGGGGGTGGGGGCGGGGGGTATACTGGGGTTTTTGGTGGTGGAATATGGGCACTGGTGAAGGGACGGGTGTTTGAATATTATATAACTGAGACATAAACCTGAGAACTTTGTAACTTTCCACATGGTGATTTAATAAAAAGTTTAAAAAAAAAAGAAGGATGAAAAAAAAATCTAAAAAAAAAAGTTAGTGGAAGGAGAAAAAGAGAAAGGAAGAGTAAAGGAATAAGATTTTCAGTTTCATATGAGAGTTGAAAACTAAAATTAATGATCAAAATAGGGTTCTGAAACTATAACTTAAGATTTTTAAAATGTAATCAAAATTAATATAAATAATAAAATACCAAGTATATGCATACATATATGAAAAATGTGTATATATCTATGAAAAATAAAATAACAAATTAAGGATGTAAAATAAATTTTACTAATTTGTAGTGGATAATCAATTATTCAACCCACTTACTAGTAAGCATTTCCTCTTCATATCCATCATATTGCTGGAGCAATAGCACAGCGGGTAGGCTCTTGCCTTGCACACAGCCCACCTGGGCTCTATTCCTCCGCCCCTCTCAGAAAGTCCAGCAATCAACTGAGAGTATCTAGCCCGCATGGCATAGCCTGGCAAGCTACCCGTGGTGTATTCAATATGCCAAAACAGTAACAAATCTCACAATGGAGACATTACTGGTGCCTGCTTGAGCAAATCAATGAGCAATGGGATGACAATGACAGTGACAGTGACAGTTATTAGAATGGAAACACATAATAAAAGTAACATAGGCTTTAAATTGATCTGACCTCAACTCAAATATTGACAAGTAACACTTTGTGTAACTACTAAGTAAATGAGGGCACTGATCCAAGATAGCCAAGGGCTGCATTTGTGTTTACCTTCACCATGAACAACCAAGTCTATACAAATCTTGAAGTTATCCTGACAAAAATGGGCCTGAAACCCCGACAAATGCAGCATCTATGGCATGGGACAGAGGCTATTACCACAACAGACTGGAGACAGAGAAACCCTCTCAGCAATCAAGGAACCCCCTCACAGGAAACAACTTGCAATCAGGAAGAGAGTTCTGTAAGTGCAGAACGTTATTCTCACAGCACTGAAGGAGGAAGTTGTGCTAAACGCTTGGCACTCAGATTCTGCCATGTTATACTTACCCTGAGGGAAGGGGATAGAAAGATAAGGGTCATAGCCTTCAGCAATCTTGCTACTGGCAGTGCTAATATGGATGCCATATTAAGTATTAGTGCTTTCTCCTGACTGCCAGACAAACAGACCTGACTGTTGCTAACACCAAGTGTTAACCCCTTAAAGGAGAGGAAGTGCCCTGCAGCCCTCCCAAATCATAGCCGGGGGCCCTGTTGTCTGTTGTAGTCCATTGCCAGCCGTGGTTAGTCATACTTTGCTACTGCACGCTCCATAGTTCAAACTCTTTCCCAGGTTGGGACTTATGGCCCAGCCTTCTCTTGTGTCCACCCTGCCAAAAGTCCACTAACTTCTGCCTAGGTTCTTAAATTCACCTTGCCAAATCTACATAGTCTGGCAGATGATGACTCCTGGTCACTTGCAATGTTTTATCCCTCATCACTGACGAACATAAGCAAATAGCAAGTATGAGACCCTGAACAAGTGTGTGTGAAACATCAGACCAAAAGGGGTGTGGAAAAAGTCACCTGAACTCATGGGTCAAGACAACAGCTTGGCAGGTCAAAGAGATAGACTAGAGAGATTTTGTGTGTGTGTGAGTGTGTGTGTGTGTGTGTGTGTGTATGTGTGTACAGGGGTGAGGGCACTTGCCTGCATGCAGTTCACACAGTTTAATATCTTGCACCATTTATTGCCCCACAAGTACCAGGAGGGCGTAATCCCAGAGTACCTCCAGTTATGCCACCAAAACAAGACAGTATGGACGAACATACTATTAATGCAAGAAAACCATAAATGCAAAGCAACAACTATTAGTGCAAGAGAACACAAATGACCTGAAGAAGACCTAAAAAAAAAAGACAGAATGATGTTTAATGAAATAGAGAAACCAATAGAAAAGAATTTTTACAAAACATATGAGGACATTTTATAAAGAATATTATAGCAACTTAGGAAATACAGCAGTCTCAACAACATAAAGGAAGAAACTAGCAAAATCAGTGGACTCAATTTATATGATGTAAGAACTTATATGACAGAATTTAGATTATTTCTTTCATAGGGGTTGCAGAAGAAAGAAAAAGGAAAAGGGGCAGAATTCTTATTCAGAGAATAAGAGAATAAATAGCCAACAGCTTCCCCAATCTGAGAAAGAAGTTAGACATCAAATACAGAAAGCTCAAAGTATTGGAAACTCTTGCAAATACATACCACACACATGTTGTATCACTTGTATCACTTGTCATCCCTTTGATCTTCGATTTGCTTGAGCAGGCGCCAGTAACATCTCCATTCGTCCCTGTCATGTGCTAGTGTAGCCCAATGGTATCCGCACACTCTAGGAACACGAAGAGCCTCACACTGTTTGTTCAGAGTTTTGATGAAGAAGTCTGACCATTTCATAGGTGGGCGGCCACATGGTCTTCTGACGTCCCATGGAATCCAGTCTCTACATCTTACAGCATTACTTGTCCGGCCCATCTGATTTTCAACACCTTGGCAAACAAGACAGCGTCCCTGATTCTTAATCATTCTTGATCATCAATGGAGGACAGAACTCCAGATTCCTTCTCTCACTAGAGTGAAATGTGATACTCCAAGCATAGCTCTTTCGATTCCTCTTTGGGAGACCTGAATAGTATTCTCGTCCTGTTTTCATAAGGCCCAGGTCTCTCAGGCATATGTTAGTGCAGGAAAAACGGTGGAGTCTAAAAGATGTGCCTGGAGCTGGAGGTTCTTCATCCTCTTAACAACTTCTTCTATGCTCTTGAAGGTGTTCCACGCTTCTCTCTTCCTCCTGCGCAGTTCTGGTGCCAAGTCATTCCTCATGTTGAGTTCTTGACCAAGGTACACATAGCTGCTACATTCAGAGATGTTCATTCGGTTGAAAGCAAATGGAATGTCAGGGACTAGCCCGTATCTCATGAACATTGTCTTCATGAGATTCAGCTGCAGTCCGACCTTTCCACACTCACAGTCGAAGTCGGCCAGCATTTGTGCCACTTGGCTAATGATTGGTGTTATGAGAACAATATCATCAGGGAAGCAGAGGTGGTGTAGCTGCCGACCATCTATTTTCATTCCCATTCTTTCCCATTCCAGTTGTTGTATGACATTCTCAAGGATGGCACTGAAGAGTTTCAGTGAAATGGTATCACCCTGCTGAACCCCTCATGTTATTATTAATTTTTTAAGTTAAAAGAGAATCCTTAAAGCAGCAAATGAAGAGTCACATTTAAGGTTACCTCGTAAGATCATCAGCATATTTTTCACAGAAATACTATTGGCCATAAGGTAGTTCATATTTAAAAAAGGAATAAAAACTTTTCAGACATAGAACAGGTAAAAAAACTCTACAGCTTCTAAGAAATATGTAAGGGTGGTTGATGAAAGATAAGTTGCTTTACTTTCAATTTGTAAGATCTAAAAAAAGCATAAAATGTGGGAGAGGAGAAGATAAGTAGGGATTCTGTTTATCTCTCATCTTTCTGTTGTTCCTTTCTTGTTATCTAAACATATTCTATCCTTATATCAAAGCACATTCAATTATATTTAAATATCTGTAAATTTCAAATATTGTATTTTTAATTTCTAAAAGTTATTTTGTTTTTTTAATATATTTTATTTCTTTGTTGAAATTGGAACATAGGTTTATCATTAACATATTTCTAGTTCTGTCTTTAGTCTTTAGTCTATTTTAAGTCTGTTCTGTCTTTAGTCTATTTTATGCCTCTAGAAAAACTTGATCAGATACTAGGGGCCAGAGAGGTAGTCCAGCTGGCAGGGCATTTGCTTTGCACACAGCTGGCCCCAGTTCAGTTCCTGGCCTTCTATTGTTTCCCCAAGCACAACCAGGAGTAATTCCTACGTTCAGAGCCAAAAGTAACTCCTGAGTATAGCTGTGTTTGGTTTTCTTCAAAACCAAACAAAAATGCTTTTAATGGTGTCCTTATTTTAAAATATTCTCTTTAAGACATAATTTTAATATAATTTTAACTGCTTAGTAGATATTCAAAGACTATGGATAACTAAAAAATAGGTAATATATCATTTTCTAAACATTCTGTTGCTTGTCACTAATAGAAGTTATTTTTTATTATATAAGTAAAATTGGTAATATCCAGTGAAGTAAGATGATAATTTTGAAAATCCTAGAACTTATTCTGACTACAGAGAATAATGCATTAGATAATTAAGTGTGTGTGTGTGGGGGATATAGCATGTGATGCCATTATGCATGTTAAAGAAGGTGTTTATTGGAACTGGTTGGTTCGGTATTAAATAGAAGGTACCAATTAATAGTAGTTAGCCAAACACAAAGCACCATCTAGTAAAGGGATCCAGCGAGATGAGCACCTCTCATTTAAATGCAGATACAAATATATATGTTTCAAGAGATCAACATTTGGAAAATGGTAGGAACATTAATATTTTTGCAATCATGCAGAAGCAATTATGAAAATGCAAATCATTAAGTCAGAAAAAACAATGTGGAAGGAAAATAACAGGTGCATCATTTTCTCTATTTCTAAAATATAATTTAATATGAATGAGGATGGGATATCTTTCTGAATATAATTTATAGCTTTTATGAGAAAATTCATTTAACATATTTATGAAAATGAAATATTCAAATGTGCTCTGTTTCCTATTTAGCACTCAAAATAAGTAATGTCTGTACCACACTTTATTTGAAGAAACACATCTGAAGCTACATTTGAAAAGTAAATTGATTACTTTAAGGCTAATGGAAAAAATGATGAAATGGTATGTGTTGGGAAGTTTTTTTCAATAGAAAGAAAAACCCAAATAATGGATAAGGAGATGGATATAGAGAATAAAATACGTGCATCTTTGAACTCAATATATTGACTTACAAAGTTAGAAGACATAAAAGGAAATGGAAAAATAGGATGTCAGTGGTTTGAGAGATTGAGAAAAGCTTTTTTTTTTTTTAAATTTCATTGAATTACTGTGAGATAGTTACAAGCTTTCATGTTTGAGTTACAATCACACAATGATCAAACACTTACTCCTCCACCAGTGCACATTCCCCACCATCAATATCCCCAGGATACCCCACCTTTTCCACCCTCCCCCTGACTCCATAGCAGACAATATTCCCCATACTATCTCCTTTTGGGCATTATGGCTTGAGCAAAGACACTGAGAGGTCCCCATGTTTGGTCCATTATCTACTTTCGGCACACAGATTGAGAAAATCTTAAGGTCACAGAACCTCAAGGAGAAAGTATTTTCCCAAGTGGGAAAAGAGTTTAGTTATGAAGAAAAGACCACTATTAAAGGTAATCACATATTCCTTAGAAAAGTTGTCAGAGTTTAGGCCAATGACAATGAGGACTATGAGATAGTCCAGAAATATCACACTTGATTAGTGCACTGTCATTCATGGTAATAAACATTAAAATAAAAGAACATTTACAGGGGTTGGGGGGAGGTTTACTGTGGCTCTTGGTGGTGGAATATGTGCACTGGTCTTCACATATTCCATATGGGTGTTCGAGCATTATGTAACTGAGACTTAAGCCTAAAAGCTTTGTAGCTTTCCACATGGTGATTCAATAAAAAACATTTTTTAAAAAAAGAACATTTAGGTAACTGCTGTTGATACAACATTTCATTTGGTCCATTTTTCATATAGTCACCCTAGTGGGAATACATCATGGCGACCATAGGATCATCAATGATAATTTTTCTCCCTCTACATTCAAGTATTAAATTTATTTTTGAGTCACCTATGTTGAGAATGGTCTTCTCCATAATTTTTTGGAAAAGCATTCAAAATATCATGTAGTTTGAATAGTGGCACATTGAAGTAGGTAACTTTTTATTGCAGACTCAATACAAAGTTCAGAATCAACAGAAAGTGGCTTTCACACAGAGCAAAGTAATGAATTCATCTACCTTGGTGCTGTCTCTATAGAGAACAAGGATAGAAGCCTTGGTAGGTTCTACCACCTGGACAAAAGATTACTTAATTATACCAAAAGATTAAAATAAAAAATAAAGGGGCTGGAGAGATAGCACAGCGGGTAGGGCGTTTGCCTTGCACGCGGCCGACCCGGGTTCAAATCCCAGCATCCCATATGGTCCCCTGAGCACAGCCAGGGGTAATTCCTGAGTGCAGAGCCAGGAGTAACCCCTGTGCATCGCCAGGTGTGACCCAAAAAGCCAAAAAAAAAAAAATAAAATAAAATTATGAATGCCACCTCTACTTTAAAAAGCAAAGGCTACCATTTTTATGCCATGTCTATGATAGAAATTTGATAGTAAAATAAGAAAACACTCTTTCCATGTTTCACTTTCCATTACACACTTGTGAAATTTCTGACATCTGAAGATAGCCATGTTCATTGAACTTCAAGATGTGCATATGTCAAGTTATTTTTACTTCAATTTTTTTATTTTAATTTTTTTATTGAGTCACCATGTGGAAAGTTACAAAGTTTTCAGGTTTAAATCTCAGTTATACAATGCTCGAATACCCATTCCTTCACCAGTGCACATATTTCACCACCAAGAATCCCAGTATAGCTCCACCCCGCACCCCCATACCCCTAACCCCCCACGCCCCTAGCCCCCCCACCCCTAGCCCCCCACCTGTGTAACTAATAAATTTCACTTTACTTTCACTTTGATTGCATACAATATTTCAACAAAGCTCACTATTATTATTTGGAGAGTCTCTCCCCTAAAGTCAGACCTGCTGAAAAGGAAGCGTTAGATAATTTGTTTTCCATTGCTGAGGATGAAGAGGTATGAGGTCGAGTGACCACACTTAGCGGCTTCTCGGTTTTGGGTTTCTGTAATTTAGTATTTTAGTAACTAAGTCCAGAGAGATATCTGCCAGAAGTTGCATCGTTGCCAACTTGTACTTCTCAGTTACATTATATTCCACATGTGAGTGCAATCTTTCTATGTCTGTCTCTTTCTGACTCATTTCACTCAACATGATACTTTCCATGTTGATCCATTTATATGCAAATTTCATGACTTCATGTTTTCTGACGGCTACATAGTATTCCATTGTGTAGATGTACCAGACTTTCTTTAACCAGTCATCTGTTTTGGGGCACACTGTTTTTTTCCAGATTCTGGCTATTGTAAACAGTGCTGCAATGAACATAGAAATACATATGCCATCTCTACTATACCTTTTTGCCTCAATTTTTATGTAGTGCTTTTAAAATTTTTTTCCTACTACTAGATTAGTATAAACTGCCATCACCTAAACTCAAAGAATTAATGGTCAAATCCTTGTATTTTTCCAGTAGCATCCCTATCTCGTCAGATCCAATAACTACGCTTTCTGTAGGGTTAGCATCTTAAGAGTTCTTTCTGTGCTGTAGGAAAAATGCCCTAAGTAGTCTGATTTCTATGGTTATTGGCATTGACTTTCCAAAGAGGATTTTTTTTCTTTCTTGTTATCTGTCAGTTCCTCAAAAATGAAAAAACTGTTTTTTCTTCCTTGATACTATTCACTACTGAATTTAATACAGTGATTAAAAAGTTGATTAGTCTGAGTATGCTGGAGTGATAGCACAGTGGTAGGGGTTCACCTTTCACGCAGCTGACCCATATTTGATTCCTCACGCCCGCATGGCAGAGTCTGGCAAGCTACCCATGGTGTATTGGATATGCCAAAAATAGTAGCAATAAGTATCACAATGAGAGACGTTACTGGTGCCCACTCAAACAAACTGATCAGCAATGGGATGACAGTGACAGTCTGAGTATTTGTCTGAGCACAGGAAAGAAAAAGTTGTCTTACAAACCCAAGTGTTAGTACAGCAGGCAGGGCGCCTGCCTTGTATGCTATTGATCCAGGTTTGATCCTTGGAACCTTATATGCCAGATGCAATCCCTGAGCACAGCCAGTTGTATCCCTGCCCCCCCCCAAAAAAAAAGAAAAAAGAAAGAATTGAGTTAGTTCCATGAACATCTCAGAGATTAGAGTTAGAAATAGAATTTCCTCCAAGCAACAAAAGGCTTTTTTTTTAAAAGCCTTCAAATACCTATCTAGTAGCCTAACATGTATATATTTAGACCCACTTTATTTTTCTTTTGTCATTTCTCTAGCAAAAGTCAATTATAACAGTCATCATAAGTATTTAAAAACAAAAAACAAATTAAGTCCTCCTCACCAAGACAGCAAGCTACTGAGACAATCCCGCCCACACGGCAGAGCCTGGCAAGCTCCCCATGGGGTATTCAATATGCCCAAACCAGTAACAACAAATATCACAATGGAGACATTACTGGTGCCCGCTCGAGCAAATTGATGAATAGCAGAACGACAGTGCTACAGTGCACCAAGACAGTAACAAGAATCAATATTATACCCTAGCAGGGCTCACAGAACAGCCCGGAGCAGCCCTTAGGACTAGGACTGGGCTCTGCTCAACTGAAATATCCCAAGAAGTGGCTCGAAGTTCCCCTAAGCATCACTTGGGAGACCCTCCCCCCCGCAAATTAAATCCAGTTCTTGAACATATTCAGAAAGCTTCAGTGATGTATCCTCTGCTGCTTTAACTTTTGTGTGTGTATCTCCTCAGGTCCCCACATACCACACTGGACTCTGTCACATTCTCCCAAGTCCCCTAAGATCGATTTTAAGAAGTATTCTATATTTATCATGTTCTGCATAATTTTCATATCTATTCCTCAATTCCATCCCATCCCACCCTTGAGCATGGTCAACACCTTTTGATTTTTAGGTCTTAGATGAAAAAATTGCATTCTCAAGTAAATCCTCACCTTCCCTTCCCTTCCCTTCCCTTCCCTTCCCTTCCCTTCCCTTCCCTTCCCTTCCCTTCCCTTCCCTTCCCTTCCCTTCCCTTCCCTTCCCTTCCCTTCCCTTCCCTTCCCTTCCCTTCCCTTCCCTTCCCTTCCCTTCCCTTCCCTTCCCTTCCCTTCCCTTCCCTTCCCTTCCCTTCCCTTCCCTTCCCATCCCTTCCCTTCCCTTCCCTTCCCATCCCTTCCCTGCCCTTCCCTTCCCTTCCCTTCCCTTCCCTTCCCTTCCCTTCCCTTCCCTTCCCTTCCCTTCCCTTCCCTTCCCTTCCCTTCCCTTCCCTTCCCTTCCCTCTCCTTACCTTTCTTTCCCTCCCCTCCCCTTACCTCCTCTTCCCTCCCCTTACCTCCCCTTACCTCTCCTTACCTTCCCGTTTTTTTCTTTTCTTCTCTTTTTTCTCCTTTTGTAAGCCTTAAATTATCTCCACCATCATTGGTGGAAGGAATCTTCTCTACCCAGTTTACTAATTCATATGCCAGTATCTTCCCAAAGCACCTTCTAAGAAACACTGTGATATGTTTTGACATTAAAAACATTTGAGTGTTCCTTCGCTCTGTTTAAGTGGTCACATACATTCACTATCACAGAGAGTTAGCCTGGAGTGTTAAAGATTAGATACTTGTGCTAAGGCATTATACATTTTTTCTTCTTAATTCTCATGACGCATTTTATCATTAATATCTGTCCTTATTTCTCTTGATAGATTACAAATATTCTGAGCTTAAGAAGCACATATCATTCTCACTATCATGAGGCTTTGTCAGGAGTGGGAGGTTAAAGGCAGTATTGGTTTCATTCATGAACATGTAGAGTCATGTTAATGCATTTGTGATACTTTATTTCAAAGATAATATATTTCTTTATATGTAGAATTCAGTTCTGTTGATGTTGGGCACTGATAAATTCTATACAAATATCCATACTTTGGCATCTTTTTTAAAATATGATCTTACTATTAAAAGATGAGTGTGTGTGATATCTTCAAGGAGTGTAAATAGTACACTGAATAGATTAAACTATTTCATTCTTTGGACGTCTTTGGGATGGTGACCTGACTGTTTTGAACTATTAGTTTCAGCTCAGACTCAAGGTTGATAGAATATTGAGGAAAAAGAATTTTGTTCTGGTCTCTAAGCTGTTAGTGTGTGGATCCAAATCTCCAGCTGTCTGATGCAAGTAAATTCAACTTACTTGCATAAACCACTTCACTTGTAGCACTTGTCATCCCATTGCTCATCAATTTTCTCAATTGGGTGCCAGTAACATCTCCTTTCGTCCCTGTCACGTGCTACTTTACCCAAATGGTGTCTGCTTGCTCCAGGAAGATGAAGAGCCTCAAACCACTCATTCAGGGTCTTGACGAAGAAGTCTGACCATCTCGTCGGTGGGCAGGCAGGCATTCTTTTGACATCCTGTGGAATCCAGTTGGTAAAGCTCTAATCCAGCAGTCATCTCCAAATCTCATTATGTGTCCAGCCCATCTGATTTTCAACAACTTGGCAAACAAGGCAACATCCCTGATCCTTGATCATCGACAGAGGTTGGAACTCCGGATTTCTTCTCTCACTTGAGTGAAATGTGATACTGCAAGCATAGCTCTTTCAATTCCTCTTTGGGAGACCCGAATGTGTTCTCATCCTGTTTTCACAGGGCCCAGGTCTCTCAGGCATATGTTAGTGCAGGAAGAACAGAGGAATTAAAAAGATGTGCCCAGAGCTGGAGGTTCTTTGTCCTCTTAACAGTTTCTTCAATGCTCTTGGAGGTGTTCCACGCTGCTCTCTTCTTCTTGTGCAGTTCTGGTGACAAATCATTTGTCATGTTGAGGTCTCGACCCAGATACACATAACTGCTGCATTCAAAGATATTTGTTCCGTTGAGAGCAAATGGAACATCAGGGACTAGTTCATTTGTCATGAACATTGTCTTTGTGAGATTCAACTGCAGTCCGATCTTTCCACACTCACGGTCAAAGTCGGCCAGCATTTGTGCCACTTGGCACAAATGTTTGGTGTTATTAGAACGATGTTTGGTGTTATTAGAACGATGTCATCAGTGAAGCAGAGGTGGTTAGTTGCTTACTGTCTATCTTCACTCCCATTTCTTCCCATTCCAGTTGTCACATGACATTCTCGAGGGTGGTACTGAAGAGTTTCGGTGAAATGATATCACCCTGCTGAACCCCTCTCTTTACATTGATGATCACTTCCTTATAGAATGGTGAGATCCTGGTGGTGAATCCATAATACAGCTCATGGAGGATCCTGATGTACTGAGTTTGAATGCCCTGTTTGGCTAGGGCTTTGGTGACCGCTTCAGCCTCAACAGAATTAAAGGCCTTCTTTAAATCAATGAACATTAGACAGAGCGGCATCTTGAACTCCTGCAAAACCTCAATGAGCTTGGTCATCATGTGAATATGGTTGATTGTGCTGAATCCTCAGAACCCAGTTTGCTCACATAGTTGTCCTTCATCTAGTGTTCTGCCAATCCTATTCAGGATGACTCAGTAAACAACTTGTAGATGATGGACAACAGGCAGATTCAGTGACAGTTGCCAATGTTGTGGATGTCTCCCTTCTTGTACAACAGAACGGTCCTACTGGTTTTCTACTGGGACACAACTTTGCACTCAGACAGGTAGCATGTGAAGAGCCAAGGCAGTGTATTGACGAGTACTGGCAGCTGATTCTTCAGGTATTCGGGTCTGGACTAGGTGCTGTACGCTTCTTTACTGACAAAATGGCATGTTGGATTTTTAAAGGGAGGACGTTGAGAATGACATATCCATCCTGTGGAATTTGGTATGTGGGCAGGTAGATGTGGATGTCAAAGAGATCCAAACAGAAGTTGTGGATAACCTTCCTCATTGCTTTTCTGGAAGATGTGATAGATCCATCAGGATGTTGGAGGGAAGTCATCTTTGTCTTGTAGTTGGCAAAGGACAGGCGGGGGTTGAGAATACTTTTCCTGGATTCTGCCACATTGGCCAACACAGCTGCTCTTCTCTCTTTGAGGTCTTCCTTTATCACATCTTTGCACAACTTTGCAGCTCGCATGTTAGTTTGATTGCCTGAGGCTCGCACCAAACCACGTTGGCGAATGAACTCAAAAGTTTCTGAAGACAGGCGTTTTTTTGTGGATTTCTCACTCTCGCCATTCCTTGCAGTCATGGAGGTGCTGAACCAGTCGATCATATTCCTCATCGATGTTGTCAACTATGGCATCTTCCCATATTGCCGCAATCATGCCAAAGAGCTCCCAGTTGGTGTTTGTTCTGGGAATTCTCTTCTTAAACTTTGCAGTCCTTTCTCCCCACTCCGTGAAGTAGAATTTCACATGAAGGAGACAGTGGTCTGATCCCGTTTGGGATTTTGGGACAACAGACATTGTTCAGGCAGAACTGTTGATTGAACATGATGTGGTCAATTTTGTTGTACAACTGTTCACCAGGAGACTCTCATGTCCAATGTTTAGATTCGGCTTTCTGGAACTGTGAGCTAGTGAATGGTCTTGGTCAACATGATGAACTCAGTCTCTTACCCTGTTTCTTGCATTCGAGGCCGTGGGTCCCGATGCAGAGTTCTTTGAGCAACCTTCTCAGTCCTATCTTGGCATTAAAATCACTGACAATGACCTTGGAGAAGGTGTGGTAATCTTTATAGAACTTCTCTAGCTCCATATAGAACTTCTCAATTTCTTCGTAGTTGGATGTTGGTACATAGACAATGATGATAAAAACTTCTGACAATGAGCCACATCTATTCAAATGTAAGCATCCAATTCTGGTTATTAGGCATTCAAATGAATCAATGCTCTTGGCCAAGTTTGTGTTGTCGAGGACACCGACATCATCGATGTCTCTACTGTCACAATTTCCAAGGAACACTTCTCCAGTCTCAAAAACGGTGTGATGTGATCAATGCCTTCTCATCTCAGTCAGTCCAATGACATCTGCATTTGCACCATACTTGATCTGCATTTGCACCATCAGGTCCTCAATGGATGCTTCCCCTGCCTGCATACATGTGTTGAAACTACAGGCTGTCATTTTAGTCATTCTTCATTTTGGCAGCTTGGGTCGCCCTGAGATTTTTATCAGCCTCTCCTTGCTCGTCCTTCCCAATGTTGCCATATTGGGGGCTCTTTCAGGGTCGTGGGAATGAGGCCCATTATTGTTACTGTTTTTAGCATATCGAATATGCCACATGTAGCTCTGCTTTGCCGGCGGCATACCCTCGGTTGCTTGCTAGGCTCTCCGAGAGAGACTGAGGCTTTGGGGGCGGCTTCTAATCTCCCTTGCAGGTGCTCCCAGTCTACCAAATGCAAGCTTTTGGATGACTAGCATGTTGTAACGATCTGCACACTGACAAACACGCACATGCCTGCGTCTCTGGGCAGCATCTGTTGGTTCACCATTGCCACTGATGAGGCAGTGAACCATCGAGGGGGTTTTGCTTGCATAAAAGCATGCTAAATAGAAGTTTATTTAATGGAAATTCAAAGAAGCACTTACAGAAGCTTACTTACAGAGGTATGTAGCTATGCTCCACAAATGTGATAATTTTATAAATCAATGGCCAATAAATAAAACTTGTTAAGAAATTTGTAAAAAGAAATAGATGGAAATCCTTGAGTCTTCCAAAATCAATCACTAGGAAAGGGGAGCAAAAATGTGTTAACTTTGACCTATTATCCTTATCAATCTATAAAGTTATTATAGACAAAAATGTGTTGTGACATTAAGATCAAACCACAAACTCCCCTGATAAGATTAATAGGTCGTCATAGTCAAGTAAAAAAGATGAATAAATGTAAGAAAATGATACTGGCTAAGAATGGCTTGAATTTGAGAGGAGAACAGGATTTTAAGTTGGAGCCATGAAATCTTAGACCTTGGAGATCAATGATGTCTTATGGATATACAGATTTTGATGAGTGATCAAAGATGGAAATAAAGGCTAAAACTGAATAACAAAATGAGATGCCTAGAAAATTGTTTGAGCTTTATGTGTAGAAATAGGTAAGTCATGACAGAAATGTGAAAATTAGTGAATGGAATTTGGGTATGACCAATGAATGTAAATGTAAATATTTGCAGGAAATGTGACTAAGTGAAAAAGACTTAGGAGGGAGGTGGCAAGGGGAGTGAGGGGACATGGGATGCTAATAGCAGCAGTTGCTCTTCTGCTCCAGCCACTGGTGTGTCTGAGTAACCTGATTAATGAAAAGAATGTGAAAATTCAGGAGTGTCTTCATTGTAAACGTTGGCAATAGTACCTCTTTAAAAAGACAAAAGCCAACTCAGGGTGGTGCCAGTAAATTATTTTTACTGTCTTTGCTAACTGTGGGGACTAGTTAAATAATGTCTGGCATGGGGAATAGAGCCTTTTCTTTTTTGGGTTCTATTAGTTCAATGATTTCTATGCCTGTCTGCTGATGAAACTATTTCACAACTGGAGAGAACAAGAACAAAGAGACAAAACCATTTACTTACTTTTTCCCTTGTCTTTTGAAGTTCTAAAATATATTGCTGTTTTGAAAATTTTTCCAAGCCTTTGTATAAAATCTCAAATGCATTATATTATGTAACCTATGGTAATGATTTATATATATATATATATACATATATATGTGTGTGTGTGCTTTATCTTTATATATATACATATATAAAGTTTCCTTATTTTGGTACAATTTTTGCTATATGCTTTATGTTGATCAGATAGATTAGTTTAATGTTCTCTCTAATTGTCTGAAAATGTGAGTCTTGTGGCATATGAGGAAAACTATTCTTTTTACATTTAAGTAGAAATAAGTTTTAGCATGTGTAAAAAACTGTCCCAGCGATAGCCAGGGAGAGAGCCCCGGTGGCTCTCCCCATCGGTGCCTGGATTTGGGGGTGGTCCTGGGCTGCTGGCCCAGCCAGGGTGGCCCAGGCCATGGGGCAGACAGAAGAGGAAACGAGGGACAAGACAGTTGATTGATTAGTGCTATTTATTCCATTCTCTCCACGTGCCTGTTCCAGTTGTTCTGAGCTCCCTGTTCTATTCTCACACTGCCCCTCATTCCTGTCTCCTCCTGTCTCTCTCCCTCATCTCTCCAAGCTCCATCTCACAGCCTGGGCTCTCTCTCTCTTCTCTGGATTCTGACTCTGACTGCTTCTCTCCCAAGGACTACCTCACTCTCTTCCAACTCTCTTATCTCTCTCCACCAGCACTCTTCCTTCCTAGCCCCTCATTCCTCCATCCCAGCCCTCTGGATTCTTTTTTTTTTTCTTTTTGCTTTTTTTGGGTCACACCCGGCGATGCACAGGGGTTACTCCTGGTTCTACACTCAGGAATTACTCCTGGCAGTGCTCAGGGGACCATATGGGATGCTGGGATTCGAACCCAGGTCGGCCGCATGCAAGGCAAATGCCCTACCTGCTGTACTATCTCTCCATCCCCCCAGCCCTCTGGATTCTGCTACTTCCTACTAGTCACTTCTCCACCCTTACTTGTCTCTCTCCACCTTGCCCTCTGGGCCCAAGCTACACCCAGTCTGATAGTAAAATCAACATAAGAAAGCCCTTCCTGAGGGTCCACCAGGTTCTAAGGAAACACCACCCACCACCAAGAGGTATTCCAAAGCCCTTCCTGACTGCCCACAGGCAAAATATCTCTTAAGGTGTTTTTCTCCTTTCCTCAGTCCAAAACCTCAATCAACATCTTAATACTAGTTATTTTTGTATGGACACAGTAAGAGATACATTGAGGCTTGTAGGGCAGCTCTCCTGGGAACGTCTTGCCACAGACTGAGACTACAGAGCTCAGGCCAGATTAATCATTCCTAACCTTAGCAGGGTCCAAAACTAGTTATTACTTTTTGGATCATGACAGCATCTGTCCATGATCAAGCTCTCAGCTTATAGTTAAGCATTAGGCACTTTGGCCAGGCCCATCTCAATGCCAGGGTAGCACATAGCTTACCGCTTGCCCTGGTTCTATCCAGTCCCTTGTTGGAACCCTGACTTTGGGGGTGCTAGGAAGTAAGGACAGCTGAGGCTTATGTCAAGAGAACAGATGCTCAGGAGGAAAATATCATTTAGAATCAAATGACTCCCAGGTTACAAAAGCACAGCATTTACTACTATCTTCCTGTGCCCATACAAAAGGACATGGCTCTGAATAAACTATACAAGAATTCAAGGAGAGAAAAAAGAATATTTACAAGTCAACAGAGCACAAAGAAAGAAGCTACAAATAAATACAGAGGAAAAGGAGCACTGTGATTGGAACAACCCAATAAACCAGATACCTCTGGCAACGTTATCCTACAAGCATGTACTCAGGAAAAAAATGTTGTTGTTTTTTTTTTAAATAAAACAGAGTGCTCATAGAAAGGGAAGTTGAAAAGATCAGGAAGTTTGTGTTTTTAAAAATGGGCCATTCGAGGAGGATCTCTCCATGGTTGGAAGTGTGCCTCAGATGCTGCGGGAGAAGGCAGCTGGGATGGGGAAGGGACCAAGTCAATGATGGTTGGAGGGATAGCTCGGGATGGGAGGTGTGTGCTGAAAGTAGACTAAAGACCAAACATGATGGCCCCTCAGTAACTGTATTGCAAACTATGATGCCCCAAATTAGAAAGAAGGAAGGTGTCTTCTACAGAGGCAGAGGGTGGATATGGGTGGGAATGGTGAGAAGTATACTGGGAACATTGGTGTTAGAAAATGTGCACTGGTGGACGGATGGGTGTTCGATCATTGTATGACTGAAACTCAATCATAAAAGCTTTGTAACTGTATCTCACTGTGATTTAATTTAAAAAAAATTAATTTTAAAATAATAAAAATGGGCCTTTCTGTAAATTAGTGGTAAATCTGAAAGACTTGCTTTTGAGGAAAGAATGACTGTGCTTTTGTTCATGTTAAGGTCATACACAGATATAATGATGTCACTATATGCTGTCCTTAAGCCGACTGCAGCATTTCCAACCTTTCATTGTAACTCAAACTCTAGTTCATATGGAAGGCTGGCTAAGCTGCAAATTTTCTGAGGAGTAGCCATGCTTGTAATTTGGGGGATGCTTTCCTAACATTGCATGGGTCAGGTACAAAAGTAAACAGCACTATTATCCAGGGCTGTATCAGCAACAGTCTTTTCTCAGTCTTTCTTGGAGTTACTAGGATGCAAAGGAAGAATGCAAATACCTCAAATCTATATCTGAAAAATGGAGTGTCAGTATAGGGTCACCCCCAGTGACACTGAGGGTTTCACCTGGCTCTGTGCTTAGCTTAGGGTTACTCCCAATGGTACTCAGGGGACCATGGGGTAGGGGATGGAGCCAGCGTCAGCAGCATGCAGGCAAGTGCCTGAACTCTTTATCATCTCTCTAGCTCTCTCATTTAAATTTCAAGTTTCATCCTTGGAATTAAGAAGGTTTTTGTTGTTGTTGTTGTTGTTCATTCTGTTCTATAATATCAGGGTTTCTATCATTCTTTTCAGATAAGACTGGACACATTCAGTGTAGTATGGTCATTAATAGTATTGTTCTTTTCGGTTTTTAGAATTGAGTAAACAGCAGGTGGAATTTGCAGTGTTCCTTCAGGTGGAATAGGTACAGTCACCCCACTGCCAGGGTTCAGGGAGAGAATTTTATAGAGAGAAGAAAACAGTAAGTAACATGATTGATTGCCTACAGTATAAAGCCGAGTCTTCTGGTTGTGATTGATTGTCCTTGGGTTTTAATTTCCTGGCCTAGAGGCTAAGAATTTGATTTGCTTACATAGCCCCTGAGGCATTCAAGTTGCTCTAATCTAATGGCCTTCTCTTTTAAAAATTACATATTATTTGTCATGCTCTCATATATGAGAATTTGACCAAAAATTTAGTTTGCTTTTCTCTAAGTAACCAGTAGAGTGAAGTTGTTCTTGTCTTATTGTGAGACATAGACTTTATGATATCAGAATTATGGAACAATATTTTTACTATTCATCTTGTTCTTCTCATTTGTTTCTCCTATCACACTTAGCCAGAGAACAGCCATAACAGGCTCTGAGTGACTTAGGCCTCCTCCAGAAACAAGAAAAGCAGAAAAACCAGATGCTTTTGTCAAAGATTACATCCGTGGAATAAGATTAGATCTCTGGAATGTAACTGTCAGGGAGGTGGGCTGGATGTTGCAGGCCAAAACAAAAACAACAAAATAGATGTGTACTCAGTAGGTAACAGAGATTGCTGAGTAATGCTGACTTGCCAAAATGAAAGCATAAGAACTTGCTGAACCTATTGCTGGGGTCCTTGTTGAAGCCCCCTGCATCCGGCCGGGCTCTTGGACCCCTGCTAGCCAGAAGCAATAAACCTCGCTATGTGATTTGCATTATCGGCTCGTTCTCTGTCCTTGAGCGGTGGTCGACTCTGCACTCTAACAAAATATACTGCTAACAGAATGAGGATAATACCAAGAAACACTTTACTATACCCCTAAGTCAGAGCTCCTATGAGCCAAACCAATAGCACCATATAAACCAAAAAAAAAAAGTCATTAAAAGGTTATCTATGTATTTTAATCAGGTGGATTTATTAATATCTAATACTTAGTATAATTCTAAAATCTGGGTCCAAACGCTGCAAGAGATTTTATGTTAAATGGCAGGTTCCTTCTTAATCAGTCAATACATAATTTAAATTTATTCTATTCTCTGAAAGCATCTTGGCTAGAAAAGCTAGGGAATTTTGTTTTATAGTTATAGTCTTAGCAGGATATTCAGAGATATTTGCCAGAGTTAAGAAGTATGAGCTAAAGAGAAAAAGCAAGTAGAGAAAAAAAGGAAAGGAGCAAAATTATCATATGTTGGATGAAGATCTTGCAAGGTCTGTGATCTTGAAAGAAATATCCACCTCAAGAAACCTTCTGCTTCTTAGCTTGAACCTGCTTCTCCACTTTAATTTTAGATCTCCAGCTGGTGTGCAGTTCAGAAGTCTGAAGGAGTTCTTTATAATTGGTGTATATGGACCACAGAATCAAATCCATGAAGTGTGTTTCTGATCTGGGTAGTGAGAAGTACTTGGTAAGGTCTTACCCAAGGAGGTTCAAGGGTAGCCTTTGTTCTTAGTGATTCCACATTAGAGGGGTGAGAAAAAATTGAATATCTGAGCGTGCAGTGTGCAATAAATGAATATTTGAGGAAACTAGAATTTGTAATTCGGTTACTGACATATACTAAAATTCCAAAGATCATGAACAGAACTAAAATCTGATGTCTGCAAGTTTTGTTGTAATTTTGTATGGAAACATATTTTTCTTTAAAATCGCTCTCATTTCTATCAACTGTATTACAATAAAACTAATTTGCAAAATAAGTCCAATTTTGACAGAATTGGCCTGAACATTTGCAAAAATGCAGCATGAATAGTCATTGACCTTCTAGACTGATTTGAATCTGCTTTGCTGGAACTTTTGTATAAGATTGGACTCAATGTTAGATTGTGCTTCCCAAGAGTCTTAAGTCCTCCTGAGTCTAGGATGCCTTTCCAAGGACTCTCATCAGACATTGTTTGTGATGCCTGTAGAATCTCCCTCAACTTCTCTTCTCCACAAATTGTAAGTATCTTGAACTTGCCCTGAATTTGTCTTTCTTGCTTACCAGGTAATGCTATCATAAACTGTTTTTTTTTTAATTTTTAAAATTTTATTGAATCGCCGTGAGATAGTTACATGCTTTCATGTTTGGGTTACAATCTCACAATGATCAAACACCCATCCCCCCACCAGTGAACATTCCCCACCATCAATATCCCGGGTATACCACCCTTTCCCCACCCTCCCCCTGCCTCTAAACGTTTTAAGCTGTATTTTTCCAGAAGGTTTTTATTGGCCCCATTAAAGTTAAACTTGGTACTTTAAAACTGGTCATATTTGATTTTGTGCATATTTTCAAACATAAAATTCTAGTCAAAATCTCAGTAACCAATGATATTTCTTTGCCTGTTACTAAAATTGATTCTTACCAATCTTATGCAAATATTTTTTTACTATTAAATAAACAATATTCTGTATATTCTAATATATTTGGGTGATTAGATGGGGAGAACAACTAATGGATTTTATCCTATTTTCAGAAGTAAATTAGTTATAAAGTCATTCTAAATTTTCATAGCTGAAGAGAAAACAGAAGGGCTTGTTTTAAATCTAAAAGAAAATTATACATTAAGAAACCAGCAATGTGTCCTCCCAAATAATAAAAAATAACCATTTTTGTCCTTTAAATACCATTATTAATATATTTTTTCCACTCAAGTGCAGTTTTTCTATAGGTTTTGAAAATTCTTTCTCTGTTCAGTTTTATGATCTTAAATGAATTAGAAATCTATGTTCTAGAGTACTTGCCACCATATTCATTTCTATTGAAAATAAACTACATTATACAAGCAGCAGAGTAAATTTCTACCTATGTGACCAAAAGACTTAAAAATGGTCATGGCCAGGGCTAGAGAGATACTACAGTTGCCTCACTAGCTACTAACCAAGGTTGCTGGTCCCTAGCACCACATATGGCCTCCTGAGCACTGACAGAAGTGATTTCTGAGCACCAAGCAAGGAGTAACTCCTGAAGCAGTGGTATGTGCCCCCCCTGTTTTTTAAATAAATTTAAAAAATGAATAAAGGCCCTGGCTGAAGATTTGGTGAATGTCAGTTTGTAAAATTCTTTTCTCTGTCCTATAGTGATTTAAGACAATAATGGCACTTTTCTAGAAACTTAAAACAAATTTTGAAGTGCTTAGCTTATTCTTGCTCCTTTGTCAAAGATTAAGTAGTCATATATTTGGGAGTCTCTTACAGAGTACTCAACTCTGTTCCATCGGTCTGTGGGTCTCTTCTAGCCCAATACCCATGCTGTTTTAATGACTGCTGCTTTGTAGTACAGTTTGAAGTTGGGGAAGGTGATGTCACCCATCTTCTTTTTTCCCAAGGATTGTGTTAGCTATTCATGGACGTTTGTTGTTCCATATGAATTTCATGTGTGTTTTGCCTATTTCTTTGAAAAATGTCATGGGTGTCCTTATAGGGACTGCATTGAATCTCTATGGTGCTTTGGGCAGTATTGCCATTTTGATAATGTTGATTCTCCTTATCTGTAGGATAACATAGCCTCAGTAGTTTAGGTTTATTGGGTTACTCCCGTTACAGTGCTCCTATTCCTCTTTGTTTATTTGTAGCTTCTTTCTTAGTGTTCTGTTGACTTGTAAATAATGTTTTTCTCTTCTCCTTGAGTCCTTTGCATAGTTTATTCAGAGCAAGTCCTTTTTGTATGGACACAGGAAGACTTAACAAATGTTATGCTTTTGTAACCTGGGAGTCATTTGACTTTACATGATATTTTCCTCCAGGGCATCTGTTCTCTTGACCTAAGCCTCAGCTGCCCTTACTTCCTAGCACCCCCAAAGCACGGTCCCGACGTGGGACAAGAAGGACCCAGGGCAAGCGGTGAGTTGTGTGCTACCCTGGCATCGAGATGGGCCTGGCCAAAGTGCCTAATGCTTAACTATAAGTTAAGAGCTTGATCATGGACAAATGCTGTCATGATCCAGTGATACTAGATTTGGACCCTGCTAGGGTGAGGAATGATTAATCTGGCCTGAGTGCTGTGGTCTGAGCCTGTGGCAAGATGTTGCCAGGAGAGCTGACTTGCAAGCCTCAATGTATCCCTTGCTATGTCCATACAAAAATAACTAGTATTAAGATGTTAATAAGTTCCTGGACTAAGGAAAAGAAAAAAACCTTAAGAGTGAGGAAGGGCTTTGGAGTGCCCTGGCCTCAGGAAGGGCTTTCTTATGCTGATTTTGCTACCTGGCTGGGTGTAGCCTAGAGGGCAAGGTGGGAGAGACAAGTAGGAGGAGAGATGAGAGAAGCCAGAAAGAGGCAGCAGTTGATGCAGAGAGAGGCCAGAGCTGGGAGTGCGGGAGATGAGATAGATGAAAGATTGAATAAACGGTAACTAATCAGCAACCAGCTTGGTCCTCGTTCTTCCTTCGCCTTTCCTTGACCACCGGCCATCCCGATCCAGTCCACACACTGCGGTTCCAGGGCAAGGAACGCAGGTGGTGAGACAGAGCTTCCCAGAGAGCCCGCGAGTGCACTCGCCCCTCGGCGAGCTTTAGTTTTTTACACTTATCCATGAGCAGGTGGTGTGTCTCCATTTCCTAGTGCCCTCCTTTATTTCTTGAAGTAGTGTTTTGTAATTTTCCTTGTACCGGTCTTTCACCTCCTTAGTTAAGCTTATTCCGAGGTACTTGATTTTCTGAGGTACTATTGCTCAGCGCACCCGTGTTTGATTCCTCCGCCCCTCTTGGAGAGTCTGGCAAGCTACCGAGAGTATTGCATCCACATGGCAGAGCCTGGCAAGCTACCCGTGATGTATTCGATATGCAAAGAAATGAACAGAAACTTTACCAAGGAAGAAATACGAATGGCCAAAAGGCACATGAAAAAGTGCTCTACATCACTAATCATCAGAGAGATGCAGATCAAAACAACCATGAGATACCACCTCACACCACAGAGACTAGCACACATCCAAAAGAACAAAAGCAACCGCTGTTGGAGAGGATGTGGGGAGAAAGGGACCCTTCTTCACTGCTGGTGGGAATGCCGACTGGTTCAGCCCTTCTGGAAAACAATTTGGACGACTCTCAAAAAATTAGATATTGAATTCCCATTTGACCCAGCAATACCACTGCTGGGAATATATCCCAGAGAGGCAAAAAAGTACAATCGAAACAACATCTGCACATGTATGTTCATCGCAGCACTGTTTACAATAGCCAGAATCTGGAAAAAACCCGAATGCCCCAGAACGGATGACTGGTTGAGGAAACTTTGGTACATCTATACAATGGAATACTATGCAGCTGTTAGAAAAAAGGAGGTCAAGAATTTTGTAGTTAAGTGGATGGGCATGAAAAGTTTCATGCTGAGTGAAATGAGTCAGAAAGAGAGAGACAGACATAGAAAGATTGCACTCATCTATGGTATATAGAATAACAGAGTGGGAGACTAACACCCAAGAACTGTAGAAATAAGTACCAGGAGGTTGACTCCATGGCTTCGAGGCTGGCCTCACGTTCCGGGGAAAGGTCAACTCAGAGAAGCGATCACCAACTACATTGTAGTCGAAGGCCATGTGGGGGAAGGGAGTTGCGGGCTGAATGAGGGCTAGAGACTGAGCACAGCGGCCACTCAACACCTTTATTGCAAACCACAACAGCTAATTAGAGAGAGAGAACAGAAGGGAATGCCTTGCCACAGTGGCAGGGTGGGGTGGGGGGGAGATGGGATTGGGGAGGGTGGGAGGGACACTGGGTTTACGGGTGGTGGAGAATGGGCACTGGTGAAGGGATGGGTTCCCAAACTTTGTATGAGGGAAGTATAAGCACAAAAGTGTATAAATCTGTAACTGTACCCTCACGGTGATTCTCTAATTAAAAATAAATAAATTAAAAAAAAAAAAACAAAAAAAAAACAATAAGTCTCACAATGAGAGACGTTGCTGGTGCCCTCTCGAGCAAATCGATGAGTAACGTGATGACAGTGACAGTGACAGTGACTATTGTGAATACTTACCCAATACCCATCTGCTAAGGGATTAATGTCCAGGATATAGAAGACACTAGTACAATTGTACAAGATAAAACCTCCAAGCCCATCAAAAAAATGGGGAGAAGAAGTGAACAGAACCTTTCTCAGGAAAGAAATACAAAAGGACAAAAGGCACATGAAAAAATGCTTCACAGCACTAATCATCAGGGAGATGCAAATCAAAAAACAATGAGATATTATCTCACACCACAGAGACTGGCACACATTCAAATGAACAAAAGCAACCAGTGCTGGCATGGATGTGGAGAAAAAAGGATGCTGTTTCACTGTTGGTGGGAATGCTGACTAGTCCCGCCTTTCTGGAAAACAATATGGACATTCCTTCAAAAACTAGAAATTGAGCTTCCATATAACCCTGCAATACCACTTCTGAGAATATACCCTGAGGACGCAAAAAAAAAAAACACAGTAGAAATGACATTTGTACCTGTATATTCATTATAGCACTGTTAACAATAGTCAAAATCTGGAAACAACTTGAGTGCCCAAGAACAGACAACTGGTTAAAGAAACTGTGGTACATCTACACAATGGAATGCTATGCAACTGTTAGGAGAGATGAAGTCATGAAATTTGCTTATAAGTGGATAGACATGGAGAGTATCATGCTAAGTAAAATGAGTCAGAAAGAGAGGGACAGAGACGGGGCCGGTGCTCGGCTCTGGCCGGCCGGTTTTTCGGCCCGGGTGCCCATGCCTCTGCAGAGCCGGTGGATGTGGAACGAGCGGGAACCAGAGACAGCTTTAGGAATTGGGGTTCCAGCAAGTGCTTGCACCCATGTATGGAGACTGTGAACTAAGCTTTTGCCCCACGCCGGCTGACAGAGGAAGTAACCTTCCTTCTTGGTCACTCTCCCCTCCGGGAGAAGGCGTGGTGTCCGACATTTTGTGGGTCCGTTGTATGGAGACTGTGAACTAACTTTGGCTACATGCTGTTCCAGGAAGGGAAATGATTCATTTTCAAACTTAAATCTTTGCGGACTTAATTACTATAATACAGAAATTATAAATTGTCTCTTCATTCTCATCAGTGGAAAACTTATTATCAAATATTTCCCTGTTAATAGAGCTGTATTCTTAGGGGATAAATTCCAACAAAAATAGAGAGTCTGTTTTGAAACTCTAACAGCAATAGTGAGTTATGTGTTGAAATCTGGAATGTAATCAAGGTAAAGAGAAAAGGAAGTGAAATTATCACTCACGTACGGGGTGGGTTGGGGGGTGAGGGGTGGGATGTATACTGTTTTTTTGTTTGTTTGTTTGTTTTGTTTTTGCTTTTGTTTTTGTTTTTATTGGTGGTGGAATATGGGCACTGGTGAAGGGATGGGTGTTTGAGCATTGTGTAACTGAGATATAAGCCTGAGAACTTTGTAACTTTCCACTTGGTGATTCAATAAAATAAATTTAAAAAAAAAAAAGAAAGAGAGGGACAGACATAGAAGAACTGCACTCATTTGTGGAGTGTAAAATAACAAATAATGAGACTGACACCCAAAGACAGTAGACAATAGGGCAGGAGGATTGCTCCATAGTGGGAAGCTTTCTTTATGTGTTTCCAGAAGGCATCTGGAATAAAGGGATCGGTCCGAATGGGAGATGTGTGCTGAAAGTAGGTAAAGGACCAAACATGATAAACTCTTATATCTGTAATGGAAACCATAATGCCCAAAAGTAGAGAGTATGGGAGAAATTGGCTGCCATAGAGGCAGGGAGAGGGTGGGAAAGGGAAGGGGGTATACTTGGTACATTAGTACTGGGGAATGTGCACTGGTGGAGGGATGGGTGTTTGATCATTGTATGAATGTGACTTAAACATGAAAGCTTATAACTGTATCTCCCAGTGATTCAATAAATTTAAAAAAAAAAAGAAATTCATCTCTGAATGCAATACATAAAAAAAAGGTTTATGATCAACTCTTATTTGACAATGCTTCCCACATTGTTTAAGATACAAAGTTTAATTAGGTAAATAATTTTAATTCACCTCTTTTTTAGAAAAATAACTTTTTAAGTCTTTCCAGTGGACCCTTGAGAAATCTGTTATATTGATGTCAAAAAGATCCAAATCATTATGAGAAAGTTGTCAAAATGTCCAAAAGATTTTCTCATTCTCATGAAATGATTTCTCACAATCTCATAATATCTTATGAAATAATAATCATTTAATCTGAGTGAAAATAATTTATCCATTCTGCTTCTCATTTTCATTGTTGTTTTTGTGGGGGACATACACACTTAGATGTGGCTCTGGGGGTCCCAAATAATGTTGCCACCAGATCACACTCAGCATATGTCAGAGTGCCAGGTATAGAGCTCATGTTCTCATGCTTACAAAACAGGTGCTTTGTCACTGAGCTACCCTGAGGCATTGAAAATAGAATATTTTAAAGGCAAATATAGAAGGCTACATAATTGTAAACAAAACTTAGTTATTTTAACATGCAAAACCTAAATTTTCTTAAGAAACAAGGAGCTTGATAAAGTTACTATGAAGCACAATAAATTAATTTGACAAAGCATAAAAATCTTTGCTTTCTGGGTATGTAACTCAAAATGTTAAATAACAAAAACCTCTCCTGGTTCCTTATCAGGACCTAACCAGAATTCCAAAAAAACATCAAACAGGTTTGCAAAGAATATATATGCATATATACACGTATGTGTCTATATAGTTATATACTCATATACACATGTATGTATACATAGATTTATATATACAATTTATACAACTAAATTCTAAAATATAACAAATAAGGCAGGAATTTATATCCTGTGTTCAGAGATCTGAGGTGTGAGGGGGAGGAGTAATGTCATATGACAAAGAGGGAATGAATTCATTTTTCACCCTACGCCAAAAAAAAAAAAAGAGAGACAAATTGCAAAGTTCCCAGGGCAAGTACACATGCTCACAGGGTTGACACATGCAGAGAAGAACCCGGAGGACACTGCACCCATGAGAACAGGCGCCGTCTGTTCTTCAGGAATGACTTACTCCCTAACTCTAGAGCTTTGACAATTTCTGCAAATCATTTGAGGATGTTTGGAGATTCATTTTTTTTTATTTTTTATTTTTTTGGTTTTTGGGTCACACCCAGCGATGCACAGGGGTTACTCCTGGCTCATGCACTCAGGAATCACTCCTGGCGGGGCTCGGGGGACCATATGGGATGCTGGGAATCGAACCCGGGTCGGCCGCGTGCAAGGCAAACGCCCTACCCGCTGTGCTATTGCTCCAGCCCCAATTCATTTTTTTTTAAAGTGTGTCACACTTTCAGTTCACATATATTGCTTGT
The DNA here is from genome assembly GCF_027595985.1 of Sorex araneus. Taxonomy (NCBI): domain Eukaryota; kingdom Metazoa; phylum Chordata; class Mammalia; order Eulipotyphla; family Soricidae; genus Sorex; species Sorex araneus. The sequence goes on along the minus strand of NC_073313.1, from coordinate 289,417,017 downwards.
ACATGCACTCATTTTTTTTTGGTTATTTTTCTTAAAGTTTGCGTAGTTTTTCCTTATATGGTTTTACTTTATATCATTATTTTTTAAATAATGCTTAAATATTCAAGTCCGATAAAAGCATATATATATATGCAAATTTTCCTTTACTTCGTGTCTCTCAGTTCTTTCTCTAAATTACTAATACTAATTGTGTGTGTGTGTGTGTGTGTGTGTAGTATACTTGTGACAGTGTTGGGGTATAGACAGATATCACCCTACTCTCTGGTTTCTTCTTGAAAGTAATCAAAATAGGATCAACAAGTTTAGAAAACATTAATAACATGTTTTCTAAAACATAACTAACAAAGAAATAAATAACATGAGCAGTTGAGCTTCAATGTGTATATTGATTCTGTTATTGGTGGGAGAAAAGAGGTTTGCGTCCACACGGCTGAGGAGAAGGGAAGTGGGGTGATTAGCAATTTCTTTTTCATCCAGACAAGAAAACTACTAAGGGAGTAGTAATAACTCCTTCAATTAGGAGGGACAAGACTTCTTTTTAGCTTCCAGGGTCTTCATTGGGTTCAGGTCAAAAATTGTCCTTTGGTCTAAAAGTCAGAGAGCAACCAAGAATCTTGACCTATTCTGATTTCAGCACCTTTTGCATCTATGATTACATTAAGCATCTATTCTTAAATAGAAATAGACAGATGTTAGAAACCTGTGTCTGTCTCCATAGAGAAGTTAATAAATGGAATAAATAAGTAGATATGCACCTATGGACCTACTCGCTCACACATGAATGACAGCATGAATATTACTAATTTGTCTTTTCTTCCATTTTTTTAGAGCACCATAATATTCTGTCATGTATCACTGTCATCCCATTGTTCATGGATTTACTTGAGCGGGCGCCAGTAAAATCTCCATTTGCCCCATGCCTGAGATTTTATCAGCCTCTCCTCAGTTGTTTTTCCCAACAATTGGAGGCTCTTTTTAGGGTCAGGGGAATGAGACCTGTTATTGTTACTATATTTGGCATATCAAATATGCCACAGGGAGCTTGCCAGTCTTTTCTGTTTGGGCAGGATACTCTGGGTAGCTTGCCAGGTTCTCCAAGATATATATATATATATATATATATATATATATATACCTTAAAGTATATATATGGATATATATGGAAATATATCATATTTTATATATTTTATGATGATGTGTCCAGGAATATGTTCACTCATGCTTGAGGCTCTGCCCAAGCGAGTGGAAAGTGGCCTGGAGGGTGGCAGCAGTGGGGTAGTGGAGGTTGGCTGTGAGGGGCTAGGTCCCTTGGGGTGGAGAGGGCCCTCCCCTGCCCTCCTCCGGAGCACCAGTGCTGTGGAGTCTGGTGGCATGGTTATGAGGAGCAGCCGTGAGATCTGGAGGTTGGCCAATCACCATAATATTAGTTCTACAAAATATTTACATCTTCACTAGTTTTCAAAATAAATTTATATTAGGATTATGGCAAGGAGGATATTTTTGCAAAACTTTTACTTGCTCCCTCCTTAAATTATGAAATGTTAGGTCTGGAGAGTGGGTCCAGGGCTCAGTGTCTCACCCTGCCCTCGGCTCACCCAGGTTTGACCCTCTGAATTGGGCAGAGAGCATGAGCTTCTATGAATTTCAGCTTTATAACAATGAAACCAATATTGCATGTGCGTTTTCACATGCCTTTGGCTTGCTAAATTTATGGATGTCTTTTATAGTTACCTACTCACCATGTTTAGACAATGTTTCCATCATTTTATTATGCACATTTAGCTTCTGGAAAAATGCCATGGTTATGGTAACATTCTTTCATGAATTTTTTCTGAATATATTTTATGGTTCTTAGTACATTTCCTTTTATTTGAAATATATAGTAAAAGTTTACTATTATAAACGAGTACATATTTTCCAAGAAAATATAATTTGAAATATTTTTTACCTAAAACGTGCACTATGTAACACAAAAACTGAAAATGTTGTTAATATTTGTATTAGTATCAGGATATTCAGAATCATGAAAGGTGAATTTAAATGTAATTGCACTCTGAAAAATAAGCTAAATTACTACATAAAATCAAATTGCTTTGTGGCTCTGGTGGCTATATTCTGAGGGCTATTGTTTTAAATTGCTTTATAAGGTAATTAACTAGTTTCACCAAGAAAAGAAAAGAATGGATTCTCCCTGGGTAGCACAGGACTGCCTGAAGCTTGGAGAGCTCATCCCCTGCTCTGCTAACAGTGCTCCCTCCTCAGCAGTGCTGCATTTCACTCTGGCTTGCCAAGTGTTCGAACACAGCACTGCCTCCCAACACCAACTATTAGGGTGCACTGAACTTGACTCTCTCTGTCAAAGCATCCACCCACCCAGTGCAGAACTAAAAGAAAATGAGCTTGAAAAGCTAAAATACTACTGGATTGGTTTAGTTATGCACAAAAAAACTAAAATAATAATAATAATAGATGGCAAAAAGTGATGATATTGTGAGGAACATTTACGTCCTCGTAAAGGAAAGCTGCTGTTTCCATACTTTGACCTGTAGAAGAGTTATCATGGGACTTTTTTGTTTAATATAAAAAATAAAGTCTACTATTCAGGGAGAAGACATGTACCGGTCAGAATATAGAGTACAGGCCTCAATCAAGTGCGGGGTCAGTGGGGAGCAGGATGAGGAAAGTGTTCTGATAGCTTCTTCATTTTTTTCCTTTTTTTTTTTTTTTCTTTTTGGGTCACACCCAGCAATGCACAGGGTCACTCCTGGTTCTGCATTCAGGAATTCCCCTGTCGGTGCTCAGGGAACCATATGGGATGCTGGGAATCGAATCCGGGTTGACTGCGTACAAGGGCAAACGCCCTACCCGCCTACCCGCTGTGCTATCACTCCAGCCCCTCTCTCGTATTTTTAAGAAGTGAATAACTATACAATCCTTAAGACTTAAAAAAGCTGCAAAAATAGTTAGTGAATGTTAATAGTAAATGAATTTCTGGTAACATTTTGGGCATATTCTCAAGCATAAAAGACACCAGCTTTGCTGGTACTATTACTTAGTGATGTCTTCTAAGTTAAACAGTAAGGAATTGAAATGTCAAGCTAAAATTTTAAATTTAACATTTATAAATACCTCAGATGCTGATAAATCTTAAATAGATAATAACTAAACCAAGAGAAGGTAAAATAGTAATATATGTGTTAATTCAACTATTACTCTCAAGTTTAATTATGTGTAACAGTTTATATTTTAAATTTTGATATACATTTCATTCTCGGTGTGTATTCCGGTGATTATTTCTATAAGTTTGAGTATTCTATCAAATTTTCTATGCTTATGTTTTTGTAGAGTTTCAAAGTATAAAGATATTTGATTGTCTAAGCTTAAAATGTCATGCATTTCTTTTTTTTGCCTCTAGATATATCTGTATTTTTAAAGTTTTGCAAAATAATGTCAATACATTTGTAGTATGGTAATTGAAATTTACCAGTTTCAATGGAAAATGGAATGCCATGTGAAGCTTGACAACATTTTCTTGTCTGGAATCTGTATTTGACTGCAGATTTTCTTTTATTTATGTGAAACGGGTCAGTGAAACAGATGGGATAAATTACATAGTTCACTAGTGCATAGAGAATTAATATATTTTGCTACTGGAAACTTTTTGAAACCTCAGGATCTTAAAAATTGTTTATATTTTTTAAAAATAAAAGCAAACTAAAATGCATTGAGAGATAAAATAAAGAGAGAAGGAAAATGAAGAAAAAGAGCCAAGTCAGGGAGGAGAGGAAAAAGAAAAAGAAAGATAAAAATAAGAAGGAGGAAGAAGGAGAGAAAAATGGAAGAGGAGAAGAAACTGTAGTCTTAGGGAGTAAATTAGAGAAGTAAAATAAAAAGAAACTGAAAAAATAATACAGAGATGATGTTGAGAGAAGAGAGAGAAAAAAGAGCCATTAATTTGTGGTTACTGTTGAAATTATTCCTGTTTTTAAAACCCCAAATACTATTGATCCAAAAGAAAATCTTAGTGATACATTCAATTAGGCATCTTCCAAATCACTTTATCAAAACCAGTAATTATTCCAAATAGCACTATTAAAAAGGAAAAATCGAGCTCCTATTCCAGAGGCACTGATTCAAAGGCCACTGCTCAAAGGTCATAATTATGAAAGGTGCTAACAGCATAAATGATATGATTTCCAAGTGATTAAGTTGGTTCACAAACCTCTCAGAACTATACTTACATAAAAAGGGGAAAATATGAATATGTTACAAACCTCAGAAAACAGATTTCCATCTTTGCTAAATGATTTTTTTCCCTGCTCATGAGATATTGGTCTTTAAAGAAAACTTCTTCTAAAGACTCAAATACCATATCTCCATGTCATGAAAAGGGTAAAATCAAAGGGAAAAGTTGCATTTAAATATGGCACCAGCTGATCAAATAATAATCACACTGAGCTTGCTAAGATAAGCAAAATCATAATTATCTGAACTTGGACACATTTCAAAGGATGGCTGGAACATGAATCCATATTGTGAAAATGTCAAAGATTATAAATCAATGTAAATATAAATAAGCAATACCAATAACATATTTGAATGCAAATTTATATTTTGAAGTAATTTTGCATATTGCTATATTTGATGTTTAGCATAGGAATGAAAAATAAACATCTATTTTCCATATAAAGTATCCTAGATGCTCAGACACTTTGGATAAGGTTTAAATTAGAGAACCAGGTATTACAAGTGAATGCTCTGATACTCAGTAAAGTGTCTCTTTCAATGCTAGAGCAACTATCACTGTCACTGTATCACTGTCATCCTGTTGCTCATCAATTTGCTCAAGCGGGCACCAATAACGTCTCCATTGTGAGACTTGTTGTTACTGTCTTTGGCAAATCGAATACACCACAAGTAGCTTGCCAGGCTCTGCCATGGGGGCGAGATACTCTTGTTAGCTTGCCAGGCTCTCTGAGAGAGGTGGAGGAATGGAACCTGAGTCAGCCACATGCAAGGCAAACGCCCCAGCAACTGTGCTACCTGCTAAAATTATTCTCTGCACACTCTTCTTCTCCTTGCTTCCTTTTCCTCATTCCCCTATGAAAAGGGTTTTCTGTTTAGCTTCAAGAGCTTTATCTCTTTCCAGAGATAAAACCTTAAGGACAAAGGTTGTAGGGTTCAACTCTTTATTTGTATGGGTGGATGTATATGCAGCTCTAAGTACCAGGAGGAATGGGTTGTGGAGGATTTGCATTGCTACATTATGCTATAACTCTCAGGTATTGATTCAATTGTGTGACGATTATAAAGACACATGGAAAGATCCACACAAGCAGGACGGATATAATCCTCACACTTTCAAAGCCTGTGCATCTCTTCTGCATCTTTCAATATCAAATTCTTTTTGAAAATCTAGGTTTCTTGTGGTTCTCCTTAGCAAGAAGAGACAGCTCTAATTGCTGGTTCTAACTTCAGTTTGGGCCCTTGCTTTTTCAGCCCAACTATTCACATCTGTGTTCCTGGATTAGGTGAATAGCACTGGAATTTTCATTATATCCAGATGATACTCAGCATGCCGAGGTCCCTGGCTGTTGCTTAGTTTGACCCTTGTCCCTTGTGTCCCTTGCATGCCACCAGGGTGGTTCTGGAGATCCCAGCACTTCAGCACCCAAGCACCACTGCTTCCCAGAGCCTTTGTAGGTATTGTCCCCACCCATTAGCCAAGTAGCAGTGGAAGAAGCCCTCATTGCTATCCCCTCAAGAAAGAAAAAAGCTCTTGAACCCTAATAAACTGTCTTTGATCCATTGCACTGTTCATGCTAATTATGCAATGTCATCAACTCCATGACTTTTTACTAATCTGTTGATGGCTAATCAATATTTTTTCAGTTCCAATTACATCCTACTTTTTTCACTCAATGTATTAGAATGTTGAAATGTAGGCTAATCATATCCTATTGATGATCACATTCCCTCCTCAAAATCAAATATCCAAAATGGAAGCAAAATCAAGTACTCCAAGTGGAAATTCCACAAATGTGTCAGCTTCTATAAACAATCTCATAATTGGCTTGGCTGTCAAGTGTAGAAAACTTCCCGGCATGCCACAGTCTGCTCCTTTCATAATCTACATCTTGACCAATCCAATACTGTACTTTCTCATTTGTCTACTCTAATTATTTCTTACATCAGCAGATTTACCCAAACAAATGCAATAGCTCCTTAGCAGGGTTTTCCTGATTCTCATCTTGTTAATTTCCAATTCATTTTCTAGACTATTTATACCCTATGTAAAACACAGATCTGACAATGCATTCCTTCATTCAGTGTTAGTCAACTGCTCCACTTCTACAAGATAAAGTTCAAACTCCTTATTTCCCAGCCCCTTCAAGTGGCTTGTTTCCTTGAAGTTCTCACGTTTTGTTTCCACTACCTTTGAGTATTTCTTATTCCACCATATGTTTCTTTATGTCCCTCATATAATAGATGTCATTCTGCAAGGGGGCAACATCTCTGATGGAGGGTAGCAATCATCTGGGAGGAGGAGGTGGTGATGAAAGTGGCAAAGTGTTATGTATGAAACCATGTCAGCTATAGTACTGTAAACCACAGTGGTATGTGTGTATGCATGTATGCATGCATGCATGTATATATATATATATCTTTATATATATATATATATATATATATATATATATATATAAGACATCTCTCATAGAAGCAAGTGGTGGTGGATGGGAGGCAAATTGTGTAGAGGGAAATGGACACTGGTGAAGGGATCAAAGTTGAAATACTGTATGCCTGAAACACAACCATGAATAATTTTCTAAGTTCATGGAGTCTAAACTTTAAGAAGTTCAAACTCCCATGCAAGTTTTGTTTGAGAGAGAATTCTACCTATGTAAACATATTCATCTATTTCTTACATACATTTGCAATCCCTTTCCCACTGCATTTTAATGGTACGGGCCCACTTGTACTTTCTATCTTGTTGGGGATCGTTAGGGGCATATGAAGCAGAAGCGTGCCAAAAATGCCTTCCAGCCTCTCAGCCATCTCCTAGTTCCCTACAAGTTTCACGAAAAAAATTTGCATTTTAATTTCCATATCTTCATTTGATTAACTCGCACTAGTTTGGAGCGACAGCAGAGCTAGGTAGGGCGTTTGTCGTGCACGCGGCTGACCTGGGTTCGATTCCTCCATCCCTCTTGGAGAACCCAGCAAGCTACTGAGAGTTTCCTGCTTGCAGGGCAGAGCCTGGCATGCTATCTGTGGTGTATTTGATATGCCAAAAACAGTAACAACAAGTCTCACAATGGAGATGTTACTGATGCCCTCTCGAGAAAATCGATGAACAATGGGACGACAGTGCTACAGTTTTTAAAACCCATTTTAGATATCAGTGGATTTAGAATTAACTAAGCTTTTTCTAATTAGAAATTGAGCTTCCATTTGATCCAGCAATACCACTTCTGGGAATATATCCTGGAGAGGCAGAAAAGTACAGTCAAAATGACATCTGCACTTAGTGTTCATCGCGGCACTGTTTACAATAACCAGAATCTGGAAATAACCCGAGTGCCCAAGAACAGATGATTGGTTAAAGAAACTTTGGTACATCTATACAATGGAATACTATGCAGCTGTTAGAAAAAATGAAGTCATTAACTTTGCATATCAGTGGATCAACATGGAAAGTATCATGCTAAGTGAAATGAGCCAGAAAGAGAGGGACAGACATAGAAAGATTGCACTTATCTGTGGAATATAAAATGGCAGAGTAGGAGACTAATATCCAAGAATAGTAGTTTATAATACCAGAAGGTTGTCTCCATGGCTTGGAAGCTAGCCTCACACACTGGGGGAAATCATCCCAGATAGAGAAGGGAACACCAAGTAATATGTGATTGGAAACCCGGAGCGGGGAGTGAGATGCACGCTGAAAGTAGACTAGAGACTGTACATGATGGCCACTCAATACCCCTATTGCAAACCACAACACCCAAAAGGAGAGAGAGAGAACAAATTGGAATGCTCTGCCACAGAGGCGGAGTGGGGGGGGATGGGTTAGGGGGTGGGAGGGATACTGGGTTCATAGATGGTGGAGAATGGACACTGGTGGAGGGATGGGCTCTCCTACATTGCATGGGGTAAAACAAGCACGAAAATGTGTGAATCTGTAACTGTACCCTCATTGTGACTCACTAATTAAAAAATCAATAAATTATAAAAAAAACTAAGCTTTTTCTCTCTTGCTTCATCTATCAGTACTTTCATTTTTATTCATCTCAGGATTCAGTGATTTATAAATTTCGATTTTTAGTCTATGGCCTCTCTGACTTATGATTCTCTTTAGATAGCTTCCAACTTCATCTCTTCACTCGCTAATCTCAAAAACAGCACTAATTCAGCACAAATTTACAATATGCTTTGATCTTTGCTCCAGCTTGCAATTGTTCTTTTTTCAGAGATCCAGTGAGATGAAAATCACCACCATAAATCCTCTTGTAATAGCTGGATAGTTGATCATATTATTTGCATTTTCTTCTCTATTCCCTAATTACGGGCAATTCTTATAGTACAGTAAAAAGTGCTGGACGGAGGTAAGAGGGGTGAGGGTCATGGCCCTCCAGCACACTGTGGGGAACAGAAGTGTTAAGACAAACATTTCTCACAAGACCATCGATTATGGCCTAGCCTTTAAATCTCTATCTTTTGTACTGGAGTCAGTAATCCTTCTATTCCATGGTCGTCATTATTTTTATATTTTGTGTATTTCTTTTTTCCCCTTGCTCAACTACTCTCCTACTCCAGAACACACACACTCAGAAGCAACTTGTAAGTATGAGTGTTTTCTCTATTCATGTTATAATGATGTTATAAGAAATGATTGAGTAAGGAATATGGTATAGGCCTAGAATAAAAGTACATATACTGTAAAAATTTAAAGCTACTATAAATTTTCATCCCTTTCTAGTTATATAGATATTAATATTTTTTCCTTATGTAATTAATCAAATTGAGAAATAGTGCTAAGAAAAAAGGAAAAAATAATCTAGACACCTATTCTAGAGAAGAACCTCTTGGACATTTTGTATGTTTTAAAAAGAAAAACTTCTTTTTAAATATCTCATGGTTAGTTATTTCCTCAAAGGCAGCATTTCTGTCTTCAACAAACCTTCATGCATGAAAGGATTGTCCTTGAGTTTCATGAATCATAACCATCGGGATTTATTGAACTGTACATATATAGGAAGGATTGGAAAGACCAGAACCAGCTCAATTTCAAAATGTAAAATAAAATATCATGTGGTATTACTGAAGATTTAGAAAGAGTGAATTGGACTTGTAATACTACTACCATGCCAGAAATCTACAAGTGTAATAGTCAGCTTGAAAATGTATGTAAAGACATATTTGTATTTTTTATAGTTAAAAATAGAAGCTTGCACGGAAGAGTCTGGCAAGCTACCCATGGCATTTTTGATGTGCCAAAAACAGTAACAATAATGGGCCTCATTCCCCTGACCCTGAACTCGACAAGGACAAATGAGATGTTACTGGTGCCCACTCAAGCAAACCGATGAGCAACAGGATGACAGTGATACAGTGATACAGTGATAATTAAAAATATTTCTGATGATAACAAAAATAATTATTAAGGGTAGACTATAAAATTTACATGCTTTTATTGATCATACATATACACATACTAATTTACTGTAGGATAACATAGCCTCAGATAGTTTAGGTTTATTGGGTTATTCCCATCACAGTGCTCCCATTCCTCTGTGTTTATTTGTAGCTTCTTTCTTACTGTTCTGTTGACTTGTAAATATTGTTTTTCTCTTCTCCTTAAGTCCTTTGCATAGTTTATTCAGAGCAATGTCCTTTTTGTATGGACACAGGAAGACTGTAGTAAATGCTATGCTTTTATAACCTGGGAGTCATTTTTTTTTTTTTTGGCTTTTTGGGTCACACCCAGCAATGCAGTTTGTTGACCCATTTGGTGACAGTTTCCTGCCCAGCGGGAGGTCGTGAAAACATCTTTCAAAGCAGTCAAGCAATTACAAAGGCAAATTTAACCCTTAACCTGCCCTCCTCTTCAAGAGAAGGGAATACCAAGTAAAGGGTGTTTGGAGGACCTTGTCAGGTTGGAAGATGCATGCCAAATGTTGACTATAGATAGAACACAATGGACACTCAATGCCCCTATTGCAAACCACAACACCCAAAAAGAGAGAGAACAAAAGGGAACGCCCTGCCACAGAGGCAGGGTGGGGTAGGGGGAGGTGGGGAGGTGGTGGAAGGGATGCTGGGATCATCAGTGGTAGAGAATGGGCACTGGTCAAGGGATGGGTATTCGATCATTGTATGACTGAAACGCAAGCACGAAAGTTTGTAAGTCTGTTACTGTACCTCTTGGTGATTCACTAATAAAAATTTTTTTAAAAAAAGATAATTTCACCATTAGCATAAATTAGTAACATTAAATAAGTTGGTAAAATTACATTTATGTCCATTTATTTAATAGCTCAGGGAACAGTAAATAAAAATTTTGTTAAAGAGGAATATAAATATGAATTCAGTCATTTTATACATTTTTATTGCAGTAAAAAAATCAACATGCTCTTGATAAGCTAAGAACTGAATCTCTTGACAGAGTGCTATAAAATCACTTGTGAAGAAAAATGAAATCTATTCATTCAGAAATTATTTGTCACACCAATACCATACTGAAAATTCTAGATAGGCTGATAAGAATGCAGAGATAAATAAGGCACTCCTTCTACGGAGCTAGTCAGTAGAGCAAAACAGTATGTCAAGTAGTATAACTAAAATCCAATATAATCAAAACTAAGATATTAAAATAACATTGCATTAATGATGTCAAGGGTTTTTTTGTGTGTAGATTAACATCTTTTGTATGTGTCCGTGCTTATATTTGAATATCATCATCAATAGCATTTTCATTCCCTAAAGTTTTTGAGTGAGCATATATATATGTCAGTGTCTGTGACAAAGATGATTCTATCTTCTTTGTCTTTGCCCTGGGGGCCACACCTCCATGCTCAAGGCTTCCTTCCAGGGTTTGCTGCTCTCAGGCATCCCTTCTAGCAGGGCTTGTGGAACCCTAGGGGATGCCTGAACCAAAGCTGGCTTGGCCCTTTGCAAGGCGCAAGCCCTCCCTGCTGTACCACTGCTGTGGACGCCAGAGGCGCTAGTTATTGGCTGCTATGATGATCGTGAAGCGAGTGCATTGGTGATAGAAATTCTAAGAGTACCTGAAATACTCTTCCACTCTTACGTGAAAGAATATAGTTAGGTATTATCTGCATGGCTCTGGACACAGGGAAGAGGAGTTGGATGTGCTGTGAGTGCTGTCTCTGGAGTTAGCATGACCAACAGCAGGAGCAAAGCAGAAGAAGTGTGAAGAAATTACTGTTTCTGGGAACACTCAGGGGTGAACAGCCACTTGAAGTTAAAGTTCTCCATTAGGACTTTTTAAAATAATGGACTGGGTTTTGCTTTCATGCCAGAGGGAAAGAAGGAAATTGGTGGAGAGGGGATGGAAGAAGACAATAGAGTACCAATGCATGTCAACTTCCTCTTCTTTTTTTTCTTTCTTTATTTTTTAATAAGTGAGTTGCCGTCAGGGTACATTACAAATTTACCCATCTTCGTGCTTGTGTTTCCCTCATACAATGTTCAAGAACCCATCCCTCCACCAGTGTCCATTCTCTACCACCAATGAACCCAGTATCCCTCCCACCCTCCAATCCCGTCCACAACACCCACCCCACTCTGCCTCTGTGGCAGGGTATTTCATTTTGTTCTCTCTCCTTTTGGGTGTTGTGGTTTGCAATAGGGGTATTGAGTGGCCATCGTGTTCAGTCTCTAGTCTACTTTCAGCACACATCTCTCTTCTCACGCAGGATCTCCAACCACATTTTACTTGGTGTTCCCTTCTCTATCCGGGCTGCCTTTCTCCCAGCATGCGAGGCCCGCTTCCAAGCCATGGAGCCAACCTCCTTGTATTATATAATACTATACACTGGTGTTAATCTCTTACTCTTTTATTTTATATTCCACAGATGAGTGCAATATTTCTATGTCTGTCCCTCTCTTTCTGACTCATTTCACTTAGCATGGTACTTTCCACTTATGTGCAAAGTTCATGACTTCATCTTTTCTAACAGCTGCATAGTATTCCATTGTATAGATGCACCAAAGTTTCTTTAACCAGTCATCTGTTCTAGGGCACTTGGGTTCTTTACAGATTCTGGCTATTGTAAACAGTACCGCAATGAACATATAAGAGCAGATGTCATTTTGACTATACTTTTTTGTTTCTCCAAGATATATTCCCAGAAGTGGTATTGCTGGATCAAATGGAAGTTCAATTTCTAATTTTTTGAGAATCGTCCATATTGTTTTCCAAAAGGGCTGAACCAGTTGGCATTCCCACCAGCAGTGTAGGTGGGTCCCTTTCTCCCCACATCCACGCCAACACCGTTTGATTTTGGTTTTTTGGATGTGGGCCAGTCTCTGGTGTGATGTGGTATCTCATAGTTATTTTGATCTGCATCTCCCTGATAATTAGTGATGAAGAGCATTTTTTATGTGCCCTTTGGCCATTTCTTGGATTTCTTCCTTGAGAAAGTTTCTGTTCATTTCATTGGCCCATTTTCTGATGGAGTTGAATGTTTTCTTCTTGTAGAGTTCAACCAGTTCCTTATATACCCTTAATATCAACCCCTTATCAGATGGGTATTGGGTGAATATCCTTTCCCATTCTGTAGATTGTCTTTGTATTCTGTTCACTGTATCTTTTGCGGTGCAGAAGCTTCTTAGTTTAATATAATCCCATTTGTTTATCTCTGTTTCCACTTGGTTGGTCAGTTGCGTATCATCTTTGAAGATACCTGTAGCTTCAATATCATGGAGGGTTTTGGTGACCTTGTCTTTGATGTACCTTATGGATTGTGGTCTGATATTTAGATCTTTAATCCATTTTGATCTGATTTTTGTGCATGGTGTCAGGTTGGGGTCTAAGCCCATTCTTTTGCATATGGTTGTCCAGCTAAAACAATTCTTGGGAAAAAAGATGATGGGAGGCATCACTCTCCCTAACCTTAAACTTTACTACAAAGCGGTAACAATTAAAACAGCATGGTATTAGAACAAAGGCAGACCCGAAGACCAGTGGAACAGGGTGGAATATTCTTATACACAACCTCAAGTGTATGATCATCTAATCTTTGATAAGGGATCAAGATATGTGAAGTGGAACAAGGAAAGTCTCTTTAACAAATGGTACTGGCATAACTCAACTTCCTCTTCTTCATGGTCAGCCTGAAAATCACAAAGACAAAAGAGCAAAACAAAATATTGGATGGATTGCTTTATGTTCGACTGGGGTTGATTTTCATGAGTCATATTTTAAAGAAGAATCGGTGTTTTACCAGACGTCAGTGATCCATTATGGCCACAATTCCAAGTCACAGGAGAGTATTGCCAACAATAGGGCACAAAATAGTGTATTGTGAGTCCCATTCAAACGATCTAAAAAGAAGCTTGAATGACAACCTCACATTAAGAGTCTTGAATGCTGAGCTCCACTGAGCAACAGAGGTCTTAGCTTTGTAGAATAACAATCTAGATTCAATCGTTGATAGGCACAACATATTCATATTGAATATAAAATCAAATTAACGCCAGGAAGTCAAACGTTATGACTTATTTTTAGAGTAATTTTTTCCCTAGACATAGCCTATCAAGTTTGACATTTCCTGTCCCTTTGCTCCTATGTTTTCAGTCCCTTCTCTCTTGCATTTTCATGCATACAAAAACTGAAGCTGACAAGCATATTTCTCCCACTGTCTCTCTGTATGTGAGCTCGTGTGTGCGAGTGTCTGTGAGGGTTTTATAAATCAGAAGTGGTAGGCATCAAGTCCAATGTAACTAGTGCTCAAAGTAAAAGCATGATATCCATGGAAAAGCTTTCTTTAATTGCTGCAAACTGATCTGAAAGTCAGAAATTGTTTATTGTCTCTGAATTATGTCCATTTTCATGCTAATATGAATACCTTTTGGAGCAAAATTACTGTGATTTTTAAGAAAGAAATGGCATGTTCATATACATGTTCTGTATATGTTTTTGTGTGTCTAATATAGTGCATGAACATATTATGTGTATGAATATATTAATTATGTAAACATGTTGTGTTAGGAATAAAATTACGACTTGGTCACACAACTGATTTCATTCTTAGATGTTGTAATTTAATTAGTAGAGTGAAACCAAATGACTCCTTTCTGAACTGTGTATCCTTGCAAGGAAAAATAAATAACAAATCTTCTATTTGTTCCCAGCAAGGGTGAGGTGATGCTTACTGTAGCAAAGAGAATACTGAATTCAAACAACATGGCAGCAGGAAGATGAGGGCCTGGATTTATAAACTGGCAGAAGAGGGAGTGCAAATGATTTTTTGTAAAAATATTTGACCAGTATTTATCACTGGTTTTGTTGTAAGATTAAGATATACTTGTGGGATTAATAAATGACAAAAAAATGATTTGACAGCTACGAGTTTGTGAATAAAATCACATGAATAAATAGGCAAACAATTAGACTTTTACAAGAAATAAGCAATGCTATAGTTTTGTTGCACGTTAAATTTCAGCTTAAACATAAAATCGTAATTGGTTTATTTAAATGTTTTCCTCACAGAGTAAAGCACAATATTGTACCCGAAAGATTGATAAGACCTACAGACTGCTAATTAGTCATAACATCATAAATTTTTTACAGCAGTACTTCTATCAATTTAATATGCTCATGAAAGTTGCTCAAATTCTCACTTGTTTTTTTCTCCACAGTTTTTCCAAATTTTCAAGCAATCAGCTTGTATTGTGATGATTAGAAGTTTGATTAAAAGGAGAAATAGTAAGTGAGCCCTGGAGTGTTTGCTCTGTCTTGTATTCATTAAGTACTTTACATAAATTAACTTCATTTTCAAAATAGCAGTACAATTTTTATGCTGATATTATTCCCACTTTACAGATGACAAATTGAACCATAAAAAATTCATAAGTTAAGTATCTCAGTTAAGTAACTCAATGGATCCAGAATTTAGTCTGGCTTCATAGTGCCACTTTTTTTTAACAGCTCCTTAGAATATTACTCAAATTATTGTCTTGTTTTTTTTCCTGGAGAAGGAATAAGTTATCATCTGAAAAAATAAGTTATATGGCCACCATCTCCTATGTTTAAAAACCATAAAATATATCACATTTCATGGATAAAAATATAAATAGGAATTTTATAATGATTTGTTTTCTCCTAATAAAATCTATTCAGAAAAGGATAAATCCAATAATGGCCTATTGGGTGCACTGGTCCTTTTGATTTGCTGGAATGAGCAGTAAGGATGAAGAATCCTAGGATATTCTTGATAACCTTTCAGTATCAATATTGCAAACCAAAATGCCCAAAAGGAGAGAGAGAGAGAGAGAGAGAGAGAGAGAGAGAAGTAGAAAAGCCCCTGCCATAGAGGCTGGCAGGGGGTGGGGGATGGAGTGATGGGAGGGAACCTGGGGACACTGGTGCTGGTGCTGGGAAATGTACATTGGTGGAGGGATGGGCGTTGGAACACTGTATGACTGAAATACAATCATGAACAGCTTTGTAAGGGTCTATGTCACGGTGATTCAATAAAAAATTTTTTTGAAAAAAAGACTCCTAGGTATAATAGAAACTAAACTAATGCTCTCACATATAGATACAATGAAACAGCTCATCCCCATGGACTTTGCCTTGAGTACTAGATTAACTGAATCCAAGGATCATGGACTTAATTACCAGAACCACAGTTTGACTTTAATAATGGATCAAAAAAGTTAATGATGACATCATTTTCATTCCTATACTCTAACTTTGGTATTCTTGCCTATGTTTTCTATGGGAATTGAATTATAGGAGATATAAAAGAGCAATGACCTAATCAGAAAATGAAAATTTCAAAAGAATAAAAATATGTAACTCTACTTATTAATATACATTACAGAATGATTCAGCCTACACTATTTGACTTTTATAGCTGCTTTTCTAAATGCATAGCAAATATTTGCTTTTCTACTTTATAAAGGAATAATATAAAACTCAATGAAAGGAACATATCTGTGTTGACAAAACAATCAAATTGAAGTCATAATCAGATTTTTTTTTAAGTTACATGTTTCTTTGGCTGTGATCTTTGGGGTTTTTGGTTTTTGGGTTTTTTTTCTGCTAGGAATGGAGTAAATAAACAACCACCAAATCCCAGTGACTCTCCTCCAAGAACAGTCCTCTTTGTTACTCTTGTTTCTGTCACCCACAAACTGTCTAGCAGAATGTCGGGCTCCACATGGGAACCTGGGCTGATAGGCAAGTTCCATCTTGTTGGTTGGCCATCTGGAAGTCGTTGTCTTCTTAGCTGCTGAGGAAGGAGAAAAAAACCCTTAGGGCCTCTTTAACAATGACTTCATCCTTTCTTCTCTTGCACCATTCTTCAGAAACAGTCAGCAAGTGAGCAGTCTCAGCCTGCATGAGCCCAGAAGGTGAAGAAGCTAAGGGAAAGAAAAGTTGTGTAAGAGTCAGCACTCAAAGTTTGCTGCCTAGTAACTCTGGATAAATAACATTTGTAGATAGTAAAGCGTCCATTAGAAGCCATCATGAGTGGTTGGTACCACTACCGGGGTCAGGCACTCACGTTCATGCAGCATATCTGCAGAGATAGCCAGGACCCCATGTGGCCTTTGTGGTCTTGGCCATGAGTGAGCTCGGAGTACCAATGGGTCTGGCCCCAAAACCAGAAACCAAACATAAAATAACATTATGAAGAGATTATCTCCCAAGGACTGTTTAGTGTCACCCACCCACTCAAACCGAAACAATCATGAAATAATCTCCATAGCTGTGGTTCATTTAAAAAATAATTTATATATCTACCAGTAATGGAATCAAAGAATAAGATCACTTTGAATTGATACAAAATGTATTATGTTTGATAATCACATTAATGTAAAAATAGCTGAAGAGCAGCTGCTAATACCTTTCTTAACCTCTTTGAAAACAGATCTACCTATACTATTCTCCAATTACAGATAATGCTAATTTAGAATCTAAACTTTTATGTGTGATCTGACTTATTGCCAAGACTAAACAGGGGCTGAAAAACAATCCAACAGGTAGGATCTTGGCTTGCACGAAGCCAACCTGGGTTCAATCCCCAGCACCACAAATTGTCACCAGAGCCTCAACAGGAAAGATCCATGGGAACAGAGCTAGGAGTATGCATGGTGTAGGTGGACCCCAAACAAACAAACAAACCAACCTACAGTAGCAAGCTTATTTGTTATTTTCTTCCTGACAGCATGGCATTAAAACTTCCCACTCTCTTCTGTCATACATCAGATAGGTAGAACTATGATAATATTGCTAAAACTATCTGACCTTTGTAAAAATATTATCATTGAATATTAGACTGAACTTTAAATTTAGCAAGTTAGCTGGACCAGAGTAATTTTATATCAGAAATCAAAGTGATAGCATGACTTAATAGAAAAAAGAAAGAGCTGAAATGTAAATATCTTAATGTTTTTTATTTCATTCATTGAGCATCAGGCTTGTCAGATATAAGAAGAAGATATAAATATATAGACCTCTCTTACTGGGTAATTGTGAGAACAAATGAGATGATTTTTATGTAAACATCTCCTAGAGCATAAAATATTAATATAAAATTGTTATTAGAAATATGTTGGGCTGATAAAGATGAAATTAAAGATTAAATTCTACAGCATTTAAAAACCAAGATCTGGCTTTAAAAAGATCACCAAATCAGGAGAAATGAAAGAAAGAATAAACAAATGGGGCACCAAAAATTAAAATGATTTTACATAGCAAAAAGAAAAGACTACAGAAATACAAAGAAAACATCGCAATTTGGTGAAGATATTTTCATTCTAACTCTCATAGAAACATTTTTCATAATAACAAAATAAAATGCCTATCAGAAGATGGACTAAAAATGAAATCTCTCTATATGTATATATACACATATATACTATATGTACTTCTATTAAAAGAGGCAATATATATATAAAGAGAGAGAGTTATATATTGTATAATATAGGACTGGAGTGATAGCACAGCTGGTAGGGCGTTTGCTTTGCATGAGGCTGACCCGGGTTCGATTCCTCCATCCTGCTCTGAGAGCCCAGCAAGCTACCAAGAGTATCCTGCCTACACAGCAGAGTCTGGCAAGCTACCTGGCGTATTCAATATGCCAAAAACAGTAACAAGTCTCACAATGGAGACATTACTGGTGCCCACTTAAGCAAATCGTTGAACAATGGGATGACAGTGCTACGACAGTGCTACAGTGCTATTAAGAGGTATATATTATACACTATATAATATCACTGTATCACTGTCATCCCGTTGCTCATTGATTTGCTTGAGTGAACACCAGTAACGTCTCCATGTGAAACTTGTTACTGTTTTTGGAATATCAGATGCACCACGGGTAGCTTGTCAGGCTCTGTCGTGCAAGCGGGATACTGTCAGTAGCTTGCCAGGCTCTCCTAGAGGGGTGGAGGAATCGAACCCAGGTCTGCAGCATGCAAGATGAATGCCCTACCCCCTATGCTATTGCTCCAGCCCATATAATATATGTTAAGAGGTAATATTTACATATATACTCAACTATTATGACATTAAAAAAGAAAAAAATAATTCCTTTGGGGAGAATTTAGTATAATCAAGATGATTATAGGCTTGATGAAAAAAGGAAGTGAAGATGATTATTAAATTGGCTTCATTCCTACATAGAATATGGATTACCAAAGCAAATGAACATACAAGAAACAACTGAATTGATTCTTTGCTCAGTGAACACTAAGGGGGTACCCAGAGGGAAACGGGAAATGGGAGGGAGAAATGATGAGAGGTGAAACAAGACTGGAACTTTGGAGATAGGAGTGATGATAAGTACACACACAGAAAGGTGAAGATAAATCCCTGAGATTTTACAATATAAAAAAGTAAAATTACAAATGTGGTAAAGGAAGTTTCTGCCCTTGTGATTTACATCTAGTTCTTATTGCTGATATTCTAAAATTAGATTACTCTTTCTTAAAGGTTAGGTAGCACTGTAGCACTGTAGCAGTGTCATTCATTGTTAGGTACAATACTCAATTTTAGAATTATTCTTTCTAAATCTATTTACTGAAAATCAAAATCATGATCACAAAATCCCATTAATCACCAATTTCTCAGGCGGGCTCAGTAACCTCTCATTTCGTCCTTTCCCTGAGATCTTAGAAGTCTATCTCGACTCGGCCCTCCCAACGATGTCGCACTGGGGGCTCTTTCAGGGTCAGGGGAATGAGATCCAGCTTGTTACTGGATTTAGCATATGGATACACCATGGGAAGCTTGCAAGGCTGTCCCATGTGGGCAGGAAACTCTCAGAAAATTGCCAGTTTCTCCCAGAGGGAGAAGTAGGCTACAAGATATTGTTGTGGCCACAAAGGGCTGCGCGCTTCTGAGAGCTTGCTTTTAAGTCTCTGGATGTTGGCTGTTGATGGGATTACACACACCTGGGTTCCTTTGCCAGTACCTTCATGTGTGAGGCCTGTCCAAACGTGTGGAAAGGGGCCTCAAGCATGGCTGTAGCTAGGTTCTGGTGGTCTTTGGCTGCCAGGAGCTCTGCTCAGGGTGGGGAGGGAAGCTGGAGCCCATCCTCTCTGAGGGGTCCCGGGGAAGACAGCCAGGCATGCAGGCAAGAGACTCTCTGCACCACTCTCTTCTGAGAGCTTGCTTTTAAGTCTCTATCTGGATGTTGGCCGTTGATGGGAAAATCAATCAAGATTAATAATGGACAGCCTTGCAAGCTTCCCATGGTGTATTCATATACTAAATCCAGTAAAAAGCTGGATCTTATTCCCCTGACCCTGAAAAAGCCTCCAGTACGACATCCTTGGGAGATTTCTAAGATCTCAGGGAAAGTACGAATGAGAGGTTACTGAGCCCGCTCGAGAAATCGACGATTAACGGGATTTCGTGACTCATGATTCGAAATCTATTTACATAATTTGTTTTACAATTACTATATTGTTAGCAAATAAAAATCTAAAAGACAAACAAAACAACTAAGTTTCTAAGCATATATAAAATGAATTATTTATGAGGGTATTTTTTGGCATTAAAATGTATTCCATATGCTCATATATGAAAGTTATTCTTTTTTAGAAAACGAATAATTGACATTTGATTTTCAGCAACTAAAATAAGCTATTTTAGACCAAATGATTTTCCTTTTCTGTATTTCTCTGAACAACAACAATCAACCTCTATATTGTTAATCAAATAATAAAATAGGTTGGTCAAATGGACAAGTCATTAAGAGTAAGTCTTATTGCATAAAATATATGCTGGATACTGCAAAGCATTATGACATGCTGCTGCCATGCTAGAATTTTAGTTTGAAGTAATAGATCGAGGAACAGATGTTGAAAAGTGTCTTTTGGGTCGAACATTCCATTATGTGATCTTTTTCATGAACTATCCTCATCTTTAATTTTTTTCTAGAGTCAAAAATTTAAAATGTGTCTTTTAAAATTGCCTAAGCACCATAGGACTACTCATTTCCTGGAAAGAAAATGGTTCCAAAAGCAGGTAGTTACTTTCATCTTGTGAATATTTCCATATGGACAGAGTCTAAAATAGGCAAAAAAATCAAACTTGCTGCATTGCCATCCTCTCTGGATTCATCCATTTAATTATGTACATGTTCATCCAATATCTATTTCCTGAACTTACTCTAACTGGGTACTCTTGGGTTCTGGAAATATAGCAGGGTAAGAAGATAGAAGGTGAGTGTGGGTTTAAGTGCAGGGACTCTGAAGGAGTTGAGAGGAGGCAGAGATCTAAATCAGGCAGACTACAAAATTGGAAGTACAAATTTGGGGAAGGAATTGCATTTATATATGCAAGGAGAATATACCCTACAAAATCCCAACGTTACTATGCCCTTCTTCTTGAGAAACAAGCGAAGGTGGCTGCCATCAGGTGAAAAGGGAAACTTTGAAGATACAAAGGGGCTTTGAAGATAGATCTTGGAAGACTCTGAGGTCGGCCTTTCTAGCTGAGGATTAAGAATTAGACCTGGTGGCATATGTGGAACATTTGGGGCTGTATAAGATAAAGGCATGATAAATTTGTGTTTAATGAATTCTTTGGCAGTAATTGGCAGAGAATTAGTTATGAG
Organism: Sorex araneus; assembly: GCF_027595985.1. Taxonomy (NCBI): domain Eukaryota; kingdom Metazoa; phylum Chordata; class Mammalia; order Eulipotyphla; family Soricidae; genus Sorex; species Sorex araneus. The sequence continues at coordinate 289,395,697 of NC_073313.1, read as the reverse complement.
ACAACTGAGGCAAGCCACCCTGCTTCAATACCAAAGATAATTTAATGATTATTTCTTAAGGCAGAGTTCTTCAACCTTTATTTATACACCAGCAGACCTGAGAAAATAGAAGAAATATTTCATAGACTGTTCCCTGTGTTTTATTTCTTTCAAAAATTAATCATAATCTTGACTAAATACTTTCCACCTTTGTTAGATTTATTCCTAGATAATTGTTTTTTTTCAAACAATAATAAATGGGATGGTTTAATTTATTTTTTTCTGAATCACTGTTTGCATAAAAGAACACAACCAATTTCTGAGTGTTGATTCTGTAGCCTACTCCATTACAGGACATATTTATCATTTCCAGTAATTTTTGCTGGAGTCTTCAGCGCTTCACTGAATATTTTCTCTGATATTCACAATATCATCAGTGAATAATGGTAGACTTATTTATTTTTTACCAGTGTGTATTCCATTTCATTCTTTCTTGTCAAATTTCAGTGGCTAGAATTTCTAGTACTGTGCTGAATAATAATGATGAAAGTGGACATCCTTGTCTGTGCCGATTTTAGAGAATACTTTCCGTTTTCCCCCAGGAAGATAGTAGTTGGGGGTTTGTTGTATATGGCCTTATTGATACTGAGATAATTTCCTTCAATTCCATTTTGTTGAGTGCCTTCATAAGGTATGGGAGCTAAATCTTGCCAAAAACCATCTGTAGCTATTGAGATGATTACTTATGTTTTGTCCTTGTGTTAAGTATGGATGTATCACGTTATGGATTTGCAAGCATGGAACTATATTTGAGTCCCTGGGATAAATCCCACTTGATCATAGCATAAAATGTATTTAACGTATTGTTACATTCAGTTTGCCAAAATGTTATTGAAGATCTGACTGTTGAATAGTTCAGTCTCTCTGGAAAAGTGATTTGGAGACTCCTTAAAATATTACAGACAGAACTTCCATACACCCTGCAATTCTGTTACTAGAATTCTAGCCCAAGATATGATAAAACATCGTATGAGAACGTATGTATACCACTGTTAATCACAACACATTTCACAATAGTAAAATAATAGTGAAAAATAGTAATATAGGGGCTGGAGCGATAGTACAGTGGGTAGGGCGTTTGCCTTGCACGCGGCTAACCCGGGTTCAAATCCCACCATCTCATATGGTCCCCTGAGCACTGCCAGGAGTAACCCCTGTGCATCGCCAGGTGTGACCCAAAAAGCAAAATAAAAAAGCAATATATATCTGTATACAATTCAAATACCTATCAACATATGAGTTGATAAAATCTGTGGTACATATATGCATATATGTCAAACATATATACAAGGGAATATTACTTAGCTATGAAAAATTTTAAGTTTTGCAGCTTACTGCAACTTTCGTGGAATTGCAGTGTGTCATGCTAAGTAAATTAGGGAAAAAAAGATAAATACAAGATAGTATTGCTCACATACAGACTGAAAAGAAATAAAAAATGGATTAGAAAATCCCAAATGGAAACAAATTCTGATACATGACTGATATGACTATCGGCAGAGAGTAGGAAAGGGCCACAGAAAAAGGGTGGGGGATCTTGAATTGCTGATAGTACAAAATTACAACTTCAATACTATGTAAAAAATGATATTGCAAAAATGTAAATAGTATTTTATTTGTTAAATCAAACACAACAAAATTACAAATTTTAGTGGCATCTACTGTTGTTTATGGTTGGGGGACAGTTTCAGCAGACTGTCTTGAAGTTTCCATAAAACTGTGCAGGTCTGAGAACCACAGCTAAAGAGCAGAGATTTAAGGGGCTGATTGAAAAACAAATTAAGGAGGAGAAAAAAGCCAGCTTGTATATAACCGAATTTTGTGTGTGTCTAATTACTTGTTGAATACTCCTTGAGAAAGATGATGAGTTCTGAGATATTAGAGTTGTTTCCACTTGCCCATAGAGTAGACTGATATAAATCACTCTTTCTACCTGTACTAGTAATAGAATTAAAGGATATGATGTATAATACAGAAACAGGAAACACCATCAACTTGAAGGCATGGTGCTCTACAGACTTAAGATATTACTATGCATAATTAATGTTTTGATTTAATTTTTAGGAAAGAAGTACTTGTTTTCTCTAGTCAAAGATAAATTGGATGTTTTAGACTATAAGTACCTAGTATCTTCAGATACCTCTTAGCATCCTCAGTAACTAAGTGAAATCCTAAGTTGACCATTTAAATACTTTTTTGGTTGAGAAGTATGTCCATCAAATTCAGGTGATTTAGCATCAATCAATCAAAATAGTGAAGTGGTTGAGATAAGTTTTTTAAGTTATGCCTGAAATATCACCGTTATTTTATAAAGGTGAGTCATGGTTGATAATTTGACTATACTGAATATGATGGCTGTTTCAGGGCTCGTAAGGCCCCAGCTGGACTGGGCACTCACCAAACTACAAACCAACATCTGCAAGTTTTCCTGATTTTAGTAAAATTTAATTTAATCTATTTTTTTTAAAAAAGTCACAATATGATATTTCACAGTTTACCCATAATTTCAATCATTCCCCTTTTTCCATTTGTCTCTTCTTTCTTTTTCATTGCATTAAGAATATTAATGGGAACTGGAGTGATAGTACAGCATTTTCTTGCACGCGGCTGACCCGGGTTCAATTCCCAGCATCCAATATGGTCCCCCAGCACCACCAGGAATAATTCCTGAGTATAGAGCCAGGAGGAACCCCTGTGCATCGCCTCGTATGACCTAAAAAGCAAATAATAATAATAATAATAATAATAATAATAATAATAATAATGTCTACAGAGAATTTGAAATTACATGCTAGTAAGTTCTTTTCTGGCTTGGAAAAGTTAATGTCCATTGTTGTATATTGACCCTTTGTGTTTTAGGTGGATTGCTCCCTTTCCTCCTCCCAGAGAAACTTACAGTGCTCTTGTGAGCACCCCTAATCCCCTGAGTTTACCTTTAACTTTTCCTTTGTGTTTTACCTCTCATTGTCACAATTCCCCAAGTCAGCCTTAGTTACTTATAAGCAAAAAAAAATCTGATAATTCTGGAATTTCTATTTAAAGAGAATTGCTTGCTTTTCTACTTCCCCTATAGCCTTTTCATATTTTACTATAGAGCAGTGTTCTTTGCTTAAACATAGAAAGACTCCTAATTTGGGAGTTGATTGACTTTGATATATATGTACTCCTGGGCATCCTTAATAATTACTCGACTCAGGGTTTGGTTGCCATATCTTTTAACACTCCCGAAAGTAGAGTATAACCAAGGGACCTCTAGATGAACCAGGAGCAAAAAGCAAAGCTACCCCTCATCGAAATGGGACAGTCTAGAAAAGCATAAAAGCACCATATTGATGCAAACTATTATGACTTAAGAGATAGGACCCCGATAGGGAGGGATAAGCTGAGTTGGCCCAAGGACCTAGACTGGGATTTATGGCAGATGCCTGGTAGCCTTTCCCTCAAGCCCAGAGAACTACATATTGGAACCTATTTATCTTATTATGTTTATTCAAATAACTATGAGTAATAATACGAACATACTGAAAGTAGACTATAGACCAAACATGATGGCCACTTACTACCTGTATTATAAAACATAAAACCCCAAAAAAGAGAAAGAGTAAAATGGAATGTGCCTACCACAGAGGTGGGGTGGGGAGGGGAGGATACTGAGAACACTGGTGGTAGAGAACGGGCACTGGTGGACAGATGGGTACTCGATCATTATATGACTGAAACGTAAGCACGAAAGTTTATGTCTGTAACTATATTTCACGGTGATTCATTAAAAAAGAATTTGCTTAATTGATTTCATGTAATCATGAAATTAACGATAGGTCTCTTTCCCCTGACCCTGAGAGGGCCTCCAATCATTGGGAAAGACGAATAAGGAGAGGCTACTAAAATCTCAAGGCTGAGAATAATAGAGACGTTACTGGTGCTGCTCGAGTAAATCTACAAACAATGGGATGACAGTGATACAGAGATACTTAATTGATTAATATGTACAACTGTAGGAAAAGAGAAAAGCAATATAGATGTCCCTGGGAGACAGTATATCCTTGAGTTAAAACCCCCAAGAGAATTGTTTCTGCCGAAACACTTTACCTCTATAAATGATCAAGTACACCTTCGTGCAGTCCTTGATGTCTAACCTCTCAGATGTGTTGTATGTATGCTAGCAGCTCTGCGTTGAATGGGACAGTTTTACCATTTATCCATGAGTCCCCTGTCTCTCTGTTCCTCTTCCGGGAAGGCCAGGGAGGTAGCTCTCGGCCACCAAAAGCACACATCACCACTGCAACATTTTGAACTCACAGTCCATTATGTATTTGATTTTGTCCTCTTAATTATACTAATCAACACTATTCAAAAGGTGAGTTTGCTAGAAACTTACCAAAGAGTTCAGAAAATCGCAATTACAATTATTTTTGTATCTGTTTGTCTGGCTTGAAATCGTACGCATGTCTAAATGCTAGACTTGGAATATCCTAGACAAGAAAAAAGGAATTTTTTTGATTTTATAATAGTATCTAAAATGTAATTCATATGCTTTGTGTCAGCTCTTTCTAACCAGCACCTAACTGTATGGGAGTGCGTAACAATCACCTCTATTTAATACGTGGAACAGTTATACATAAGAGAGTCAAGTAGCATATCAATGGTCATATACAAACACAGGCCATTGATGCCAGACTTTTTGCCTATAAGTCTCACTGAAACTCTTCCATAATTTGGGTTAAAGCCAAGGTACAGACTGCATTTTTTAGTGATTATAAGATTTTGTCATCACATCTAGTTCTTGTATGGTTTTTATCTAAGTATTAGTTCTTGATGTTTCTGCCCTGACAGAATATGTGTTAATTCAATACATTTTTGTTAGAATTTACCAGTAAAGTCACCTCTAACTGGACCTTAATTTTGAGGAGGTGAGTCAGTCAGTTGATTCAGTTTTCTTATTAGTAAATAGTTCTCTTTAGATTTTCTATTTCTTTATGATTCTATTTTGGTAAATTGCATATTTTTAGAAATTACTTCACTTTTTAAGTTAACAACTATATAGTATTTAATTGTCCACGAGTCTCATAGTCCTTTATATCTATCTATCTATCTATCTATCTATCTATCTATCTATCTATCTATCTATCTATCTATCCATCCATCTATCTATCTATCTATCTATCTATCTATCTATCTATCTATCTAGATGTATATATATAGCCTAGTTCTCCTTCTTGGAGAACCTGAAAGCTACCAAGAGTTTCCTGCCCATATGGGAGAGCCTGGCAAGCTCCCCGTGACGTATTCATATGCCAAAACCAGTAACAATGATGGGCCTCATTCCCCTGACCGTGAGAGAGCCTCCAACGCAGAACCGTTGGAAAGGATGAGTAAAGAGAGGCTTCTAAAATCTCAGGGCTAGGACTAATGGACACATTACTGAGACTGCTCAAGAAAATCAATGATCAACGGGATGATGATGACGATGACATATATATGTATATGGCATCAGTTAAAATGTATCATATTTCATTTTTTATTATACCAATGAGAATCTTCTTTTTTAGGCTGAAAGATTTTTTTTTATTTTTTCTTTCTTAGTTTATTTAAATTAATACCCTGTGATTTGCAAAGTTGTTCATGCGACTTTGTTTCATGCTTGTGTTGTTTCATGCATACAATGTTCCACCCCCAGTTCCACCACCAGTATCCCCTTTCCCCAACAAATGTTACCTGGCTCTTCTCAACACTCCAGCTTGCCTCTGTGGCAGACATGTAATAAATATATTTCATATTGCTTACTCCAAGAAAAATTAAAATAACAACAGATGGAACAATCATAAAATAAATCAATAAAAGTCAATTTGTGGTGATTGGTTACCATATGATTTTAGCTTATGTAAATAAATTCAAATAATTTCATCCATTATAAGGCTTACTTTTTTATATAAATAAGTTTTCAACCCTGGCATATAAATAAATTTTATTTTGAAATTACTTGGATCTTATTGTGTTAGGTTTTTACATCATAAATAAAACTATAAAATTCTTTTATATACTTTGTATATTTCACATATAAAAGTCTGTTGTGTGTGAAATACTTAAAACCTACAAATGTAAAATTTACTAGAAAGAAGAGAATTTAGAAAATTTAAGGTACAGCATGGGAGGCTTTTGTCTTGCATGTGGTCAACCTAGGTTCAATCCCTGGCATTCTAGGCATACAATTGGTCCCCTGAGTAATGCTAGGAGTAATTTCTAAGTGCAGAGCCAGGAGTAACCCCTCAGCATCACCAGGTGTGAACCCCCCCCAAAAAAAAACAAATAAAAGAAAGAAAGAAAAGTAGGAAAATCTGAAAATCAGCATAAACAGTATTTTAAGTCATTATTTATAATGTATAAAATCCCTTAGCAAGATTAGAGGAAGTTTTCCTGTCTCAATCTAGTAGAGAATAACCATCTGCTCATCCGGGCAATACTCAATGCCATGTGCTGGAAAGATTGTCTTGTCTTTTAAAAAAGCTCCTTCAACACTTCTTGAAAACCTGGTTTCAAGGCTATGAATTCCCTTCATATCAGCAGTCATAGTCTTTACTCTGCTTTGCTTTTGCTCATTTAAAGCATTCATACGGTCTCATGCTTTGCTGGCTTTGCTGACTGCTTGTGCCATTGTTTCTTTGTTTTATATCGACCATTGTTTGACTAAAGTCACTATATGAAGGTTTACTAAGCTTGAATTGTGTTGCTTGTGCCTTTGGTGTTATTGTTTCCATTCACTGAACTTGGTGGGCTCCTAATCTCCCTTGGGATGGTGGAACGGCAAGCAGAAGTTCAGGAGTGTGGTGCATGCAGCTCAGATGTGGAGGCTGCTAGGCCCTGGCCAGACCAAGGGGCTGGGCCTCCCCTCTGGATTTCGCCCAGTGATGTCAGCCAGGATTAATATCACCTGGGGAGCTGGAGCAACAAGCAGAGGTCCAGAAACTTTTTCATTTTATTTATGTCCTCTTTCATATTTTTAGTTTCTACTTCATTTAATTCATTCTAATTTTTGTATGTCCTTTTCCTTACTCTTGGTTTACTTTTGGTTTCATTTTATTCAGTCTTAGTTTATTGCAGTATATGTTAACATAGATTGTAATTTAAGATCTCTTTTTTTAAAATATAATGATAAAACAGACATTTATCATTATGAAAATACCTCTTAGAAGTATATTTGGAGTGTCCCATAATTTTTGCTTGTTGTAGTTTTATTTCAATTAGTCTAATATATTTTATCTTACAATTCAATTTATTATTTGACCCGTTGATTGTTCAGTGATACACGTACATCCTCCACAGAGTTGTGGGTTTTCCAGTTTTTCTTATTGTAATTGATCTCTCATTTGTATGCCTTCAGAGTATAAAAAAAAGAGGAATATTAATCCAAACTTCTAAGTTGTATTTATTCCTTTGATTTGCACTGCTATGCTAATTGCAGCACTTTTCACAGTATCTAAAGTTGGAAAGAACCCTAATACCCAAGAATATATGAGTGGAGGTATGGTGGGTATAGTTAGAGCACTGGTTTCACATACAGGTTTGGCTTTAATTACAGACATTTCAAACAGAAGAGAAGATAAAGAAACTGCTTTCTTCTTTCTCTATTGATATATACGGCATATACAGGTATACACTTACCCAGTTGAATACTACTATGCTATTTCAAAACATATCTACATGTCTGTGTTCATTGTGGCACTACCCACAGAAGTTAAGATTTGAAAACAATTCAAGTGCCAGAGAACAGATGAGTAGATAAAGAATGTGGTATAGAGAATAATAGAATACTAGTAAGCTATAAAAAAGATAAAGTTGTGTAATTTGCTGCTATGTGCTGAAGCCAATCGCTATCATGCTGAATGAAATATGAGGAACAGGGGAAAGTACAGAGTGATCTGTCTCCTATGTGGAATATAAAGAAGGATAGAAAAGAAATAACACACTGCCCAGAGCTGACAGGCCCCAAGAGTTGGTCTACAGGTGAGTTTTGAGAGGGGCGGTCTGGAGGGTGGCTGGCAGAGGAACACTGACACTCTTGCATCGGTAAAGGCGCTGCAAGCACTTCACACAGACATGGAGGCAATGATTACTACAATCAAAAGGTATTACAAATCTTGGGGTCTAATCAAAATTTGAAAGAGAAAAGGCAGTTTAAACAAATTAAGGAGAAATGAAACACCTTTCATTTTTAATAACATCCACTAGTGATATTTTATTAATCAGACACAGTGGACTTTACAAGATTTTTAAAACTTCTTTCTAATAAGGCATGTGACATTTGTCCAACACTCACTTTGCATTTTTGATTTTTAAATGTGAGTTTTTAAAAATTGATCTATGTTACTAAAACTAATATCTACAAAACTTTTTTCACTGTGGGGCTGGAGAGACAGCATGGCGCTCACGGGTTCCAGTTTTGCATATGCATATTATTATTTTTGCTCTGTTGAAATTTCCTTCTCCAAGCCGCCTCATATGCTGGGGGAAAAGGCAGCTCAAATAGAGAAGGGACCACCAAGTAAAGGTGCTAAGAGGGCCAACTCAGGATGGGAGATGTGGGCTGAAAGTAGATTATAGACAGAACATGATGGCCACTTAATACCTTTATTGCAAACCACAACACCCAAAAGGAGAGAGAGCAAAAGGGAATGCCCTGCCACAGAGGCGGGGTGGGGTGGAAGGGACGGGGTGGGGATGGTGGGAACGATGCTGGGACCATTGATGGTGGAAAATGGGCACAGGTGGAGGGATGGATACTTGATCATTGTGTGACTGAAACACAAGCAAGAAACTTTGTAAGTCTGTAACTGTACCTCATGGTGATTCACTCATAAAAATTTTTTTAAAAAAGAAGGTGTGTGTCAGGATATTCAACCCTGTTCTGCAACTCTGCCTTTGTTCCAGTACCATGCTTTTTAATTATTACCACTTTGTAGTAGATTTGAGGTTGGGGAAGGTGATGCCTCCCATCTTCTTTTCCCCAAGAACTGCTGTAGCTATTCATGGGGACTTGTTGTTCCATATGATTTTCAGGAGTGTTTGCTCCATTTCTTTGAAGATGGGGGCTTAAAGTACACTATAGGCCAAACATGATGGCCACTTAATACCTCTACTGAAAACCACAGGACAGGATGGGGATGGGGGAGGGATTCTGGGACCATTGGTGATGGAAAATGGGCACTGGTGGAGAGATGAGAACTCAACCATTGTATGATTGAAACACAAGCACAAAAGTTTGTAAGGCTATAGCTGTATACCTCACAGTGATTCACTAATAAAAAATTTAAAAAAAAAGAAATTTCCTTCACCAGGCTTTATGGCTTCCAAATGAGGTGTCTTATGTATTGGTGCTTTCTAGATCACTTGTATCACCTGTCATCCCATTGCTCATCAATTTGCTCGAGCGGGCACCAGTAACATTGCATTCATCCCTGTCGTGTGCTAGTGTAGCCCAATGGTGTCTGCTCACTCCGGAAACACAAAGAGCCTCAAACCGTCCATTCAGGGTCTTGACAAAGAAGTCTCGTAGGTGGGCAACCAGGCATTCTTTTGACATCCTGTGGAATTCAGCAGCCATCTCCAAATTGCATTATGTGTCCAGCCCATCTGATTTTTGGTGTCTTGGCAAATGAGACATCGTCCCTGATTCTCGACCATTGACGGAGGTCAGAACTCCGGATTTCTTCTCTCACTTGAGTGAAACATGATATTCCAAGCATAGCTTGTTCGATTCCTCTTTGGGAGACCTGAATAGTGTTCTCATCCTGTTTTTGTAGGGCCCAGGTCCCTGAGGCATATGTTAGTGTACGAAAAACAGTGGAGTTGAAAAGATGTGCCCAAGCCGGAAGTTCTTCGTCCTCTTAACAACTTCTCTGACGCTCTTGAAGGCATTCCACGATGCTCTCTTCTTCCTGAGCAGCTCAGGTGGGCTCTTCAAGAGAGATGGAGGCTTTTAGGGTGGCCTCCAATTGCCCTTACAGGTGTTCCCATGGCTAACACCATATTTGAACCCCATCAAATGTGGTGCAGAAATTATGGAAAATGGGTATAAAGTGTCTTATGGTGTGTCCAGAAAGTGACATGGAGCGTGGCGGTGACTGGGTAGTGGAGGTAGTGGAGGTCGGCTGATGAGGTATTTATCTGGTGCCAGTAGGGTGGGTCATCTGGGTTTGATCCCTCCGGCACCAGAGATTTGAGGAGGCAGACAGAGGATCTTATTTCCGGGTCTCATTGAACCTGGAGTTTAAGGTCACAAAGTTCTGCTTTACCTGGTTCTGTGGTCTTCGCTCATGTGTGAGGTTCAGCCCGAGTTTCTGAAAAGTGGCCTGGAGCGTGGTGCTGTGCTTCATTCCAGATTAGGCTAAAACTCATTATTTCCTCATATATGAAGTGGGTGCTACACATTGGCAGTCTCATCTAAAACCTGTTTAACAGCCTCTTGAGACACCATTGTGAGACACGGAGTGTGCCGGACCATTTCTGGCATTACAGAACTGTGGGTTCAATGGGAAATTAATTCCATTTTCCTGTGCAATTTTGATTTATGGTGCTTCTTTAGCTGCAGGAAATGGTCATTCTTGGAAAGATGCCTCCAGTTACAAAGACTTCACAGGATGGGGATTCTAAACTTTGCAACTCATTCATGAATTGCATATAGTTTGTGTATATGTTTTCATATTACTCTGATTTGGAATCAAATGCCATTTTACAGAGAACTTAAACCATTATCAAGTATTAGGACTACTCCGAGTATGTAGATTGTACTCCCTGTCATGTGCCTAAATATCGCCATGAATGAGGAAAACAAGTATCCTTCAATGTTTTCCATAAATGCTCATAACCAGAGGACAGTTATTTAATTGATTACTTTAGTGTGAATGTAGCCAAAGAAACTTATTTTTATTTATTTATTTATTATTTTTTATTTTTTAATGAATCATCATGGGATACAGTTACAGACTTAAAAACTTTTGTGCTTGCGTTTCAGTCATGCAATGATCGAGTACCCATCCCTCCACCAGTGCCCATTCTCCACCACCGATGTTCCAGGTATCCCTCCCACATTTTCCCCCATCCCCCCACCACTGTATCAGGCAGATTCCCTGTTTACTCTCTCTCTCCTTTAGGGTGTCCTGGTTTGCAATGCAGGTGTTAAGTGGCCATCATGTTCGGTCTATAGTCTACTTTCAGTACACATCCCCCATCCCGAGTGGGTCCTCCAAGCATTCTTTACTGGGTGTTCCCTTCTCTATCGGAACTGCCCTTTCCCCCAGCATGTGAGGCTGGCCTCCAAGCCATGGAGCAATCCTCCTGTTCCTTGTTTCTATGATCTTTGGGTGTTAGCTTCTCATTTTTTTACTTTATATCCCACAAATGAGTGCAATCTTCCTATGTCTGTCCCTCTCTTTCTGAATCATTTTACTTAGCATGATACTCTTCGTGTTAATCCACTTATATGCAAATTTCATGACTTCATCTTTTCTAACAGCTGCATAGTATTCCATTGTGTAGAAGTACCAAAAAGAAACTTATTTTTAAAGGAAATTTTCTCTCATAAAATCTTCAAATTGTTTTGTTCTTTTAATTTTTTATGCTTGTAATTCCTCTACAATCATGCTTTACTTTTCATGAACCAAATGTAGAATTTATTTCATGGGAAAATCATTCACTTTACTACTGAGTCTGAAATCTGTTTACATATAATATTATTTCAGAAGAGGTCATGAATGCATTTAATACTTAAATCAGTGTGGGCACCCAACAGTCTTTAATATTGCACAGCAGGTCTTTTCTTTGAAATAGTGCAGATGTGGCCGCTCTTTCTTTCAGGCTCTTACTAACAAGTGTGAGCAGACACAAATGGGGGTAGAGAGTGAGACAGGAAAATTGCTGTTATGATTAATTTTAACTGCGCTTTCTGTTCTCTTCTTTTTATCAAGTATGAATACAAGGAAGGTCAAATGAGGACATAAGAAAACATCTTGACAATGCCAAACACACCATCCATAAATAGGCAATAAGTTAGAAATTACAAAACATCTTTAAAAAACAAATTTTATATAAGTGCATATAAACATTTGTATATTGGCATAATAAAACAATCACCGAACCACACTACAAATAATTTTAAACTATTCTAATCATTTAAATAAATTGGAATGATTTTAAGCATATTCTGTATCTCCAGATAAGTTAACTGAGTCTCTCTTTTTAATTATGTCTATATAAAATATATGCTTATTTTCAAAAATTACTTGAAGTACATTTTTTAAACCAGATAAGTGCACTTAGCTTTCAGAACTTCTAATTGTAAATTATTCTGAATGTTTGATATGTTAAGGTTAAATCACCTCAATGCTGTGCTTTCCTAATTTAAGTGTCTTCATCTTTAAAAGTATTTCATGAAAATTAAAAGAGAAATAGTGGTCATAATGATATTTTTTTTAAATGATCCTGTCTCTGGTCAAGGAATCTAGGAACATCCTGGCCACGGTTTCGACATCAGGTTGAGTTCAATTTCTACATGTAACTCCAAATGTGTCTACCAACTCAATTCCATTCTATTGACAGCATATTGATTGGATACATTTAATACTATGTGTTTAAATGAATTAAGCCAGTACATACCAGTACATAGTTTTAACCAATATGTTATAATTGTTATAACCCCAAAGCATGTCTGCCAACTCAACTTCCTTCTGTTGACAGCATAGAGATCATGTATACTTGGAGCTATATGCTCGTGGGGCTGAGAAACAGTACAGTGGGAGGACTTGCTTGCACACAGCTGACCCAAGCTCTGGCCCCAGCTCCACCCCAGGTCCTTGGAGCACCACCAGGAGTGATCCCTGAACAGAGAGCCAGGAGTGAACCCTGGCTGACTCTGAGCACCACTAGGCAGGGCCTCAAAAGACCTAGATTTACATAGATTAAGCCAATGCATAGTCAGACAGTAATAAATTTTCATATTTTTTATTACCCCTCTAAATTTTAAAGCCTGGTCCTAATTCTTGTTTTGCAAAATATCAAATAATAGACTGTTAATAGACAAAGATATATTAAAATTCTGAACCTTTTTTAATAATCAAATTTGTATTTAAATCATGTTTCAAATTAGCCTTCAAAACAGCCAAGGATATATAATCAGCCACAATCGCGCTATTTTAAGAGATCTAAGAAAATGACTTTAATTTTGTCTTAGGGGAAGATTTGATAGTGCATGTTTTCTGTCAATATATAGAGTTTTATTTCAGAAACACTTGTCTGAAATGCCAAGGTCTAAAAGCTATTCACTGTTGAGATCTGTGGAGGTGGTAGTTATACATTTTTAACATGCACAATTTAATTCAATCAAACATTATCAGAAAGTTTTATAAAGATGCTAGTTTTCAAGGTGATAGGAAAAAATACAGTGAATTAACTATTCTGTTTAAGAATATTGGTTACATGAACATACATATGGCTTTGAAGAGAATTAGTGCAGAATTATATATATAGAGAGAGAGCCACTCATAGATGAGAATGAAAATTGATTAGCTTTATGAATATTGATTGCTGTTATAATTTATTTCTGTTTATATTTGGACACACCAAGCAGACTTAGAGATTGTTCCTGGCTCTGTGCTCAGAAGTTATTCCTGGTAATATCCTGGGAACCAGAGGGGGTGCCAGGATTGAATCATGTTCAGTCGTATGCAAGGCAGCACCTTTCCCCAGGGACTATCTCTCTAGCCCATGGAATTAGATAATTTTCTCTGGTTCTCAAGGATTGTAAACTTAAACAAATCATTCAAATTTAAAATGCAGTCTCCTTTGGAAAATGGAAGAGGATAACAGTAACTTTTTATAGTTTTGTAAAGATAAAATGTTAATATATTAATATTAAATATGGCATAATAAATGTATATCAGTAACATGTAGTTGCTGTTGTTTATTATTACATATAAGAAGACATGACAGCCATAATATATAATACAGAACAACATGTAACAATAGCATAATAAATAACAATATTTTCTTTCTAATATTTCTGGAATGATTGTGATTAATTTTATAGCTTTTTTATGACAACCAAGAGAGATAAGATAAAACAATCCTAGATAAAATGCCAGTATAATTTTTGTTTGTTTGTTTACGGGTCACACTGGGTCATGCTCAGGGATGACACCTGTGCTTAGGAGTTACACCTGGTGGTTCGTTGTCAGATGTTCCTATTATATACCAAGAATTAAACCCGAGATGACAAGGTGCAAGGTAAAGCCTTTATCCCATATTATCTCTTTGGTGCTAAGTTGCCTGTATTTCTAGTTTTGTCCCTCCACTTTCTACTTACATTCTTATACCCACATTGATACAAATTGATATAAATATGATGATTGATAGTTTAGAATAAACACATGATATAATCTCACTTAAACCTCATGAATCTTGTGAGCTGGAACGATAGCCCAGCGGGTAGGCCATTTGCCTTGCACTCAGCCAACCTGGGTTTGATTCCTCCGTCCCTCTCGGAGAGCCTGGCAAGCTACCGAGAGTATCTTGCCTGCACTCCGGGGCCTGGTAAACTACCTGTGGCATATTATATATGCCAAAAACAGTAACAAGTCTCACAATGGAGACATTACTGGTGCCCACTCAAGCAAATTGATGAGCAACAGGATGACAGTGACAGTGGCATTATTATTAATCTCAAAATGAGCTGTCAAAAGTTTTAAGTTGAGTGTCAACATTGCACTGAAAAAGATAGTGAATGGCAAAACTTGTATCAAGCTAGAATCTTTCTCTTAAGGCAACATGAGTCTGATACCAAACTGAGATAAACAGGAAAGACAAGGACTGGGAAATCCGGGAAAGTACTTGGTTTGCGTGCATCTCACACAGAATAGGTACACAGTACATATGTGGCTCCCTGAGCCCACAGGACTTATCCCTAGGCACAGAGGCAGGAGTAAACCCGGAGCACCTCCACGTGTGGCCTAAAGACAACAACAACAAAATATTTAAAGACCTCTAGCTCTGACAAATAGAGACACAACAATTCCTAAGAAAACACACACACACACACAAAAAAAACAAATTCAGTGATATATTGGCAACATTTTATACCATAGACAAGTGGAATTTATCCTAGTAATACAAGGTCTGTTGAACTTAGAAAAGTCAGCAACATAATACATCATAGTAATAGTATTAATAAAAAAAAGTCTCGTACATGACTTCTTAAAAGAACTAGATAAGTCAACAAAATCCAATGTCTTTTATGATAAATGTGCTAAACAAAATAAGAATAAAAGTGACTTGCTTTCATATGATGAAGTGCATCTATAAAAATTAGAAGGGAGAGTGAGGCAAACATATTTATAAACCCTCAAAATTAGGAGGGTCATGTTCACTTATTTCATTCAAAATTATATCAGAAGTTATTACCATTTAGTCATGAAAAATAAAAAAAAACATATCTGCTATGGTAAGGAGGAAGTAAAATTCTCTCTAGGAAATGACATGATCTTATACATAGAAAATTCAAAGATTCAACATATGTAAGACTGCTAGAGTTAATAGTGACTTCTACAAAACACAGACATATAATTAATAAGCCCAAATCACATGCATTTCTACATCCTCAAAATGGAAGTTTCAAAAATTGAATTAACAAATATGAAAGCACCACATATGAAAATGCTTGGAGAATAATTGTAATCAAGAAAATATGTTTTATAGGCTGACATTATAGCACCATTAAGCATGACTATTCTACATATGACAAACTACTCAATACTTGATATAGTTTGTCAAACATACCAAAAATTAAAAATCACATGACCATATCAAAAAGATACAGAAAAACCATTGAAAAATCTTGTGCCCATTTATGAGATAAAAAGAAATCTCAGTACACAAAGAACAGGGAGGAACATTTTCCTAATAAAGAATAGATACGAGAACTTACACAAGTCAGAGAAAGTCTGAGTGGTAGCGCATGTGCGTCCAGAGCCTGCGGCCCTGAGTCTGGCCCCGGCACTGTGCGCCCTGCCGCATTAGCCCTGGGGATGCACTGGAATTCGAGGCCTCGGAAGCACTGTTTCACAGTTTCTGAGCACTGCTGATGTGACTCCTCTGAAAAGAACAGTTAATATCATACTTAATGTAAAGAGATTGAAAATCAGTCATTGATTTTGAATTTATTGGTAGGGCAGTGCACTTATCTTGCATGCAGCTGACCTGGGTTCGATCCTGGGTACATTAGATGGCCCCCAATCTCCACTAGAAATGATCCTTGAGTGTGAGCCAGAAGTAAGCCAGAGCTCTGTCAGGTATAGTGCCCCAACTCCCTTCCCCCACAAAGAAAAAATACAAACAAAAAAGAAATTCAAAACATTCCCTCCAAGATCAGATGATGGACCTTCTTTTTACAGCAATAATTCCTTGCTAAAGTAATTTGACAAGGAAAAGGAAATAAAAAGTATACAAATAGGGAAGACAGAAATAAAACTGTCATTTTGCAGAGATGAAATGCTTGTGGAATCTCTGAAAGAACTCACATACAGAAAAAGAAATCAAACTTTTGAAACTCCTGGAACTCAAAAGAATAGCAAGGTTGTGGATTATAAGACTACAGAAGTCAGTGCTTTCTTATATCTTGACAAGAACAAATGAAATTTGAAATTAAAGCAATACAATTTATATTAAAAACTCAATAGTGGCTGAACAAACAACACAGAAGGTCAGGTGCTTGCCTGCCCGTATCAGACCCCTGTTTCTCTCTGTGGTACATATGGCTGATCATTAAAGGGTCTCTCCTGAAAGCCTCTCCACAAGGTTCAACAGTCCTTCCTTAAAACAAATCAC
This sequence comes from Sorex araneus, assembly GCF_027595985.1. NCBI lineage: Eukaryota > Metazoa > Chordata > Mammalia > Eulipotyphla > Soricidae > Sorex > Sorex araneus. Next base: position 289,378,789 of record NC_073313.1, on the reverse strand, counting down.
TGTCACTGTCACTGTCATCCCGTTGCTCATCGATTTGTTTGAGTGGGCACCAGTAATGTCTCTCATTGTGAAATTTATTGTTATTGAGTTTTGGCATATCAATATGCCACGGGCAGCTTGCCAGGCTCTGCCATGCGGGCAAGACACTCTCAGTAAATTGCAGGGCTCTCTGAAAGGGAAGAAATCGAACACGGGTCGGCTGCGTGAGAGGCAAACACCCTATCGCTGTGCAATTGCTCCAGCCCTAAAACAAAACAAAACCCAAAACAGCCCTTAAAATTAAACACTCAGGCCAGAGTGATGATGGAGTGTGTATGGAGTTCGCCTTGCATGCAGCTGACCTGGGTTTAATTTCGGGATGCCTGTAGTTCTGAGCCTGCCAGAAGTGGTCTCTGAACACAGAGCCAGAAATAACTGAACACTACTGAGTGTGGCCCCCAAATAAAATAAATAATTACAAAATAAATAAACACACACAAAAAACTTTGGTATAGATATAAAAATTGTTTATAATATGTAATGAGAGAAAAACAATAAAACTACTAAGTCCATGGAAAGATGTCCAGTGCTTCTGGATAGGAAGACCAAATATTGTCAAGATACTGTGTCTGCTTGATCCAGCACAATCTAAATTAAAATTATTTTATGCAGAAAATTATTTTATGAATATCATCAAACATATTTACTTTACATTTTGTGGCAAGCAGCAAGAAAATAGTCAATATTGCTTAAAAGAGAGGAACAAGTTGAATCACTGTGACTATTTGTCTTTGATCTTTTGTATAGCATTAATCAAGACATGTTGTATTGGAGAAATAATACAGACATGGATTTATACACATGAAACCATAAGAACCCTAGACATTGATCCCAAAGGATTAATTGACCTTTGACAAAGGAGCAAAGGCAATGCTAAGGTGTAAAGATTGTGTCGAACAACAATGGAATTATGAAAACAGAAATTGATTGAGTAAATTATTACACATCCTTCACTAAAATTAACTCAGAATTTATCACAAAACTAACTAACTAAAACTGCAGAGCTATATATTCAGAAGAAAACATAGCAGAAAGTCTAGATAGCAGAAGCAATAGAAGACCATTGGTATGCCTCTGACAGTCTGGCTACAATACCAGCAACTGGACCCATATAGAAAAAGGATAATTAATTTAAATTAGCTACTTATTTGTTGTAGATTAGACCTCAAATATGTGCTGTTTTATTAGTTTAAAATATTTTGTCTCTCCCTGTTTTTAACTCCCAATATCATGCTGTTTTAATTACTATAGTTTCTAGTAACTTTTTAAAGTCAGGTAGTGTGGAAGCTTTGTTTTTGTCCATTTTTTTACCAGTTCCATTATTGTTGTTTTCTATGCTTTTTATTTATTCATGTATGCAAACACATGTCTGTACCCTCTCTCTTAATTGAAACACTTTTGGATACACAGTTACAAAGCTGTTCTTGATTGTGTTCAGTCTTAGGCTGTTCCCATACCCATCCTCTATCTGTGTACATTTCCCACCATCAATGTCCCCAGATTCCTTCCAGCCAATCACAACCCCCCAGACTGCCTCTCTCTCTCTCTCTCTCTCTCTCTCTATATATATATATATATATATATATATAAATATATATACATATATATGTATATCCTTCTCCCTCTTTTTCCCTCTCTCCCTCTTCCCCCTCTCTCCCTCTTTTCCTCTCTCTCTTTCCCTTTCCCTCTATCCTTCTCCCTTTATCCCTCTCCCTTTATCCCTCTCCATCTATCCATCTCCCTCTTTCCTTCCCTCTCTAACTCTTTTCCTCTCCCTCACTCTCTTTCTCCCTTGCCACACTCTCATTTTCAGCATTATGGTTTGTAATACAGGTACTGAAAAGTTGTCACGTTTGTTCCTTTACCTCCATCCAGCACAAAGTTCTTATCCAGAGTGACCATTTCCAACTACCATTGCCACAGTGGTCCCTTCCGTCTCCCAACTGCCTTCTCCTCCACACTTAAGATGGGCTTCTAAAGCCGCAGACAAATCCTCTTGGCCCTAGTTGTTCATCTCTTTTAACCATGTATTGACTCCTGATGAAAAATGGATAAAAATCAAAGGCCAAAGACAAAAACAATGGTTTTACTTTTTGCAGCTACAAATAAGTTTTCTGAGTTTTGGTTCTGATTTTGTGAAAAATGCTGTGGGGTTTTGCTAGAGACTGAAGTGAGTCTATAAATAGCTCTAAGCATTGTAGTCACTAGAACGATGTTGATTCTTCTAATACATGAGTATGATATATCTCAATTGCCCTTTGTGGAGCTTATAAGGGATCAAGAAAGTATCTTCGATAAATGGTGTAGAAAAAAATTGTGCAGCAACATAGAAAGAATCAACTAGATCTCTGCCTATCATTACACACAAAGATGAACTCAAATGGATTAAAACCTTGGGTATAAGGGCCCGGAGTGGTAATAACACAAGTAGAGCATTTGCCTAGTACATAGCTGACCAAGAGTTAATCCCCAGGATCCCATATGGTCCCACACCAAAAAAGCAAAACTATATAAATAAAAACTTGTATATGACATAGAACCACTAAACACATTTTAAAACTAATGTGGCTAGAGAAATATTATTGGGGGTTGGTGCTTAATTGTCTTGTATGTAGCTGACCTGGTTTCCTAGTAGCACATGGTACCTGAGTACCACCAGGAGTGACTCCTGAGCACAGAGCCAGGAGTAAGTCCTGACCACCACTCATTATGGTATATCACCCCTGACCCCTCCCCCGCAAAGAAAAATGCCCAAAGGCAAATAGCATGTTTTCTTTTGAGAGAGGTAGATTTTAGAGACCACCCCCAATGGTATACTTGGCTTAATCCTGGCTCTGCATTCAGGGATTATCCCTGGAGGTTCTCTGGGCACAGTATGTGGTACCAGGGACCACGCCCAGGTTGACTGCATACAAAGCAAGCACCCTACCTGAGGTACACTCTCTGTCCTCAAAAGGACTCCATGACATAAGTCTTTGAAATGCATTTGGAGAGTCAAATCCATTATAATGGAAACAAAAGCATGAATAAGAAAATGGGACCACATTGAACTAAATAGCTTTACAGTGAAGGAAGCTTGAATTAAGAAGAAAGCATCTAGCTGAATAATATGACGTATTTCCACATTATTTTCCTAGAAATGGTTTAAAAGATAAAATATATATAAAGTACTCAACAGTCAACAATTTACAAAAACCAGCCTAATTAAAAAGTGGTCAAAAGATCTAAGTAGATGTTTCTTCAGAGATATAACTTACAAATGAGCAATTACAAATATTCATCATCTCTTTATTAGGGAACATCAAATTAAAATCAAAATGAGATACCAACTAATTCCTAAGAGAATGGCTATTATCCCAAAGAAAAGGAAAAAATTAAAAGTCCTTTCACGCTATTATTGGAAGTGTGTATTGGTCCAGCTATTGTGAAAACCAGTGTGGAGAGTCACCACAAATTAAAAATCAATATTACAGACCTAAGCTATGTGAAGTAAGCCAGATGAGGAAGGAAATGGTATATGATTTGACTCGTATGTGGTAGGCAGAGAAACTGAGCAGACTTTACATAAAATGATAATTAATATTTGGATTATTGGACTAATCTATTTGCTGCAGGGAAGAGAAAGACTAAGCTGCACAGATCATGACAAAGAGGTAAACACATGCTGATTTTCAGTGATGAAACTGATACTATTGAATGTTATAAAATAATAATATTTAAAATTATTTTCAGATAAAAATGTTGGGGTTTGGTAGTGGAGCAGGCAAGGAACTTGCTTTTCACACAGCCAATTTGGATTTGATCTCTGGCACACACGTGGCCTCTCAAGCCTTGCCAGGAGTGATCCTGACTACAGAGCCAGAAGTAAACCCTGAGCACTGCTGGGAAGGGTCCCAGAGCCATAAATAAATGTCTTAAAGGTCAAAAAAACAAGCACTTATGCTTTGTGAGAAACAAAACCAAGGGCCATGGTGTGTAGAGAACAGGCTTTCCTTCTCTCTCTCTCTCTCTCTCTCTCTCTCTCTCTCTCTCTCTCTCTCTCTCTCTCTCTCTCTCTCTCTCTCTCTCTCTTTTATGAGGCTCTGGGATCATTCCCAGTACTGCAAAAAAGAGAAAGATATATCAAAGGCAAAGTAAATAAGGAAAAAGTTTTCAGACCTGGATAAAATACTTGAAAAATATTAAAATATAAAATGAGCTCAACAATATGGAAATAAAGACTTAACCAATCAGCTTTTTAAGAATAAGCTAAAGATATTAACATTCAAGACACTGAAGTTGGGGCTGGAGCAATAGTACAGTGGGTAGGGGTTTGCCTTGCACTCGGCTGACCTGGGTTTGATTCCCAGCATCCCATATAATCCTCTGAGCACCGCCAGGGGTAATTCCTGAGTGCAGAGTTAGGAGTAACCCCTGTGCATGCCAGTTGTGACCCAAAAAGCAAAAAAAAAAAAAAAAAGACACTGAAGGAGACACAAATGCCAGTGAAAAGATATCCTGGGCTACACATTATCAACATGAAATCAGCAGTTATAGGACAGATACCTTTCAGGATCACCAGATTTCAGGGCACTGTGGGAAGAATATGGAACTTTGTTTGCTTCTGGGAATACAAAATAGTACAGCCAGAAAATAGTTTGATAGTTTCTTACAAAACCATCCATCACTTTCATATTCCACCAAGCAAGTAATCTTAGTACCTCCCCCAAAGAGTATAAAGATTACTTTTACACAAATACCTGCATGTAGCTTTTTAAAGCAAGCTAATTAAAATTACTGAAACCCAGAAGTAGCCTAGTTATACGAACAATGAAACATTAATCAGTGCTGAAAGAAATAAGCTATTAAATCACAGAGAATACGGAAGAACCTTAATTTTCTATCCCTCAGTTTTTTTTTAAAAAAAGCCAATGTGAAAAGACTACATACAAAATGATTCCAAATACAGGAGCTCTGAAGTAGCCGTGCTCTGCAGTCTATCTGAAATGATCAGCGGTTTCCTGAAATTAGAAGGGAATAGCTGGATGGAGCACAGAGGACACTCAGGCAGCAATACTTCATAGAGTGTTCAAATGACAGCACATGTCACTGTAAATTTGTCCAACCCAGAGAAAATAAACCATTGAGTTTATCTTTAAGGTAAATTGTACACTTATTGGGGCTGGAGCAATAGCACAGTGGGTAGGGCATTTGCCTTGCACTTGGCCAACCCGGGTTCGATTCCCAGCATCCCATATGGTCCCCTGAGCACCACCAGGAGTAATTCCTGAGTGCAAAGCTAGGAGTAACCCCCTGAGCATCGCCAGGTGTGACCCCAAAACAAAAAAAAAAACAAAAATTAAAAAATAAATTGTACACATATTCTGCAATGACAATGTAGTTTCATCACTTAACAAATGTTCTTCTCTGAAGGGGATTATTGACAACAGCTATGCATATGTCTATGAAAATTTATGCATGTATCAATTTTGCTGTAAACCTCAACCTGACTGATGGGAAAAATATTATCTCTGAAATTAGATCATGATAACACCACTCAATACTTGTCACTTTCTACCTGTGTGATCTTGGGCAAGTTACTTAACCTCTCTGACTCACTTTTTTTCATCTGTAACTACCTTAGAGAGTTATGAAGATAATTTAATTCATACAGTATGCTTGGCACAGAACTTGGTGCCAGTAATAAATCGTGAGTACCGACCTTTGTCTCATAAGCCATTCATTTGCTTCTGGGTGCTGCTGGTCTTACTGTTCAACCCTCCATACTCTGTTTACATTCTTCATTCTTCAGCTCGCAGCATAGGTAATATCTCACCCACCTGTTCTCTTCCTGTCCCCTGATTCAATACATAGATGTCTATTCATGTGGTCTCAGACTTTTTTACCTGAGTACTTAAAGCATTTACTTGCCAAGTAAAGTTACCTGCTTACTCCTCCATGTTTTGTTTATAAGATAAAACACTGAGTAAGACAGGCACGGCAAGCTCTGCTCAACATAGGAGTGAGATCTTCATAGATTGCTGAATAAAAGAACCAGGAAAGAAGATATTCTGATCTGGTAATGAGAGGAGGAACAGAGAGAATGATGTCTAAAATAAGACAATTTAAAAATATTTTTAACCACACCTGGCAGTGCCCAGGGTTCCCTAGACTCAGGGATCACCCCTGCTTGGGCTTAGAGATGGTAGTTGATGCAAGGGAATCCAACCAAGTCAGTAGTTTGAACGTCAAGCTCCCTTCTTGTTGCACTATCACTCTGCCCTCCCCCCCAAAGACATAATTAAAAGAGGAAGATAAATGGGAAGAAAAGGAAACAGAAAGATAAGTAATTTGTGTTAGTTTATGACAAGTGATTTTAATTATTACTGTCTGAGTCTTTTGGGCACGGGCTGTTTCAGTCTCACTAACTCACTCAATACTCTCCACTAACAGCAGTGAGTTATCTGAAGTCCCTTTCTCCCTTTTCATCTAAGAAATCACTTCTGGGCCTCCTGTGATTCAGGGACTTTTCTAGAAAGATTTAGCTGAAGGCCATACAGTCAAAAAATGTGATTTTTGGAGCCTAGAGATGTTAGATATCTTTCTGCAAAACTACTGCTTTTATGTAATACATAAGCTCAGTGCAGTCATTATAGTGTCCTCGAACTGTTTCCATCTCAACAGAAAAAAAGAAAACAATTTCTTTTCAAATATCAGAAAGTTAGCAGTGGGAAATATCTTTGTTCCTTTGTCTAAATACTATATTGTTTTATATATATACATAAATTACACATAATTATTTCTGTTATATACTAATATTATATATAAAATAACAATTTTTGTATAACTTGTATGTAACAAGCTCGATAATATTATATGTAACATATACAATAAGATTATTTCTGATGTATAATATATAAAATCTTCAAATATACTTACTCTACCTTCTGAAATAAAGAAATAAGGCAGGGTGTTTGTACTCTGGCTGGTATCTTCCAAATTCCCATGGTTTGGAATAATAACCAACTCTAACTAGACTGACAGCACCATTATGTCCCCTCTAGTTAGGATCATTATTCATGTCTCTTAACTAGTTTCCTTTTTCAGTCTCATCTCCTAATTCAGCCCCTCGATGGCCATTAAACACCATTTTCAAAGCCCGCCCTTGCTGGCACTCCCTCCATCCCCACCACGTGCTGCTCCCTTAGCTAGCACACCCCTCTCCCTTTGGTGTTTCTCCTCTATAAGACACCAGCTCAAAAATGACATCTCCTGTGGGAGAGTCATCCCTCCTATTTCTTCTTCCCAGGCTGAGTTAGTTGTTCTTCCATGCTCTTATAGTACTCTGTGTCTCACTCTTAGAAACTCACAGTTATTCTAGTTCAAAACACTTCCAATTCACCAGTGGATTATAAGATCATTGAGGCCAGGCTATATTTTATTAGTCTTTACAATTAGCTAAACCACTGAGCATATACTAGATGCTCAGATATACTTATAGCAATGGATACATAAAATTATTATAAACTGCATAAAAGAACATTCTCTCAACAATAATGACAATATCAAATCTGCAATTTGAAATATGAGAGCAACCCAAGTTCACTAGACAAAAATAAGTCTGCTTCTTAATTTTATGTTCTATGTTTCCTATTTTATTACTTAGGCTACTGTGTTACATTATATATGCACATACACATATTATCAGCTAAAATGAGTCATTGGTATGTATAAAAAATAACATATGGATCAAATAACACACCTGTATCAAATAATATACATGACTCAAATAACATACATGGATCGCTTTTTCCGCTGCTGCACAAGCATGATCCCAGAGGCCAACTGAACTACTTTGGACACCAGCAGCTCACAGAAATGCCTCTAGACTGTGAGCTGAGCCACTGCCCCATGCGGCGCCAGGGGGGAAGGGTTTCTCTCTCTCAACCCTTCCTTCCTGGGCACAGCATGGCGATCACCGCTTTTGAGCACAAAATGGAGGTACCAGCCAGCTGCTGGTTACCAGCCCCGCCCTCCGCTGAAATTTAAGCGCAGCGGCCACACATGTGTGGCCTTTCCACTGCTGCATGAACATGATCCCGGAGGCCAACTGAACTACTTTGGACACCAGCAGCTCGCAGAAATGCCTCCAGACTGTGAACTGAGCCACTGCTCCATGTGGCGCCAGGGCGTAGGGTTTCTCTCTCCAGGCTTTTCCATCTTATGAGCATCACAAAAGGTAAGGAAAAGCTTGCAGTGATGCAATTTCAGTCATAATTTTCCCTGGACTTTATACAGAAGTCCAAAACCAAGACCTAATATCTCTTAATTGTCAGCAATGTGAAACGGTTCCTTTTTAGCAGGTCTGACTTTGGAGGGAAACTCCAAACAATAATAGTGAGTTTTTTGTTGAAATATTGAAGGTAATCAAAGTAGCAGCCATGTCTCTAGGCTGTGAACTAAGCCATAGTCCCATGCCGGCCAAGGAGAGGAAATACCTTCGTTCTCGTTTTTTTTTCCCTTTTTGGGGAGAAGCGGTGTGGCGTCCACCATATTATGAGTTCTATTAAGCAGGTACAAACTTGGTGGAGTGGGAAGGAGAAAAAAAAAAAAAGAAAAAAATTATGTACTTGGAACAGTGGGACGCTTGGGCAGTCTCGCACCGGGGACCATTACCAGCATGTACTCCGCTAAGATTCAACCCAGGTGGCCACACTTTTGTGCGGCCGCTTTGCTGCTGATTGACCAGGATCTGGAGGCCAACTAGACTACTTTTGGTCCCAGAAACTGCTTGCAGCCATGTCTCTAACTGAACTAAGCCATAGCCCCACGCCGGCTGAGGCGGGGAAATATCCTTCTTTCTCATTTTTTTTTCCCTTTTCAAGGAGAAGCGGCATGGTGTCTGCCATATTATGAGGTCTATTAAGCAGGCATAAACTTGGGGGCATGGGAAGGAGAAAAAAAAGAGTTATGTACTTGGAACAGCGGGACTTCATATCTCTTCATTCTCAGCAATGGAAAACTAATTACCAAATGCTTCCTTGGCAGTAGGGCTGACTTTTTTGGGGGGGAACTCCAACAACAATAGTGAGTTTTGTGTTGAAATATGGAATGTAATCAAGGTAAAGAGAAAATGAAGTGAAATTTATCAGTTACGCAGGTGGGGGTAGGGGGGCGGAGGGGTGGGAGGTATACTGGGGTTTTCTGTGTTGGAATACGGGCACTGGTGAAGTAATGGGTGTTTGAGTATTGTATAACTGAGACATAAGCCTGAGAACTTTGTAACTTTCCACATGGTGATTCAATTTAATAAATTACTTAAAAAATGCTACTTCAAAATATTTCTGATCATTATTGTAATGATGCAATAAAAATAAAGTAAATCCTCAAAAATTAAATAAGTAAATAAATAATTAAATTATGCAGAACAGAGAATTGATTTTTATAATACTTTTAAAAAAATAAAATAACATACATGGATCAAACAATTTTTATTGTATTTAACAAAGTTTTAAGACCCTTTTCAATTTGTTAGACATGCTTTCTCAAAGGACCAATTTATAAACTTGTATACTTCTTGTAACAACTGGGACAGATAGAACTGGGGTTGAGGCAGTTACCTTGCCAATCCCAATTTATAGCTAATCCCAATTCCATTTCCCACATTGCATTGCATATGATCCCCCAAGCACCAGAGTAATCCCCAAGTACATAGGCAAAAGAAAGCCTAAAGGACTACTAGGTATGATCCCCTCAAACAAATAATAATAATTATAACAATAATAATTCTTATGACAACATTAAAAGATCATCAGAGATTTAGTTTTCTTTACTGCCTTGAGATACTTGGCTGACTCTAGAAACAGCAGAAAGAATTGAAGTAAAAAGACAAATAATATCTATAGAACTAAATATTTTTCAAACTTTCTAAAAGGTATCCAAACACCTAAGAAAAAAATTCACATTAAAAATGAATACTGCAATATCTATCATCTTTTGTAATGTACTTGCAAAAAAAAGAATACAAATAATTTTGAAGACTTGAGTGCATTTTTTATAGCATTGGAGTTCCACATATTTAAAATAAATCATAGACAGAGAAAATGGAACACTTGAAAGATCAAGATGAATTTAAAGTTGTCACAACATTAAGCAAATATCAGAACCAAATCATAAAAATATGCATTTTTCTTATGAACACATTTAGTAAAAGTGAAGATTAATTGTGGTATAAGACTTAAAAACAGTGTATTGAACTGTAGAAAGTTAAAGTGCCAAAAAAATTAAAGCTTGTGGCACTGCTTACTTAGGGAATAGCAAACTGGATCGTATTTATGGATTGCCAATGACAAGGATTTTGTAAGGTTAATGAATATATATTGGAACCAAAGTTGCAATAATCTCTCACATTTTAAAATAGGACATGAAAGAAGACAATACAGATAATAAATCAAGGAAAGCATTATATCCCCAAACAGAGTTAGAAGATTTGTAACCAGTAAACTTGAATGCAATCAGGAAAGATCTGCTTGTCAAAATCAATGATGTAGAAGAGGTCTAGAGAACTGGCTAATGGTTTGGCTAACAATATCAGCATTTATAAAGAGTTTCATAATCCTCAACTTAATTTATTAAATACATTATCTACCATGTGGGTGTCCTTATAAATCACCTTTCACAGAGGTGATTAGGTGATTGCCTATTTCTATTGTGACCCTTTGGGATTCTTCACTTACCACCACCATTTCACCCCAGTATTCACCACAGTTTCTACTTGTCCATTCCATATATTTTCTTTGTGCTTCTCCTCCTTCTCCTCTGTGCTCAGGAGCACTCCTTGTGGGCTCAGGGACCATATTGGGTGCCAGGGATTGAACCCTGGTTGGATGCTTGCAAGGCAAGTGTCTTATTCATTGTATTATCTCTCTAACCACGCTTTTATTTTTCTTATGGATTAGAGCGATAGCACAGTGGGACTGAAGCAATAGCACAGTGGGTAGGGCTTTTGCCTTGCATGCGGCCGACCCAGTTTCGATTCCTTTGTTCTTCTCGGAGAGCACGACAAACTACCAAGAGTATCGCACCCACACAGCAGAGCCTGGCAAACTAACCTTGGCGTACTCGATATGCCAAAAACACTAACAAGTCTAACAATGGAGACCTCACTGGTGCCCACTCGAGCAAATTGATGAACAACAGGATGACAGTGCTACAGTGCAGTGTATGAATTCCGTATTCTTAAATTTTAGGTGTGTTTTTTTAGATCACCATGAGATGGAACATTACAAAACTGTTCACGATTGCATTTTGGTCATATAATGTTCCAAATACCCATCCCTCCACCAGTATAATTTCCCACACCAGAGTTCCCAGTTTCCCTCCCACCCCTTCAAGCCACTCCCACCCCAACCTTCCTCTATGGCAGGCGCCTCTCTTCTCTCTCTCTTTCCTTTTCTCTCTCTTATTTTGGGCTTTATGGTTTGCGATATAGATGCTGAAAGGTTACCATGTATATCCCTTTACCAGCTTTCAACACTCAGTTCATGTTCAGAGTGATCATTTCCAACTAGTATTGTCATAATGGACCCTCCTCTATCTTAATTACCCTCCATCTCTAGGGGTGGGGTATTTTGCAGGATCAAATCTAGGCTAAACATCTTCGAGGTCAGCCTTTTAATTGCATTGTCTTGATGGGTCTCAAAAATTTTGTTTGCGCTGGGGGGGCCACACCCCAACACTGCTCAGGAATCACTCCAGGCTGGACTCTGAGGATAATATGAGATTCTAGGGATCAGAACCCAGGTGAGCTGTGTGCAAAGTAAGCAGCCTACTAAGGCTCCAGCCCCGCTTAAACATTTTTTACACACTAAGTACCAGAGAGCTAGCTCAATGGGCTGAGTGCAAGCAAGGTTGGGTCCCTGGCAGAATGTCCTCCCCTGGGCTCTGCCAAGAGCAGCCCTGGAGCACTGCTAGGTTTAGCCCCCAAAACCAACCAAATTAAAAAATTGACTAGAGCACACTGGGAAAATGCAATGACAATATTACTAATGAAATTTGGCTTCCATAGAATAATGGACACACCAGACTAGGATTAAAGGAATTTGACATTTTGTCCCTGATTTTTCACTTTACCATTGATTGTTCCAGGAACAGTCTGTCAACTGTAATGTAAGAAAACTGCACATATATTAAGTACAAACACTTGTGAAGACTCATGATTGGTGGTTGGAGATAAACGCTGTTGAATAAAGTTTCAATATAAATCAGTAACATCTTGTAATCACTTAAAAAATTACTATGTCCCAACCTTGGCTGCATTCAAAGAATAGAATACATTTTGTACTGGCAGGACCCAACCCAGACTTTTGTATTTACTCCTAATTATATATTATGTAAGAAATTTACAATTGACTTAAGGATGACCAAGAAAGGGCAGGTTGTGGAGATGACGCCATTTAAAAAACAATGAAGGTAATTAGGGTGAAAGTGAGAACAGGGACCTTGGGAAGGGTGGGACTGAGGGAAGTAGGGGAGTTCTTTTGACTGAAAGATTGTTATGTGGGTGCTTTATTTCTTGAAGCGGCAAGATTCAGGATAGGAATTGGGAGAGGGGGATTACTGAGAACAACTATTGGTTTCCATACCTCAGTTTAACGTCAGAACAGGTTCATAACTTTCTGCAGGCCAGTGGCAGCAGTGGATTGTGCTGTTTGATTCCAAAGCAGGTGAGGCAATCTGACATGATGAGGCTTCTAAGATTCAGCTGGAGTCTGGGATAGACAGTTCTGAGAACCTTCCTAAGTTCAAGATTGCAATAAATCAAATGGATCCTTTCCATTTTTCTGTGGAAAGGCCCTAAGCTGGAACTATAACACACCCCAACATACTGTTCTCAGAGATGAAGTCAGTTCGGGAGTTCTGGCAGGGATGTCGGTGCCGACGAAGGAGAGGAGGGCACTGCTGCTTTTGCTTCTGCATCCCGTGGGAAACCAAGCTGAATGCCCCCTAGGGAGGCCTGGTGTCCTTCTCTTGACAGTATTAAGATTACATTAATTGATCTCAATGTCCTTCAAGCTTAATGGACCATAGTTCATATTCTACGGATTGCAAATACAAAATCCAGCTAAAGGGGTCAGAGAAATAGTGGATAAGAGGCTGACTTGAGAATGGATACCATCACCATGTATGATCCCTGAGCACCTCTGAGCACAGAACTGGGAGTAAGTCCTGAGCACTGACCTCTGAGCACAGAGCCATGAGTAAGTTCTGAACACTGCTGGGTGTGGCTCCTCCAAACAGAAACAAAACAACAAAGGTCCAGCAAAGTATATTGTTGAGCTGAAAACAATGTTCCCCTTCCCTAATTTGCAGCAAAGGAGGGGTGCAGACTGCTTTAAAGCCTTAGCAAAGGCTGAGAGGGCAAAGTCCAACAAAGCCTGAATGACTTTTGCAGAGCCCCTTGTGAGGGCCCCTCCTCTTGCCTTTCATCTGCATCAGAAATTCCTCCACAACCCCCGCAGGAACCTTGTTCACGCACACACACAAAAGCACGCACACACACACACACACACACACTCACACACACAGGCACGCACGCACACACACACACGCACACACACACTCACACACAGCGTGAAAGAATGGGGTGTGCAGATAGAGGGAGATTTCACACACTGAGAAACAGGTTCAAATCCTGTTTGCTCCACGAGCCCTCATCTCTGCCTCTCCTCCCCGCCCCCCTGCACCCGGCTTGCAGGCTCAGTGCTGGAATGAGAGTCTCTGGGCTGGGGCTGAGCCGGCTCAGAGTGTCCTTGCTGCCGCCTCCAGCGCCCTGTGCCTGGACCTCCAGCCGCTGCATGCACAGGAGGGTGGCCGGCGCGGAGTCTCCCTGGCAGGAGGGTGCCCGGCGCGGAGTCTCCCTGGCACTGGCAGGAGGGTGCCCGGCGCGGAGCACCCAGGCATTGGTCCGGGAACTTTTCACGTCATTTTCTGCTCGGCAGCTCGGCACCCGGGTCCTCGGTGCCCATGGGGCAGGGCTAGAGGAGCTTGCGGCGCCGAGCTGACCCGGACGGACGCCCGTGATGTCCGGCCCGGACCCGGAGGACTCCCCCCCTTGTCGCAACTGGTCATCCGCCGCGGAGCTGAACGCGACTCGGGGGCCCTTCGCCAGCCCCAGCGACTATGACGACGAGGAATTCCTGCGCTACCTGTGGAGGGAGTACCTGCACCCTAAGGAGTACGAGTGGGTCCTGATCGCCGGCTACATCATCGTGTTCGTGGTGGCCCTCGTCGGGAACGTGCTGGGTGAGTGCGGCCGTGCAGCCCCGGCTGCGGGGGTCCAGACACCCCGGCACCTGCAGATCCCGACATCAGGGACCCTGCAAACCCCCGGGACGTGGCCCGCGCGCCCCTTGCGCCCCAGTTTCGGGGGTCCTTGGAGACCTCTGGATGCAGCTCCCGCGCCCCTGCGCCCCGGCTACAGGGACCCTGCAGACCCCCGGGAAGCAGCCCGCTCGCCCCTGCGCCCCGGCTACAGACCCCCGGGACGCAGCCCGCCCGCCCCAGCTTTTAGGCTTCAGGGACCCTGTAGACCCCCCGGGATGTAGCCCGCGCACCCCCCAGCTTCGGGGGTTCTGGAGACCCCAGGATGCAGCCCGCGCGCCCCTGCGCCCCAACTTCGGGGGTCCTGGAGACCCCGGGATGCAAACAGAAGATTCACAGCTCTCAGCGTGGGGTTCCGCTTTACACACAAACGGAAAAAGTTTTCTGATTTCACACCCCCGGACCAAGCCGCCGACTCGTCGTTGTTCTGGCAGCCGGGAGGTGACGAGCATCCTGGGCGCGCCCGGGGAGTGTCAGCCGCGGGGTACAGGTGCAGCGGGTAGAGCGCGCGCACTCGGCCGCCCGCGGTGTCTGGGGAGAGCTGGGGAAGGGCAGGCTCGGGTGGGCTGTGAGCTAGGGAGGTGGTCCCCTAGGGGAGAAGGGTCAGGGATGGTCGGGCGCCGAGCAAAGTACCGCGGGGACACAGTCACTCAGTCATTCATTCATCCACCCGTGAGGTCGCCGTGAGGCTTCCCCAGAAACATTCGCACTCCCTGACTCAGGCTGTTCTTGTAACCGATGATTATTCTCTTTTCTTTCCGAAAGATGCGCTCAAGTGGAAGGCTAGCCCTTTCCAATTGTCCACCCAGGTTTCCATGGACCACCTCTAACTGGTGTCTGGCGGTGTGTGTGGGGGGACGGGTGCTGACCGTTATTGGGGCCGCTGGGCAGCTGCTCCCGGGAGGAGCGAGGGAGGCAGGAGGCAGGGGAGGCACCGGAGTTGTGAATGGAGACGCCTGCACCCGGGTGAATGGAGAGCGGGAGGCGCTGGCAACGCAGGGGGCAGTGTGGAGGGTGCTGGAAACGGCAGGAGACGGAGGGTCTGGTCAGAGAGGCTCTGGATTTTCCATGACACAAAGGGGAAATGCATGAGGAGCCTTAGGGTGGGTCTCGGGGGCCTAAGGGTCAGAAAGGAAGCATTTGTGCTGAAACGGGGATGATAAAGAACTCAGAATCACCACCGACATGATTTCCCCCATTCTCTCTCATGTGTGTCTGTCTGGGGAGGATTTCAAGTATCTCAGCCATTCGGCAGGCAGAGTAGTTTAGCATGTGACTGGCAGGAATCCTGCCCAGAATTGGTTGATTATTATTTCGTAGATTTAACAATTTTCTCAGGACTTAGTTTGCACTTGTGTTATATTCTTCAAGCTGTTTTCCTTCCCTTTGATTTTCAAAACACACCCTGAAAGATGCAGAGAGGACAATGAAAGCGAAATGCATGTCAGTTAGAACTCTTCATTATAATGACAGGTTTATTAATAATTATGACTTTCTTGTTTCCCTTTTGCCATCTATCCATCTATTAAGACATATGGCCACAGTAGGACATTCTTCTTCTTTATACCAGCTTTTAATGATACTTCAACCCAGATTGAATATACATTGATGTCAGAGCCCTTTACATTTACTTTCTCACTTAAGCCACAAAATAACCCATATATGACAGAATAAGCAAATTCTAGGAATAATATAACATTACAAAGTATGATTTATGACTTAGAGTTCTATTTTTCTGATCTTAAGCCCAAAATTTTTCATTGATATTTCAGAACAGTGTTTTGTCACTGATTTTCTGCAAGCCCATTAAATGTGCTTCCTTTTCTCCTGCACTGTGATGGCTGTTAACAAACTGCCACAAGGCTGGTAGCTCTGCCATTCTCAATGAAAACCTAGCCAGAGATGATCATTATTGCATTGCAGTAAAATTGTGGAATTTTTTTTTCAAGGAAAGCTACAATTCAAACTATTTCCCAATCTTTATTTCCAACTTGATCTCTATGATCAAATTTGCTCCTCATTGCTGCTATTTCCTTTTGCCTTTGCACAGATACATAGTGTGGTACATAGTATTAATAGATTTTCATAGTTTAGGAGTACATGTTTGCTAGAATCAAGGGTACGTGTTAGCTAGCTGGGTAGTTTAGTGTCAAGAAAGAAACACTGAATCACAGTGAGATATGCAATTAAAAAATTAGAAGAAATTTTAAAGGAAATTTAATTTCTTAATTTAATTTAATTTAATATGATAGTACTTTTACTATCTTATTAAATCTTATTCAACACCAGGTGCTGAAATGCCCAATTCCCTTCAACTTTAGAAGATTTTCTCAAAGCAATATGCTCTAAGATACTGACAACTATTTCTCTCAAGATTGAATGACACTGAAATCCTCTGGAAATCCTCTGTAGCTGAACTGAAATCCATTTTTACTGACATGTTCCCTGAGAGTTGATGAGGTTTAAGTTTGACATTTAAACAAATGAGCAATGTCATTACTCACAGACAAATTCCTGCTCTTTGATGTCCCTGTCAAATTTGCAAAACAGATTAGATTGAGAATTGTTTTTATGCCCCTGTGGTATAAGTAATTTTATGCAAAGAATGGCAGGACAAGAAATCACATTATTCATGTAAGATAAAGTGGCAACATTATGGAGTAGGAAGGTGAACTACCACCTCCACCTTGTAAACAGCAGACATGGTCACTGACCCTTCAGGTCCATTCTCTGCAGTTTTGTGCCACTGACTAGTTGGAAAATCTCAGCTTTGCTGAACATACAAATATAATGTCACCAGCAGTGTTACCCCATTCTATTAGTAAATGAAATAAAATGACATGTCCTGAGAAGAATGAAAATGTCTTGATCATTAACAACTCTTCCTTCCCCCACAAGTTCCCTTCTCTTAAATTTCTATTCATCTCAGAGGCATTTCTCCAGATATGGCAAATAGTTTTGTGGAAAATGTTACAGCCAGTCAAAATAAGGCAAGAATTACTTTCCATAGATTTTACAACTATATACATCCTTATAGAATACATATAGGTGCAATGTGGAGAATTTTAAGTACTGGGAAAGAGAATGTTGTAAAGAGTGTATTCAGTATCTTCAAAGCTATGCCACGGATAACCTATCCTATGTATATCATGCACTATAAACAAGTAGATATAACTAATTACCCAAGTTGTGATTTTTGAGAAATGTTTGAAATTTAAAAACATGTTTTAAGGATAATTGTATGCATGTGCTTGTCTTGAAAGGTCACCCAAAGGAATATACTTGGTGCAATTCTTCTTTTTCTTTTAGCTAAAATTGGACGGAAATATATATTCTAGTTTAAGCCCTAAATATCTGGTGGAAATGAGAAATTCTATACTTCCTGTGTTTCAGCATTCAAAGATAACATGATTTTAACTTGAAGTTAATACTTCTCTTTTACTATCAGTACTTGCCTATTAATTCCCTATCACTTTTTCAATGGAAAGTGAGAACTTTTCACCAATGATATCACCCCTACTGTGCTTTACTTCCTGTGGACTGTTAGTAAGTTATTGAGCTCTCCAAGTAGTTTTACAATTGAAAGTTAAAGGATGATGATATCTACCTTGTAGAACCTCTGTGAAGGTTTAAGGATAGCATAGAAAGATATGCACACATTTTAACACATGTATACCTGCTTGCTACTTCCTGCACAAAGAAGACACTAAATACCATTTATGTCCTTTCTGTCCAGCTATTAAAATAGCTCTCGGATGAGGTTTGCAGTCTGCTTTCCCCTCCAGAATTAGTAGCTTTTTTATGGTTTCTGCTCTAGCTCTTTTCCTCAACTGAGTGTTCTACTAAAAAGGTATTAGTGAAATAGGGTTGCTCTTTTTCCTCACTGTGGTGTTTTGGCTTTTAATAAAATGGGGTTAGCCTACGTGGCTTCATCCCCTAACATACCCCCACCCATGAAGACACATGTTTAGTGTCTTCACATAATTGCCGAAATCAAGAGTGTTTGAGTTGTTGGTTGGATGATCTACTTATTTTGATATTGTAATCAAAAAGAGAGTAAGGGAAGTCAGAAAGAAGGAGAGGTGGATGGAGAGAGGAAGAGGGAGAGAGGGAGAGAGTGAGAATTAGGGAAAGAGAGAGGAGGTAGGCAGCAAGTTAATTTAACAATTAAATTTAATTAAGGTACATTGTCAATGCATCAAGGAAACTGTGGTGAGAGACAAGCTATATTGGACAGTTGGTAGGGTTGGGGTGTATATCTATAATGAAGTGGTGTTTTAAAGATCTAATTTTATTTATGAAAATGAATATGAAAATGGCAGAGTTGCATGTTTCAATTACTCCACAGTCTAAGAACATTTCTACTTTTCCAAATGTCTAATTCAGACCTGTGGGTATTTATTAAACTTTTCTAAATAAAATGAGCAGAAAGAGTTTAAGGATAATATTCATCTCAGGCAAATCATGAGTAACATCAGTAAAAGGTGATATTCTCAAGTAAACTTTGAAATCATGTTTTCAGTTATAGAACACAAAGATATATGTCAGAATATAATTATATTGAACAGTTTAATTAAAAACCATGCTTATTTGCTTTTTTTAGTAAAATAAATCATTTTTAATAGAATTATAACAGTAACTTTGATTAAAGGCTGTCTCACAGACAACAGCAACATTGATTTATCATGGACAGAAAATAGTAATATGTTCTACTGATCGTTTAAATACACTGCAGCTTTCCTATATTTGAAAGGAAAGCATAAGGAAGGTGAAATATGAAAATAATGCCAATTTCAAAAGAGGCCAAATAATGCACTCAAGTACAATATTGCAGCCTTGATTGTTCCTACATTTTTATGCAAATTTTCCTTGTTTTGTGTTTTAAGTATATTTGCAAATCCTGATATTTTCACTATTTCATTTCCAATTCCCTGAATTCTCAGTTCATCCATCACATCCATCCATTGGTGCTATTTCACTGATGAAATAAGGTCTTTTCTTTTCCCTTCTTATAGCATTTAATATTGATTTGTCTATACCCTTAGGAGTTAAGTCAATAGCTCTCGGTGGGGTTTGTTAATAGTATATTATGGGTGAATCAAATATCCAGCTTCAGTTGTTCACATTTTGCAGGAAAATAAAGTATCTGTGCCTTTTTATGAATGTTATTGTCTACATCAAATGTATGTATTTCACTGATGTTTACAATAAGTTAATAATGGCATTGACTCCTTGTTTACAAATGAGGGAAATAAAATTCAAAAAGACTTTCAAGTTTTTCTAAAGTTTAGTTAGGTAGTAAGAGCACTGAGTTTCAAATATTGACTTCTCTGTTTCCTGGCTCACCTGTGTTCCATTACTTCATCCTGTCATTCTCGCTACTTTCTAATTCTGACCAAGAAACACAGAAGAAAAGAGAAATGAAATTATGCTTAGATGTACCCTCTGGATGATTTATTGAATTGTTCTGGAACATTGCCAAGCTATTTCTCTAATCGTCCACAGTTCTACAGCCATGAGGATGAGCTCATTTGATAAACTAATGAAGGTCAGCCTAGGGTTGCTTTATAAGAGAGAGTTTCAAGGTAAAACAGGTACTGCCAAAAAATGCTTTTGCTTGTAAAAGGGGAGTGACCTATTGCATATATTACAAAACTGTGTCCAAGGATTGTTATCAAAGTGTTGTCTTTAGTTACAACTTAAAACAGGTCCTTCACATTTCATATATGGCGAGTTTAATGATACGTTTTCTGCCTTTTTTGCTTTCAAACTTAATCTTGCTTTTTTAATTTCTGATGTAATTATTGTTTATTTAAAACACAAGTTTCTACCAATTTGACCAATTAAATCAATTTATGTTTATAATAACAAAATATGTATATATAATATACATATTTATATTTATATGTATAATAACAAAATAATAACACAATTGTTATAAGTCCAAAGAGCTTATCACCAGTTAAACTCAATACTATTAACTCATTTAATACTCATAAACTTTAATACTATTCAACTCAATTGCATTAACTCAATACTTCATTATGAAGTGAACTTTAGACATTGCCAGTGGAACATGCTGAGATGTTTTAGTTGAAATATATGGCACGTATGACCAGTCCTTTATTATTACCTTATCAAGTCACTGTGAATTACAAAGTTATTCATGATAGTATTTCAGGAATACTGTGTTTCAATATCAATCCTGAAACCAGTGTCTACTTCCCTCCACCTATGCCCCATTTTCCCTCCCACCCACCAGGCACTTTTTTTTTTTATAACACTTACTTTTTTTTATAACTCTTTTGGTTTGTGTAGTACTGTTGCCAATAGATTTTCATGCATAATACTTTACTACCTTTCAGTCCCCTCACTTTCTCCTGGTCGAACACTTTCTTCTACCATTGCTGTGGCTCATCCTCTGGCTGGTACTCCACTCCACTCCCTCCACTCCCGTCTCATGCTAGTTCCTTAAGACCAGCTCTCATGTTTTTTGCTTCTGTTGCCTTTGTTTTGTTTTTGTTTTTCTTTTTGTTTTGGCTTTACTTTTTTTTGTGAATCACTGGCTGGAGCAATAGCACAGCTGGTAGGGTGTTTGCCTTGCACGAGACCAACCCGGGTTCAATTCCTCTGTGGCAAGCTATTGAGGGAATCTCTCCCGCTTGGCAGAGTCTGGCAAGCTACCCATGGTGTATTCGATATGCCAAAAACAGTAACAACAAGTCTCACAATGGAGTTGTCACTGGTGCCCGCTAGGGCAAATTTATGAGCAATGGGATGACAGTGATACAGTGATTCAGTGAATCACCATGAGATAGTTATAGGCTTACAAACTTTCATGATTACATTTCACTCATACAATGATTGAATACCCATCCCTTCACCAATGCCCATTCTCCACCACCAGTGATTCCAGTATCCCTCCTGCCATTCCCCCATCCCCTCCCCCCCGCCTCTGTGGCAGGCACATTTCCTTTAACCCTCTCTCTCCTTTTGGGTGTTATGGTTCACAATATGGATACTAAGTAGCTATCATGTTCGGTCTATAGTCTACTTTCAGCACACATCTACCATCCTGAGCGAGCCTTCCAAACATCATTTACTTGATGGTCCCTTCTCTATCTCAGCTGCCTTTCCCCCCAGCATGTAAGTCTGGCTTCTATGCCAAGGAGATTTCTTCCTGGTCCTTATCTCTATTATCCTTGGGTGTTAGTTATGTTACTTTATATTCCACAAATGAATGCAGTCATTCTATTTCTGTTCTTCTCTCTCTGACTCATTTCACTTAACATGATACTCTCCATGTCAATCCACTTATATGCAAATTTCATGACTTCATCTTTTCTAACAGCTGCATAGTATTCCATTGTGTTAGATGTTTCTGTTGCCTTTAGGCATTCCATTTTTGTGTTTCTTCTGTCAGTCTCTCTCCCTCTTATTAACTTCACTCAGTATGGTATTCTCCAGATCCATCCACATAGCAACAAGTTGCATAATTTTATCTTTTCTTATGGCTGAGTAATATTTCATTGTGTATATGAACCTTAGTTTCTTTATCCAGTCATCTGTTGTTAAACACAGATTGTTTCCAGATTTTGCCTATGTGGACAGTGCTGCAAGGAATAAAGTACATGTATTTTCTCCATTTTGTCTTGGGGCCCTTGGGGTAGATGCCAAGAAATACAATTGCTAGGTCAAATGAGAGCTCGATCCCTAATGTTTTGAGAAATGTCCATATTATTTTCCAGAAAGGCTGTGCCAATAGGCATTCCCACCAGCAGTAAATGGTGGTCCATTTTTCACTGCATCCACTCCAACACTAGTTATCCTTGTTATTTGTTATGTGTCCCCGTCTTTGTGGTGTGAGGTAATAATTTATTGTTGTTTGGACTTGCATTTCCCTGATGATTAGTGAAGTACAACCTATTGGCAATTTGTATGTCTTTTCAAGGAAGTTTCTATTCATCCCTTTTCCCCATATTTTATGTGATTGGATTGTTTTTATATAATTTTATCAGTGCTTTATCTATATTGGATATTAAGCTGATAAATAATTGGCAAATAATTTCCCCAAGTTTATGAGGTATATGACTAGTCTTTTAACTAGAAGCCTCTAAGACTGAATTTATTCACTTTTGTTCTGAATGAAAGATAACCTCTTCACCAAATAAATGAATATATATATTCAAAATAGCATTGGATATATCACTTGTTTTCTTATAAACATGTTTAAGGATATATTTTATTAAATTTTAGGATAATTGTCTTTGGCATCTTTAATGTAGGAACAGTGTTTCATATGTAATATTTTATTAGTTTAAGATACTGTTGTATATATTGTTTATTTTTTCACAACACTCTTAAGAGGTAGGTCTGACATAATAAAAAAATATGTAATTTGCTTGTAATAACTTTTAGGGACAGGGAGATAGTTCAAGTTGTAGAGCACGTGCCCAGCAGAGAGGAGGCCCTCTGTTTCACACCCGTCATTACAATGCCCAGGAAACTGCCAGGTGTGACACTTGTGGCTGTAAACCCATCACCGTGGGAACACTGTGTGGCCTTAGATGTGCATTAAACCACTAGGTTCTAAATTCCAGGTGGAACAGTGCCAGGAGCAGTTCTAGTTAACAGCACTGTTGGAAGCCCCTATTTTAAAACAACCACTTTGAAATAAAAGGTTGACTATTTGGAAGTAGAAAAGGGTTATGTGATGTTCTGTTACCTGTAAGATGTTGGAAGCAAACCCTTCAACCAAATTGAGCCTTCAAATGACTATAACAGCATCCACTAACCATTCCCACCTCATAGCATCTTAGTGTCAGACTTGGAAACAGAGCTATAGTCCAGCTCCTCACTAATTCCTGATCCTGACCCTTTTAAATTAGTGGCTTACAGAACTCAACTTACCATGTATGAGGGGTTGGATTAATAGGGGGGGTGCGTGTGTGTAGGTGTGTGTGTGTTGAGGAGAGGTACTCTGGAAGAAGGCATGGTATTAGAATATTGTGTAGATGAAACATTGATAGTATCACAAATCACAATGCTAAAAAATCAAAACTTGTTTTTAAAATAATAAAAAAATTAAATCAGTGTTAAAAGTCAATGTTTTATATTTTTGAATTTGTGACAATTTATATATATACTCTAAAATTAAAATAATAAACTGTAAAACTGGGCTGGAGTGATAGCACAGCAGTTGGGCTTTTGCCTTTCATGTGGCCAACCCGTGTTGGATTCCTCCGCCCCTCTTGCAGAGCCCAGCAAGCTACTGAGAGTATGGAGCCCATGCGGCAGAGTCTGGCAAGCTACCCATGTGTATTGGATATGCCAAAAACAGTAACAATAAGTCTCTCAATGAGAGACATTACTGGTGCCCGCTCGAACAAATCGATGAGCAACGGGATGACAGTGACAGTGACTGTAAAACTATACTGGTTGAGAAGTGGAGAAATAATACAGGAGGGGATGTGCTTGCCTTGCATATGATTGCCTCTGCTGCCACCTCCACAAACCTGATTTGAAGCCCTAGCACCATATATAGTGAAGCCCTAGCACCATATATAGCACCACTATATATGGCCCCCAGAGCAACCAGAAATCACTCCTCAGCACAGAGCCAAAAATGGTCCCTGCACAGTTGGTTGTGGCCCCAAAACCCAAAACAAACCAAAAGGACTCTAAAAAATATACTAGTGTCTATCTTTTCTCAAAACAAGTCAAGCCATAATAATTTGGCTCAAACGGTATTTTACCTTCAAGCTGTAAGCAGAACTGTAAGTATAATGGAATACTGTCGTCTCACAGACAACCAATGGTACTTGAATGTATTTTTAATTTGTATGTGCTCATAACAAGGGAATTTAGTTAAATCTATTATATTCACTTAATATTTGTTATATTCACTTTCATATTTCAATCTAAATTTAGTTATAACTTAAATGAAATTAAGTTATAACATATGGAGCTCGAGATCCAGTGTACAGAGAACAGAAGCCAAGGAACCTATGCTAGAGTAGAAATAATGGACTTTTTTTTTTGCTTTTTGGTCACACCGGCAATGCACAGGGTTTACTCCTGGCTCATGCACTCAGGAATTACTCCTGGCGGTGCTTGGGGGACCATATGGGATGCTGGGAATTGAACTCCGGTCGACTGCGTGCAAGGCAAATGCCCTACCCGCTTTGCTATTGCTCTAGCCCCAATAATGGACATCCTGACACAAAATCACAACAGAAAGTAAGAAGTGCTCAATGAAGGATAAAAAGATGGGTGTTCATGGTAGAGTAGACACACACACACTCAATGACATCTAGCACATCCAGAAGAAGATGGATGAGTTTTCATGCATGGATCTCAGTTAAACCAGTGTGTGTGTCATGGGGGTGAGGTGTGGGGAGGGGGGAGAGAGGGGAGAATCTGGGCCAGGATGGTCTAAGCAAAGGAAGCAACAGGAGCAAAATCAAAGACATATGAAATAGTATGGGCTCTGAGAGACTGTCTCAGAATTGACTAGGCCCCATGCAAGCGCAGAAGGGTCTAGAAACAAGTATCTCACATGGAGGTTTGTGTTTGGTAGGGCATTTAGTTTATTTTGATTGTTTTTACCTGGAGTGTTTCCCAGGCAATGATCAGAAATTCTGGGGCCCCTCCTGGCAATTCTCTACCAGCGAGGCATGCTCTTCAACACAAGGGTCCGAGTACACAAGGGACCATGTCACTCCAGAAATCTAACCAGATTGGCCGCTTGCAAGCCATGCATCTTGATCCCTATACTACTTCTCCAGCCCAATCACTATTGTTCATAGGCATTTAACATATTTGTAAGAAGAGTGTAACCTTTATTGGCTTCCTTTTTTCCTTAGTGCATTCTGGAGATAATGTGGAAAAATAAAAACCCAAAGGGATAAGGATTCATCTGGATCTTCATGCTGGACTTTGGAGTCTGTGTTTAACTTATTTAAAAAGTCAGTTTTGGAGCTGGGTAAACTGCCTGCTTTACAGCATCCTGACCTTGGTTTGGTTCTGCACTGTATCTTCCCTTATTTCTGCTATTAGTGATCTCTGAGCACAGAGCTGGGAGTAAGCTTTAAGTATTGTCAAGTGTAGTTCAAAATCCAAAAAAAAAGAATCTATTTTAATGAAAATATAGCATAATAAAAGAATAAAAGGTCCAATTAAAGTGATTTAAGTAATTATTCTTGAAAGCTTTAAAATACTACATAAAGAAGGAAAGGAAAAAACAAGAAAAAAAAGGAAAAGGAAAATGACAAGTATAGAAAAATATTGCTATTTTTGCTTTGTTGATTATATTTGGGAAGTTATTTCTCTTAAAATAGTTTATATATTTTTCATGAAATGTACTTGTGAATAATTTTATCATAATAACTATTCGTGTTCCTCAATGTTGAATAGTTTTCCACTGAGATATATTTGAATAATAACCTTAGAGTTTAAGGGTGACTGTTTTATCTAGTCATCAATTGGGTCTTTGAATTATGTTTTGGCTTCATACTGAAACCTCATACTGAAATCATAGGAAAAACCTCAAATTTATCTTTGTGATCATTTTTAAATATTTTCCAATGAAATACAAATTTGTGCTCCATGTAATTTTTAAAATATGCTCATTTGAAAGATTGCACTAAAAGTATTTACATTATTCAACCAATAAATAAAGATATGATAGTGATGCCAGGTCAGTCCATTGAAAATGACAGAGAACATTTTTGTTTAGGTTTGCCCCGTGACACTTCAAATTTCAAATACCATGGTTAGTACACAAATGTTTGATATTTCTAGCATGCAACAGAGACATGACAGTTATTAACACATAATATTTTCCTCTTTTAACTCTTTTTAATTTTTATTCAGTGACTATAAAATGAATTTATAAGACACATGGCTTGTAACCATATGGAGTCTTAATTTTATCACTACATTGCTAGAAATGGGGTCAGAAAGTCATGCTTATAATAATTTATCTCATAAATTCAGAATGAATTTGATGAGTCATCCACTTTGTTAGGTAACCACTTTTTTCTTACTACCATTTTGAAGCCAATTTGTCTTTCTTAAAGCCTAAAGCTTATATTAATCTTTCTGTAATAGAAGGAAGGTGTGGTTAAGTATTATGAAATTATTTTGTCATTAGGGGAAACTGAGTCAGCTTTTTATTATGAAAATAAAAACTTATTCCTCTCCTGTTGGAATATTTAAAACAAATATTCCCCCATTAAAATATCTCAAGAGCAAATTAACAAATAACAACAGATAAAACAGAAAAATAAATAAATATTAAGACATTTATGTGCTTGGGTTCAATCTACATATTAGTCATAGGAAAGAATAGAAATTTTAGTTCTTTGAAGTCATAAAGCTAATGATAGTGATTCATAGACTCCCAAAAGTCAGTAAAACTATTGTAGCTTATAAATTTAGACAATTATTCTTACAGGGATCACCTATAGAAGGCTAAACTATTTCATGGAAAAGTTATGAGTTAAAACATGAAGTAAACATGTGTATTCTTGTGCAATTGTGCATATACAGATATTGTGGATTGTATTATATGACTAATATGATATTAATTACTCAGTATTTTTCTACAAGATGAGGAAACTAACTTTCAAACATTAAAAAAGCTAAAATTGGATATAACATTTGACTTTCCCAAAATCACAGAGTTTCAACTATCCCCTGAGTAACTGCGCTAGCCTATTAGAAAGCAAATAAAAGAAAAAAAGATGTACAGATTACAGACTAGAGATGAGTAAGTGCTTGAATTAATGTTCATTTGAAAAGAACATGCCTGGGTGACTGATAGTTGTAGCATATTTAATTTCTTTGAACAAACTCAAGATATTTCTGCTTTAGAATGGTCAAGCTTCTAATCCTCCTCCGCCCATTTATTGCCTGTTTCTACCTAATTCACATGCTGTAGCTTCAGAGAAGTTGCACACAAGGCTTGGTTTGAATCATTTCTTCTTTGTGCACTATGGTATCATCCCATTTTATTTATTTCATCTTTTTTAAATCACTGTGAGATACAGTTACAAGCTTTCATGTTAGAGTTTCAGTCATACACTGATCAAACATCCATTCCTCCACCAGTGCACATTCCCCACAAACAATATCCTCAGTAAACCCCCCTTTCCAGCCCTCCACTTGCCTCCATGGCAGACAATTTCCCCCATCCTCTCTCTCTCTACTTTTGGGCATTATGGTTTGGAATACAGATACTGAAAGGCTCTCACAGTTGGTCCTAATTTGTCTACTTTCAGCACACATCTCCCATCCTGAACAAACCTCCAACCATCATTGACTTAGTGACTCCTTCTCTATTACAGTTGTTCTCTCCTGGCCCGTTTGTGAGGCTGGCTTTCAACTGTGAAGCAATCTTCTTGACCCTTCTACCTACTGTCCTTGGGTGCCGGTTGTGTGTTATGTTATTCTATACTCCACAAATGAGTGCAGTCATTCTATGTCTGTTCCTCTCTTCCTGACTCATTTTACTTAGCATGATACTCTCCATGACCATTCACTTATAAGCAGATTTCATGACTTCATCTTTCCTAACAGCTACGTAGTATTTCACTGTGTAGATGTACCAAAATTTCTTTAACCAGTCATCTGTTCTCAGGCACTTGTGCTGTTTCCAGATTCTAGCTATTGTGAGCTGTGCTTCAGTGAACATACAGGTCCAGATGTCATTTCTACTGTGCTTTTTTGCACCCCCAGCGTCTATTCCCAGAAGTGGTATGGAAGTTCAACTGCTATTCTTTTAAGTTTTCATCCTACAAATATTGCTATTTAAAATTATATTGCTATTTTGTTAATTTTATTGTCTCCATTAATTGAAGTGTAAATTCCATAAGAGGAGATCTCTTACTTATAGTTTCTCTCAGGTGTATTATCAATGCCAAAGTAATACCAGATATGCAGCAATTAAAGTTACCAAATGAGAGTTTACAAGCAATGGAATGAGTTGTTTAGCTCTAAGTATGTATTTAAGTAAAGTATTATAAGTTTAAACCATCTTCAATTCAACAAAGTTAAAAGCTCGATAATTTAAATAAACTTATGACAGTTTTGGTTAACATATTAAGGAACCCACCATTAATTATTATAGTATGACTAGAGTAATGACTATGGGCATGCAGTTTGTATGTCTCTTTCTATCATTAGGATGCCCTTAATATTACCTTAAATTATTATGCTACTTTCATAAATTGCATTTGAAATTTTTACCTGGTAGTTTAAACAATTTTTCTCAATGAAGTTCTTCCAAATTCTTTTCAATTAACATGCTGTATTTCTGCAATAGCTGAAATTCTTCACCCTCATGGTTCTGTTCTTTCCTTTTTCCCTAAAAATCTAAGGAAACATTTGACTAGCCCAGTCCAGATTAGGTGAGAGAGTTGAGACTGTTTGTTACTATAACATATACTTTCTATGATTAAAAAAGCCAAGTAGAAACACACATTAACCCACCTGAGTCTGTGGTATTTCAGGAATGTACACAACATTTCAGTTTTAGGAATATCATGCCAATTCTGATGCACTAAATTATTCAGACAATGGGGAAAATATAAATATAATTTCAGTTAGAGCTCAAGAACAATGACAGTAGAATTCTAGATACTGAGTGGGAAAATAATAAATTCTTTGTCTAACGAAGGTACCCAGTTTCCTGAAATGACAATTACATTATAAATCTAAAAATTAATTATAATATTTCCCAAAAGAAGGAGGCATTGTTAATTCCAAAAGACCCTTGATCAGTTGATCAGTTTTATCGATATTTATTTTATGCTATTGTGAATTAAGTGAATGACAGTAGACTGTATATGTTAGCTTTGGCAAGTTGCTGTGTCACCCTAATTACATAGCCCTTCAATAGAAGTCTTGGTCAACCACTGTCTCAATTAATCTTTAACTTTCATCTTTTCCAAAGTGGAGACATTAAATATTGAGCTGCATATTCTGTTGGCTGTTTAAATAGCTTTGCATATTAGCCCTTAATCTCTTCATTTCTGAAAAGTAATTAAATACAGTGTTCTGTTCTTCCTTTCCATTTCCTCTTTGACAGTATCACTATGTTAGTGTGAATAGCAAGTTGAATAATAAGAAGTGTATTATCTTATTAAGGCCAATACAACTTCTCATGCAAATTTCTAGTAAACTCAACTGAAGGAAAATTTAATTCCAGTGGGTCGTCAGTATTGCTTCAGTGATACCTAATCTCTTGGTCAGAGAGACTAGAATGATGATGGAGGGAGCAGTAGCTGGAATCAAGTCTGGCATGAATTTGTCTCAGTAGACAGTCATTCATAAGATTTCTCTGAGTGCTCAAGCACCAGACAACAATGAACAACAATATCTCCTAATTATTAGTTTGAAATCAGGCAAACGCCTCCAAAATTCAAATGGAGGTAAAAGACACATTTCTCAATGAAGGACTCAGTTCAACCATAGCAGCAAAAGCATCACAAAAAAATAGAGTGGCCTGCAACTACACACAGGTTTTCTAGGGCTGATCGAATTTGGAGCTATTTCCTTTTCTTATTTCATTCAGCAAATATTTATTGAACACCCACAACATGTAATCTGTTCTATTACATTTTGTGGAGGAAATACAGAAGTGAATGGGGAATAAGTTTTAGATACAAAGAATTTCCAATTTTGTGGGAGAGACTAACACAGAAGCATTATACTACGGAATTATTGAAGGGATGTGTGTCAAGTGTTTGAACACACTAAATTGTTCAGACAATGGGGAAAATATTAACATAATTCCAGTTAGAGCTCAAAAGTTGCATAAATATGGTTTGTCTTGGGAAGTACACTTTTATTAAGAAAATAGATTTTAAGGCACATTGACATATGAGTTTTATTTTGTAAAGTTTCAATGAATTAGAAGAAATTACTCCTATGTTGGTGAAGAAACAAATTTAGAGTAACTTGCAGATTTAAAAATAATTATTTTGAAAATAATTATTTTGAAAAGGCACTCAGTAATTCCCATGAAACATATGCTTTCCAGAGCTTTCAAGTACCATAGATTTTTTTGATTGCCCTCTGCTCCTTAAAGACTATGATCAGGGAGGTCTACTAACCCATTTTGGCACCTAGAGACTTATAGAAATGCATCTAGACTGTAAACTGAGCTAAAAGAACAGAAATCCAAAACCACAGGGCTGCGATAGCGGCCTCGCAAGCTCCTATAATCTTCATTCTCAGCAATGGAAAATAAACTATCAAATTATGCCTTTTCAGCAGGTTTGGTTGTTGGGGGAAAAGTCCAAATAGTAATAGTCAGTTCTCTGTTGAAATATTGAATGTATCCAAAACATAGAGAGAATAAAGTGAAGATCATTGGCCACTCAGGTGTGGGGAGGGGGGTGGGAGGGGCGATATTGGGGTTCTTGGTGAGAACAGGAGCACTGGTGAAGGGATGGGGGTTTGATCATTATATATCTGAGACTTAAACCTGAAAGCTTTGTAACTTTTGTCACAGTGATTCAATAAAATAAAGTTAAAAAAAATCTTTGATTATTTGCTCTGCTGTCACATTTCTTACTGGCAGTTTTCCACTACAGTTTTGTCTACAGTCTGTCTACAGTCATTAATATCAGATGAATTCATTTTTTGTTGTTGTTTTTTTGTTTTTTTTTTCTTTTTGGGTCACACCTGTCAATGCACAGAGGTTACTCCTGGCTCTGCACTCAGGAATTACCCCTGGTGGTGCTCAGGGGACCATATTGGATGCTGGGAATCAAACCTGGGTTGGCCACATGCAAGGCAAATGCCCTACCCGCTGTGCTATTGCTCCAGCCCCGTGAATTAGATTTTTTAAGTTTGAGGGGAACAGAGAGATAGTACTGCAGGCAGGGAGCTTACATTGCATGAAGCCAACCTGGGTTCAATCCATGGCACCCCACATAGTCCCCCAAGCACCAACAGGATGAGCACAGAGACAGGAGCAAGCCCTGAGCACTAACAAACAAAAATTTGAAATCCAAATAATTATTTGAAAATTTGTCTCACACTGGTGGAGGGAAATTGACATTGGTAAACATTGTCTGACAAAAACCCAACTATGAGTTTTGTAATTCATGGTGCTTTAATAAAATATAATTTTGGTTAAAAAAGGAGAAAACTTGTTTAAATATATATAAGCAAAGAAAAACTAAACTAAAAAAATGGTAAAAAAAAGATTGAAGTTAAGAAAAGCCAGACATTGGGAAACGAGTTAGAAGTCTGTTGAAGCTCTTCAGAAAAGTAATTTATAAGATAACATCAAGAAAGTGAAATTCAATGTGAAAATATGATACAAATATTGTGACACTGGAAATGGAATTAGAGATTCATCAAATGTAGGAAACTATAAAAACAGAGAAAATTATGATTCTAGATGTTTGGAGTTAATCAGAATACAGTGATTATCTTATCTGTTCTATGGAAGCAAAGAGTATTCTCAGAGCTTACCCCTGGCTTGTACTCAGGTCACAGGCTGAGTCTATATGAGTTTCTGAGGACAGAAATGGGTTGGCTGCATGCAAAGCAAGTGCTTTGGCCATTATGCTATTTATACAGCCCTCATTTGTCTATTTCTTAATATACACAGAGAATGTAGTACATCAGGTATTAGGTTTAGAGATAGAATGAGAAATTTGGCCTCCTTGACTTTGAATTTCTAATGAGTATTCATGCGTAGCTGCCCAGTGGGAAGCAGAACTTATTCTTCATCTGGCATTTGTATTGAATTTGTTTCTGTGCTCAATTCTTTTCATAAACATATAACCAAAAGATTGATGGAATTTTGGTGAGAATTACTTATGTTGTGTCTTCTGGAATAAATACATAAGAGAATGCAAATTTCTGAATGGATTTACTGAGTAGCAAAATAGTCTTTGTAATTTAATGAATTCATTGGGTCAAAAAAATACTTATATGCTTGTAGTAGAAAACACAGCAGATAATGACGCTTCTCCTAGGAAATTTGCAGGTAGATATATTTCGATATATTTTGACAGTATGACTAAAAAGAATTGCTGATAGGCTGCATATGGATTTCGAGGAAGAGGGATGTCAATATTTTATTCCAAGTAAGTAGATGGTGGTGCCATTTATTGGCCTCTGGAGGAAGAGCGGGTTTAAAATAGTAAAGAATAAATCATGAAAATTTGATTTCAGACATTCTAACTTGGATATAGTTTTCCTAAGTTAGGCTGAGTTTTTTATTTTTAATAAAAATTTTATTGTGGTATCATGATTTACAATACTATGACTACTCATGTTTTTTGCTTATAATGCTACTGTACCAAACTCATGACTAGATTTCCAGCTTCACTCTAGCACTGTCTCTGTGTTCCTTCTTTTGTTTTGTCTTGGGGAAGGAAGGGTCACATCCAATGGTCCTCAAGGCTTAATCCTGACTCTGTGCCAGGGATCATTCCTGGCAGCACTCAGGGACCATGGATCCAATCCAGGTGAGTTGTATGCAAGGAAGAGTCAACCCTCTGTATTATCTATCCAGCCCCCTTAGCTCCCTTCTTGTTCCAATAACGCCCCTGCTATCCTCTTCCATTTGCACCCTCAGTTCTGTTGGCAGTAACTCAAGATTTGTTTTCAATTGGACATTTTTTATTCCCATTCATTGTTTCTTTATCTTCCATATATGTTCAGTATCATGTAGTGTTATTCATTATTTGATGGAGAGTAACTTGAAATCCAGATACCTTTACACAAGATCTGCACTTTCTTGTCAATAAAAAGCTACAGAGAGAATAAAGATTTGCTATGAAATGAAATTAGGCAGCAAGGAAACAACAACAAAGGAAAATATAATAAAAAAAGACCAATAGGAGGAATTAGAGGTGAAAAAGGAAGAATTAGAGCTGTGGAATCACAAAAGAATTTCTGAATCTTATCTTTGTAGTATGAAGCTTAGTTGTACATTTAAAAACAGCTATCAGCACATATATTGGTTCTATTATTTCATTAGTCAACAAAATTAACTACATGTGGAATGGGTAACGCAAAGAATGAGAATAATTCATGACAAAAATAGCATTAGTATTGTAAACATTTTCCATGTCTTCTGATTTGATTTCCTCTATGAAGTTATTGTTTGAGCATTAAAATGGATGTTTTGCTCACTATAATTACCATAGCTCTTAAACCATATGTAAAATATCTATATATATGTAATAAATTCAATTAAACCATTATTTCATGGGTGGGTTACAGGGTTGCTATAAAAGTAAAAAGTGTTCCATTACAGAAAAAGGGGAGAATGATGAGCTCGTATTTAAATCTATTGATGCAGACTTACTGAGCAATCAATTTCTGGAATTGGTCACAGAATAGATAGTAGAATTATATTAAATTTAAAAACAGAAAGATTTTGTCTATAATAATGAAGTTAGTGAAATACTGGATATATTGAGATTAAGACAAATAATAAAATCTCCACTCCAAGGATTTGTCCACACTCATATTTTAGGAATAAAAGTTTTCAGTGAAATATCCTTAGTCATCTGTATGGAAACAGTGCAGAAAGGTAAGACTCTAGCAAGCTCCAGCTAATCCACTGTGAACAGATTGCTACCTACACTTTTCATAAAATATTTGACATTGCAAATACTCTACCACCAAATAACTGTTGCAAAAATGTTGTAAAAGCTTTTTTTTGATGTCTTGAGATATATTTGCTCTTATATACTAAACAGACGATTTATTTTTAATTCCAACACATAGATTTTGCGCATACAATTAACTTCTCTATGCATTGTTTATACATCTATGCTGTATTTATGCATAAATATTTTATATGCTTTTGAGGGAGTGATCAGTTGCATTAGTTATAAATAGCATTCTTCTTTCTGTATTTAATTAAAAAAACTCAAATTTAAAACTTCCGAATTTATTTCAAGAAACATTATTGGGATTTAGTATTCAATAATATTGTATTGCATATTAAGGGTACAGACTTTTTGCACCTGAATCACAAGTTATTATTTTGTATTTACTTAGTTGATTAATAAGTATTGATTGATAAAAACATTTAAACTCTTCAATAAAATGTAATTTTCTTCCCCTCTTAGTAATTTTTAGCTTTTATGTTAATTTATATGCTCTGTATATAAAATAAACTACATATATTGTAGTTTTATGATAATTTTTTCATTCAATGTTATAATAAGCATTTTAAGTTCCATTTTCAGCTCTGAGCAAGTAAGAAAAACTTGTTTGTGTTTAGGTTTGAGAAACAAATAAAATTTACTGAAGCCTTCTAGTTTCAGTAAGATTGTAAGGTCACAGGGACTGATTTATTTGAATGGTGTAGAAAACCATTCTCTCAAAGAAAATATCAGCATCCTCTAATTTGGATCCTAATTTTCTTCAGAGTTCTGACTGTATGACATGTTATGGTGGAATGAGTATAATTTAATTTTTTTTTCTTTTTGGGTCACACCTGGCGATGCACAGGGGTTACTACTGGCTCTGCACTCAGGAATTACCCCTGGCGGTGCCCAGGGGACCATATGGGATGCTGGGATTCGAACCCGGGTCCTCCACGTGCAAGGCAAACGCCCTACCTGCTGTGCTATTGCTCCAGCCCCTGGAATGAGTATAATTTAAGTCTGAATGGGAGAACATTTATTCTTTCAGTAAAAAAAAAAATTGAGCATCCATTAGAGGATAGGTCTGTCTTGATCTTGGAAGGAGGAAAAGTTTAAAAGATACCATTTTATCAAAGTATTAATAGCTTTATAGAAAGAACAATCCTGCAGCATATTAAAAAAACACAAATACAATGTGTTATCTACTATTAAAAAGATACAAAAAAGATACAGCCATATAGGATCATAGTATAACTTACTTTGATGGATGGGAAGAAAGTAGTAATACAGGAAATTGGATCATCCAGAATGCGAATGATAGAAGGGTAAAAGACAAAGGAAAGTGCTAGAGTTAAGGGGAAAGCATATTTCAAACATTTGATACCTCTAGATTTTAGATTTTCTAAATGTTAAAAAACAGGCGCCTTTCTTTAAAGACTTTTTCTCTTCACCAAGTTGCAAATCTTGAGGTCATGTTTCTGGCAAAACAGTTCACAGTAGAATTCCAGTTACCACCATCCCATCCTCCTGTTTACCTATAAGAGTTTATAAAAATATCATTTGCTAAAAAATTATCAAATGCAATTAATTGTTTCATAACATTTGCTTTCTTTTAAATCAATTTTTACAATAGTCATTCATAGTTAATGTCACTATTTTTATCATGGAATAATACTGCTGAGTTAAATATTAATGAATGAATTAATAGTATTTGCTCTGTTTACTTCCATTTTCTCCTCTCATATTTCTTTCCCCATTTCTCCTTTATTACTTGTTCTAAAACTGGTATAACCTCAGTGGTAGAAATTGAAATAGAAAATATATTTCAGTATCATGTTAAGTGAAATGAGAGGGAAGGAGAGGGAGAGACATAGAAAGATTGCACTCATTTGTGGAATATAAAGTAACAGAATGGGAGACTAACACCCAAGAATAGTAGAGATAAGTACCAGGAGGATTGCTCCATGGCTTGGAAGCAGGCCTCACTTGCTGGGAGAAAAGGCAGCTCAGATAGAGTAGGGACCACCAAATGAAGGGTGTTTAGAGGGCCCGCTTGGGATGGGAGATTCATGCCAAAAATAGACTATAGACCAAACATGATGGCCATTCAATACCTGTGTTGCAGAGACCACAACACCCTAAAGGAGAGAGAGAGAGAGAGAAAAAGGGAATGTGCCAGCCACAGAGGCGGGGGCCGGGGGGATGGGATACCCCGATAGGAGGGATATTTGGGTACATTGGTGGTGGAGAATGGGCACTGGTGGAGGGATGGATACTCAATAATTGTATAACTGAAACATAAGCACAAAAGTTTGTAAGTCTGTAACTGTATCTCTCTGTAACTGTATGTTCATTGAAAAATAAAAAAATTAATAAAAAAATAAATGAAAAAAATAAAAGATTTCCCAATTCATACACTAAAAAATATTTCAAGTTGGTTGTGCAACTCTTTAATATTGAACAGTTTGGGGACATTTATTAAATAACATTTCCATAATAGATTTAGAGGTAGTATCCTAAAATATTTTTTAATTATTTTTTCTAAATTTCCTTGATTTTCCATGGCATGGATAGGTTACTTGAAACAATAGTATCTCCTACTTTTACATTATTGACTTAATATTGTTAGGGAAGAGTAAAAATTTTAAAAATCATGGATTTTAGAGTAAATATAAATGTTTGCATTTTGCTTATCTTCACTTGTTTGTGAATATAGATGATATTATGGAATACTTTGGTTATATTATGCTTATTTGAAATTTTACTAGAAGAAACTCTTCTGTGTTGTTTGTCACCAGGTAATTTATAAAGAAATAATGGTTTGTTTTTAAATAACATAGTATAAGAAATAGAAGTTTTTCCAAGCATAACAGTTTCATATTATAACCAATCTTTGAAAAACTTATTTTAAATTTAGATTTCTTGACTTAAAACACTATCAATATTAGTGTTTCAGTAATATGGTATTTACCACATACATCACCGAAGTATTACCATATCTCCTCTGCTCTTTATGAATTCTTCACCCTCCTGCACCCTCCCTCAGGCCCTTAGAAACACAGTTCTAGAGACAATCAATCATTACTTATTTCCTTGCTTTGTACTACATATTCTTCTTTATTTTTAAATAGCAATTGCTTGAAAGGGATGTTACTAGAATTCGATTCAATATATAATTAGGGATATCTGATTTCAAATTTCAATTCAAATAATGTCTGAAATGTTTTTATGTAGTCCTTTTCCTATTTTATTATATGCATAAGACATACGAATATTCTAGTCTAATTGCATAGTAAAAGGATAATGTCATGGAAAGAAATTTAATATTTTCTTTGGAAGATGATGTTCTGTTCAACTTCATGATATTTGCTTTTTGTAAATGTGTTATTTGTTTGTCTTGATAGCTGAGTAGGCTGGAAACCTGACTGTCTAGAACAAGGAGATACTAATGAGAGGTGTTTTGCTTGTAACTGGTACTTTTGAAATGAAAAGACGTTAGTTTCTTTAATTTCTTAGAACAAAGAGTTATGCATTTTAATGGGGAAATAATGATATGGAAAAACATAATTAGATTAAAATAAACATGGGATGGCTTGGGAAATATGTGCAATATCTGATAACTTAAAAGGAGAGGCACAATTTTTTCCTATAGTCCTGCTTTTCCCTAGAGACATAACCCAAACCATTAAGCATAATATATTCGTAGAGTTGTTTACATTCAGAATGAAGGAAGAACCAGAAAGTTAGAAGGAAGTCCAGTTACAATATAAAATGAAGAATAAGTGCTGGTTAAAAGAGAAAATCAGTTTAATGTAGTCCTCTTTGTTAATCTTTGCTTCCACTTGCTTGGTCAGTGGTGTTTCATCTTTGAAAAGGCCTTTAGTTACAATGTCATGGAGGGTTATGCCTATGTTTTGCTTCATGTAGTTTTTGGATTCAGGTTTGATATTGAGGTCTTAAATCCATTTTGATCTAACTTTAGTGTCTGGCATTAGATAGTAGTCTCAGTTCATTTTTTTTTGCATGTAGCTGCCCACTTTTCCCAGCACCACTTGTTCAACAGGCATTCCTTCCTCAACTTCAAGAAGCATCTGCACCTCAAGATTTCTCTTGACCAAGATATAAAGACAGCCCATGTAATGAGTAAAATTACTTACCTAATATCCATCTGATAAGGGGTTAATATCAAAGATATAAAAGGCCCTGGTGGAATTTTGCAAGAAAAATCATCAAATCCCATAAAAACAATGGGAAGAAGAAATAAACAGAAACTTCCTCAAAGAAGAAATACAAATGGCCAAAAGACACATGCAAATGCTCTACCTCACTAATCAGCAAGGAGATGCAAATCAAAGCAACAATGAGATATCATCTCACACCACAGAGACTGGCACACATCCAAAAGAACAAGAGCAACCAGTGCTACAGCAGATGTCAGGAGAGAGGGACTCTCATTCTTTGCTGGTGGAAATGCAAACTGGTCCAATCTTTTGGGTAAACAATCTGGTCACTTGTATCACTTGTATCATTTGTATCACTTGTCTTCCCATTGATCTTTGATTTGATCAAGTGGGCCCCAGTAATGACTCCATTTGTCCCTGTTGAGTGCTAGTGTAGACCAATGATATATGCTTGCTCCAGGAACATGAAGAGCCTCAAACCATTCATTCAGGGTTTTGACGAAGAGGTCTGACCATCTAGTTCTTGGGCGGCCACATGGTCTTTTGACGTCTTGTGGAATTCAGTCAATAACAGCTCTAGTCCAGCGGTCATCTCTGAATTGCATTACATGTCCGGCCCATCTGATTTTTGATGTTTTGGCAAACAAGACAGCATCCCTGATTCTTGACTGTCCATGGAGATCGGAACACTGGATTCTTTCTCTCACTTGAGTGAAATGTTATACTCCAAGCATAGCTCTTTCGATTTCTCTTTGGGATATCCAAATAGCGTTCTCATCCTGTTTGCATAGGGCCCAGGTCTCTGAGGCATACATTATGCAGGAAGAATTGTGAAATTGAAAAGATGTGCCTGGAGTCGGAGGTCCTTCGTCCTCTTAACAACTTCTTCATGCTCTTGAAGGCATTCCACGCTGCTCTCTTCCTCCTGCGCAGTTCTGGTGCCAAGTCGTTCCTCATGTTGAGTTCTCAACCCAGGTACACATAGCTGCTGCATTAGGAGATGTTCATTCCATTGAGAGCAAGTGGAGCATCAGAGACTAGTTCATTTTTCATGAGCATTGTCTTTGTGAGATTCAGCTGCAGTGCAAGCTTTCCACACTTGAGGTCGAAGTCGGCCAGCATTTGTGCCGCTTGGCTAATGTTTGGTGTTATGAGAACAATGTCATCAGCGAAGCAGAGGTGGTGTAGTGGCTGACTGTCTATCTTCACTCCCATTCCTTCCCATTCCAGTCATCTCATGACTTTATCGAGGGTGGCACTGAAGAGTTTTGGTGAAATGGTATCACCCTGCTGAACCCCTCTCTTTACATCAAGATCACTTCCTTGATGGATGGTAGAATGATGAGATCCTGGTGGTGAATCCATACGACAGCTCATGGAGTATACTGATGTACTGAGTTTGAATGCCCTGTTTGGCTAGTGCTTCAATGACCACTTCAGTCTCAACAGAATTGAAAGTCTCCTTTATGTCGATGAACGTTAGACAGAGCGGCATCTTGAACTCTCACAAAACTTCAATGAGTTTGGTCACCATGTGGATATGGTCGATCGTACTGAATCCTTTTTGGAACCCGACTTGCTCGCAT
Organism: Sorex araneus; assembly: GCF_027595985.1. NCBI lineage: Eukaryota > Metazoa > Chordata > Mammalia > Eulipotyphla > Soricidae > Sorex > Sorex araneus. The sequence goes on along the minus strand of NC_073313.1, from coordinate 289,338,991 downwards.
GGTTGTCCTTCATCTAGTGTTCTGCCTATTCTATTCAGGATGACACGAGTGAACAACTCATAGACGACAGACAGCAGGCAGATTGGGAGATAGTTGCCGATATCGTGGATGTCTCCCTTCTTGTACAACAGAACGGTCCTGCTGGTTTTCCATTGGGATGGAACCTTGCATTCAGACAGGTAGCGTGTGAAGAGCCAAGCCAGTGTATTGATGAGTACTGGTGCAGATTCTTCAGGTGTTCAGATCTCATCTTGTCTGGACTGGGTGCTTGTACGCATCTTTACCAATGAAATGGCTTGTCAGATTTCGGAAGGGAGGATGTTATGAAGGACATATCCATCCTACAGAATTTGGTATATGGACAAGTGGACGTGGCTGTCAAAGAGAGCTGAGTAGAAGTCGTGAATAATCCTCTCCATTGCCCTTTTGGAAGATGTGATAGATCAGGATGTCAGAGGGCAGTCATCTTGGTCTTGTAGTTGGTGAAGGACAGGCGAGCATTGCGAATACTTTTCCCGGCTTTTGCTGCACTGGCCAACACTGCTGCTCTTCTCTCTTTGAGGTCTTCCTTTATCGCTTCTTTGCACAGCTTTGCAATCTCGGACGTTAGCTTGTGGTTGCCTGAGGCTCGCTCCAAACCACATGGAAATATGAGCTCGAGAGTTTCCAAAGACAAGCATCTGTTTGTGGCTTTCTCACTCTCAGCATTCTTCATGCAGTCATAGAGGTGCTGTATTCCTTGTTGATGTTGTCAATGACGCCATCTTCCCACGTTGCTGCAATAGTGCCAATGAACTCCCAGTTGGTGGTCATTCTGGGAGTTCTTTTCTTAAACTTACACTTTGCGACCTTTATCCCCACTTTGTGAAGTAGAATTGTGCATGAAGGAGACGGGGTGATACGATCCTGTTTGGAATTTTGGGACAACAGCAACATCAGTCAGGCAAAACCTTCAATTGAATATGATGTGGTCAGTTTTATTGTGGAACTGTCCACCGGGAGACTCCCATATCCAGCATTTAGATTCAGCCTTCTGGAACTGTGAGTTACCATGAATGGTCTTGGTCGACATGATGAACTCAGATAGTCTCTCACCCTTTTCTTTCCATTCTAGGCCATGGGTCCCAATGTGGAGTTCTTCGGGCAAACTTCTTGGACCTATCTTGGCATTAAAATCACCAACAATGATCTTGTAGAAGGTGTGGTCTTCTTTATAGAACTTCTCCAACAATCTGGTCATTTCTCAGAAAACTAGAAATTGAGCTTCCATATGACCCAGTAATATCACTTCCGGAAATATATCCCAGGGGTTCAAAAACACATTGCACAAAAAAGCATCTGCGTTTCTATGTTCACTGCAGCACTATTCACAATAGGCAGGATCTGGAAGCAAACTGAGTGCCAGAGGACAGATGACTGTTCATAAAGAAACTATAGTACATCTACATAATGGAATACTACATAGTCACCAGGAAATTTGAAGTCATGAAATTTTCTTATAAATGAATGAACATGAAGAGTATTGGACAGACATAGAATGATTGCACTTATTTGTGGGACATAAGAAATCATAGTATGAGCCTCATACCCAAGAATTGTAGAAACAAGGGCCAGGAGACCTGGTACATATTTGGAAGCCTGCCTTAAGTGGTGGGGGAGAGTACAGTTAAGATAGAGAAGGGACCATTATGACAACAGTCGTTGGAAATTATCACTCTGTATAAGAGCTGTGTGCTGAAAGGCAAAAGAACTAACAGTACCTTTATTGCAAGCCATAATGCCCAAAAGGAGGGGACAGGAGAGAAAGTGAAGAGAGAGAGAGAGAGAGAGAGAGAGAGAGAGAGAGAGAGTGACTGTCATAGAGGCAGGCTGGGGGTGGGGGTCAGGGGGAACATTGGTGGTGAGAAATGTAAACTGGTAAACTGATAGGTGTTGGAATATTAAAAGACTGAAACAAAATCATGAACAACTTTCTAACTGTATCTCAGAGTGATTCAGTAAAAAAGTAAAAAATTACCAACCAAAAAGTGAGCAGATACAGATTTTTCATTTCCTTTTGGAACACACCCGGCAGTGCTTTGGGTTTGCTCTCGCTCTGTGCTTGGGGACCCTTCCTGGAGGGGTTCCCAGCCCATGTGCAGTGCTGGGGAATAGACCTTGTGCAAAACAAGTGCCCTACCCTCATCCCAATGCTCAACTATGGGTTTGATACAGATTTTTTTAAAAACTGGTATTCATAATATTAAGATTCAGTATGTTTCCTTCATATGGAAAAACATCACTGAAACTCAAAGAAAATTAAAGGAAAAGCATATCACATTGACTTGGATACTAACATTTTTTTTGTTTGTCCTGGGTCATACCCACTCTGTGCAGGGTTTACTCCTCGCTCTGTGCTCAAGAATCACTCCTAGTGGTGCTTAGGGGACTGAGTATATGTGCTGCAAGGGATCAAACCTAGGGAAATTTTAAGTGAATTAAGGTAAAGGTATCTTTAGAAAAGTATATTAAATTGTTCTAGGTTCTCACTGAAAACAAGTAAAATCAACAAAAGAAATAACCATAGAACAAGTACAGAAGATAAAAAGAAACATAATCTTGTATAGCTCACCAATGTCTAAAATGTCAGATTTTAAATTTAACTTTCACATTAGGTCTTGAATAGTTTTTTTTGTATTTCCAACAAGCATATTTCTTTTCATATCACAGCATTATCTATACTGTTAGGAAACTGTCTCTTCAGCATCCTACATTGATGTGTGTGGGAGGGTAGAAACTGTCCATGACAGTTACTAGCAATCACCTCTACTACTCAGGACCAGGCAGAATTAGCCAATCACCTCCCAGCCAATATATTCTCCAACGAAAGTTCTTAGCAAAGGGAAGTTTACTTGAACCAATGTGATTAAAATTATATATATATGTTCAATTTCACATATTCCTTACAAGAGATAAAATGTCATATCACCTAATATTTTGTTCCTTGGGATGATTAGACATGGAAGTATCTAAAGTATGTTTAGCTTATAGAAAAAAATCTGTAATAGGTGAATTGCAGCATTTTCAAGAACTAGAGACCAAGAGATTAAGAGAACCTGATACTCTTTCTATAATTTATAAATCTAGTTAGAAAACCCCTTTAAAGATTTATGAGCTTAATTTTGTTTATATTTATTAAATTTGTTAATGAATGTACTATAGAATGCTAATTAGAATTGGAGAAAAGGAAGAAAGGAGGGAAGGAGGGAAAGAGGAAGGAAGGAAGGAAGGAAGGAAGGAAGGAAGGAAGGAAGGAAGGAAGGAAGGAAGGAAGGAAGGAAGGAAGGAAGGGAGGAAGGGAGGGAGGGAGGAAGGGAGGGAGGGAGGGAGGGAGGGAGAAGGAAGGAAGGAAGGAAGGAAGGAAGGAAGGAAGGAAGGAAGGAAGGAAGGAAGGAAGGAAGGAAGGAAGGAAGGAAGGAAGGAAGGAAGGAAGGAAGTCTTCTGACTTTCTCCACTGCAATTTGATAATGAATGAATCAATAGCAGAAAATACGCTACTTAGAATAGTTATATTACCAAGGATTTGTTCTGCTGCATGTGACAAAGCCCACAACTAATTTAACAACACAACACATGTCTATGTGTTTTGAAGGTGAGGAATGCATTTTCCATTGTTGACTTCACCATTGGAAAAACCCAGAAGTGCATTTTACAGATCCTTGAATTCAAAGATCCCAGTACTGGCAGCAAACATCTGTCATGCATCCAAATCCAGATTCTTGTATCCTTTGGCTTTATTTCCAGTTTTCAGTGACTAGACAGCTACCACCAACTCAGTCTCTAACATGCTAGGACTAGAGTCAATGAAAGTGCCCTCTTGTTCTGGTTGCTCCAATCTTAATCCCAGAATTGGTTTAATTTGTGTGTAGTTGGATTTCTATAGGTGGGGGTCACTATGTTTAACTAAATGTGACTAAATTGAGATGATAATTTGATTAACCAATTTTAAAACATACATCTGCTTCTGGACTGGAGCAATAGGCGGGGAGGGTGTTTGCCTTGCACATGGCCTACCCGGGTTTGATTTCTCCGTCCCTTTTGGAGAGCCCCAGCAAGCTACCGAGAGTATGCCGCATCCACAACAGAGCCTGGCAAGTTCCTGTTGTGTATTCGCTATGCCAAAAACAGTAACAACAAATCTTACAATGGAAATATTACTGGTGCCCACTCAAGCAAATCTATAAGCAATGGGATGACAGTGCTACAGTGCTACATTTGCTTCTGGGAACGATAACAAAAGGAAGTGAAAGTCACTAGGCACACTTATACAAACATTGAGGTTCTTAGAGGTTATTTTTTCCATAATAAAATACTATTATTGATAATACATGAGAGTAATGGACCCTGGATGGCAAAAAAGGAAATATCTTTTATAAAATTTGAGGGAAATTTAATTTTCAATGTCATCTAACCAAACAGCATCTTTATTCTGATCATATTGTGGGTTTGACCATATATAATATGTCTCAAAGTTGGGGATAGGTAAGCATCTTGGAAATTTGCAGACTACTTGTTTAAAAGTGATTGATTGAATGCTTTCTGGAATGCAAGAAGTGACCTTCTATCTTGAGCAATGTAGGTACTTGCTAGGAAAAACTGACTCATGGCTTTCTTTTCTTTGTTTTAATGCAAATCGATATTTTTGATTCTTCATTTTTAAAATTATTCACTAGTGTAGTTGCCTGAGTGTATATATTTAAATTAATATATTTGACTGACTTCTCTAGTAAGAAAAAAAAAAGAAAAGCAAAACCTAAAAGCAGTGGAAAGAGAAATGTGAAACATAGTTATGCATTTAAAGATGATAGTGTTCAAAGTCTCTTATGTGCACTTTAAAATAATTACATTTGTTGTATTGTGAAAAAATATTAGCAAGATGTAATTTGGGGATAATTTAGAACTGGATAAAACCATTCACTATAATTGATGATATGTGAAAAATATTAAAATTTTAGGTTTCTCCTGTTTGTGTGAATGAAATGAAAAATTCATAAGGGAAGCATTTAATCAGTCACTCAAAAAATCAAAATCCATCAAATTATTATTCACTGCATACTATCTCTGTGCTCAGAACTTGAATAAATACATTTTTAAGGATCTACATTTTATGCTGTGAATGTGAATGAACTACTGCACGGTGGTTAAAGGTTGGTCTTTGGAACCTAACTACCTTGGCCTCCTACCACCCAGATGGGTACTCTATCTCTTTGATTTCTCCCCTAACGTCCACTCTGTTGCAATCAATGCAATTATACATAACATTTAAAGGGGGTTTCTTTTTTTCACAAAGTCTTAGCTGGAACTGCATGCTATTTTGTTATAGTCGAAGTTAATATTTAAAAAGTTACTAAATGTGTTTTTTAAAAATATATCAAAGCAACAAGATTTACAAAGTTCTTCATAGCTGAGCTTTAGACATACAATGTCCAAGCACCAACCCTACCATCAGTGTCCCCTCCACTCTACCAGTGTCCCAGATTCTTTTTCACCCTCTACTCCCCAACCTGTCTCCTCATAGACGTGTTTTGTTTTTTGAGTTTGGTTATTGAAGTTTGGGTCTCTTGTTTTCAGTGTATTGATTTCTTGGTTTCAATATTTATCTAAGTTACTCCCCTGCACCACTGGTGTAACCACATCCCCTTGACCGCTGCCCCCATGCCCCCCGTTGCTTTCTATCTGTCTCTTATTCTTCTTTGATTTTTTTTCTTTTCTTTCTCCTCCCTATTCTCTGGGGTCAAGGGTGGTCTAGGCACACTCCCTTTAGAACATTGCATTCCCTTATCACGTTATTCTATCTAGGTTATATAAATGTGAATGTTCTGTGTTTGTGCTCCTTCTAGCTAACTTCCTTCAATAGATCCTCCAGTTCCATCCATGTTGCAGCAAATTGCATGGTTTCCTAATTCCTTACAGCTGTGTTGTATTCCATTACGTATATACACCACCTCGTCATGATCTATGGGAGGACACCTAGATTGATTTCATATCTTTGCTATTGTACTAAATGCTGCAATAAATAGTGGTGGGAATATGTTCCTTTGAATAAGTGCTTTTGTGTCATGGGGGTTGATACCTAGAAGTGGAATTGCTGGGTCACACAGCAACTTAATTTTAGTTTTGTGAAAACTCCCCATACTGTTAGGTACAAGAGTTGAACCATAACATAATCCCTCTGGCAGCAGATCAGAGTTCATGTTTCACCACAACCCTGAAAACAGGGATTGTCCCCAGGAATGTCGCTCTACACCCTTCTCACTGGTGTGGGATGCTACCTCACTGGTGTCTTGAACTGGAGTTTACTAGTAAGAAGCAATGATGAGCTTCTCACATCTGATGTGTTGAATATTTTTCCCCTTTCAGATAACTGTCTTTTAGTTTAAATCCATGGTTTGTTTTGTCTTTTTTTTTTTGGCATGCAGAAACTCTTTAATTTGGTGTAGTTCAATTAGTTTATATTTTATTCTGTTGCCTTTGCCATCATATCACTGAAAACATCTTTGAGGTCCAGACTATGGACCATTCTGCCTACATTTTCTTCATTGTATTTTGTAGCTTTAACTTTTTAACACATGGTTATTCATTTTGCCAGCACTTTTTGTTGAAGAAGGTGACTTTACTTAATTTCATGTTCTCAACTCCTTTTTCAAAAATTAGCTTATTATATGTATGGGGGAGGGGTTGTCTTTATATATTCTTTTTTGACCCACTGATTAGAGAGTCTTTCTTTATTCTGTACCACACCATTTTGGACATTATGACTTTATAGTATAGTTTCAGGTTAGGTAATAAGATGCCACCCCGTTTCTTATTTTAAGTTTAGTTTTGGCTCTTTGGGGTCTTCTGTTATTCCATACAAACTTTATTATTGTGTTTGTGTTTCTTTTATTCCTAGTGTTTTCTTTTTAATATTTAAAAATAAGTTTTAGTGATTTGGAAATTAGATCACACAAATTTAATGCAACACCATTGGATTTCTGCTTGTTTATCTTTACTGAAGTAACAATGGTTTGCAATAGTATAAATACATATTTTAGCACACTGTTAGCATATGATGCCCTCTACCAGGTGTTATATTCCATTATCATTACTGTTCAAACAGAGAACACATCCATTTGATTACTTCTTGCCTTTTCTTGGAAACGCAGTTTTGTTCTTAAAGTCTGAAGAATTTTTTAAATGTGTATTCCCTTGTTTTGTTTTTTATACACTGCTATAAGTGATGTCACCCATATTTGTTTTCCTCCAACTTATTTTACATAGCATGAGATCCTAAAAATTCCATCCTTTTTGAGCAATATGCAATATTTATATTTTCTAATATCTAAGTGATATTTATTACGTTATGTATACAAAACCACATTTTTTATTTATTCATTTATCAGTGGGCACTTGGGTTGTTTCAAGATTTTGGTTATTATAAACAGCTCTGTAATAAATATAGGAATGTGTGATCTTTCAAAATTAGTGTTTCTGTGTTCTTGAGATAAATAGCTGTGAATGGAATTGCTGTATTACATGGAACTTCTATTTTTTACTTTTTGAAAATGAGGCTGAACCACTTTTTCATTACCACTGAGAGACAATAAAGTTTTTTTTTCTTTTTTCATTTTTTCCATACCCCAATAACACAGTATTCTGATCTTTTAGATAAGACCATTTTCACTAATGTGGGGTGATATTCCATTTGTCATTTTAATTTGCATTTCCCTGGCAATAGTTGTTTCAAAGTCTATCAGTTATTCAGCAAAAGTAGCAACTGTTCTTTCTCCCTCTGCCTTGCAGATAATATTATGATTCCAAACATCTTTTACAATACCCATTAATTTATCCTAAAAATTAAAATCTGTATTATTTATGAATTTATTTTATAAAATGTTTCGTTATTTTTGGGGGTCACATCTGGCAGCGGTGAGACTTCACTCTTTGCTCAGTATTCAAGGGACCAATCATATGTAGTTCCTGGGATGATGACAGGCAGGGCAAGTGCCTTAACCCTTGAGCTATCCTCTTTGCAGACCTTATGCTATTTTTTAAAGAAAATATTTTAATTGAAAATTTTTAATGATTTTTTCATTAAAAACAATTGATATATTTAATATAATAAATAAATGAATCTTAATAAAAATTAATTTTAAAATGGACTATTAGCCTAATATGGCTGACTGAAACTCAATAGTGAACAACTGTGTAACTGTATGTCTCTCGTGACTCAATAAAAAAATTAATTAAATGGGGGCTGGAGTAATAACACAGCGGTTAAGGCGTTGGCCTTGTACACGGCCGACCCGGGTTTGATTCAGCATCCCATATGGTCCCCTGAGCACCTCCAGGAGTAATTCCTGAGTGCATGAGCCAGGAGTAATCCCTGTGCATTGCTGGGTGTGGACCCAAAAGAAAAAAATAATAAATTAAATGAAAAAGCTTAATTCAAGAAATAATGTTAATAATTTACCATTTGAAAAAGTCTGGATATTTTACAACACTATTTTTTTTAAAAAAATAACTTTCATGTACTCAGAAAAGGGGCAAATTCAAAGTTATATGAAATTCATCACATGCTCAGATTTTCGAAGCATGAAAGACAAACTTTTACAAGTAAAATAATATGCTAGAACATTTTAATGAAAAGCTTTGCTGATATTAACAAAAATAGTTTTTAAAGTTCTAAATTTGTTATTCAGACAAAAAATTTATCTTACTAAATGCATGGATGTATTTTTTTCTATTGTTTTTGCTGATTTCTTTTTGTACACTAACAAAATTGAATCCCATTGGAAAACATTTACTGAGTTTTTACTAAAAGGATGCCACATCTTTGTGGAAATTATAGACCTTCTTCAAAGAACATTTGGTGGGAACCCTCGCCTTGTTGGAGTCTTTTGCCTTTAATATACCCCAAATTCAGGAATTGACCTATCTCCATAGAGTGATATTTTTCTGGCTCTGACCCTTTTCTTGCATGCAGATGTTGCGGGGAGAAGCTCTCACACACACAAACACACACTTGTATACCCCATTTGAGTCTCAGTCATGTATATTGTATTTTTGATTTATTAAACATCAAAGTGCTTTTAAACATGATCTAATTGCTCTAAAAATGAGGAAACAGTTTAGAAAGAATGGTAACCTTTTAATATTTGTTACATTATATTTATATGTCAAATTAAAATGAGGACATACAACAAAAGTAGGTACTAGAGATATAGCCCAAAGCGTTGAGTGCTTGCCTCCCATGCAGCTGACCTTCATTAGATCACTGACCAGCAGCACATATTGTTGCTAGAACCCCACCAGGAGCGATATCTGAGAACAGAACTAGGAGTAAGCCCTGAGCTCACTCAGTTATTTTATTCCCTCTCATAAGAGCACCTGAGTAAGCCCTGGGCCCTAAGTATGTTGGGTCAGACTCCAAAAAAAACTGATTGTCTGGTAATAACTTTAGTAATTACCAGATATCCCCAAAACAGTGACAACTAGTCTCACAATGGAGACAGTACTGGTGCCCACTCGAGCAAATCGATAAGCAATGGGATGACAGTGACAGTTACAGTGAACTTTAGTAAAACAGTGACATTCAACTTAACTGAGTTTACTATATTCACACTTGCTTTTCCAGTTTTCTTACCCTTGTATTTATAGTTGATAATGAATACAAGGAAATATACATTCATAAAAATGTTAAAGTTAAAGTGATAGGAATAAACAAATGGTGAGGACAGTAGAACAAGAGTACAGATGTGAAGGGACCAGCTTACATGGGAGTGCCCTGGGTTTTACCCTGCCTCTAAATGATTCCCTAGCGATCTCTGAGCGCAAAGCTGGAAGCAATCCCCGAACACCTCAGCCTATTTTCCCCAAACAAATAAGTAGTAATAAAAATAATAAATGATGGGAGAAGCCAGGGAATTCTTGTTGAATATGGGTTCACTTTATGACTAGGTCATCCACAAAGTTCTCACTAAGAAGGAAAATCTTCAGAAGGCAGAAGTAACTTCAGGCAGATCCTGGAGGAAAAGAATTCACAGTTCGATCACTGTATGACTAAAACTCAAACATGAAAGCTTTGTAACTCTATCTCACTGTGATTCAATAAAAAAAATTAAATTGAGTTAAAAAGAAGAATTCACAGTCAAGGAAACACTACAGAAAACGCATTATGAAAAGCAGAGAAAAGGACACAAGGAAACATAAGCAGTTAGTGGTCAAGAGAAGAGATTTCTTGGAAGATTAAATATGCGATTAGAACTTGTAATCCATTTTCAAAGCTGAATTTAATTTATTTGGGTTTTTATGGCCACACCTAGCTGTGCTCAGAGGCTACTCAGCTCAGTAGCTTCCTGGAAAAGCACATGTGCCAGCCCCTTTGAATTAAGTCTTGTCGCTGGTTCCTTATTTTCTCCAAATGAGATAAGAATAAATTAAAAAGGTTTGAACAGAGAAATGATCGATTTGATTTACATTATACAGGTTCACTCCTTTTATGGCTTTAAAATAGCCTATAAAGATATATATAAATGCCTTTTCAATGTTAATTTCAGTCTAATTTCCAGTGTCTGTGACTTTTTGCATAAAAGTATTTTATTCCCTCTCATAAGGGCTTTGAAAGCCTAATATGTCCACTTATCCAGTGAATATGCCATGAAACCAGAAGCACTATCAACCTATGAGTCATGTTGGTTATGGTAAATGTCCCAGGCCTCTTATCCCTCCAGTGGAATACCTGGAGGTATTTATTTTTACAGTATTTATTTTTATAGGATTATACAATTTATTATACAGTATCACTAAGAGGGCTCCCTCTCTGCATCTTGTTTCATGACATTAATTTTTTTTTTTCTTCTGATCCCACTTTATTTCTCAATGAAATTTCTGGTGAACACCTTACAAATACAATACATCTACCTGAAAAAGTTTTCTTAGAATTATTTCTGAGAGAACCTAAGCTAGCAGTAGGAATAAGAGTCAAAGAATAGAAATAGTCTAGAGACTGTTATAATTGATGAGGGGATTTGGACCAAGTGGCAGCCATAGTGGTTGTGACAAACATAAAACACTCTTGGTTTTAAAACAAAATCAGGGATATTTATTGACAAATATATTGTATAAAATGGAAAAGAACAGTCAGGGATAGCAACTGGAGTTGCTAATGATAAGTAGAAGCTGGGGATTAAAGAATCAAATTTGAAAAATATAATAAAAAATTAGACATTTGAATATGAAATGCCTATTAGATATCCAAGTGTAGAAGCCAAGGAGACACTTACAGAAATTGAAAGTGGTTTGGAGGTCTGGCAGGAGACAGTCCAGGGGTTAAGTCACTTGCCTGATACACAGTGGACCTTGCTCAGGATCAGGTTCGATCCCTGGCACAGCAAGATGTTCCCCCAGCACTGCCAGGAGTAATCCCTGAGCAGAGAGCCAGGAGTAGGACTTTAGAACTATTGGAGGACTCCAAACCCTGCCCACCACAAGAACACAGTAGTTTTATAGAGTTCAAAGTTGAAGATACATATTTGAAAAAGTCAACAAGTATTTGCTATAAAAATGCTGAACTTGGATGAAATTATTAAATAGCTACTTATAGATTTGCTCAAGCGGGCACCAGTAACATCTCCACCATTGTAAGACTTCTTGTTACTGTTTCTGGCAAATCTACACCATGGTTAGCTTGCCAGGCTCTTCCCGTGCAGGCAGGATACTCTTGGTAGTTTGCCGGGCTCTCCAAGAGGGGCAGAGGAATCAAACCTGGTTTGGCTGCATGCAAGGCAAATGCCCTACCGCTGTGCTATCGCTCCAGCCACATATAGATAAAGAAGATAAAATGCCCAAGGAGTAAGGACAATAAATATTGAGTATACTGCAAAAAATATTAAGTATACAAAGTAACATCCAAAACTAAGATAATTAAAATTACAATGAAATTTAAGGGTGTTTTAATATTTAAGTTTATCAAGGATAGTTCAATCTGCTGTGTAAAATACCACTGAAAAGTCAAGTAAGAGATGAAATAATAATAAATCATGAGTTTTATCATTATTTGGAACCAGTAATGACCTTGAGAAGAATGGTTCTGATGTAGTAGTGGGATTGGGATATCGAGAAAACATAGAATATATTCAAAAGGAACAAAAGTAAAGGAATTAGAGACATCAACTTAGATGCAATTTTCAGGAACTTTTATAATTAAAGAAAAGAAAATAAACCTGAGCAGAATAACCTCAGATGTGATGCCTTGTGGTTTATTCATTTTTAGATAAGAGAAATAAATTTATTTGCATTTTATCCATGTTTTAATCCTTGATTTGGCTGTCTAGTGTGATACATCTTTATTAATTTTCCAGCCACTATAACTTCTCTAGTCTAGATTGTCTCTTCCACTTATTTATTTTTGGTTATGTCATTTCACTCTGCCAAGAGTCTCTTGCCCGTGCACCTGGCTGTCTTCCCCCAGGCCCCTCAGAGGGGTTGGACTCCAGCTTCCCTCCCTGCCCCGAGCAGAGCTCCTGGTGGCGGAAAACCTCCGGAGCCTAACCATTCTCAAGGCCCCTCTCCACACGTTCGGATGAGCCTCATGCATGAAGGTACCAGCGAGGAACCCAGGTGTGTGAAACCCAGGGCTGAGACCTCCAAGCCTGCTCAGATCAGGACTGGGCCTCTTTCACCCAGATTTCCCATTTTCCAGTAGCTAGGCAGTCACACTCAGGGACTTCCCCTGGCACCATCTAATGCCATCAATGGCCAACATTCAGAGACTTAAAAGCAAGCTCCTGGAAGTGTGCTTTGCGGCCGCTGGATATCTTATAGCCTACTTCTCCTTCTGGGAGAAACTGGCAAACTACCAAGTGTTTCCTGCCCACATGGGAGAGCCTCGCAAACTCCCCATGATGTATTCATACGCCAAAGCCAGTAACAAGCTGGGTCTCATTCCCCTGACCCTGAAAGAGCCTCCAATATGGCATCGTTGGGAAGGATGAGTAGAGAGAGGCTGCTAAAGTCTCACGTCTAGGATGAATGGAGACGTTACTGAGACCACTTGAGAAATTCAACGATCAACAGGATGATGATGATGATGATGATGATGATGATGATGATGATGATGATGATGATGATGATGATGATGATGATGATGATGATGATGATGATGTCATTTCTGCTGGTGATTTTCTCATTTATGTTCTCCTAAATTCTTATGGTTTATTGGCTATTTCATTTTAACTTTGAACGCATTAACCATCCTCACTGTTTCCTCTCTGAAGTCCTTCTCGGAGAGTGAGGTGCTGGTTATTGCTGGTTGGGCTTGCACACTGCAGCCTTGGCTCCCTGCGTGTGACGGGCTCTGCGCTGCCTTCCCTGTGACACGCAGTCTGGAGGTTTGCCTTTGCACCACCCCACGGCCTGGGAGTTCTCTGGAGGGTCCAGCTTGGGAGTTGCTCTCTCCTCCCTGCTGAAGCAAGTTTGGTCAAACTTGTTGTTACAAACTAGTTGTTTAGATTTTGATATGCCGGTTCAGTCTCTTTGGCCCTGTCATTATTCCAGCTGTAATCTGATTTTACCACAACAACTAGTTTTGTGTGTTGTGTGGATAGATGATAGATTTAGGGTGTCAGTGTGTGCTCTCAGTGAGATATAAAGAAGTGAATTTTCCATTCACAAGGCCCATTTTTGAAGGTAAAATGGAGATTCCCGAGTGCAGCTTCTTAGCAAGGTTCCAACACAATGGTGATTGCTTGGGACCAGGGCTGGGGCAGAGCTGAGCTAGTGAATTTACATTTGCATTTTAACTTTTGATCCTTTCTTATTGGTTCAATAATTTTACCAGATTATTACTTACTAAAAACATGTTCTCATTTTCCAAATACTGGGTCAAAATTAGTATTTAACAATACATTAAAAAACATTCAATTAAATTAATAGAGGCCAAATATTGGTTAAAGAAAATTTCAGATATTTTGTTAGTATCTAAGTTATGTCTAAATTAGTTTTGCTAGAAGTATGGTTTAATAGAACTAGGTTAATATGTTATAAAATTAACTATTAATATATTTATTGAATTCATAAAATTTGATAGAACTTGAAAATTACTGCTAGCAATGATAATTAAGAAATGATCTAATGACTAAGATTGCACCTGAAATTATATTAATCTCTTTGAACTGAAATCTTTGATATCTTATTTATACTTATTTTATAAACTTAGCTATGTCTTCTAAAGGTGAGCTAAGGATAAACTATGGGGGAAAATATAGATTTCAAACAAGGTGGAGACAAGGAAAACTGTGTGAAGTTATTAAGGAATTATAAGTTTTAGGTTTATTTCAAAAGAAAAATGGCCATAAGAAACATAATGAAAAATATCATCTGTTTATTGAGATTCGCAGAGCCAGTGATGTTTTTAAAAATATCAACAAACTGATAATTAAGGTTCATGTCCTTTGCATGTCCTAACTAGATCAAAATAATGGCTGCACAAATAAGATATGTGACATTCATTGAAAACATGAAGGGTTTCATATGCATTATTATACATCAGAAAGATGTTATCATTTAATTAATTTCAAAAGCTTTTTAGAATGACCTATTCCTCTTGAAAATATTACATCAGAAAAGGGAAAATAATTTTATGATTTTTGTGGAATGATTTTTATGAGTAGTATTCATTAGCAGGGTAATCTTCCAAGTGCCATATTTCACCATATAATCATCACAGATTTTGTGCCAAATTTTATTTTGTAAGTGGGATGCAACTATTATGTAAAGGTTTTGGGGTGGTTTTGCTCAGTCCCACCCACTAGCTGTGTTCAGAGGTCACTCCTGGTGGTGCTTGAGGGGCCAGCTGAGGGGCCAAGATGGGCCAGAGTGCTGCAAGCAGGCGGAGGACCTAACCCTTGGGACTTTCTCACCAGCCTGAGCTTTATTTATGTGCCTATATTATTGGGTGGGGAGAGGAGGAAAGAAAAATATAGGTGCAACAGTTATGCATTGGTGGTAATTGTAGCACTGTTGTCCCGTTGTTCATTGATTTGCTCCAGCGGGCAACAGTAAGGTCTTCATTGTGAGACTTCTTGTTACTGTTTTTGGCATATTAAATACACCATGGGTAGCTTTCCAGGTTCTGCTGTGTGGGCGGGATACTCTCAGTAGCTTGCCGGGCTCTCTGAGAGGGATGGAGGAATCGAACCCGGGTCAGCCGTATGCAAGACAAACGCCCTACCTGATGTGCTATGGCTCCAGTCCTTGGTGATTATGCAATGAAATCTATCCAATGAAATACAGTGTATAATTTATCATGCAATGAAACAAATACTTAGGAGACTTCATTATATTCTTTCTTTACAACTACTTGATGTATAATCATATCAAATATGCTTAATTGTCTTTGATGAGGATTTCTATAAAATGAGACAGTAGAAGATAACTACCAAACTATTTAACACTTAAAATAGCCCTTGCATTTATAAGCAGAAATCTTATTTGTTTCTTTTGGGGACCGATGATACTCAGGCCTTATTCCTGGTTCTGTGCTCAGAGATCACTCCGGAGAGTGCTCAGGAGCCCAGCAGGGGGCCCAGGGGAAATTGAGTGCAAGGCAAATACCTTACACTCTGTTATTACTGTTGCTAAGGTCATGCAAGGCAAATAACTTACTCTCTGTAATTGCTATTTCTAAGGCCATAATCTGCAGATTTTTTTAGGCTTTTTAGATTTTTTTACTGTTCTTTATATAAGGGTTGTAAATAAATTTTAAAATCTATGCAATTTATGTTATCAATAAATATATTTTATTACTAATTTAAGAAAATGTATTATGCAAGTATATATTCCTTTCATGTAAAATAAACATTATTTTGAAAGTTGGCATTCTAAATATTATATGGAAGGTACAGTACAAATGCTTTATCTATTTTAGTTGAGGTAACTTCTTATAGAAGACTATAAATGTTACAATGTAACAGCAAATGTAGCAATGAATAAATTTGCCGATTGAATAACTATGTTATCATATAATACCCATCTCTAAAGAGCCAATATCTACTACTCTTCATAGCACTCAGCAAAATATAATGATGATTTCTATATTTTATGACAAATTAGAAAAATGTGAGATATGATTAGTTTTAAATTTGCCACTTAAACAGACCTAACAATTCAATTATAACATTAAATATAGAAGCATATAGGAACAAGGGCTGCATTGATACTTCAGTCCAAAAGGGTGGAAAGAACAGGAAGAAAAAATTAATTTGCAATAGGAAAATATGAAAAATTTTAAAAACAATCTAATAAAACTGAAATAATGACATAAGTTCTAAAATACTTTGAATATTTAAGCAATTTACTATAACAGAACTATTGTAATAAGGAATTTTTCCTTGAGAGGAAGGTCAGATAAGGTGACCAATAAAGTTTCTTCTAACAATAAAATAGTATAACCTAGTTAATATGTTTCTGTCCTTTACTGTAAAGAGAAGACATATAGTTAACTATTGTTAAGTGCCATTATATCTACATTCATTCTTTTAAAATCTGGTACAATTCCAGATACTGAGAGAAACAGCATGAACTCTGTGAGGTCTTAGAACAAATATCACTTTAAAAATTATACTGACCTTTCTTGTTTTAAAATAGTTTCCTTGTATCTAGTTGAGCTTTAATATCATCATCAAGTGAAACAGTTTGCGATTTATATTTAGAGAAGCTTTGAGTAACCATGGATTGCTACCTAATGAGGTGACATTAGATCTTTGTAACAGGAACTATTTCATTTAACAAGAAATGTAGAACTTTTCCTTTGTAAATTCCCATTTAAGAATGTGTTACTCATAGGTTTGCCTCACTGCTAATTAAATTTAATCCTACATGGATATATATATTTTGATGGGAACAGGAAGGTTATCCCAGTCTGATATTTATATCATCTACGATTTCTTCTCTGATTCATACATATGAAATTGCACCTCAGAACTATAAGCTAGTGTCATTCTTTCCATTTTCCTATAATGATGTGTATTTTAGGATCTCCAAGATGGATGTAATGGAATTCAGCCATTATATGTGTGTGTTTAGATGAATTTTGAATTTTAGTAAATCAATATCAGATTTATATTAACAGTGGAAATAAAAGAATCATGAATTGCATTGACATATGGACTAAATATTACTAGAATTCACATGAAATTAAACAAAGTACTTAAATTTAGGACTAACTTGAATCACAGTGTCATTTAAGTAATATCTTTTAGGTCTTAACTTGAGGTCTAGATTTAAGTGTCATTGCTGAAAATATGTCAAGAAGACTATAGGAAGTACTGTACAATAATTGAAAATAGAATACTTTTATCTTACCTACCATAATTACTTTATTATCAATATACTTTCTAAGTTAGTCTTTGCATAACAAAGTTTGGGTGTCAGCATAATGATAAGGTAGACCAGCTGACTTCTAACACCACGATTATATACCACCATGTATTATTGTCATGCTTCACAATGTAAGAGTGAATCTTGGGATTACCTGAATCCACATACTAATAGTCATGCAATAGAAGAAGCTTAATCATGCCATTTAAATGTCATTGGAAAATGTTTGTTGATTTAGAAAAATTACTTAAAAAAGAGTTAGAGAATACTCGAAATATTCAATGTTCTGGATAGAACCTTGAAAACAATTTAAGGGAAACTATTATAAAATTAATCTTAATAAAGGCTAAATAATATAAATAAGAATTAATTTCCAATAGCATCTTTCTACTCATAAAAACACAATCGAACTTCCAAATAATCAGAACAGTTAACAAATTAAACATATTTGTGTCCATGTGTTCCCTCAGGCCCCAGCCCACTTATTGTAGTACAGGGCCATGAGCTGCTAGATCCTACCCTGGATCAGAACACAGAGCCCAACCAACCTGAAATCAGTTTTTGCATCCTAGGGCACTCTCCCGCAGGGACCCACACTTGATTAGACTGGGATGGCATGTAGCAACTTGATGTGCACATCTGTGGAATGTAAATGGAAATCAGAACCCTTAGTGAAGATCTGCACAGTCACAGAAGAGAATGCAGTTTCTGCACAAATTAAACATTCACACAAAGTGAATATTTCTCTTCAACGTTATAATGAAATGAAATTGAATAAAATGACTTTGAGGACCTTCCCTACTGAAACCCATGGTTGCTTTTATTGAATGTAAAACATTCTTTGGTATCTTTTTCAAAATGGCACCATTGAAAAATATCTAAATTACCCTAAACTGACAATTATAAAAGCATATAAAAAGAAGATATTAGAAGTGCTTCATTCCTAGGCAAGTAGGCGCATAGCTACATACTTTAAATTACTAAGTACAACCAGTAACAGTTCTTTGAAATAGAAGAAATATTTAGTTTGTTAGTGCTATAATAAAATTTGAAAGGTCCTTTACTCAATATAATATCTTTTCTTTGGAGACCTACTCTTCAAACCCATAAAACTGGGTGGATGGCAGACAAGGTATCTATAACTGAAGTTAGATCTGGTCCTCTCTAATAGAGCAGGACTGGACATATGTACTCTGGTGTCGCTTGTATATTGCCTTCCAGTATACCAATATTCTCGAACAATAAAGCTGGAGGAATAATAATGTAGCAGCTACAGCACTTGCCTTGCACTCACCCACACCAGGATTTGTCCCTGGCAGTCCATGAGGTCTCCTGCTAGGAGTAATTTCTGAGCACAGAGTTAGGAGTAAGCCCCAGCACCATCAGGAGTGACCCAAAACCAAACCAAAACAAAACAAAATTACAACTAGCGCTCATATTCTGCTGCTACCACGTGAATGTGAAAATTCCAGCCAACAGAGCAAGAGGAGAATAAAATAAGTAATTTCAGAAACAAACAGGAATAGGAAATAGAATAAGATACATAGAAACAACTATGCTGGCTTTCCATTTTCCAACCAGTCCTTTTCCATGACCGGATGTAAACATGTCCTGAGCTTTGCAACCCTATTTGTCTCTTACAGCACATGCCTTTTCAAAGGTTAACTTAGTTTCTCTATTTGTCAAAAAAACACCCTTGATTGGCACAACGTAACTTTATTTTATCCCTGGCTTTAAAACCTCTTGTTACTGGCCAATCGTGCTATTTTTATTTCATTAAAGTTCTGTTTTGTTTTTGCAGCATTTGCAGTATGAGGTCTTTGAAAAGAAGTAAAAACTAAAAGTAACAAAGAATTTCAAACTGTGTTTATCATGAAACTAAGCCTCACAGTATTCTTTTAAGCATCAAAAAATTTATATTAGTTTGAACATACTTGAAATTAATACATGGGTTGGCAGAAAGAGACCTATTGCCTAACCATTGATAGAACATAATCCTTTTTCCCCTTTTCCTGTCTCCATTTTTCTCACTTTTTGATTGGATTTATAGTTTATGTTTTTATTTTCCCTGTTTATTTGGAGTAGGGCAAAATTCCAAATGTATTAGTATTTTTTAAATCCCTTTGTGATCTCACCCATCTTTTCTGACTTTTCTTTCCAAATATTCACTCCAGATTTTTGGTGAACAAGGTTGTGAAAACACCATTTCTCCACAGCCATCAAGGTTTCTGGTTCATTTGGGGGCCACCTCCAGTGGTGTACAGGGCTTTCTTCTGGCTACACACTCAGGAATCACTTCCAGTACTTGGTCCAAGGAGGACCAAGCGAGCTGGTAAGGGTTGAAGCACAAGGCCAGCACCCTACCTACTGTCCTGTCTCCCCGGGCGCTCTCCTGGAGACTGGGTGGGCTGTGAGTTAGCCAGCTCTGCTTGCTCAGCTCCTTGGCTTCACTTCACATGGGAAGTTCTTTGTGCGATTGAAGACACTCGAATTTTAGCACTCCCACAGGCTAGGGAGGTGGGCCACAATGTCTTCATCAGATCACTGTCTTTAGTGATGTCTCATCAGCTACCAAAGAGGGCTGTGGGAGCAGAAAGCAAGTTCTGTCTCCTGCTTAGCCCAGGATAGAAAAAGAAAGTCTCAGTACAAAGGGAGTTTGGGGGTGCTGGAGCCATAGCACAGCGGGTAGGGCGTTTGCCTTGCATGCAGCCGACCCCAGTTCGATTCCCAGCATCCCATATGGTCCCCTGAGCACTGCCAGGGATAGTTCCTGAGTGCAGAGCCAGGAGTAACCCCTGTGCAGAGCCAGGTGTGACCCAAAAAGCAAAAAAAAAAAAAAACCAACAACAAAGGGAGTTTGGGGAATGAGATGAAAAAATAAAGACTATTTATTAAAGTTCAGGTCTCAACCGCACGTGGTGTGACACTTCATACCACCCATACTCCAAGGGTACCACACCACATTTGATGGGGTTCAAAGTAGGAGGCAACCAATCTTAGAGGGAAATATTTTTTACATGTATATATAATAAGCACACAAGGCTCAACCCTTAACAGCATGTCAGTGATCTCTTATAGAAGGGCTCGATGGCCCCTGCGTGGAATACAACAGTGCTCATGCTCTTTCCTCTAAGGAAACTTTTTCGTAGCATTTTCAGCGGTTTTTCATAATAAACAATAAAAAATATATTGTTTTGGTTCTGTTTGGGGGAAGGGGTTAGGGTTCAGGACGGAAACATCCGAAGTATGGTGGTGGGGTGGAGTAATGGTGGTGGGATTGGTGTTTGAATATTGAATGTAATCAAATATTATGAACTACTTTATAAAATTTAAAAAAATTTAAAGTTCAGGTCTCAAGTAAGGTGGCAATTGTGTGATAGTTTCTTAAAATTATGAATATAGAAAAATGTATTTAATTGATGTGTCTTGCTTCTTAAAAATTGGTGGAAACTAAGGAATGAGCCATAGCCGAGTAACAGCATCAGCAGATGGCAAAATAGGAAGCCCGTACTCTTCTCTTAACAGACACACCAATTCAAGAATAAATAGACCAATTTTCTTTGTTAGAAACTCAGGAACCAAGAGGCTCTTGTATCCCAGGCAAACATAAAACAAGTCAAGCAAAAAATTGGCAAGAAATCTGTGGTACTCGCTCACCATAGTCCGTCTCACAGCACATCCCAGAGCAGTCAAAGGAAAATGCCATGTGTCTAACTTACTTCTGGGGAAAGAACAAGTACTTAGCATATATGTAACACTAGGACTTTAGGGTTATAGCCAAGAGATTTCTTTCTGTCTTGCCTAAATCTAAGCACCAGCCTGGAATGGCATGAGGATGGAGGTCACCAGCAGTAAGGCACTATTGGGACAATCCTTGGAGCCACTGACTGTATCCCCTTTTCATTGGTTCAGTGTAGAATGAGAAGGTGAAAAGCTTCAACCCCTGAGAATGAAGTACACAACTGGCATGAAAGTAAAGGAAACTATGCTGAGGAAAATTATCCAGAGGGAAAAGACAAAAAACAATACAAAAAAATCTAAAGTATCTGTGGTGTATAGGGAAACAAAATAACTGAATCTTTATGCTATTACTGGCAACAAAGTCTGGGCACTGGTATACAAACTGAGGATGACAGATTAAGGGGTGTGGGGTAGGTGGATGGGATGTAACAGTCATGGGCGGGAGGTCTTGGGCATTTTTTTAGTGGTGTTGAGCTAAAAAAATGTGTGTTTTAGATTTGTACCGTCCTATTCATAGGTGATGATAAGCACTTTTGCATATGCCTATTAGCCATACATTTTTTTGTGTGTGTGTGTGGGGGGGGAACTGTCTGTTCATCTCCGCCCAATTTTTTTACAGTGCTATATTTTTTATATTAGTGAGTCAGCATGAGTTACAGTTAAAAACTCATGAGCTTTCATGATTGCATTATGTTTACATCCCTCCACCATTGCCCAGTCTTCTCCAACAGTGTTCCCAGTATCCCTCCCACTCTCTCACCCCATTCCCCCGACCCCACCCCACCTCTATGGCAGGGCATTCCCTTTTGTTCTCTCTCTCCTTTTGGGTGCTGTGGTTTGCAACGGAGGCACTACGTGACCATTGTGTTTGGTTTGTATTCTATCTTCTGTGTGCATCTCCCATCCCATGTGGGTCCTCAAACTTTACCTGGTGTTCCCTTCTCTACGTGAGCTGCCCCTTCCTCCACCGTGTGAGGCCAGCTTCCAAGCCTTGGAGCCAACTTCCTGGTACTTATCTCTACTATTCTTGGGTGTTAGTCTCCAATTCTGTTATTTTATATTCCACAGATGAGTGCAATATTTCTATGTCTCTCTCTTTCTGACTCATTTCACTTAACATGATACTTTCCATGTTGATCCACTTATATGCAAAGGTTATGACTTCATCATTTCTAACAGCAGCATAGTATTCCATTGTGTAAATGTACCAAAGTTTCTTTAACTAGTCATCTGTTCTAGGGTACTCAGGTTTTTTACAGATTCTGGCTATTGTAAACAGTGCTGCAATGAACATTCGATTGCAGATGTCATTTCGACTATACTTTTTTGCCTCTCCAGGATATATTCCCAGCAGTGGTAATGCTGGGTCAAACAGGAGCTCAATTTGTAATTTTTTGAGGAGCAACTATATTGTTTTCCAAAAGGGCTGAACCGGTCGAAATTCCCACCAGCAGTGTAGAAGGGTCCCTTTCTCCCCACATCCACAGCAACAGCGGTTGCTTTCGTTCTTTTGGATGTGTGTCATTCTCTGTGGTGTGAGGTGGTATCTCATGGTTGTTTTGATCTACACCTCTCTGATGATTAGTGATGAAGAGAATTTTTTCATGTGCCCTTTTGCCATTTGTATTTCTTCCTTGAGAAAATTTCTTTTCATTTCATTGCCCCGTTTTTTGATGGGGTTAGATATTCTCTTCTTGTTGATTCTAACCAGTGCCTTGTATATCCTTGATATCAACCCCTTATCTGATGGGTATTGGGTGAATATTATTTCCCATTCTGTAGATTGTCTTTGTATTTTGTCACTGTATCTTTTGCAGTGCAGAAGTTTCTTAGTTTAGTATAGTCCCATTTGCATATCTCTGTTTTCACTTGGTTGGTCAGTGGCATGTCATCTTTGAATATACCATTAGCTTCAATGTAGTGGACAGTTTTGCCAACCTTGTCTTCAATGCACCTTATTGATTCTAGTCTGATGTTGAGGTCTTTAATCCATTTTAATCTGAATTTTGTGCATGGTGATAGGTCGAGATCTAAACCCATTGTTTTGCAAGTTGTTGTCCAGTTATGCCAGCACCATTTGTTGAAGAGGCTTTCTTTGCTCCACTTCACATTTCTTACTCCCTTATCAAAGATTAGATGTTTATACAATTGGGGTTGTGTGTATGGATATTCCACCCTGTTCCATTGGTCTACAGATCTGCCTTTGGACCAGTACCATGCTGTTTTGATTATTACTGCTTTATAGTAGTGTTTGAGGTTGGGGGGGATGATGCCTCCCATCGTTCTTTTCCCAAGAATTGCTTTAGCTATTCGTGGGCATTTACTGTTCCATGAATTTCAGGAGTGTTTGCTCCATTTCTTTGAGGTTTTTCATGGGTATCCTTATAGGGATGGCATTGAATCTGTACAGTGCTTTGGGGAGTATTGCCATTTTGACAATGTTCATTCTTCCTATCCATGAGCAGGGGGTATGTTTCCATTTCCTCGTGCCCTCTTTTATTTCATTGATTAGCATTTTGTAGTTTTCTTTGTAGAGATCCTTGACCACCTTAGTTAGGCTGATTCCAAGGCACTTGATTTTCTGGGGCACGATTGTGAATGGAATTTTTTTTTGATGTCACTTTCCTCTGTCTCGTTATTCGTGTATAAGAAGGCCATGGATTTTTGGGTATTGATTTTATAACCTGCAGCTTTACTGTACAAGTCTATTGTTTCTAAGAGTTTCTTGGTAGAGGTTTTAGGTTTTTCTAGGTATAGTATCATATTGTCTGCGAATAGTGAGAGCTTGATTTCTTCCTTCCCTATCTCTATGCCCTTAATATCTTTTTCTAGCCTAATTGCTATTGCAAGTACTTCCAGTACTATGTTTAACAGAAGTGGTGACAGTGGACATCCTTTTCTTGTTCATGATCTTAGAGAGAAGGCCGTAAATTTTTCTCCATTGAGGATAATGCTTGCCATAGGTTTGTGTTAGATGGCTTTGACTATCTTGAGGAAAGTTCCTCCAAAACCCATTTTGGTGAGAATTTTCATCATAAATGGATGGTAGATCTTGTCAAATGCTTTCTCTACATCTATTGAAATTATAATATAGTTTTTAATCTTTGCTTTTGTTGATATAATGATTATGTTAATTGATTTCCGAATATTAAACCATCTTTTCATCCCCGGGATGAATCCCACTTGGCCGTGGTGTATGATCTTTTGGATGAGTTGTTGGATTCTATTTGCTAATATTTTGTTGAGGATCTTTGCATCCTTATACATTAGGGATATTGGCCTGTAGTTTTCCTTGTTAGCAGTGGCTTTGTTTGCATTGGTATTAGGGAGATATGTGCCTCATAGAAACTTTTTTGGAAAGTTTCTGTTTCTTCAATTTCCTGGAAAAGCTTGAGGAGAACTGGTAACAGGTTCTCCTTAAATGTTTGGAGGAATTTGCTAGTGAATCCATCTGGACCTGGGCTTTTTTTTGCGGGGGAGACTTTTGATGACAGTTTCAATTTTCTTGATATTGATGAGTCTATTCAGGTATTTCAAGTCTTCTTGGTTCAGTCTTGGGAGGTTGTAGGAATCTAGGAATTTATCTATTTCTTCTAGGTTCTCTTGTTTCGTGGCATACAGCCTCTCAAAGTAGTCTCTGATGATCTTTTGAATTTCATTGATTTCTGTTGTGATGACCCTTTTTCATTTCTGATTCAGTTTATGAGTGTTCTCTCTTTCTCTAACTTTCTGAGTATTACTAGTGGTTTATCAATCTTGTTTATTTTCTCAAAGAATCAGCTCTTGGTTTCATTGACCTCTCGGATTGTTTTTTTGGGTTTCCATGTCATTGATTTCTGCTCTAAGTTTTATTATTTCTTTCCTTTGGCTGGATTGGGATTCCCTTTGTTGATCTTTTTCTAAGGTCTTGAGCTATGAAGTCAGGTTATCTATGTAGGCCATTTCTTCCTTCCTGAGGAATGCTTACAAAGCTATAAATTTTTCTCTTAACACAGCTTTAGGTTCGTCCCATAGGTTTTGGTAGTTCGTGTCTTCATTCTCATTTGTTTCCAGGTATCTTTAGATTTCATCCTTGACTTCATTCCTGACCCATTCATTGTTCAACATTGAGTTGTTTAATTTCCCGGTGTTTAATTTGGTTTTCCTCATCTGTATGTGATTAGCTTCTATCTTCAGCGCATCATGGTCTGAAAAAATAGTTGATATAATTTCTATCTCGTTGATTCTATTGAGGTATGGTTTGTGACCCAGCACGTGGCCTATTTTGGAAAATGTTCCATGGGCACTGGAAAGGAATATATACTCATTCTTTTTGGGTTGTAAGGCCCTGTATAGGTCTATTAGCCCTCTCTCTTCTATTTCTTCCTTCAGAGGCAGTGTTTCCTTGCTGAGTTTTGTTCTTGTTGATCTATCCAGAGGTGACAAGGCAGTGTTGAAGTTTCCAACTACTATTGTATTGCTGGTGATGTCCTCCTTAAAGTCTGCTAACATTTGTTTTAAGAATTTAGCTGGCCCCTCATTAGGTGCATATATATTTAAGAGTGTGATTTCTTCTTGTTATACATAACACTTGATAAATAGAAGATGGCCTTCTCTGTCCTTTCTGTTCTTTTTCAACCTGAAATCTATGTTGTCGGATACTAGTATAGCCACCCCAGCTTTTTTGAGGGAGTTGTTTACTTGAAAGATTGTTTTCCATCCTTTAACTTTGAGTCTGTGTTTGTTCTGATTGTTCAGATGTGTTTCTTGTAGGCAGCAGAATGTTAATTTCAGTTTCTGGATCCATTTTGCCACTCTGTGCCTCTTGATAGGTGCATTTAGACCACTGACATTGAGAGAGATTATTGTCATGGGGTTTTGTGTCATCTTTCTATAAGGGTTTGTCGTGCTTATGGGTGTTTTCTTTCTTGTCTTACAGGAGCCCTTTTACTCCTTCTTTTAAGTTTGGTTTTGAATCTATGAAGTTCTTGAGCTGTTGTTTATCTATAACATGGTGTATCTTTCCAACGAGTTTGAGTGAGAGTTTGGCTGGATAAAGTATTCTTGGTGAGGCATTTATTTCATTGAGTTTTTTCACTATATCCCACCATTGTCTTTGAGCTTGAAGGGTTTCCTCTGATAGGTCTGCTGTAAATGTAAGGGGTACTCCTTTGTATGTGATTTCTTTCTTTGACCTTCCTGTTTGCAGTATTGCGTCTCTATCTGCAGCATCTACCATCTGACTGTGATATGCCTTGGAGTGTTTTTTATTAGAATTTCTTTTAGCTGGCACCCTTCTGGCTTCTTGGATATGGATGCTTGCATTCTCTAACTATGGGAACATTTCAGCAATGATTTCTTTAACTGTGTTTTTTTCACTGGAGTTGGCTCTCTGTCCTTCCAGTATTCTGATGATTCTAATGTTGTTCCTCTTGGAGTCATCTCCTAGGCCTCTGATTCACCTTAGAGCTATTTTGAGGTCTTTTCCCATTGTTTGTTGTTGCCTGTTTGATTTCTGCTGCTCGTCTTCAAGTTCGCTGATTCTGTCTTTGGCTGTAGGCATTATACTGTTGAGGGCACCTATAGAGTTTTTAAGTTCATTTATTGAATCCTTCATTTGTGACCCTTCTTTTTGTAGTTTTCTTATTTCTTCTCTCATTTCTTCCTGTATTTTCTCAGCTATCGGTTCCCCCATTTCTTTCACTTCTTCCTTTAATTTTCTGTATGACTGTTCCATTGATTCTTTGAGTTCCTTGAACATCCTCAGCATTTCATCTCAGAATTCTTTGTTGGAGAGATCATATTTGTGGGTACACCCTGTTGAGGATTCGGGACTCTTTTCTTCATCCTCTACTCATAGTGGAGATTTGCACTGTTTCTTCATGTTATTGTGGATATATAGAGGCAAAGCCTTTAAGTTCACTGGCACTGTTCCCTCTTATCACCAGAAACAGTTCTGAATAAGATTGACAGTGGTCAACCTTCTCCTCGTTTAGAGTACATCTTTCCTCTTAGACATTATTCTGTGACTTATGATAGGCATCTAGTGCAGCATTGGAAGAGATGTTGTTTTTTATAGGGCTGTATGCAAATTCTTGAATACACTTGTTTATTGATGGAATTGGAGTCGACCAGAAAATTGTTGTTGTATTGTGTTTGAGGTATCCAGAACGCTTTCCACAGAATTAGATACTGAAGGTTGGGATGGGAGTCCAGAATTGGGAGTGGAGGAAATAACTGCAGCCATGTGAGTGACCACAGCCCCACAGAAAGCCACGCCCACTTTTGATGAGGCCATGCTCCCATAGGAGGCCACATCCCCAGCCAGTCCCGTTGTTAAAGTCCAGTCCACAGACATAGATACCAGTTGCCGAGATGGTCCTGGCAGTGGGCTTTGGGGGACGCTGGGCTGGACCGGAAGAGAGAGGGCGGCGATCCACCAACCTGTTCAAAGGACTGGCAATATTGATGCAGGTGCAGAGGGCTCAGGTGAAGGCAATGCCCGCTGCCGGGGTGGTCCTGGCAGTGGGTTTTGCGGGACGTTGTCTGCCCCATTTTGAATGGGATTGTTATATTTTTTTATATTTACTATTTCTATTCCATTTCTATTTCCTATTACTATTTCTTATTTTTCTATTTATAAGTCTGGGAGTTTTGTGGTTCCATACAAATTTTAGTAGGGCTTGCTTCTTCAGAGTATGTCACTGGAATTTTAATGGATATTGCATTGAATCCCTAATATTATAAAACTTTAGGTATTTTGATAATGTTGATTCTTCAGATCCATAAACAGGAAATATCTTTCCATTTCATGTTGTCCTCTTTGATTTTTTCAGCTTTATATTGCTTTATAGATCTTGGATATTAGCCCTTAAATGATGTGTTGTAAATACTGCCTCCCTTAAAGTAGGTTGTCTTGAGTTTATTTTGATGTTTAGAAGCTTTTTTCATTTGTTAAATACAAATACAACAATATACACAACAATCAAAAGAAACTTTTATTTGCTGAAGTTTTTCATTTGTTAAATAAACAAATGTAGTTCCATCTGTTTGTTTATGTTTTTATTTACTTAAGTTTTTGCCTCTGTGTCTATCTCATTGCAGACCTCTGAAGTTCATTTTCTAGAGTGTTTCATCTGTGTTTTCTCATTGTATATTATGGATTCAGGTCTAATCTTGAGGCTTTTTTTTTTTTTTGCTTTTTGGATCACACCCGGCGATGCACAGGGGTTACTCCTGGCTCATGCACTCAGGAATAACTCCTGGTGGTGCTCGGGGGACCATATGGGATGCTGGGAATCAAACCCTGGTTGGTCGCGTGCAAGGCAAATACCCTACCCGCTGTGCTATCACTCCAGCCCCCTAATCTTGAGGCTTTTAACCCACTTTGAGTTCACTTTTATAAATGGTATAAAACATGTTTTCAGTATCATTTTTTTTACACGTGGCTCTCTTGTTTTCCCATTTACATATGTTGAAGAGACTTTCTTTGCTCTACACTCTGTTCTTATCACCTTCATAATAGATTAACTTTCCATAAACCTGGGGGTGTAACTCAGGACTCTCAGTTCTGTTCCACTGGTGCATGTCTGTTTTCCAGTACCATGCAGGTTTCTTATAGCTTTGTATTACAATTCAAAGTTGGGAAACATAGTACTTCCCAACACTTTTTTTCTCTTAGAGTTACTTTGATTATTCTGGGAGTTTTATGATTCCATACAATTTTGTTAGAGCTTGTTCCAGGTGTTTGGAGAATGCCACTGGAATTTTAATGGATATTGCATTGGATCTATACTGTTGTAATTCTTTAAGTATGAAAGTCATTTTGATAATGTTGATCCTTCGATCCATGAACAGGAAATATCTTTTTGGTTAGAAAGGTGCTGAGAGGCCTAAATATCTTTTTATTTTATGCTGTCCTCTTTGTTTTTTCAGCAGTGAGTTTTAAGCTTTTCACTTCCTCCATTAAGTTAATTCCTAGATAATGTTGTTTTGAGAAACTATTTTGAAAGGAATGTGTTGGGGTGGGGGCAGGAGTCACACCTAATAATTTTCAGGGATTATTCCTGGCTCCCTGCTCAGGAATCATTTCCCGAGGGGCTTCAGATAGGGGATGCTTCTGATTGAACCCAGATCACAGCATACAAAGTAAGTACCCTGCGCTCTGCTATCTCTCCAGCCCCAGAAAGGAATGTTGGTTTTTATTTTACAATTTTTTAAAAAAAATCTTATTTTTAAGACAAATTTTATTCTTTAAGAAATGCTACTGGTTTTTATGTATTAATTTTGTAACCTATTAACTTATTCTATTGGTTAATTATTTCTAAGAGTTTTTAATTGGTGGGTTTTTATGTGGTCTGCAAATAGTGATAATTAAACTTTTTCTATTCCAATCTAATCTTTTTTATATCTTTTTCTTGTGTGATTTTTGAGGTAAGGACATTCAAAACAATATCGAATATGTGTGAAAATGGAAATTTTTACTTTGTGTCTGATCTCAGGGGAAAAACTTTCAGTTTTTCACCAGGAGGGAGATATTGAGTGTGTGTTTCTTGTACATGGTCGTCACTGTCTTGAGGTATGTATGTTCTTCAGGAGAAACTTCACAAACTTAAAGAGAGTTTGATACAATATTTAAGGTACTAAAAGAAGTATTGAAAAAGATCATAATACCTGGAATTTCAAATGAAGAAGTAAATATTTTCACAAAAAAGTAAAAGCTGAAGTAAATCACCACTACAGGTACCTACAAAGAGGAGTTTCAACATCTTCAAGTTAAAATGAAAGTTCACTAAACAGTAACACAGAGCATATGTCAATGTAAAACACTAGAGAGTGTAATTGTAGAGACTAATAATGAGATTTTAATAATGTAATCATTATAATTAAACCTTTTACTGCAAGTTTAAAGACAAAATGATAAGAACAAATATAACTCATAAGTCAATACAAAGAAAATATTTCATATTTTGCACTACTAACTGTAAACCAGAACATTTACAATATTACCTCACACTTATTACAATGGTAATTGTATTAACTAAAAAGAAAAAATTAAGAAATTTTGTCGATTAACTAGAACCCTTGTATATTGATGATGAGAAAGTAAAGTGCTGCAACTACTCTGTAATGCATTGTGGAGGTTCAGCATAAAAATGCAATTGACATGATACAATTATCTTAATTCCTGGTATTTATGAAAAAATTGAAAACAAGATCAATGAGAGATGCTCTAATTCTTCTTTTGTGCCTCATTTTTCTAAGTATTCACAGTATTGATTTCAGTTGTCAAGAGATGGAAATAATCTGTGTTCATAAAGAATGAGTGGTAAAGGCAATGTGCATCAATGTAGTGGAGTATTATTCAGAGATGTAAATTATGTATTATAACCAAATGAAATTTAAAGGTCTTGAGACAAAAATAGAATGACGTTTGCCAATGAACACACTTAACAGCACACTTTTAAATATAATATGTAATTAACAGTAATATTTTTAATGATATTGTCTCTGCATGATTCCACATATACAAGCTTTCATAAGTAAACTCAGAGAATCAATGAGTAAAACATTGGTTGAAATGGATGTTTGGAAGGCAGGCATTATCCATTTCTGTTGATTATTAAAGTGAATTGAGTTTCAGTCATGCTTTAAGAAAAAATTCTAGATATCTACTGTAAAATCATGGTATAAAGTAAAAAGATGGATTTCATGTTATATGATTTGATAATAATAATGAATCAGTCACTAAAGAATTGGCTAAATTTGCTTGCAATCATTTAAAGTCACAAAATTTTGTTAAAAAATTTGAGGACAATGTGTCATATTACTTCTATTATCATGGTAGCACTGCACTGTATTACTACTGTCCCGTTTTTCATTGATTTGCTCAAGTGGACTCGTCTCCACTCAGTAACATCTCCATTATGAGACTTGTTCTTACTGTTTTTGACATATTGAATAATCCCTGGTTACCTTGCCGGGCTCTGCTGTGCGGGCGGGATACTCTCAGTAGCTTGTCAGGCTTGTCAGAGAGAAGGAGGAATGTCAGGAGGTCGGTTGCGTTTAGTAGGAAAATTTAAAGCAAAGTATATTTGTAATTTTCTGTTCTAATTATTCATTTTTGCTAGCCTATTTTCATTTTTTATATGAATTGCTTGTTCATTTGCCTAAATTGTTGATACCATACTTGACATTTTGCTAAATTGTTCATTAGCATTTGAGATCTTTTTGGCTGTACTTTGGTCATGCCAAGAAGGTGGTCCTTAAGCCCATGTCAAGAATCCATCTGGCTGGTTTAATAAATAGTCTCTTCCCAGCATTCATGCAATTATTCAATTATCTTTTATGCTTTCTCTGCATTAATATTATCCTATACTCACTTGTAAAAAATTACAAATGCGCCCGTGCAGAAGAGGTGATGTGTGTGTGTGTGTGTGTGTGTGTGTGTGTGTGTGTGTGTGTGTTGTTCACAGGCTATATTGGGGCGGCTCTCTCTCGCCACTCACTTTTGGTGCTCTTGAGCCTCTGTGTATGGACTAGATTGGGATGGCTCCTCCTTGTGCTCTGCTTCTGTGTGTGCCGCTGTGCTCTCTTCTGCCTGGCTCTCTATCCCTGTCTCTGTCTTTGTAGTCTCTCCTCTGGTCTCTTCCAATCTCTCTTCTTCCGATCTCTCTTTCCAGAGCCCTTCTGCTTGTCTCTGGAGACCCACTCACTCTTACTTCTCAATCACTTTTGCTCTTTCTTTCCCCAGCTTCTGGCTCTGCTGATTCTCTGACTCTCTTTCATTCTGTGTCTTCTCCCTGCTTCTCTGTCTTCTCCTTGCTTCTGTGTCTTCTCCTCGCTTCTGCATCTTCTTTCTTGCTTCTGTGTCTTCTCTCTCTGTGTCTTCCCCATCTTCTCTTACAGTCTTAGTTTATATAGCAATCACATAGGGTGGTGACACAAAGGTGGGTTGAACATTAACAAATCAACAAAGAGGGATAAGACCACTCCTCCAGGAGATTAACAAAATTTCATCTAAGGAGATTACTCCAGATTACTAGGAGATCCGCTCAAGGGCAGGATCCCAACCAGGGTGTATCACTTTCTTCTTTCCTCAGCTAGTAATCCACTTAAATAGTTATAGTAAATTTACTTCTAATATTTCTAGCAATGTCATTCTTTTTTTTTTTTTGCTTTTTGGGTCACACCTGGAGATGCACAAGGGTCACTCCTGGCTCTGCACTCAGGAATTACCCCTGGCGGTGCTCAGGGGACCATATGGGATGCTGGGAATCGAACCCGGGTCGGCCACATGCAAGGCAAACGCCCTACCCGCTGTGCTATCGCTCCAGCCCTAGCAATGTCATTCTTTATGAACATAGTAAGAGACATATCAAACTTAAAATTTGGTTCTTCCTGAGAACATCTCACTATATATTCCAGACCATAGTCCTCAGGCCAGGTTAGTCATCCTAACCCCAGCAGGGTCCTAGTCTCGTCGTTACTTTTGGATCATGACAGCATTTGCTATGACCATGCTCTCAACTTATAGTTGAGTTTTGTGGTGCTTTGGCCTGGCCCATTTTGATGCCCCAGTTGCTCACAGCTTGCCCTGGGTCCATTCCTTCCCTTGTTGGGACCCTGATTTTGGGGTGCTAGGAACTAAGGGAAACTGTGTTGAGAAAGCAGATGCCCAAGAGTAAATATTATTGGAGTCAATCAACTCCCAAGTTACAAAGCATAATATTAACAATCTTCCTGTGTCCATACAGAAAGGACATTGCTTTAAGGTAAACTAACTTCTCTGCAGCAAGGCTAAAAAGACAAATCCACTATTATCCTACACTCACTGTATCACTGTATCACTGTTATTCCATTGATCATCGATTTGCTTGAGCAGGAGCCAGTAGCATCTCCATTCATCCTAGCACTGAGATTTTTGCAGCCTCTCTCTAATTGTTCTTCCCAGCAGTGCCATATTGGAAGCTCTTTCAGGTAAGGGGAATGATACCCATAATTGTTACTGTATTTGGCATATTGATTATGCCATGGATAGCATGCCAGGCTCTGCCATGTGGACAGGATGCTCTCGGTACCTTACCAGGCTCTCCAAGAGGGAGAAAAAGGCTATAAGAGGAGCTTTGTTTTATAGTCTCTGGGTCTTGGCCATTGATGGGATTACACAGCTCCGGGAATTTTTTGGGTATTCTGCCAAGCTACTAGAAAATGGGGGATCTGGGTGGAGGAAGCCCAACCCCAATCCACGCAGGCTTGGAGATCTCAGCCCTGGGTCCTGAACACCTGTGTTTCTCTGCCTGTTTCTTCATGTGTGAGACCCATCTGAATTTGTGGCAAAGGGCCTTGAACATGGCTGTGGCTGGGTTCCGGAGATCTTTGGCTGCCAGGGCTCTTCTCAGGGTGGGGAGGAAACTCAACCCACCCCCTTCCAAGGGGCCCGGTGAAGACAGCCAGGCTTGGCGGCAAGAGACTCCGCCATCAATCAGTAAGAAATGCTCTATTTTTAATTCATGATATTCCTGAAAGAATTTTTAACCCCATAAATAGGATACATTCTTTTTATTTTGTGTTCTTTAACCCAAATTAACTTTCATAAGCAAACTTTAGTTTCTTTAAAAATAATTTTAATTGATAGAAGTCAGCAGAATATTTTTAGATTATGTGTTTATCATTATTTTTGCTACATGTAATTCTGACATCTAAACTTTGCTTACTTGCTGATACTTTACAACTTCAAAGAAGATTTTCAACTTCTAGTGAACAAGTAGTAAAGGACTTCCGTGGTGTTGACACCCTTTGCCTTACAGAAGGGACACTATATTTTCTTTCAGCCCCAGCACCATCACAACATTGAAAGAAAGACAGCCTAAGCTTGTGTTTCTTCCCTAATTTGGCATTAATAGTGACTGAAGAATATGAGAGCTTTAAGGATTGGGTGACAGAATCCTTGGGAAACTTCTGTGACTACTGATTACGAATGTCATCAGTGTGTGTGTCTCTGGAGAACGTGTTGATGATCTGCATGCTTCTTCCCTTCCTTTGGACTTTCTTCTATCTCATTCTCTTCTTTTTGCCACTTTCCTCTGTGGCTTCCTAAAACTCAAAGTATAGTATGAGATGAATCAAAGTGCTTTCTACTTTGTCAGCATGAATTCTGTAAGAAAAAAGATAGAGTATTCCCTTATAGTATAGGGAAGCAAAGAACATCTGCATTTACTATGTTTATGTTAATTTCAGTTGCATAAGTTTGTGCAGTAATATCAAAATCTCAGAATAGTATTTACAATATCAATGACTCTTTAAAACAGGAGATATAGATCACTGGGACTTTTTCATTTACTATAATGACTTTTCTTATTTAAATTTTAGTGTACTTTTAATAAGAATTATTTAATTTTGAATATGGAAAGAGCAAAAACAGGAAAATTATAAGCACTTAACAGTAATTATAATTGAGGGATACTGAGCATATCTGTTAAAAGCCTAGCATTGATTTGTTACTAACATTTCCTAAACTAGCTCTTTGAACATTCTATAAAATCTTAGAACTTTCTATAAAATCAGTAACTATGTTTTAGCCCAGTGACACAGACAGTACTTAAGAACAACTTATGTGACCAGCAGGGTTATGTACTATAGTAATTAAAGATTAACACACAATCTGTTAGCAAATATTTGCTGGATATCAACATGAATTATTTTAATTATTTTTATATTTCATAAACTTAGAATTAATGTCCATACTAGTATCCCCATTAGATCATTCATAAGTACATTGACCAAATCTACAGATCTTTTACATATTAAAATTGAAAATAGAACCAAATTCTATCTGGCTTCCCTTTTTTTTACTTGAGTATTTTATTTGAGTGCA
Source organism: Sorex araneus (assembly GCF_027595985.1). Classification (NCBI taxonomy): domain Eukaryota; kingdom Metazoa; phylum Chordata; class Mammalia; order Eulipotyphla; family Soricidae; genus Sorex; species Sorex araneus. Next base: position 289,303,998 of record NC_073313.1, on the reverse strand, counting down.
TGTATATATGTATGTATATTTGCATAATGCATTCTTAATTTTATGGAAAAAATCTCTTAATAATTTAAGATCTAGCATTGAATGAGAATTTTTCACTCTTAAAAGTGAATATTTGAGGGAGGACTTGGGAACATTTGGTGGTGCTCAGAGCTTATAGCTCTCTGCACACAGGAGTTCAGGGGTCACTCCTGGTTGGGCTCAGAGATTCACATAGGATGCTGGAGATTGAACCTGGGTTCAGTTTGCATGCAAGGCAAATGCCCTACTTGCTGGACTATTACTCAAGCTCTTAAAAGTAAATCTTACATGACCTATCCAACAAATGAAACACAATCATGTAACTACTGACTACCCTTGAATGTTACTATAATGTTTTCTTTTCCTGTGCAAACCATATGGTCCTTAGGACAGGTCTGCATTCACATGCCTCTTAAGTTTCTAATGTTCTTAGTACTTGGCTCAAAGTAAGAAGTATAAGACTATATGCATGAATGAAAAAGGAGAAAGTGATATGAAAATAAAACAATCCCATTCACAATTGTGCCTCAGAAAATCAAGTACCTCGGAATCAGCTTAACTGAAGAGGTGAAGGACCTATACAAAGAAATCTACAAAGCACTACTTCAAGAAATAAAAGAGGACACTAGAAAATGGAGACACGTTCCATGCTCATGGATTGGGAGAAATAACAGTGTCAAAATGACAATACTTCTCAAAGCATTAGACAGATTCAATGTGATCCCTATAAGGATACCCATGACATTTTCAAAGAAATTGACAAAACACTTCTGAAATTCATATGAAGCAATAAATCCCCATGAATAGTTAAAACAATCTCTGGAAAAAAGATGGGAGGTATCACCTTCTTCAACTTTAAACTGTACTACAAAGCAGTGATAATTAAAACACATGGTATTGAAATAAATTCAGATCCTCAGACCAATGTAATAGAGTTGAATTTACTGACGCATACCCTCAAATATATGATCGTTTAATTTTCGATAAGGGATCAAGAGATGTGAAGTAGAGCAAGGAAAGCCTCTTTAACAAGTGGTCCTGGGAAAACTGGACAGCTACACGCAAAAAAAAAAAAAAAAAAAAAAAGGACCCAGACCTCTATCTAGGGCCATGCACAAAGGTCAGATCAAAATGGATTAAAGACCTCAACATCAGATCTGAATCCATAAGGTACATGTAAAAAAAAGGTAGGCAAAACCCCCGATAATATTTATGCTAAAGATATCTTTTCAAAGATGAACCACCACTAAGTAAGTGGAAGCAAAGATAAACAAACGGGACTACATTAAACAAAGAAGCTTCTGTACCTCAAAAAATGGTGACCAAAATACAGAGAGAGCCCACTGAATGGGAAAAATTATTTACCCAATACCCTTTGATAAGGGGTTATATCAAGAATATATAAGATACTAGAAGAACTTTACAGAAAAATAAACCTCCAACCCCATCAAAAAATGGGGAGAGGAAATGAACAGAAACTTCCTCAAAGAATAAATTCAGGTGTCCAAAAGGCACATGAAAAAATTCTCATCACTAATCATTAAAGAGATGTGAATCAAAACAACAGTGAGATATCATCTCACACCACAGAGAGAGGCACACATCCAAAAGAATAAGAGCAACCAGTCCGAGCACAGATGTGGGGAGAAAGAGACTCTCCTTCACTGTTGGTGGGAGTGTCAATTGGTCCAGCCTTTTCAAAAAACAAAATGGACATTCCTCAAAAAACTAGAAATTGAGCTCTCATTTGACCCAGCAATGCTACTCCCTGGAGGCTCAAAAACACACAGCAGAAATACCACCTGCACTCCTATATTCACTGCAGCAGTATTCACAATAGCTAGAATCTGGAAACAACAGGAGTACTCGAGAACGGATGAATGGATAAAGAAACTTTGGTACATCTAGACAATTTAATACTATGCAGCTACTAGGAAAAATGAAATCATGAAATTTGCTTTTAAGTGAATGTACATGGAGAGTATCATGCTAAGTGAAATGAGTCAGAATGAGAGGGACAGACATAGAATGACTGTACTGATTCGTGGAATATAAAATAACAGTATGAGATTAACACCCAAGGCCTGAGAAAACAAGGGCTAGGAGGACTGGTCAATGATTGGAGTCTACTACAAGTGTGGTGTGGGGTGGAGAGTAGGTAAGATAGAGAAGGGACCAGTATGACAGTAATAGCTGGAAGTGATCACACTTGACAAGATCTGAGGGTTAAATGTAGGTAAAGGGATATACATAACAACCTTTCAGTATATATTGCAAACCACAATGCCTAAAAGAAGAAAGAGAGAGAGAAAGGGAGAGAGAAAGAAAGAGAGAGAGAAAGAGAGATAGAGATAGAGAGAGAGAGAGAGAGAGAGAGAGAGAGAGAGAGAGAGAAGAAAGTTTCTGCCAAAGTATCTGCCATAGAGTCAGATTGGGGGTGGGGGTGGGGATGATGGGAGGGAACCTGGGGACACTGGTGCTGGGAAATGTGCACTGATGGAGGGATGGGTGTTGGAACACTGTATGACTGAAACCTAGTTATGAACAACTTTGTAAGGGTCTATCTCATGGTGATTCAATAAAAAAAAAATTCTTGGGGGGAAAAATAGAAGTTTTTTGACTGTGCTTGGTGGGGAGGATGGAGTGGGTTATTAAAAATAAAGAATTGGTTTCTATCATGCCCAAAGAAAAGAGAAAAAGGGATGGTAAATAGAACTACAACCTAAATATGGAATTAACTAGAAGTATAGATGCTTCCATTAAAAAAAGATATCAAAGAAAACATATAAATAAATACAAAACAATTATTGCCTATATAAGTAAGTAGTAGCTTGACAGTTGGAGGATAGAGGTTGTTTATATACTGGGTACAATCTGGAAGATAATTCAGTAGCTTTGTTTGGGCCCAAGGCAATGTGGTGTAAACTGACAGTGAGGAGGAGTCAGTTAACACTCAGAACAAATGCAGAGTACATGGTTGAAGGAGTAAGAGGATTCCCAGGACAGTGATAAATTGCAGAATCATAGCAGGAAGAGCATGTAGATTTACAAGCATAAAATGAATAATGATAGGATCAGGAGAAATAAGTCAAGCAGAATGGGGTAAGAAAAATGATTTGAAATTTGTGTGTAAGAGTTGAAGGAAGTTAAAACCTGGATAAGTAAGAGTTTCTACTTGAAATTTGAAAAAATATACTTTTGATAAGCAAAAATCAAAATATAAAATGTTCTATACTATTTGGCTACTTGTAAATTATGCTGTGGTTTCATAGCTATTTTAGATTAAAGTACAGTCCTTCTACTTCATACTATCTGGGACTATATTGTGAATTTGAGAAGTTCAAAACAATGTTCATTGCATTCATTCTTTTCAATTGGAACACACGCTATCTTCAATAAATTACTGCTTAGAATGTTCTAAGTAAACCAAAACTTTATTTTGTATCCCAATGTTTTATAATAATTAAACAGATCGTTAAAAAATAATTAAACAGACCTTATGATATATATCACTGTATCACTGTCATCCCATTGTTCATTGATTTACTCAACCGGGCACCGGTAACATCTCCATTCACCGAGCCCTGATATTTTAGAAGCTTCTCCTTACTCTTCTTTCCCAATGATTGAATGCTCTTTCAGGGTCAGGGTAATGAGACCTGCTACCCGAAGAGTAAGCCCGGAACCCAAAAGAAAACAAAATGAAAAGTATAATATGTCTTAATAAAAATGAGTTTGGAAAGTTGCTGGTTTTCTGTAAGAAGTATGCACATGGAAGGATGTGTGTTTTGGGGCTCTCGGGGCATCTCTCTCACCACCCACATTCGTTCTGTGCTCTCAAGCCACTGTATATGGACTAGATCAGGATGGCTGTTGGCCATGGGCAGGCAAAGGAAGAATGAGGACCAGGTGGTTGCTAATTAGTTGCCGTTTATTCAGTCTCTCATCTCGCCCATCTCACACCCTCTTCCTTCCTACCCCCTCATTTTTCGATCCCAGTTTTCCGGATTCTGCCTCTCCCCCACTGGTCTCTCCACCCCTCGCCCCTGAGCCTTGTCTGGTAGCAAAATCAACAGAAGAAAGCCCTTCCTAACTTCTCTTCAGGCTCCAGGGTGGAAACACCACCTAGGGGTATTCCTCTTCTAACATCTTAAAAAAAATCTTATTTTTTTAAATTAGTTTAGTTATTTTATTGAATCACCATGTGGAAAGTTACAAAGTTCTCAGTCTTATGTCTCAGTTATACAATACTCAAGCACCCATCCCTCACCAGTGCCCGTATTCCACCACAGAAAACCCCAGTATACCTCCCACCCCCGCCCCTTCACCCCCGCCTGCGTAACTGATAAATTTCACTTCATTTTCTCTTTACCTTGATTACATTCCATATTTCAACACAAAACTCACTATTGTTGTTGAGGTTTCCCCCCAAAAAAAACAGCCCTACTGACAAGAAAGCATTTAATAACTAGTTTTCCATTGCTGAGAATGATGAGTTATGAAGTTTAGGATTTCTGTATTTTAGTAATTAAGTTCAGGGAGATTTATATTAGATATTGCATCATTTCCCTTCCTGGGACAGCATGGGGCAATGGCTTAGTTCACAGTCTAGAGACGTGGCTGCAAGCAGTTGCTGGGACCAAAAGTAGTCTAGCTGGCCACTGGATCATGGTTGATCAGCAGCAGAGCGGCCGCACAGAAGTGTGGCCACTCGGGTCGAATCTCAGCCATGTCTCTAGACTGTGAACTAAGCCATAGCCCCACGCTGGCCGAGGAGGGAAAAGATCCTTTTTTCTAGATATTTTTTCCCTTTTCAGGAAGAAGCGGCATGGCGTTTGCCATATTATGAGGACTATTAAGCAGGTACGAACTTGGTGGCACGGGAAGGAGAAAGAAACAAAAAGGCTTATGAACTTGAAACAGCAGGACACAAGGGCAGTCTTGAGCCAGGGGTGATACCGGCGGGTGGTCTGCCAAGATTCAAAATGAACATCTTAATATTAGTTATTTTTGTAGAGACACAGTAATAGATACATTGAGGCTTGTAGGGCAGCTCTCCTGGGGACATCTTGCCAGACTCAGACTACAGTGCTCAGGCCAGATTAATCATTCCTCACCCTAGCAGGGTCCGTATCTAGTTATTGCTTTTTTGGATCATGACAGCATTTGTCCATGACCTAGCTCTTAACTTATAGTTAAGCATTATGGCACTTTGGCCAGGCTCATCTTGATGCCAAGGTAGCACATAGCTCACTGCTTGCCCTGGGTCCAGCCAGTCCCTCGTTGGGACTTTGCTTTTGGGGTGCTAGGAAGTAAGGGCAACTGAGGCTTAAGTCGAGAGAATAGATGTTCAGCAGGTAAATATTAAAAGTCAATTAACTCCCACTCTACAAAAGCATAGCATTTAGTGTCTTCCTGTGCCCATACAAAAAGGACATTGCTCTAAATTGACTATTCAGAGGACTTAAGGAGAAGAGAAAAACAATATTTACAAGTCAGCAGAACATAAAGAAAGAAGTTACAAATAAAAACAGAGAAATAGGAGCACTGTGATGGGAGTTACCCAATAAACCTAGGTTCCCTGCGGCAAAGAAGAAAAGACAAACCAATGCTATCCTACAGTTTCCACAATAGGTCTTCCCCAGGATGTGAAAAGGACTTAGCGGAGGAATGACAGCACAATATTTTCACCATAAAAGTAACTGGAGTTTCTAAGATAAATCACAAAATTCCACCTGACATGAATGCATATGAATAACTGGAATGGATTAAAAGAGCTCAAAGCTGGTGCAGCCAGAGTGATAATACAGCCATCAAGTGCTTGTCTTGGATGCACCAGACCCAGGATCAATCCCAGCGCCAATATAGTCCCTGAATGCCACTAGGACAGATTCCTAAGCTCAAAGCAGGGAGTGAGCCCTAAGCACCACCAGATGTGGCCCCCACTCCCTGTCCCCCAACACTGCCAGAGCTCAGTACATAGTTTTATACTTGTATAAGTTACTTTGAAAATAGAATATTACCTTTAATAAATGAATTAAGAAGAATTCAGACATAAACTAAAGTGAGGCTCAGTGTTTGTATGTTATCACCAAAGAAATCATTTCGATTTCATTTCTAGTCTATCAGGATCGTACTGACTATTAGCCTTTCTCTTTCCCTTGCTGCAGGAAAGGGAAAAATCCCCTGCCCCTTCATGCATCATCTATATTTATGCCAGGAAATGCAGGAAATTTATTTCACCTCTATAGAAAATTCCTTATTGAGGACTGTGAATCAGGGAGGCATATCAGGTAATTTAATATTTCCCATGATTAGCCACATAATTGCTGTTTCCCATGACTCTTCTGTCCTTCAGCTTTTTCCGTTGTCACTATCAGACTGGACTGTCATTCAGAGTAGTGGTTGGTATGAGTAAGCACCAAGAAACATGTGGTCTAAACAATATTCTGCTTATACTCACCATATACACATACTTTAATCCAAACAAAAATGCATTAAATGTATAAACTCAATCATTTATTCATAACAACAAGCATAGGTTTAGTTGTTATATTAAATATTAGATGTTATGTTAAATTACATTTAAATCTTTGGTCAACAATGATTTCAATTACCACCTTTTAATTTTTTTAATTAACATATTTTTTTAAATTAGTGAATCACTGTAAGGGTACAGTTACAGATTTATACATTTTTGAGCTCCTGTTTCCCTCATACAATGTTCGAAAACTGATCCCTTCACCATGCCCATTCTCCACCACCAATAAACTCAGTATCCCTCCCACGCCCCATCCTATCTCCCTCCACCCCACCATGCCTCTGTTGCAGGGTATTCCCTTTTGTTCTCTTTGTCCAATTGGGTGCTGTGGTTTGAAATGGGGGTATTGAGTGACCATTTTGTTCAGTCTCTAGTCTACTTTCCGCAAGCATCACCCTTCCCGCGAGTGGCCTCGAACCACATTTTACTTGGTGTTCCCTATCTATCTGAGCTGCATTTTCTCCAGAATGTGAGGCCAGCTTCCAAGCCATGGAGTCAATCTCCTGGTACTTATTTCTACTATTCTTGGGTGCTAGTCTCCTACTCTGTTGTTTTATATTTCACAGATGAGTGCAATCTTTCTATGTCTGTCTCTCACTTTCTGACTCATTTCACTTAGCATGATACTTTCCATGTTGATTCACTTATATGCAAAGGTCATGACTTCATCTTTTCTAACAGCTGCATAGTATTCCACTGTATAGTTGTACCAAGTTTCTTTGACTAGTTATCTGTTCTAGGGCACTCGGACTTTTTCCAGATTCTGGCTATTGTAAACAGTGCTGCGATGAACATATAAGTGTAGATGTCATTTCGACTATACTTTTTTTGCTTCTCTGGGATATATTCCCAGCAGTGGTATTGCTGGGTCAAATGGAAGCTCAATTTCTAATTTTTTGAGAAGCATTCATATTGTTTTCCAAAAAAGGCTAAACCAGCCGGCATTCCCACCAGCAGTGTAGAAGGGTCCCTTTCTCCCCAATCCTCTCCAACAGAGGTTGCTTTTGTTCTTTTGGATGTGTGCCAGTCTCTGTGGTGTGAGGTGGTATCTCATGGTTGTTTGATCTGCATCTCCCTGATGATTAGTGATGTAGAGCACTTTTTCATGTGCCTTCTGGCCAAACGAATCTCTTCCTTGGGAAAGTTTCTGTTTATTTTTTTGGCCCATATTCTGATGGGGTTGGATGTTTTCTTCTTGTAGAGTTCAACCAGTGCCTTGTATACCCTTGATATCAACCCCTTATCAGAGGGGTATTGGGTGAATATCCTTTCCCATTCTGTAGATTGTTTTTGTATTGTGGTCACTGTATCTTTCGCGGTGCAGAAGCTTTTTAGTTTAATGTACTCCTATTTGATTATCTCTGTTTTCACTTGGTTGGTCAGTGGCATGTCATCTTTGAAGATACCTTTATCTTCAATATCGTGGAGGGTTTTGCTGACCTTGGCTTCAATTTACCTTATGGATTGTGGTCTGATGTTGAGGTCTTTAATCCATTTTGATCTGACTTTTGTGCATGGTGTCAGGTCGAGATCTAAGCCCACTGTTTTGCATGTGGTTGTCCAGTTGTGCCAGCACCATTTGTTAAAGAGGTTTTCCTTGCTCCACTTCACATTTCTTACTCCCTTATCAAAGATTAGATGATCATACACTTGGGGTTGTGTGTAGGGATATTCCACCCTGTTCCATTGGTCTGCTGCTCTGCCTTTGTTCCAGTACCATCCTGTTTTAATTGTTACTGCTTTGTAGTAAAGTTTTAGGTTGGGAAGGGTGATGCCTCCCATCGTCTTTTTCCTAAGAATTGTTTGAGCTATCCGTGGGCATTTGTTGTTCCATATGAATTTTAGGATTGCTTGATCCATTTCTTTGAAGAATGTCATTGGTATCCTTATAGGGATCACGTTGAATCTGTATAATGCTTTGGGAAGTATTGCCATTTTGACAATGTTGATTCTCCCTATCCAAGAGCAGGGTATATGTTTTCATTTCCTCATGTCCTCTTTTATTTCATGGAGTAGCATTTTATAGTTTTCTTTTTAGAGGTTCTTTACTTCCTTGGTTAAGCTGATTCTGAGGTACTTGATTTTCTGGGGCACGATTGTGAATGGGATTGCTTTTTTCAAGTCTCTTTCATCTGTCTCATTGTTTGCATATAAGAAGGCCATGGATTTTTGGGTATTGATTTTATAACCTGAAACTTTACTGTATAAGTCTATTGTTTCTATGAGTTTCTTAGTAGAGGTTTTAGGCTTCACTATATATATATATATATATATATATATATATTATATCATCTGCGAATAGTGAGGGTTTGATTTCTTCCTTTCCTATCTGGATGCCCTTAATCTCTTGCCTAACAGGTATCGCAAGTACTTCAAGTACTATATTGAAGAGAAGTGGTGAGAATGGGCATCCTTGTCTTGTCCCTGATCTTAGAGGAAAGGCCCTTAGTTTTTTCCCATTGAGAATAATGCTTGCAAGACTATACTTTCAGGGATCATTTCTATAGTATGTCTTGAGAATAATGCTTGTGTAGACTTGTGGTAGATGGCTTTGACTATCTTGAGGAAAGTTCCTCCATAGCCCATTTTGGTGAGGGTTTTCATCATGAACGGATGTTGGATCTTGTCAAATGCTTTCTCTGCATCTATTGATGTGATAATATAGTTTTATCTTTACTTTTGTTGGTATGATGGATTAATGTGATTGATTTCCAGATGTTAAACCACCCTTGCATCCCCGGGATGAATCCCACTTGGTAATGGTGTATGATGTTTTTGATGAGTTGTTGGATCCTATTCGCTAATATTTTATTGAGGATCTTCACATCAGTGTTCATCAGGGATATTGGTCTATAGTTTTATTTGTCAGTGGTGTTTTTGTTTGCTTTTGGTATTACGGAGATGTGTGCTTCATAGAAACTGTTTGGGAGAGTTTCTGTTTTTTCAATTTCCTGGAAAACCTTGAGGAGAACTGGCAACTGGTCTTCTTTAAATGTTTGGAAGAATTCGCCAGTGAATCCATCTGGACCTGGGCTTTTGTTTTTGGGGAGATTTTTGATTACAGTTTCAATTTCCTTGATATTAATGGGTATATTCACTTATTCCAAGTCTTCTTGGTTCAGTCTTGAGAGATTGTAGGAATCAAGGAATTCATTTATTTCTTTTAGGTTCTCTTGTTTCGCAGCATGCAGACTTTCAAAGTAGTCTCTGACAATCTTTTGAATTTCATTGGTTTCTGTTGTGATGTCCCCCTTTTCATTCCTGATTCGGTTTAGTAGGGTTCTCTCTCTCTCTTTCTTTGTGAGTCTTGCTAGTGATTTATTAATCTTGTTTATTTTCTCAATGAACCAGCTCTTGGTTTCATTGACCTTTTGGATTGTTTTCTGGGTTTCCATGTCGTTAATTTCTACTCTAATTTTTATAGTTTCCTTCTTTCGGTCTGATTTGTGATTCCCTCGGACCAGACCTTTTTCTGGTCCTTTTCTAAGGCCTTGAGCTGTGAAGTCAAGCTATCTATGTAGGCCCATTATTCCTTCCTAAGGAATACTTGCAGAGCTATAAATTTTCCCCTTAACACAGCTTTAGCTGCATCCCGTATGTTTTGATAGCTTGTGTCTTCATTCTCATTTGTTTCCAGGTATCTCTTGATTTCTTCCTTGATTTCCTTCCTGACCCACTCATTGTTCAACCCTGATCTGTTTAATTTCCAGGTGTTTGTTTTGATTCTTTGCATCTGTGTGTGATTAGCTTCTATCTTCAGCACATCGTGGTCTGAAAAAATATTTGATACAATTTCTATTTTTCTGATTTTAGTGAGGTATGTTTTGTGGCCCAGTAAATGGTCTATTTTGGAAAATGTTCTGTGTGCACTGTAAAAGAATGTGTATTCTTTTTTGGGAAGATGTAAAGCCCAGTATAGGCCTATTAGGCCTCTCTCTTCTATTTCTTCTTTCAGATTCAGTGTTTCCTTGCTGAGGTTTGTTCTTGTCTATCTATCTAGAGGTAATAGGCAGTGTTGAAGTCTCTGACTGCTATTATGCTGTTAGCGATGTCCTTCTTAAAGTCTGTTAGGAGTCATTTTAGGTATTTAGCCGGTCTCTCATTGGGTGCATATACATTTAAGAGTGTGCAAATATTCCTTGATAAATAGGAAGTGACCTTCGCTGTCCCTTCTAATCTTTTTCAACCTGAAATCTTTGTTGGATACTAGTATTGCCACCCCAGCTTTTCTGAGGGAGTTGTTTGCTTGCAGGATTGTTTTCCACCCTTTGACTTCGAGTCTGTGTTTGCTCTGACTGTTCAGGTGTGTTTCTTGCAGGCAGGAGAATGTTGGGTTTAGTTTCCAAATCCATTTTTCCACTCTGTGTCTCTTAATTGGTGCATTTGACATTGACATTGAGAGAGTTTATTGTCGTGGGGTTTTGTGTCATCTTCTGTGGGATTTGTTGCTCTTGTGGGGTTCTTCCTTGACTTACAATAGCCCCTTTAGTCCTTCTTTTAAGTTTGGTTTTGAGTCTATGAAGTTCCTGAGCTGTTTATCCGAGAAATAGTGTATGGTTCCTTTGAATTTGAGTGAGAGTTTAGCCGGATAAAGTATTCTTGGTGAGATGTTCATCCCATTGAGTTTTTTCACTATGTCCCACCGTTGTCTTCAGACTCGGAGGGTTTCCTCTAATAGGTCTGCTGTAAATCTGAGGGGTGTTCCTTTGTATGTGATTTCCTTCTTTTACCTTGCTTTTTTTTAGAATTGTTCTCTATCCACAGCATCCGTCATTCTGACTATGATGTGCCTTGGAGTCTTTTCATTCGGGTCTCTTTTTGCTGGTACTCTTCGGAATCCTTGGATCTGGATGCCTACCTTCTCCAGCTCTGAGAATTTTTAGCAATGATGTCCTTAACTGTGTTTTTTTATTGGGATTACTTCCCTGTGCTTCTGGTACTCTAATGATTCTTATGTTGTTCCTCTTGAAGTCATCCCCAAGAACTCTGATTTGCTCTATCTCCATTTTGAGGTCTTTTGTCATTATTTGTTGTTGTCTGTAAGCTTTCTGCAGCTCATCTTCAAGCTCACTGATTCTGTCTTCCGCTGTAGCCATTCTACTGTTGAGGGCACCTAATGAGATTTTTAATTCATCTACCCAATCCTTTATTTGTGTTACTTCTGTTTGTAACTTTGTGACATCTGTTCCTAGCTTTGAAATTTCTGCTCTCGTTTCTTCTTGCATTTTCTTGGTTGATCGTTCCAGAGCTTCATTCATATCCTCCCTTAATTTATTGGATGTCTGTTCCATGATTGCTTTGAGTACATCCACGCTCTTCAAGATTTCCTCTCTGAATTCTTTTTCTGAGAGGTCCTGTATGTGGGTAACTCCTGTGGAAATTTCTGGAATCTTTTCTTCATCCTCTCTTTGTGGATTGGATTTTCACTGTTTCTTCATATTGTTATGGTAGTATAGAGTTGGGACCTTCTAGTTGTCTATCCCTATTCCCTCTTTCTGCAGGGGGCGGATTCTGCTTGTGCTAAGTTGATGATGGTAGCCTTGTTTCAATTCTAGAATACTTCCTTACTCTCAGGCACTCCTCCTGATTTATATGGGGCCTCTAGTGGTGACTTAAGGCTATGCTCTCTTTATGAGGAATTTGTACAGCTTCTGTTGTTCACTGACAGCTTTTGTGAAGTTCATTCAAGTCAGCTAAAGGACTATTTGGCAAAGAGTGATTGAGATGGCCAGGGTGTTTCTAGAAGAAATAGGTTATACACAGCATAATTTAAGAATAATTACAACTGCGGCTGCATTAGTGGCCACCACTCCAGCAGGTGGCCATGCCCCTCTTGAGGCCACACCCCCTGAAATACAGGCCATGCCTCCAGTAATCCTTGGGACACAGGGCGGGGCAGACGGGGTCAGGATCCTCTGTGTGAGTACCTGATTAAGAGTTCAGGAGTTACAGAGGAGTGGAAAGGCATGTCCATGCAGCGCAGAGGGTTGGGAGCTTCCCAGGGAGCACCCATCGCCCAGGAGGCATTGGGAGAGTCCAATCACCACCTTTTTATGCTTGTATAGTTTCAACAAAATTATATGTGTGGAAAGTACTATTCTCTTTTAAAAAGTAAGAAATACTATTTGGTTGTGTAAAATTATACGATGGGTAATTCACTTTGTTATTATGAGGTTCAGAATAAAAAATAACCAAAAGTGTCAGGCTTATTGGTTTTCAATTTAAACTATAGCACTTACATTTTAAGAAAGTAAGCACCACTCAACACCTTTATTGCAAACCACAACAGCTAATTAGAGAGAGAGAACAGAAGGGAATGCCCTGCCACAGTGGCAGGGCGGGGTGGGGGGAGATGGGACCGGGGAGGGTGGGAGGGATGCTGGGTTTACTGGTGGTGGAGAATGGGCACTGGTGAAGGGATGGGTTCCCGAACTTTGTATGAGGGAAGCATAAACACAAAAGTGTATAAATCTGTAAATGTGCCCTCATGGTGATTCACGAATTAAAAATAAATTAATTAATTAAAATAAAAGAAAGTAAGAATAGTTTGGTGTACTAATTATAAATAATTGACCCTAATATGACATGCTTACTTTTTGATTATCTTTGATTTTAAAAAGAATAGATGGAAAAATGCAATAGATTTCTGTTTTTAAGGGAAAATAAAGATTGCAAGGCCTCCAAAATTATCAGGTGGTGAAATGACAAATGAAAGGCAAACCAATGCCAGGTATTTTGCAAGGCTTCTATCGAATAAATGTCATCTCATCCCTAGCAAGTCTCTAATCATGCATTTTGTTCTTATAAATTTATACCACAGCAAATTTACTGATGGGTGTTCCTAAAGCACATGCAATTTAATTCATTCAAAATAAAACTCATAACCTTCCTACCTTCACTCTGATCCTTTTATAATTTACTTCTACATCTTTGTTCTTTATTCCACCACTTTATTCATTGTCCACCACACAGAACAGATGTGCTCTAACCCATTTTTCCACACTTTGGAATATCAAATTATTTCCTTTATTTAATTTCAAAGATCTAATCTGACAGAAACACTTGGCTTTAGCATATAATAAAAAAAATTAACAATACCAATAATTGCTTCAAAGAGCAGCCTTTCTTTGTCAATATGCAACTATTTACATTAATTTGCATGTAATTCATTTTCATAGCCATTCACTGGGGTATGAATATTACTTAGTGAAATGGGTAATTAATTAATGTAATCTTTACATATTCGCTTATTAAAATGCAGTACACAATTTCTGTTTCCTTGGGTGATCTCACTGAATTCCTGAGATATGAATTTTAAATAGCTTTGCCATTGCTCTTGTGTGGAGAAGGTCCAGGTAAAGAATATTCCTCCACTCCTTCTCTTTTCACTCTACCCCATCTTTTCTTCCACTTCCTCATCCTCTTCCTCTTCTTCCTTCTCCACCATCTTCTCCTTCTCTTCCTTCTCCTACTCTTGCCTCTCCTCTTCCTTTTTCTTCTTCTCCTTCTTTTACTTCTCCTTCCCCTCCTCCTCCTTCTTCCTCTCCCCTCATTCCTCTCCCTCTCCTTTTCTTTCATCTTCTTCTTCTCCTTTTCCTCCTTTTACTTCTCCAAAACTACATTTTTTTATTGATTACTGATTTCTGGCCAAGTTTTAACTATTAAATAAAATCCAGAATCTTCAGAAAAATACATTTTTTAAGTATACAAAGCTAGAAGTCTTGTGTTCAAAGACAGAGATAGATAACTTGTGGACAATTCTACTTTGGGGTGTGCTGAACAATGTATTTTTTCTACTGCAATCTAATTGCAGGTTCTATGCAAAGTATTTTTAATGTTCATTAAAGCAATACTATGAGAAATATACATGTCAAAACCGAACCGCAGTGATGTTCAGTAATTCGCCCAAGTTTAAAGGATATCTAATCTGAAGTTTAAATGAATTGATTTAACTCTAAAATATATGTTAATTTTTATAAATTAAAAATATTATTGTTTCTATAACTTGTTTATAGTCATATTAACATTCATGCTTTTGATTTAGGCACTGGCCCACCAGCACTCACTGCCATACATTACCACTACGAAACGTGTGGTTTTTACTTCTATAGAATCTCTATTAGCATGAGGAGACATGTTAACATATAAATATATACTTTTAATATAAGCATATTGATCATTTTAAAACTAGCTTTGCTTTTTATAATTTTTCTACTAGAAATAAAGTCATTGAAATATAGCAATTCATGCCACTCTAAACTCTTATCAGTTATTTTAAGAATTAGATATATTATGATTAAATGAAAGTGAAATACATTATATATAGATAGTTGGCAAATAGTGATATACTTTTGAAAATTAATAATATAATTTAATATCAATTTTTATTTTTTAATAGTTTATTTTTAATTAGTGAGTCAACATGAGGGTACAGTTACAGATTTATACATTTTTGTGCTCATGTTTCCCCCATACAAAGTTCGATAACCCATCCCTTCACCAGTGCCCATTCTCCACCACCAGTAAACCCAACATCTCTCCCACCCTCCCCAGTCCCGTCTCCCCCAACCCCACACTGCCACTATGGCAGGGTATTCCCTTTTGTTCTCTCTCTCTGATTAGGTGTTGTGGTTTGCAATAAAGGTGTTGAGTGGCCATTGTGTTCAGTCTCTAGTCTATATTAGGCCTGCATCACCCTTCCCCCACATGACCTCTGACCACATTTTCCTTGGTGTTCCTTTCCCTGAATTGCCCAGAATGAGAGACCAGCCTCCAAGCCATGGAGACAACCTCCTGGTACTTATTTCTACTATTCTTGGATGTTAGTTTATAGTCTATTATTCTATATTCCACAGATGAGTGCAATCTTTCTATGTCTGTCTCTCTCTTTCTGACTCATTTCACTTAGCATGATACATTCCATGCTGATCCACTTATATGCAAACGTCATTTTTGGATGGGGTTATTATAGAATATTATCAAAATGTATTTGACTATTATAGTTATGGCTGTTGGTGGGATTACATGGAATGAGGGCAATCCCTGGGTGTGACCACCTAGCTACTGGGAAATGGGAAATCTGGGTGGAGGAGGCCCAGTTCTGACCTGAACAGGCTTGGAGGTCTCAGTCCCAGGTCCCACACACCTGGGTTCCTCTGCCAGTACCTTCATGCATGAGGCTCGTCTGAACATGTTCAGGCTTGTCTGAATAAGTCTCTGGGTGTTGACCATTGGTGGGATTACACGGCACCAGGGGCAGTCCCTGGGTGTGACCGCATAGCTTCTGGAAAACCAGAGACTTAAAACCAAGCTCCCAGAAGAGAGCGACACAGAGAGTCTCTTGCCCATGCGCCTGGCTGTCTTCCCCAGGCCCCTTGGAGGGGGAGGGCTCCAGCCTCCCTCCCTGCCCCAAGCAGAGCTCCCTCAGCTGAAGATCTCTGGAGCCTAGCCACAGCCATTCTCAAGGCCCCTCTCCACAAGTTCGGATGAGCCTCACGCATGAAAGTACTGGCAGAGAAACCCAGGTGTGTGGGACACGGGGCTGAGACCTCCAAGCCTGTTCAGATTGGGACTGGGCCTCTTCCTCTCAGATTTCCAATTTTCCAGTAGCTAGGAAGTCACACCCAGGTACTGCCCCGGTGCCATGTAATCCCACCAATGGCCAATATCAAGAGACTTAAAACCAAGCTCCTGGAAGCATGTGACATTTTATAACCGACTTCTCCCTCTGGGAGAACCTGGCAAGCTACCGAGAGTTTCCTGCGCATGTGGGAGAGCCTCACAAACTCCCCATGGTGTATTCATATGACAAAACCAGTAACAATGCTGGGTCTCATTCTCCTGACCCTGAAAGAGCCTCCAATGAGGCATCGTTGGGAAGGATGAGTAAAGAGAGGTTTCTAAAATCTCTGGGCTAGGACAAATGGAGATGTTACTGAGACTGCTCGAGAAATTTGACGATCAATGGGATGATGATGATGATTATAGTTATGAATGAAGCTAATATTAATAATGCCGAAGGATGCAAATAGTCTTTCTTCCACTTATTTATACATATGCTACAATTATGTTCAAAGATACCAAATAAAATATGATTTAAAATCATTTAGTAAATTTAAACATGCAGCAATAATGTTCCTCTTATGTTTATGAAATAAAAATAATTTTAAAATGTCAATATGATTTTAGCATATAGAATTTTTCATAATTACACGTATTTCCCAATAGAAACATTTTCCTTCAGATTTAAGATGAGGATCAATTACATTTAGTTCAGCCCATCCTTTTATCTCAAAGGTCATTCTGCTGTATTCACTTTGTATGTACAATACTCTCAGATACAATTACCAGAATTTATGTGAGCAAAGTGATATCAAGTGTCCAGGTAAAGTGGCAGTATGATTTACCACCACTGAACTTTATTTTCTCTTCAGAATCAAGTAGTTATGATAAATTATCTGATGAATCAAGCAAAATTTCACACAAATTCTATGCAATCACTCAGCTACTAGTTGTTGGACTTGTGCCATATTCAGAATGAATCCCTAACTTTAGAAAAAAAATAAATATAGGTTCTGCAATATCACATACAATTTTAAAGAAAGAGATACTATATTTTTAATAGCAGGGGGTGGGCCAGGAAGCTGGCCTCACATGCTGTGGGAAAGGCAGCCCAGATAGAGAAGGGTAAAGTAAAATGGGATTGGAGAGCCCGTGTGGGAAGGGAGATGTGTGCTGAAAGTAGACTAGAGACTGAACATGATGGCCACTCAATACCCCTATTGCAAACCATAACACCCAAAAGGAGAGAGAGAACAAATTGGAATGCCCTGCCACAGAGGCGGGGTGGGGTGGGAGGGATGGGATTCGGGGGTGGGAGGGATACTGGGTTCATTGGTGGTGGAGAATGGACACTGGTGGAGGGATGGGCTCATGAACACTGTATGAGGGAAACACAATCACGAAAATGTGTAAATCTGTAACTGTTCCCTCACGGTGACTCACTAATTAATTTGTTTTAAAAAGAGAGATACTATACTATATTTTATGGTAAAAGTATAAAAGTTTGCAGAGTGGTCTGGGAGGAGAGGAGAGGCATGGCTCAATTAACTAGAGGGCTGCCTAGATGTTTTTTAAATCCCAGATTTAAATCAGGAAAGTATTTCTATTTCTAGGAAACAATGTTTTCTGAAAGAAGCTATACCTTGATATGGCCTGCAATTTCCTTTTTAAATGATGAATAATAGACTTAACAATCACAGAAGTGGAGTCAGAATGATAAGGTGGGGAGGGTGTTTGCCCGGTGCCTGCCCACCTGGCCTCCACCCCTAGCACCCGTAAGTCTCTGGCCGCATGATGGGTACATGAACACAGAGTAGGGGAAAAGCCCTGATGAGTTCTTATTGTCGCCCCCAAACAAAACAAAAGACAGGATTACAAAATGCTTAAAGTGATTTTTCTTCCATTTGCAAATAGCTTATAAGAATATACAAGTTATGTTGAATTAAACAGTGTTAAACTTGACCAAACAGAATAGCTAGTATTAAAAAAAAATTAAAATAAAAATAAAAGATGAAAATCAAGTATTGGCACGAACAGAGCGTACTGGTAAGGATGAAATGCGAAGGCGCTGTCCAGAGAGAGAGCACTCACAGAGCGGGGTCATGCCCGAGCTCAGCCCCCTGGGCTGCAGAGTCCGCCTTGCCCCCGCACCAGGAACGTGGCCCATGGAGGAAGTGTCTCAGATCCAAGTATGGAATGGTACAGCATGTGCTGTTGGGCCAAGTACAAACTGGGGTGGCCCCAGGTTTCCCGACCAGTGCTCGGGACGGGCTCCGCCAAAACTGCTAATGCAGCGAGCACTTCTTGGCAATTACACAGAAATAATGACCATATAATATCATATAATATTAATAATAGCAATTTCACTGAGATGTATAGCTCGTAGAAACTTGTACATGCATTATGGCCATCGAAAAGCACACACAGCGATGTAAAAAGCCTTGCTTTTAATAATTCTAAATTAGAACCAACCGAAAGCCCACTGGTAGTGGAGTGGGTAGACAGTAATCTAACACGCAGTAGGATGAGGTACAGAAATTAATGTCACAGAGCTATGGCTACCATAAGCGGCTCTTTTTGACTTAAGGATTGGGATACTTTTCTGAATCCTTGATTTATTTATTTCTAGAATTACAGAATATCAGAAACTGGTTTCATATCTCGATATGGGTATGGTATTTACTATATACCCCATCAAAGGGCTGGAGTGATAGCACTGTGGTAGGGCATTTGCCTTGCACGCAGCCAACAAAGGTTCGATTCCTCCACCCCTCTCAGAGAGCCTGGCAAGCTACCCGTGGTGTATCCGATATGCCAAACACAGTAACAACAATCTCACAACGGAGACGTTACTGCTGCCCGCTCGAGCAAATCGATGAGCAATGAATGGGATGACAGTGACAGTGACCCCACCAAAACCATAGTATCATCCCACCACCAAAAAGACCATTGGCTCGTACCTCAACCTCGCCTCCACTTGCTCTTTGGAAACCACCATGATTCTTACTTTCTAAGGAGTTAGTTTCATTAACTTTTGCCAGTTTGCTTTAGTTATTTGTATTACACATGCAAATAAAACTATCTGATGATTCTCATTCACTCTTTCATTTGGCACAGTCACAGCAATATTCATCCATTTTGTCTAAAAACTGATAGAGTAGCAGGATCATTTTTAGCCTCAGAGTAGTATCTCATTGAATATATGTGCCAGGACCTCTCTGTGGCTACTATCTACCTATGGGCATTTAGGTGGATTTCTTTCTTTGGCATTTGTGAATAGTGCTGCGATGAACATAAGGGTGCAGATACCCTTATAAATTGATGTTTATGTATTCTTAGATATACGCCTAGGAGTTGTATTGTTGGCTCATATGAAACTGTCATATTTAATTTTTTAAGCAGTATTCCTATCATTTCCTATAGGAGTTGCACCACTTTATTTTCGCACCAACAGATTTCTTCTTCCTCTACTTCTTTGCCAAGCTTTGTTTTTAGCAGACCTATGTCAGGGATAGAAGTGATAAGTCAGTGTGGCTTCAGTTTGCATTCCACCAATCATAAGTGATGTTCTAAAACTTTGTCATGTGTGAGTCATCTGTATGTCTTTTTTCAAGAAAATCCTACTTTGGTCTTTATCCCATTTTATTTTTTGGTTGGATTTGTTACTCTTTGGTCTTTAAGCTGTATGAGTTCTTTACATTTTGTCTATTATCCCCTTGTCAGATGACAAAGACAGCATTACAAAAACAATAGCAAGTGAAAGTCACACATAAAATAATACATGCATTTTATTTCATTTAAATAAAGTTTAAAAACAGGAAAATTATAATGATTGGTGTGAGAAATCATGATATAGGCCTATCTTTACATGCAGTGGGCATGTTAAAAGAGAGTAAATGTAAAGACAGCTTTTATGGTGCTGGTTCTATCCTATTTCTTATTATCAGCAGTAGTGACAAGGTGTGTGCACTTTGCTGCATGATGTATTTATGGTTTATGTATTTTAACATGTTTGTTACTTGGCACAAATATTGTACATAATATGACAGTAGTAGAATCCATTCAATATAATCCTTTCTACAATTTTCAAAGTTGACATTGACTCTTTTCCTATTAAAAATGTCTTGTTCTGGGGCTGGAGTGATAGCACAGTGGGTAGGGCATTTGCCTTGCATGCGGCCGACCCGGGTTCAATTCCCAGCATCCCATATGGTCCCCTGAGCACCACCAGGAGTAATTCCTGAGTGCAAAGCCAGGAGTAACCCCTGAGCATCGCTGGGTGTGACCCCCCCAAAAAGAGAGAAAAATGTCTTGTTCTATGGCATGCATTTATAGATGCTTTAGATGTACCTTAATCTTAGATTCTCTGATTTATCAAACTTTTCCTTTATATTTAACATATTTGAGGCATTCTGTTCAACAAAATCAAAATTAAATAATGTTGAGAGAGTTATTTTTATCTTTAATATTTAGACCTAGGCAGAGAGTCTCTTGCCCACATGCCTGGCTGTCTTACCCAGGGACTCTCGGAAAGGATGGGCCCCAGCTTCTCTCCCGCCACTAGCAGAGCTCCTGGTGGCTGAAGACCACCGGAACCTAGCCACAGCCATGCTCAAGGCCCCTCTCCACACGTTTAGACAAGCCTCATGCATGAAGGTACCAGCAGAGTAACCCGGGTGTGTGTAATCCCATCAACAGCCAACATCCAGTGACTTAAAAGCAAGCTCCCAGAAGATATCTTATAACTAGCAAGCTACTGAGAGTTTCCTGCCCATATGGGAGAGCCTCGAAAGCTTCCCATGGTGTATTCATATGCTAAGCCAGTAACAAGCTGGATCTCATCCCCCTGACCCTGAAAGAACCTCCAATGCAACATCGTTGGGAAGGCCGAGTGGAGAGAGGCTTCTAAAATCTCAGGGATAGGACGAATGGAGAGGTTACTAAGCCCGCTCAAGAAATCGACAATCAATGGGATTTCATGATCATGATTCGTTATATATATATAGTATATTTTTATTTAATAAACAGTCTCATTATTAGTTTTCATTATGTTTAAGATGCAATTTTATTGCTCCTTGGGTTCTTTTCCTTACAGTCAATGACACTGAAATGCTTTAAAAGTCATATAATTTTCACCTGAATCAAGATTTTCTCTTTGGTGACAGAATCTTAGCAAATTTACTATAATGTTTCAGTTTGTGATTTTCTCTTATATTTTTCTTGCTGAGATTTATAGTACTTCTCAAACCTATACATAGGTTTCTAACATTTTTGAGGGAATTTATTGTGTAATGTATTTTATCACAGTATTTTAAAATATTGTTTCTATTTCATTTAAGTTACCAACTTAATCAAGCCACAGATATTATACAATTTGCATCATCAGATCTCATGATCTTTTCTGTACTTTCAATCCTTATTCTATTTTTTGTCATACTGTCATGCTGTTGTTCATCGATTTGCTTGAGCGGGCACCAGTAGTGTCTTCATTTTGAGATTTGTTACTGTTTTTGGCATACTGAATATGCCATGGGTAGCTTGCCAGGCTCTGCCGTGTGGGCAAGATACTCTTGGTAGCTCGCCGAGCTTTCCAAGAGGGACGGAGGAATTGAACCTGGGTTGGGCCATGTGCAAAGCAAAATGCCTTACCCACCCTACATGCTGTGCGACAGCACAACAAGTAGTGTTTGCCTTACATGCTGCCAACCTGGGTTTGATTCCTCCATCCCTCATAGAGCCCGGCAAGTTACTGACAGTATCCCGCCTGCACAGCAGAGCCTGGCAAGCTACCTGTGGTGTATTCAATATGCCAAAAACAGTAACAACAAGTCTCACAACGGATAGCTACTGGTACCTGCTCAAGCAAATTGATAAACAACAGGATGACAGTGCTACAGTGCTACATTCTATTTTTTTGTAGTATATCTATTTTTTTCTATTTACACTGTTCTATTAAGTGGCCTAGTCTATCAGTCTTCTGTTAAAAATATTTTTGTCCCACGCTGGCCAACGTGGCGTGGAGTACACCATACTAAGAGGCGCAGGAAGGGGGATGAGGGGGAAAAATTAAAAGAAAAAATGGAAAAGGAAAAAGAGAAAAAAAAAGAGAGAGAGAGAGTTATGTCAACTATAGTGAGTTTTGTGTTGAATTATGGAATGTAATCAAGGTAAAGAAAAAATGAAGTGAAATTCATTAGTTATACAGTAGGGGGTAGGGGGTGGGGGCGGGGGGTAAACTGGGGTTTCTGGTGGTGGAATTTGGGCACTGGTGAAGGGATGGGTGTTTGAATATTGTATAACTGACATATAAACCTGAGAACTTTGTAACTTTCCACATGGTGATTTAATAAAAATTAAAAAAAAATATTTTTGTCTTCCCAGTTACATGTTTTTAAGTTGTCCAATTTACTTTTAAATATTTTAGCATTATTTATTCATATTCTACATATCATGGCTTCTTTGAGACATTCACTCTATTTTTTTAAATATACTTATGCTATAGATTATTTATGGGCTATTGCCTTCTTTTATTCCTATTTTTTATTTAGTTAGTTACATTTCTATGAAAATGTTTGTTTTGGCAGCCAGTAGATGTTGGGTCAGAAAAATCTCTGTTTAGTCAATGAAGGCCTTTGAAGATGACCTTTGAATATATATATATATATATGTGTATTATATATATGTATATATATGCATGGGCTGGAGTGATAGCACAGCGGTTGGGCGTTCATCTTTCACGCGATCGACCCGAGTTCGATTCCTCTGCCCCTCTCGGAGGGGGCAAGCTACCGAGAGTATCGAGCCCGTGCGGCAGAGCCTGGCAAGCTACCCATGAGTATTGGATATGCCAAAAACAGTAACAATAAGTCTCTCAATGAGAGACTTTACTGGTGCCCACTCGAAGAAATCGATATATATGCATATATGTGCATATATGTATATATGCACATATATGCACATATATCACCTGTTATTCAGAGAATGATGGACACTTCTGAGATGTTATAACCAATTAAATTCAGTTGCCAAATGGGAATTTAGAGTAGGATAACGCACAAAGTCTTTAAACCCACACATATAAAATAAAATTTCTCATCTTTAACCCCTATTTCTAAGAAATGCTAACTCATTCTCCTTTATTCCATACCTCAGTGAATAATACAATAATCTTCCCAGCTACCAAATCCTAAGCATTATGCCATCCATATATTTATCTTGTCTTTCTCACTCCCTTGTCCTATCTGAACCTCCCCAACAACTACCCATTACTTCTGGATTTCATTCATTTCCCCCATTCCTTTATTATCATTTTCTTCCTTTAATTTTGCTTTCTTTTAGTTTAAGTTCATGAGTAATTTTCACATTTATCCCAAGTCACTGTCACTGTCACTGTCATCCAGCTGCTCATTGATTTGCTTGAGCGGGCACCAGTAGTGTCTCTCACTGAGAGACTTATTGTTATGGATATCCCAAGTCATCTTTAAAAAACAGATAAAAGCTCTTACCACTTCCTTGCTTAAAAGTCTTCAGTGATTCTCCATGATCTGCTACCAACTTCCAAATGCTTTACCATAGCATTTATACCATGTGAAATAGCGATTAAATAAGTGGTTTTAAAAATCTTGTTAAATATTCTGGCATAAAAATTAGAAAACCAAGAATGAGAGAAATAAACAGTCTTCTAGACATGAAACTTAAAGTTATAAGAGTGATTTTTTTAACAAAAACAGGCACAGAATGTGGAAGAATAAAACAGTAGGATTGAAAATATAATAAAGTGAACAAATAATTTCTGTTAAGATCAGAAATAGCAAATTTATTGCAGGCAACAATCAGAAGACAGGCACCTAGGGTCAGGAAGATTGTTTGCATGTGTTAATTAGTGCAAAGTATCCAAACACAACAACTGATCTTATATTCTCAAAAACAAAAAAAACCCTCTAGGATACTTTAGAATTCTAAATGGTACAAGCATTTGTAATGCTTTTAAAGACCAGGGCCAGGGGCTGGAGGGGTAGTACTGCAGGGAAGGCACTTGCCTTGCATGATTGAACAAGGGTTCAATCTCATCATCACAGATGGTGCTCTAAACCCCACTCTAAGTGATATCCCTGAGCAGTAAGCCAGGAGTAAAATCTGAGCATGGTGAGACATGCCCTCATACCCACCCCAAACAAATAAGAAGATGGACCAGAGATATAGAAGAGAGATTAAGGCATTGAATTGCATGGAGGCAGTATTTCATACCCAGTGACCCCCAATCAGAGCTGGAAGCGAGCACAGAACCAGGATTAGCTCTTATAACTAACAGGTATGCCTCAGTTTCCCCTCCCACCCAATTGTTTCCTTGAATATACATGGAAAGACACAAAGTCGATCTTTTCCCTCACATAAATTCTACTGAAGTAAAATCACAGTGACCAGATGCAGCCATTAATAGAACTGAGGCAGACACCCAGACCACAGTCCCTCCTGACCTTGAACCCTTTATCCACAGGCCAGCTTTCCAGGTCCAGGGCCTCCTACCAAGTAATAACAGTGCTGTCAGCATCTGGGCAGAAGCCTTGGTGCCAGGGAAGAATCACAGCATTGCAGATAACTAATAAATCAAGCTGTACTTCCCAAGGTCCTCACTATTTTTCTGCAGGGTTTTTTGAAACTGATTCTGTAAATTAACGTCACTCTGCTTTCACCATATAGCACTCCTCTATGTAGAGTTCACCCCTGCACATTTGTGTGCGTGAAGGCACTGCCTTTTTTGCTCCCTTCCAAGAGGAATTATTGATTGTGGTGTCTTAATTATTCCCCACACCTCCTCCTGGATAGCACCTCCGGTGACATCATTAGTCTCTGTGAGAATCCCTGCCTGCATTAACCTAATGAGAAAGTGCCAGTTAAAACAAATTTGTCAAATCTTAGCCTCTTTATTGAGGAAATAAAATTGGAGCATCCATTAAATATGTTGTTGTATGTGCATAGATAGTAACCTTTTCAAAGTTTGCTTTCCATTAATATTAGATAACCTTTTGGGTGGCACATTTCACAACACAGATGTGCATAACTTGTCCCATCTGTCAAATTTGTAGAAAAGCTGCAGCATGATTGCCTACTCCTCTTCTCATGCAAGGAGATTTATTTATAGACAGCCTCGGCAGGATGTGGAGGTGAGGAATGGGAGACGGAGCCCCGTATCTTGGAGCAACAAACAGTAGAGTGGAAGGGGCAGTGAAGGGGAGGAAAAGAAACTGTCTCTAGAGTGCAGGGAGAGCTTCTAGTCCTTTAAAATTCAACCAGTACAGTAGCCAACTTCCTAACTTTATACATATACATATATATGTACACATATACACACATATGTATATATATGTTTGTGTGTGTCAATAATAATTTTGAATAGCTCCGTTTTGAGAGCTGCATACAAGATAAGTTCCATGCAGGAGCTAAATATAGATCATTGTCCATGGGTATCTAATTGCCTTTTTTAATTTAAAAAATGTACCATTATTGTTTATGCTTTGGAGATATATCTGGCTGTACTCAGGGTTTACTCTTGGCTCTGTTCACAGGGATCACTCATGTCAGGACTGAGGGAACCAAGAAGGGTGCCAGGAATCAAACCCATGCCAACTTTGTGCAGGCAAGCACACTACCCACTGCACTCTTAAGCCCCAATGTTTGGATTTTAACTTAAAAAAATTGTTTTATTTCATTTTGACTCATTGATTTATATTGAATTTTGAGGTTGCCCATTTTATATTTTCTTAGATTCTTTTTTGTTCTAGAAATTTCGACTTTTAGTACATTCATGTCTATATTATTAGGTATATTAAAATTAATTTAATATTTAAACTGGTCCAGAGTAAACAAGTTCATAGGCTTTCACTGACACTTTGTGGCAAAGGGTGGAACTACAGTATATTTTAATGTTTTCTTACCTTTATCATTTTAAACTGTATATAACAATAAATTCATAATATTAAACCAGATAGAAATCAAGAAACTTATCAACTTATATGTATTTGCATATATATATATAAATTTAGTAGCCAATAATTGTTTTTTCACCACAGTAGTATCAAACTTACAACATACCTTTTTACAAAAAGTTTTGTTTCTCAGATAATAAAACTGAATATAAAACTCCACTAGTATACTGGAGTAACAGTATTTTTGAATAAATGCATATCAATGCTCTGCACTCCCAGGAGTGGATGATCTCTGAGCACAGAGCCAGGAGTAGTTCCTGAGCACTTCCAGTTGTGCACCCCCCAAAAGAGTCATAAACGAAGTAATGATGGGGCTGGAGCGATAGTACAGTGGATATGGCTCTTATCTTGCACATAGCCAACCTGGGTTTGATCCCTGGCACCCCAAAGGGTCCCTAGAGCTCCACCAGGAAGGATTCCTGATATCAGAGCCTGGAGTAAGCCCTGAGCACCATTTGGTGTGGGTACAAAAAACAAGAAAAAAAAGTAAGACTATCAGCTGGTGTTTTTACTCTGAGCTTAAGGATTTTGAGGGACATCTTAATGGTCCAAATGCTTCATCTTACCATTTGTATTTCTTTCATAAAAATTTTTTTATTACGGTAAAATATAATGATTTAATTTTACTGCTTTAACATTTTAAGTATTCCATTTAGTAGTGTTATATATTTACATGTTTAGGTAATTCCAACCACTGTCCCTCTGCAAAAAATCTTGCAAAACTGAAACCCTGTTTTCTTCTTGTGCAAGAAACATTCTTTCCTCCATTCAACTGCTATGTTTTAGCTAAGGGACTCCCAAAGCTCATCAGAATTAGAGTATGGAGAACAGATAATAAAGAAAATAATTGGTGAACTACTAAATTCTCTGTCAACTGTCAGACTCTAAATGAATGAAGAGAATGAATACTATATTAAGTCATTGAGGTGTTTACTGATTGGTCAATATACCATATGAAGGCTATTTATAAAAATTGGTCGGGGGGAGGTCACACCCAGCGATGCACAGGGGTTACTCTTGGCTCTGCACTCGGGAATTACTCCTGGTGGTGCTTGGGGGACCATCTGGGATGCCGGGGATGGAACCCAGTCAGTCACGTGCAAGGCAAACACTTTACCCACTGTATTATCACTCCAGCCCCCAAGGATGTTTTCAGACAAATAAGTCCCAGGAATATTTATCTATTGCAATGTTAACATCTAGATATTGTTTGTGTTAGGAGCAAACTTACAGAAATTAAATAGAGTATAATAAAGACAAAAGTCGGCTCAAAATCAAAATGCAGACAAATCTTTTTACTAGTTGGAAAATTTTTTAAAAAACATACAAATACCATAATAATCAAAATATCTTTAGAACAAATTAATGACTAGAGAAGCTGTATTGCGTGGCTGTTTTTTTTCCTTCATCTTTTTTTGATTTGGGGGTTCTACCTGGCAGTGCTCAAGGCTTCCCACTGCTCTGTTTGCAGGGATAGCTATTTTGGAGAGGTTTTGGAAAGTAAACTTTTGTTTGGTTAATGTTGGATGGTTTTAGAAACAGGATTTAATAAATTAAAAGGGAGTATGGACATAAACAATCACACACAGTGATATGTCAAGTCTTATGGGGGGGGGGGGGAAGCTTCTACCTAGCAGTGCTCAGGAGTATAGGGGTCGGTTACCTCCAGCTGCCAACCAAGCCGGTGGGATCTGAACAGATGAGGTTCTGGAGAACTCCAAGGGCCCCCTGGCTCTATTTTGGAATTCACAGGGGCATACCCAGAGATGCTTGAGAAGGCACGAGGAGCTGGGGATCAAGGCTGGGCTGGACCCACGTGTCCATTACAGACTGCATTGTACCCTGATAGGAGTCTTATGGTCCTGAGAATTTAGAGGGCATCCATGCAGAACATAGGGACAAAATACAACTAGAACTCAGCAGTAGAGAAACAGTCTGAGAATATGGGGCTTAATCCAGAAAGAATGGGTTGCCAAAAATGGAAGTTCATATAACTGGAATGAATGGGATGGATGGAAAAGCTGGAGAGAAGTGAACCTAGGCTTGCTTCAAATGAACGGTGAGGAGTGTGCTGCTGTGCCTCTGCAAATGGTCACTACAGCTGGACAGTGGCTATTTGCAATAGGAATAGGAAGAAAATGATAGATTTAAAATATATTTGAAGAATTTCAAAGTAATAAAAAATTACTTTGAAATACTTTGGGGGAAAATAACACAGGATATTTGTTATACTTTAAGACATATAAAGTTCAGAATGTGAATATAAGGAAAGGTGTTAACTAACTTTGTGTAAGTTTGATATATTAGGAGGGAGTGGCATTCACTTTGAATCTTTAATACTATAGAAAAAAGAATTAACAAATGAATGCTTTCTCAACAGAAACTGATGTGATAGGCTTCTGAAACTATTCACCGTTCTTGGTATCACATTTAGGAATAATCTGCAGCATTTTCATGACAAGGAGACCAGGTGGTTGGAAGCCAGAGTTGTCTAATGTCACCTAGGTATAACCTAGTGATATTTAGTCCCCAGATTTAAAGTTTAGAAAAATAGGCACAGCCATTGTCATTAATATTTAAAATGCATAGTTGAATGGGTATCAACAGAATCGAAAGCCTTCTTTAAGTCAATGAACATTAGACAGAGTGTCATCTTGAACTCTCGAGAAACTTCAATGAGTTTGGTTACTGTGTAGATATAGTCTATCGTGTTGAATCCCCTTCAGAACCTGGCTTGCTCACATGGTTGTCCTTCGTCTACCTATTCTATTCTGCCTATTCTATTCAGGATGACACAAGTGAACAACTTGTAGACAACAGATCTTTTTAAAGACATTAACTTTATCTAACAACTTTTTCCCCCAACCAGCAGGCAGATTGGGCGATCGTTGCTGATGTCGTGGATGTCTCCCTTTTTGTATAACAGAACGGTCCTACTGGTTTTCCACTGAGAAGGAACAGTAACATTAACAGTAACAGGAACATTCAGACAGGTAGCATGTGAAGAGTCGAGCCAGTGTATTGGTGTTCAGGTCTGACCTTGTCCAGACCAGGTGCTGTACACGTCTTTACCAACAAAATGGCATGTCGGATTTCAGAAGGGAGAACGTTGGGAATGACATATCCATCCTGCGGAATTTGGTATGTGGGCAAGTGGACATGGCTGTCAAAGAGATCCGAGTAGAAGTCGTGAATAATTTTCTCCATTGCCTTTCTGGAAGATGTGATAGATTCATTGGGACATTGGAGGGCAGTCCCGAAGGACAGGCGAGCATTGCGAATACTTTTCCTGGCTTCTGCTGCACTGGCCAACACTGCTGCTCTTCTCTCTTTGAGGTCTTCCTTTATCTCATCTCTGCATAGTTTTGTGAGCTCAGATGTTAGCTTGTGGTTGCCTGAGGCTCATGCCAAACCACGTTGACGAATGAGCTCGAGAGTTTCTGAAGACAGGCGTCTGTTTGTGGCTTTCTCACTCTCAGCATTCTTCGCACAGTCATGGAGGTGCTGAACCAGTTGATTGTATTCCTCATCAATGTTGTCAAGGACGGCATCTTCTCACTTTGCTGCAATAGTCCCAAAGAGCTCCCAGTTGATGGTCATTCTGAGAGTTGTCTTCTTAGACTTAAATTTTGCAGACTTTTCTCCCCACTCTGTGAAGTAGAATTTTGCATGGAGGAAACAGTGGTCTGATCCCGTTTGGAATTTTGGGACACCAGTGACATTGGTCAGGCAAAACCTTTGATTGAATATGATGTGGTCAATTTCATTGTGGAACTGTCCACTGGGAGACTCCCATGTCCAGCGTTTATATTCGGCCTTCTGGACCTGTCAATTACCATGGATGGTCTTGGTCAACATGATGAATTCAGACAGTCTCTCACCCTGATCATTCCATTCTAGGCCATGTGTCCCAATGTGGAGTTCTTCAGGCGACCTTCTCAGACCTATCTTGGCATTAAAATCACCAACAATGATCTTGTAGAAGGTGTGGTCTTCTTTATAGAATGTCTCCAGTTCCATGTAGAACCTCTCAATTTCTTCTTCATCGTAGTTGGAAGTTGGTGAGTAGACGACGAAGATAGAAACTGCAGGCAGTGAGCCACATCTATTCAAGCGTAATTGTCCAATTCAGGTTGTTAGGCATTTGAATGAATCGATGCTCATGGCCAAGTTTGTGTTGACAAGGACACCAACACCACCAATGCCTCTGTAGTCACATGTTCCGAGGGACAATTCTTCTCCAGTGTCAAAAATGGCGTGACGTGATTGATGTCTTCGCGTTTCAGTCAGACCAATGATGTATTTGATTTTCTGTGCTTGCACCATCAGGTCCTCGATGGATGCTTCTGATACCAGCATATGTGCATTGAAAGTACAGACAATCATTTTAGTCTTTCTTCGTTTTGGCAGTCTAGTTCATCCCCAAGATTTTTTCAGCCTCTCCTTGCTCATCTTTCTTAATGCTGCCATATTGGGGACTCTTTCAGTGACAGGTGAATGAGGCCAATTGTTGTTACTGATGTTGGCATAT
This sequence comes from Sorex araneus, assembly GCF_027595985.1. Taxonomy (NCBI): domain Eukaryota; kingdom Metazoa; phylum Chordata; class Mammalia; order Eulipotyphla; family Soricidae; genus Sorex; species Sorex araneus. The sequence goes on along the minus strand of NC_073313.1, from coordinate 289,273,361 downwards.
TGAGTACGCCACGGGGAGCTTGCTAGGCTCTGCTGTGTGGGCGGGATACTCTCAGTGGCTTGCTGCTTGACTTAAAGAAGGCCTTCGATTCTGTTGAGACTGAGAGGGTCATCGAAGCCCTGGCCAAATGGGGGTTCAAACTCTATGTATCAAAATCCTCCGCGAGCTGTATTGTGGATTCACCACCAGGATCTCACCATTCTACAAAGAAGTGATCACTGATGTAAAGAGAGGGGTGCGACAGGGTGATACTATTTTCTGAAACTCTTCAGTGCCGCCTTCAAGAACATCATGTGACGACTGGAATGGAAAGGAATGGGAGTGAAGATAGATGGTCGGCAATTATACCACCTCCGATTCGCTGATGACATCGTTCTTATAACACCAAACATTAGCCAAGCGACACAAATGCTGGCTGACTTCAACCACGAGTGTGGAAAGGTCAGATTGCAGCTGAACCTCAACAAGTCGATGTTCATGAAAAACGAACTGGTCCCTGAAGCTCCATTTGCTCTCAATGGAATGAACATCTCTGAATGTAGCAGCTATGTGTACCTGGGTTGAGAAATCAACATGAGGAACAACTTGGTGCCAGAACTGCTCAGGAGGAAGAGAGCAGCATGGAACGCCTTCAAGAACGTCGAAGAAGTGGTTAAGAGAACAGAGAACCTCCGACTCCGGGCACATCTTTTCGATTCCACAGTTTTTCCTGCACTAACATATGCCTCAGAAACCTGGGCCCTATGAAAACAGGATGAGAATACTATTAGGGTATCCCAAAGAGGAATCGAAAGAGCTATACTGGGAATATCATGTCTCACTCAAGTGAGAGAAGGAATCCGGAGTTCTGACCTCCATCGATGGTCAAGAATCAGGGATGCTGTTTCATTTGCCAAGGCATCAAAAATCAGATGGGCTGGTCATGTAATGCGATTCAGAGATGACTGCTGGACTAGAGCTGTTACTGACTGGATTCCATGGGACGTCAGAAAACCTCGTGGCCACCCACCAACTAGATGGTCAGATTTCTTCTTCAAATCCCTGAATGAACGATTTGAGGCTCTTTCTGTTCCTGGAGCAAGCAGATATCATTGGGCTGCACTAGCACGCGACAGGGACAAATGGAGACGTTACTGGCACCCGCTCGAGCAAATTGAAGATCAACGGGAAGACAAGTGATACAAGTGAAGTTAAATGGGCTGGGGCACATGCTTTGCATGCATGAGAACTGGGTTTGATTCCTGGTACCAACTGCTCCCCTGAGCACTTCCAAGAGTGGCCCCAGAAATTCTATTTAAAATATTGAGTCCAGAGTTAATGTTCTATAGTTTCTTTCCTTAGCCTTTGAGCCACAGCTTATAGTGCTTGGGGATCACTCAGAGCACTGTGCCAGAGAGGTTGCAGTGGTGCCAGGCCTGGAGTGCTCAGGGGAGCAGTTTGTACCAGGAATCAAAGCCAGTTTTCCTGGAAGCAAAACATGTGCTCATCACTTTGAGCTTTATGTTAGTCCCTATAAGATCTTTTTAATGACATTAACTTTATCTAACAAAAATTCAAATTTATCCAATTGTCCTAGCAATATTTTTATTTTAATTACATATACATACATGTATATATAGTGGTGCCAGAGATTAAGATCAAGTTTCATGCATGCAAGACACAGACTTATGTGTTTGTTTGGCTTTTTTGGTTTTTTTTTTTTTTTGCTCTTTGGGTCACACCCGGCATTGCACAATGGTTACTCCTGGCTCATGCAATCAGGAATTACTCCTGGCGGTGCTCGGGGGACCATATGGGATGCTGGGAATCAAACCTAGGTCGGCCGCATGCAAGGCAAATGTCCTACCCACTGTGCTATTGCTACAGCCCCTGTGTTTATTTCTTCATCCTGAGATTCAAAGGCAAAAGCTTAATTTAACTCTGTACAAGGGAATTGTTTCTAATTATTATATACACAAAAGATTTAAAAAAAGTGATTTTTTCCATTGAGCAACCTGAAAACTTTAGGGTTTTTGATAGAGAGAAACTAACCAAAGATAACTCTCTGTTCTCTGCTTCTTGGTTAATCAGCATCTGGAACCGTGTATACAGTTACCAATGCTTCATTTAGTGCCTTTACTTCCAATCTGGAATGATTTCTGAATAGAGAGATAGGGTGATAGAGGGATGTGATTTGTAAACTTCTTCAATTGCACATGAATGTTCATTCTGGAGATAGTTAGTCTGGATAAGCAAAGATTCAGGGAAGACTATAGATGTGTTCTTTATTTCAATAAATACTGATATGCGACATCATGCCATACAAAATATGAGGTCCTAATGCCCAGTATCTCCAAATGTAATGTGATTTTGATAGAGTGATTAAAAATACAGATCATGTAAGTAGGTCCATATTGTCTTAGAGTGGGCCTCTAATTCAGCATGACCACTGTTCTTGGGAAATGATCATGTCAAAATAGAAATAGAGACTTGCTATGTGATAGTGAGGACAGGATTTGGGGTTATGCCATTGCAAGTCAGGGATATTAGAGATTGCTGGAAAATCATCAACCACTGGGAATAGAGACTTTCCTGCAGCTTCTAGAGATCAGGGCTATTACTTAGAACTGTTGATTTGGGTGGAGAGACATAAAATGACAGAGGAGAAGTTTTCAAACTCAATGGAATTTACTCTTCTAGGTAGAAACCCTTCACTGAGTTTCACTGAGTTGTCCACATGTTTTTCCTTTCTTGTTCCTCCTTTATAAAAAGGGAATAGCTATTCTATTCTTCTCCCACCATTGCATACCAGAAGTATACAACTTTCTTCTAAGTTTCATTCATTTATAAATAGAGAATTATGTCCCAGAAAGAACATACCCTGGATTCTACCCAAATTTAAAGACAATTTTTGTATCTACAGTTAATGTTGGAATAGATTAAGAATTGAGAAAATGTTATAGAGCTGGAGAGATAGTACAGAGGGTAGGGCACTTGTCTTGCATGCAGTCGACCTGGGTTCGATTCCCAGCATCCCATATGGTCCCCCAAGCACCACCAGAAGTAACACTTCCAAGAATTATCTGTGAGAACAGAGCCAGAAGTAAGCACTGAGGACTGCTAAGGGTGGCCCCCAACCCCTTCCCTAAAAAATGTACGGAAGTACTAACCTCCATACCTCATAATATTTGGATATAGAGTGCTTGTAGGTATAGTTATTTAAATCATGGTGCTGGAATAGTGTGGACTGCTAATCTGCTATGACTGGTTTCCCTATTTGAAGAGATTCATCTGAAGACAAAAGCCCAGAGAAAAATTATTTACCCAATACCCTTCAGATAAGGAGTTAATATTAAGGACATATAAGACACAAGTAGAACTTTACAAAAAAAAACCTCCAACCCTGTCAAAAATGGGAAAGGGAAATGAACAGAAACTTCCACACACAAAAAAAATACAAATGGCCAAAAGACACATGAAAAAATGCTCTACATCACTAATCATCAGGAGATGCAAACCAAAACAACAATGACTGGCACACATCAAAAGAATAAGAACAACCTCTGCTGTTGTAGATGTGGGGAGAAAAGGACTCTCATTAATTGTTGATGCAAATACCCACTGGTCTAGCCTTTTCAGAATATAAGAAAATAATATGAGTATTCCTCGACATACTAGAAATTGAGCTTCTATATGACCCAGCAATACCGATTCTATAATATATCCTGGATGTGCAAAAAGACACAGTAGAAAAGACATCTGCACTTGTATGTTCATTGCAGCACTGTTCACAATAGCCAGAATCTGGAAAAAATCAGAGTGCCTGAGAACAGGTGACTGGTTAAAGAAACTTTGTGTTTCTTTAATTGTGTTAATTGTACATCTACACAATGGAATACTATGCAGCTGTTAGAAAAGATGAAGTCATGAAATTTGCTTATAAGTGGATGGACAAGGAGAGTGTCATACTAAGTAATATGAGTTAGAAAGAGAGCAATAGATACAGAAGGACTGTACCCATTTGTGGAATATAAAACAACATAATATGAGACTAACACCCAAAGACAGTAGAGACAAGGGCCAGGAGGATTGCTCCGTAGTTGGAAGCTGCCTCATGTGCTGGGGGAGAAGGCAGTTGGGATAGAGAAGGGATCACTAAGACAATGATGGTTGGAGGGATCACTGGTGATGGGAGATGTGTGCTGAAAGTAGATAAAGGACCAAACATGATGACCTCTCAGTATCTATATTGCAAACTGTAATGCCCAAAAGTAGTGAGAAAGAAGGAAAGTGCCTGCCATAGAACTGGGGGTGGGGGTGGGAGTGGAGTGGGGTGGGAGGGATACTGGGGACATTAGTGGTGGGAAAGGTACACTGGTGGAGGGATGGTTGGTCAATCATTGTATAACTGAAGCTCAATCATGAAAGCTTTTTAACTGTCTCACGGCAATTCAATAAAATAAATAAATAAATAAATAAATAGTTACCACAAAATAAACTCAAGGGTGTTAGCGAGCTATGGATCCATTACTATTAAAATTTTTAAAGGAGTGTCACTTCAAAAAGGTATTTCCAGGGACAGAGAGATGGTTCAATAGGAGTGAGTACAAGATTTGCGAACAGAAGCACCAGGTTTGATCCCTGGAACCCCAAGGATGTGACCCATGGGTGTGATCAGGGATTGTTGGGTGTGAGCCTCACTCCAAAAATGTTATTTACAAGCTAATTTTTATTTTAGCATTATTAACTATAGCTAAAATAAGGAAGCAACTGAAACTGGTAGATTTAGAGGCCATCAATAGACAAATGTTATATAAGGTTGGTATATGAAGTGGGAAGATGACACAAGAGGCTGGGGTACATGGTTAGATTCTGGGAGCCCCAGAATCAATCAAGGTACCACATGGTGATCTGAGCATCACAGAAACACACACAAAGATATGGAACATCTGTACAGTAGAATATAATAGAGCTATAAAAAGATGAAACATGCTGTTGATAATAAAATGAAAATAGCTCAAGAAAAATATGTAAAACCAAATAAGTCAGAAGCAAAAATAAGTTTTGTACAATTCTACCTATGTATGCAACATCTAGATATAAAATTTATGAACAACCCATAATTAAAAGACAAAACTAGACATTGATAATAGAACTAAAGTTACCTGAGGAGCAGGGAGATGGAATTATGATAACGTTGGAGGTATGAGTGAAATACCTCTGTCATACTGTTGTAGCTGTTGTCTCATAGTTCATCGGTTTGCTTAAACGAGCACCAGTAACATCTCCATTGTGAGACTTGTTACTGTCTTTGGCATATTGAATATGCCACGGGTAGCTTGCCAGACTCTGCAATGTGGGCAGGTTACTCTTGGTAGCTTGCTGGGCTCTCCAAGAGGGACAGAGGAATCGAATCTAGGTCAACCGCACACAAAGTAAATGCCCTACATGCTGTGCTATCCTCCAGTCCAAACTTTAGGTAACAGAAGTAATCACACCATGGGTCACATCCTTGGGGTGCCAGGGATCAAACCTGGTGCTTCTGTTGGCAAATTCTGTACTCACTCTTATTGAGCCATCTACCTGTCCCCAAAAATATCTTTTTGAAGTGACACTCCTTTAAAAAAAATTTAATAGTAATGGATTCACTGCTTGCTAACACCCTTGAGTTTATTTTGCCCTTAATGGTATTTTATTTATTTATTTATTTATTTATTTATTTATTTATTTATTTATTTATTTATTTATTTATTTAATTGATCACATTCATGGGATCACTGGGTGTGAGTCTCACTCCAAAAAAGTTATTTTCATGCTAAGTTTTCCCTTACAAATGTTCCTTAATCTATCTTAACCCCCAGGTGTTAAAAATGGATTGTAATAATAATCACTTCACAGTGCACTGATGAACATTCAGTTGTTTGCTTGTTTATATTGCAGCAGAAAAGGGCAGGCCACAGAGTAACTAATACGTGTTGGTTGTAAAGACATTTGCTTTTCTCTTTAGGCATAATACATTAACACTTTCAGTAATTTTCATTCTTCACCTCCCAAATATAAATAACTTAGGGTCAACAAAACCTATTTGAATTTTGTAAAGTCTAGCCTTCTCTTCTAAATCCAAAGTTGTAACATTCAAACTCTTTATTAACCAATTCTCCAAAAGAAATAAACTATGGAAATATTTTCATTAGCTGTTGGACTAGAACAGTTTGTGTGTGCATGCATGTGTTTGTATTTCAATTGTCTGCAATAAATCATGAATATCATTTTCAAATAATAAGGACTACAGTTTACCCTAAAAAATGCAAAACAAAACAAATCTCTTTTGACTTCTGGGTACTTGTGTATTGGAGTTAAAGGGAAATGTAAATATCTTCCCAGAGATTTAGGTATTTTATTATATTATCATCTGATGGTAACTGGGGGGTAATTTCAGCTTCAAGAGTTAGTAAAAGCCTTTTCCAGCAGATTAAACTCTTAATCAATGAAACATAATTGTCAAAAAGAAATCCTTATTCAGTGACTTAGATTTAACAAAATGTGCTTTTATCTCTTCACTGTATAAGGTTACTAATCACTGCATCATTTGGGTGCATAGATGACAGCTCTGACAGATTAATGATACCCCAGGCAAATTCATAGTCACATTCAGTGAAGTAACGCCACAATAGCTGAAGGTAGCAGCACTCACACCTATGGAATTCAGAAGCCAGTGATTATGTAACCTTTGGATACACCAGCCTGGGGGAGGACGTGAATCATGGAGGAACTGTGTAAGACAGCACAACTTTTCCGGCCGCTCATGACAATGCACTAAAAGTCATTGAGGAAGCCTGTCCCTGAACTGTTGTTTGGTTAGAGATGATACTTAGAAGCCATCAAGAGTATTAGAGAGGAGAATGGTTTTCTAGAATTTATGAGTATTATTTATTATTTTTTTAACTTTTATTTATTTATTTATTTGCTTTGGGGGTCACACCCAGCAAGGCTCAGGAGTTAGTCCTGGTTCTGCACTCAGGAATCACTCAAGGAGATGCTCGAGGGACCATATGGGGTGCTGGGGATCGAAACTTGGTAGGCTGTGTGCAAGGCAAATGCCTACATGCTTGTACTATCACTCCGGCCCCCTAACTTCTTCATTTTAAATAAAGGAAAAAAAATTGATGTGAAAAGACCAAATCCTCCCTGGGCATTTGAGTCCACTTGTTACTGTGGTTTGGTGCTTATAAGTTGTTGGTCCTTAGCTAAGTTTCATGAATTCTCTATGTTTTTTTCTTAATCTCATGAATGAACTGCCCTTAATGGTATTTTCCCGTAGGATATCATTGAGATTAAACAACCTTAAGTATATTAATAAGCTAGCTCAGTATTTGGTAGTGCTTGAGATTAAATAACTGTTGAATTTTGTCTCTAAACATTGTTTAAAATTCATTGTAATTAATAGGTTTTTTGATTAAAACTTTTTATAAAGAGTTTAGGACAGATTAATTTCAGATATTTGGGCATCGCAAATGGAGTGGACTGACAATATATCTAAAGACCTTCTATTGTGTTATTTATATTCTGTTTCCTCCAAGAGCTAATCTCCTCCCAAAGACTTACCTTCTAAAGATTCTTAACATATTAATGCTGGGGGAGGAGTTTTAATCTAGAGGAGTTATTATTCTTTTTCTTTCCAAATTAGTTTGTGTGGCAGTGTGGAAAAATCACCATATGAGGACAGTAACCAACTACTTCATCGTGAATCTTTCTCTGGCCGACGTGCTTGTCACCATCACCTGCCTTCCGGCCACTCTGGTTGTGGACATCACTGAGACCTGGTTCTTTGGACAGTCCCTCTGCAAAGTGATTCCCTATTTACAGGTAATTTTTATTACCATTTGGGGGTTCAAATACAGAAGCTACCCAAAACACCTTTTTTCAACTACAGTCATGTCTCTCTGGTAAATTAGATAGATCCTAAGAAGGAAACACAATGAAGATATTGGCAAAGTTATGGAAAATAATGCCTGAGATATTTTAGGTAGGTAGTGCTGGGTATAAGTAAGACAGCAGAGGGTCTGGGGAGTGGCTCGAACACTTTGCAAGTTCGAAGCCATCAGTTTGGTTCCCCTTTCTGTTACGCAAACAATACCAGCATTTCTGCTGTTGGGAGTACCTGGTGATAGAACACACTGTACAATGTGTAATACAATAGTCAGATGTTTGTCAGCTGCCACAACTGAATTGGGTAACTGTAATAGCACCAGACCCAAGAGATGTGAACACTTTGGCCAGGAATGGAAGTCCTGGGTGTGAGCACAACAGCAATATCCAGTGAGAATTACAGCTAGATTGCCCACAAACACTCCAGCTAATGGAATGCTCCTCTGGAAATGCAACTCTGGATGGACACTTAGTGCATGCATCACAGCCAAATCAGCACCGCTACAACCAAATGTGCAAAGTCCCAGTTAAGATGCACGAAATTACCCCTGCCTCTCTGCCTAGTCATTGCAACAACACAGAAGGGGAACATAAGTAAAATAAAGCAAGAGTCCTCAAGTCACTGTTAAATGGTTCTTAAATTTTCCACTTCTATGATTTCTAATTTTCTATTTGTAAAATAAGGAGTTTTCACAAATAATCAACTAAGTTTTTTCAGTGCTGGTGATGAAAAGCTACCTATATTTTATTGCATCTTTCATTGTACACAGAATTTAAGAGCTGCAGATCAAAGCATCACAGTGAATATGTTTTAAGTAAGTTGTCAATAAATTTTATGTTTGTAATCTCTGTTCTACATTCACAGACTATGATTATACTTAGGATAGTGATCTTAGTCAATGTTTTCAAATGCTTATTTGGCTAATTTACTTACATACGTTTAAAATCACTTGGTGGTGATTATTCTCTTGAAAATGATAATCTTATGAGTTCATAATCTATTTCCTATAAATATCAATCATCACTACAGATATTGTTTTTAGTAGTGAAAGTTTTTCTATGCCATTCTCATATAAAAGATTAAGAACAAATACTTTTAGAAAGAGTAATTTTATGACTAATACTCTAATATTTCTAAGATCTTTGAAAAAAGTCCCATACTAATCATCAAAGCCATCTCAAAGATACATATTCCTTTTAGCAATTAGTGAGTAGCATGGTGGTCTGTCCATATTTACATTCCTGTCCTCTCTCCACCCCCATCTTCATTTCAACTAGTCATACAGGTGCAAATCATTCTTGGATAAAATGAAAATATTCTACCAACAATGAGAAGTTGGGGTACAGAGACCAATTAGAGATTGACTTTCAAAAAATAAATAATCTTAACACAAATGTTATACCCTTCACAGTGGTTAGCTTAAATTGGATCTGAATATAAAAGTATTAGAGTTATAGAAGAAAACAGAAGAAAAAAAAACAACAGAATCTTTTGCATGTGATCACTCTTCAGTTGCAACAACAAAGGCACCAAAACACCAAAATCAGGGAACAATGTGGAGAAACAGGAATAATTAATAATTGCAAATAATTAATAATAAATGCAAAGTAGTACAGTTAGCTTGTAAAGGAGAATTTGGCAGTTTCTTATAAAGTTAACAGAGTACCCTCCATATGCTCCAACAATTCTAGTTCTTGAGCTATATCAAAAGGAATTAAACACTAATGATCACACTTAAACCTACATATGGATGTTTATGGTGACTTTATTCATAACTGCCTAGAAATGAACAAAATAAACAAAATGCCCTTCAAAAGGTGAGTTGGTAAACTAGCTGAGGCACATCACTAAGAAAAAGAAACTATGAAACAATGGAAAGATATAGCAAAACTTTATTATTTTTTTAAATTTGGGCCACACCAGGCAGCACTCAGGACTTACTCCTGGCTCTGGACAGGACTGGACATCACTTCTGGCAGGGCTGGAGAGATTAGTGGGGTGCTAGGGATCAAACTCAGGTCAGGGGCATGCAAGACAAGTACCTTATCAGCTCTACTATTTCTCCAGCCCTGATGGTAGAATTTTAAATGCATCTTATTCAGCTAAACTATGAGAAGTCCATATGATTCCAATAATTCTAGAAAGGACAAAACTATGGAAGACAATGAAAGTGGGTTTCAGAGCTTGGAAGGAATAAAAAGAGAGAAAGAGGGGTTAAGGTTATTTTAACCAGTCACCCAGATGAAAATTATAATATTTGAGGGAAATGTGTAGGTAGTATAAATATAATAGCATTATGAAGACTATATATCATTATGCATTTGTCCAAAGAAGGTACCCCTTGGACCAGGAAATAGTACAGCAGGTGGCATTTGTAATCCAGGGCTCCCTTTCTGGTTTCCCTGCTAGGAGTGACCCTTGAGCACGGAGCCAGGAGTTGATTGCTGAGAACTGCCAAGTGTGGACCCCTACAAAAAAGGAGAATATACGATACCAAGAGTAAACTGCAATGCAAACTATATATATGATATATCATAATCATATAGACGTATGTCTATATGATTATGATGTCATATGATTATTATATGTCAATATAGGTTCATCAGTAAAAGTACCACTTGTTGGGGGACATTTCTAAGGGGATATATTTAGGGATAGTAGGGGTATATGGGAAGTCCCTGTACCTCCCTTTCAAGTTTTCTGTTGTCTTAAACATTGCGCCAAAAATGAAGTCTTAAAAAAATAAAATTTTAATGGTGGCAATAACAATTACCCCACTATTAAAAATTATATTGCATAACAAAATTCTCATAGACCTGCAAAGTTGCAAAATATTTTTAGCTTATTAGTTGTTCATTGATCTTCTAAAGAAGAAATACATTTTTTAAGGTCAAACATAATTGATAGAGTATAAATGGAAACTACCATTGAAGATGTAAGCTTCACTACAAGCTTTCTATTTATAAGGTTAATTTGTTTCAGATGGCTGAAAGTCATGAATGGGTTATAAAACAAGCTAGCAATTTTTTTAGAAAAGAAGTACTTTGAGCAATAGAGAAAAACATTATCACAGGAAATTTTCGGTAATAAATGTGTCATATAATATCTGCATGAAGACACTGGGGAAATCATAATAACAATAAGTCTAACATTCATTATTTCTTCAGTAATTCTACATTACTCTTTATTTATCTTGGTACTAATAAATACCCAGGAGGAAATTTTGAATTTGGGGAATTCATTTAAATTTCAAGATTCCCAGAAATTTCTCTTAGATGAGCAAGACAATTTCATGCTTTCTTTCTAAAGCAATAGATTTCCCTTGGTGAAGAGTGGGTGGTACAGGAGATCAGGGTGATTAGTTAGTAGGCATGGTCCAGGTCTTATGCAGTTATACCTGTTTAGATGTTTGGCATTCAAAGTTCTCCTGCCAATACTCTGGATAGGTCTCTCAGAGTTGTTGATGTTGTTGTCTTCCATCTCATACCGAAATATAAGTTCTACAGTGTAAGGGAGATCTAATATAATGATAGGTTATGTCTACTTCTCTGTTAACAGTGCTTTGTCCAGTCAAATCCTCCACTGGTCATTTTCCCCATAGCCATTTAGAAAACCATGAGTAATGATAAAATCTGAGTCACATAAAAAAGACTAGAGTTATTAATTTCCTCATTCATCATTACTTCCAGATGAACATTCATTGCACAAACATTAGTGCGCTGGTAATACTAATATCTTCAAATTATTTCAAGATTTAGTGCTCTTTTTTCCATAGAATTTTCCCCAGTGGAACAAACAGTGCCAAATGATTATAATTATTTAAATCTGAGTTATATTCTCAGTCCTTGTTGTACTCTAAAATTCTTTGACTTTTGGCCCTAGATTGGTATCTATAGTCTCTTAAATATTTATGTATATATTACAAAATTCTAAGCAAAAACTTAAGGTTATTTGAATATATTTAATATCATTTAGATATCTACTAATTTTATATGTATACTATTTTACTATTATTCCATTCTTCATCAATTTGCTCAAGTGGGCACCAGTAACGTCTCCATTGTGAGACTTGTTGTTACTGTTTTGGCACATCAAATATGCCATGGGTAGCTTGCCAGGCTCTGCCATTCGAGCAGGATACTCTCAGTAGCTTGCTGAGCTCTCCAAGAGGGATGGAACAATCAAACCTGGGTCAGCCTCATGCAGGGCAAACGCCCTACCTGCTGTGCTATCGCTTTAGTGCCACAGCACTACTATTTTCTAAGTATAACTTTTGAATTTATGAGTAACATATTGCTGGAAAAATGCCAAAAACATTTAAAATGTCCTTTGTATCCTTATAATTTCATAAACCCAAGACCAATAACATTTTTGGCTATTGCCAAATGATTGTAAATTTTCTGGAAATGTTTAGCTACTTAAGAGTAACCTTTCTTTCTATTTATTTTCTCTTTTCCTTGATGAAGAGACTCTATATCAGAATTGCTAAAAAAATAATAGCCAACTGAGTGGGTTCTGAGAAGCTGATGTGTCTTTCACTCTCTGAGTCATTTTTCCATTTTCCAGCTTATTAGTACCTTCCATCCAAACATGTGACTTGAAAAGATCCCATTTTTTCTTCATGGACATTTTCTTCATGGACATCTGAAGAACAATGAGATATTACTATGTCAAATATCACAGCCCTGCTTACTAAGAAATTACTCAAAGTATTATATTGTTTGTTTAACTGTATCTGCGCGTTCTTTCTGTGATCATATAAGTCACAGTTTTTGGACCTTGATTCATTATTGATACAAGCTGGTACCATTTCAACTGGACTGTTTTTGAAGTGCTCAGGAGCTAATAGGGATTCCCAGCCAAGCAAGCTAATGGTTCAGTACAAGAGCCTGGAGGTGCAATGCTGGTTAGGCCCTGAGTGGCCAGGAATTATCCAAGCCACACTAGGGACCATTATGTATTACCAGGGATTGAACAAGGGTCAGCCCCTTGCAAGGCAAGGGCCTTATACTCTTGTAATATATCTCTGGCCCTTTAATCGGACCGTTTCTATTGATTTTTCAGTGGTAGAAGGAAATTCTAGGAAAGTATTTCAAAGTTGAACTATGTTGTTTCTACTCCAGTCATCCACATTGATTAAAGCTCATAAAAATAATTGATAAGAATTGAACATGTTGTACTTCTAATTATTGCGTTGGATAACTACATCCCTGTTCCAGAAAATGTGGTAGGTTAATTGTGCGGATCTAGAGTGCCACAGTTCATTTCCCTGGGACTAGCCATGGTGCTGAGACTAAAAAATGTTCAGTTTTGTGTTGTTTTGTTTTGTTTTTTAACAGAAAAGAATGGAGGTTGAGAGGAAAGGGGAATTGATATAAGACTCAATATACTCTAAGCTAACATCAAATAATACCCAGGAGCTAATAGTTAACCTAAGTCTACTCCGGTAGAGTTTAATGTTGTATTTAAAATTAAATCAACCTCCATAATTTAGCATGGGTTAGGGGTTTACTTTTCATTTCTATGACTGTTCTTCACCAAAAGGTGATCGGTTCCAACTTAAAGCTAGAACTTCTGGGTCAGAGAGAGAGCAGAGCATGTGAGGTGCTTGCCTTGCATGCAGTCCACATGGATTCTATCCCTGGCACCATAAATGTTCCCCTGAGCCAGCCAGGAGTGAGCCTGGTCCTTGAGCACAGAGCCATCGGTAAGCTTTAAACATAGCTGAGTGTTCCCCACCCCTGCCAAAAATATCTAGAACATCAACCCATTAAATTAAAAGGAAATAAAACATTATAACCAGCATCATTGTCTTAGTCAGAATAGAAAACACACAGAACTTGCATTAGGTGTTGTGTATATATCTCATTGCTTCTCATAATGATGGTGTGATTGGATGCAATTATCATCTATATTTAATAAGAAAAATGAAACATGGGCTGGAGAGACGAGAGAGATTAGTAGAGTGCTTGCTTTACATATAGCATATCCATTTTGATACCCACAACCATATATGGTTTCCTGATGACAGCCAGCGGTGACACTCCTGAAAATGAAGTCAAAGCCTTGAATACAGCTGAGTGTGGCCCCAAAATAGAGCAAAAAATAGGAGTGTGTGTAGGAGGGTGTGGGGAGCAGAGGTAAGAGAAGAAATGTACTGATCAAGTGTCTTATCTTACCCTAGGTCACAAATTTACTAATGTAGGATTTATGCCCAGGAAATCTGGCTACACAATTAATATCAACTATTTTCTGCTGCCTTTACCATAAAAAAATAAAGAATCAGAGCCAAGAAGATGTTATTTCACTGTTATTCATTTGCAGAACACAGACAGACACAACTTTACACATACCTGTTAGGACTAAGCAAGCCCCCAATCTTTTTAATATTTTTTATATTATTTCCTTTGGGGGCAATCCCAATGGTGCTCAGTGCTTCCTTCTAACTCTGCACTTGGGCATTACTCTCAGAGGCTTTTGGGTTACCGTATGCAGCACCAGTGATTGAACCTGGGTCTGCAAGATGCAAGGCATTTGCCCTATAGCTGTGCTATCCCTCTGCCCACACCTCATTTTTATTGAGTTACTGTGACATCAGTACTCTTAAGGAGTGTTTCATGCATATATTGTTACAATATGATAACGGCACCGGAGTACCCACTTCCCTCCACCAAAGACTAATTATCTTTCTTATCCACCCACCACCACAACCAAATAAGCTCAGTGCTATAGAAATACTCTCTACTTCTGCCATATTTCTAGCCCTGTGCTTTAAGAGGGCAACACAATATTGCACAGGTAGCTGCTGCAGAGTGAATGAGAGTAAACATATTATGCCAACTCATCCTTGAAGCTCCCCCCTGTGCTAGACTGGATGTTAGATCCCTTTCATACATTTGTATCAATACTGGCCCTGTTACATATTATGAAATCAACACAGTTAGCAGAGAAAAAATGAGAAATACTAATGGAACTTATCTATTACTTTAGATTGAGCTTTGTGACTAACTTTATTAATTCATAAAATATGTATTAAGTTTAGCAAACATTTGCAAGATCTTAAAGACACAGTTGTAGGGGAAATAAAAAATACAATAGCCCTTTTTGCTGTAGAGCTTTGTTTCAATAGAGATTTCAGATGATAAGTAAATAAAGTAATTGTACCACATTATTAGTACTGACAAAATTTTTAAAATCATAATAAAATTCATTGAAATGAAAATGAGTTTTCATTTCATTCCCTTTTAAAAGGGAAACTTCGAGAATGGTATCAAAATAATGACTCTTAAATATAGAGAATACATTAAGCATAAATAATGTGTGTAGACATGCTTAACACCTTTCCTTACAATCCTTAAAATTCCAAGTATCATTGTGGTGCTATAATAGTGTGAGCCACTTTTTTTAGGATTAAGTTGTTTTTACCAGCAACAAGCCAGTTATGACAAAATAATAACTTAGAGCATTCACGTTTAATGGAATCTGAGCCTTTGAGTGCCATGTATTGAAATAAACTGACATTGTCTTTGTTATTTGAAAATACGGCTTGACATCATGATAATTCAAAACCACAGTGGACTGTAGTTGGGGCCTGTTGTAGTTAGGTGGTGATTGTGATATAGTAACATACATTTGAAGAAGTATGAAACTGAACTCCTGTAACAGACATGGGGCTGTCCATCCAGTATTGACCTCACTTCAAAGACAGTGTTGGGCCAGAGAGAGAGTAGCATGGGTCAGGCACTCACTGGCACACGGCTGATGCCTCTTTGGTCCCTGACCATACTGCCAGGAGTTACCCTTGAGCATGTCAGTTGTGACCCCAAAATATAAACAAAAACAAAACAGTGCTATTAAATTCTATTGCAGTAAAATGCATATGTGATACGTTAAAGAAATGGCATGACACATTATTCTTTACAAGTAAAAGATAATTTCCCTTCAAATTAAAAATAGGTGTCCTTCTTTTGCCCCCACTTGATTTAAAACCCTGTCAATAAAAAAGCAGCAAGAGAAATATAGTTACTAGCTATTCAAAGAATGCCATGTTATAGATTAAAATGCTTGGCACATTCAAAAGGCACATGGGAAAAAATGCTCTTCCTTGCCAATCATCAGGGAGATGCAAAACAAAACAACAATGAGGTATCATCTTATATCACAGAGACTGGCACACATCAAAAAAGAATAAGAACAACCTAGCATAGATGCAGGGAGAAAGGGGCTCTCATTCATTGTTGGTGAGAATGCAGACTGGTGCAGCTTTTTTTGAAAACAATAGGGGCATTCCTCCAAAACCTAGAAATTGAGCTTCCATATGACCCAGCAATACCAGTTTTGGGAATATACTCTTGGGCTGCAAAAACACATAGTAGAAATGATATCTGCACTTGTATGTTCATTGCAGCACTGTTCACAATAGAATAGCCAGAATCTGGAATCAACCTGGTTGCTTGAGAACAGACAACTGGTTAAAGAAACTATAGTACATGTATACAGTGGAATACTATACAGCTATTAGGGAAAAAATGAAGTCATGAAATTCACTTATAAGTGGATGGACATGGAGAGTATCATGCTAAGTGAAATAAATCAGAAGTAGAAGGACAGACATACAGTGAATGCACTCATTTGTGGGCTATTAAAAAAAAACATAGTAAGAGACTAACACCCAAGGACAGTAGAAGCAAGGGTCAGGATAAATGGTCTACAGTTAGAAACCTGTCTCAAGGACTGGAAGAGAAGGCAATTTGGACAGAGAAGGGACCATTATGCTGGTTGGAAGGGATTGCTCTGGATGGGAGATGTGTGCTGAAAGTGGGCAAAGAACCAAACATGATGGGCTCGCAACATCTGTATTGCAAAGGATAATGCCCAAAAGGGGAGAGAGAGAGAGAGAGAGAGAGAGAGAGAGAGAGAGAGAGAGAGAGAGAGAGAGAGAGAGAGAGAGAGAGAGTATGCCACAGAGGCAGGCTAGCAGGAGGGTGGAGTGGCAGGAGGAATATGGGATATTCGGGACATTGGTGGTGGGAAATGTGCACTGGTGGAGGGATGGGTGTTGGAACATTGCTTGACTAAAACTCAATCATAAAAGCTTTGTAACTATTTCACAGTGACATTTTGATTCAATTAAAAATTGACTTTTTAAAAAAATAAAATAATAAAAATGTTTGGCATGCTGTGGTTCCATGGTACTTGTTCACATTTAACATAAAAAATAGATGATTTTTTCCTAAAACACTTTTAATCTTTTTGGAAGCTTTTAAAGTGGAATGCATTGGTATGACATGCTCTTTGGGCCTTTTGTCTTGCTATCTGTGTGACACGTTTCTAATAGAGACACAATATGTGGGTCAATCCATCCTCGCCTGTTGCTTCCCTGGCACTGTGCTCTTTCTCCTCCAGACCGTGTCAGTGTCCGTCTCTGTCCTCACCCTGAGCTGCATCGCCCTGGACCGATGGTACGCCATCTGCCACCCTCTGATGTTTAAGAGCACGGCCAGGCGCGCCCGGAACAGCATCATCGTCATCTGGATCGTGTCCTGCATCATCATGATTCCTCAGGCCATCGTCATGGAGTGTAGCACTGTGCTTCCGGGCTTGGCCAACAAGACCACTCTCTTTACCGTGTGTGATGAGCACTGGGCTGGTGAGTACCCCGTGATGCCACACCAACGTCTATACTATACCTGCGAAACAGAAGCGTCCATGCACAGTCGTTGGAAAGCTGGTCCTGGATTGGCATTTGTGGACCTACTTTTGCAAGGGTATAAAAAACAAATTTCACAGAATAATTCCACCTCGCTGGGTCTTTTTTTAATAATTTATTTATTTTTTAATTGGTGATCGCTGGGTCCTTTAAAGATAAACCGTTAGACAGTTTTCAGATAGGAAATGAAAGGAAGAGCTTATTCTATACTTCAGATTTGGTTATGTTAGTATTCTTTTCCGAGTCATGAAAATTTAAAAAGAACCCCTAATTCTCAAATACTTAAGATAATTGCTTTAACATTACCTAAGTGGAACTTAAATTGCTTAAGAAATATTTCTGTCTTTCCAGAACTTTCCATGACTTTTTGTTGGAGGTAGGGGTGGGCCCCATCTGGCAGTGCTCTGGGCTATTCCTGGCTCACTGTTCATGGTTTCTGTTGACAGTGCTTGGGAGGCAATGCAGGTTTAGGGGTCAAACCCAGACCTCTGCAGGCAAAACATACATTCAATTAATTTATATTTGAGTGAATTTTCCATTAAATTATGCAAACCTAAGTATGTCATCTGGAAGTATTAGCATGTTCTAAGCTGATGCAACATTATTTTCTTTCCAGTGCCAAGCTACCAATGGACTTCAATTTCAAGTCAATATCTCATTGTAAAACAGTATTTCATTATAAAAGTATGTTGTCCTACTTAAGAAATGATGAGCATAGGCTGTGTGGACCTGGGCTGTTTCCTGATACAAATGATCTAAAGTATCTTTATTTATATTTAATGAAGAGCATCACTGAAAAAAATAGTATATGATTAAAATTTCATATGAATAGTGCTCAGTGGTTCTGAGCTTCTGTGGTCAGGGATCATTCCTGGCAGACTCAGGGACCTTAAGAGGTGCCTGGGTTTGTACTTAAGTCAGCCACTTGCAAGGCAAGGCAAGCACCTTATCAGATACACTGTCTCTGTGACCTCATCATACATAGGACTTTTTCTTTTTTTGTTAACTAATTGTTAACTAACTAGGAATTCCTCTGGAGTCCTATTTAAGTGATTGTTAATTACTAGTATCCTGGTAAATATTACAAATTTTCCTTTTGACTGTCATATTTAGTGTTTTATTATTATTTTTTTTATTTGGGCCACACCTGGCAGTATGTAGGGCTTACTCCTGGCTCTGTGCTCAAGGATCATGCTTGGAGGGATCAGGGGACTATATTGGGTGACAGGATAGAACCTTGATTAGCTGTGTACAAGGCAAGTGCCGTACATGCTGCACTATGGTTCTGGCCTGTCCAGTGTTCTTTACATGAGAAGAAACAATTCTGTTTGTGTCAGAAAACTGTTGCTTGTTCAAGCCATTTTACTTTTTTTGTGTGTGTGTGCCACATCTGGTGATGGAGTAGAGTGATAGCACTGTGGAGAGGGTGTTTGCCTTGCACACCACTGACCTGAGTTTGATTCCTCCATCCCTCTCAGAGAGCCTGGTAAGCTACCAAGAGTATGCCGCCTGAACGGCAGACCCTGACAGGCTACCCGTGGCGTATTTGATATACCAAAAACCAGTAAAAACAAGTCTCACAATGGAGACATTACTGGTGCCTGCTTGAGCAAATCGATGAGCAATGGGACGACAGTGCAACAGTGCTATGAATTTTCAATCAGTTTTAGTCTTCCACCTGATAAGCATTGCAGCTACATGTGAAAAACAGAAATTTAGAAACCTATGCTCCCTTGGTTCAGAACTCTCAGTGGTGACCTTGAGGTGTCTCAGTGGCAGTGGGAAAGTGACACTGTGGGGGCACAAAGAGCAAGGAAGGGGAGGAAAGAGAGTCACCCCACACTAGGGCCCCTGCAGTACTTACCAGATTATCACAGGAAGCTTGAGGACAACTGTTTGCCTTCTTGACTGACAAATAACAAGATGTCAAATTTAGGAATTAGAACAATTTGGAAAGCTTTAGCTTATTAGAACAAAGTACCAAAAGCCAGTGCCCCCCATGGATTGCATGTAAATAAGCCATTTTTAATGCATTTGATCTTTGAACTTGTTTTAAATTCTACCTTGGTCCTTTTATTGGAATATTAAAAAAGTTAAAAGTCCCTGAAAAATTAAGCATGTACTTTCAATCCAGCAATAAAATCTTCCTGGGATCATTTTACAATTTGTATTTATCTATTATCCCAAATATTTAATACTACTTTTAATTAAAATTTTCCCTCTTTTTCTTAATATTCCAATTCTTTTGCTGGATTTTCTTTGGATTACCATCAGGTTCCCAAAATTTTCTCACTAGCAGTTCGAACAAAAGGAAAATGAGAGCCAGAAAGATCGATGAAAAACACCAAGTGCATGTCTAATACAGGGAGCCAGGGTGTTACCTCTGTCACCTCTTGGTTTCCTAAAGGGTGCAAGAGTGAATAAGCCCTCAGCACCAGGCCAGGAACGGCCACTGCACACTGCCAGGCATGGCCCCAGAACAAAAGGAATAAAACTAAAAGTTATGGAAAGTTCCAGAATGGTAGAAATACTTCTCCAGAAACTATTTGACAACAAATAGATGTGACAACAAATAGATGCTGTCCAAAGGGAACACATTTAAATTGTTGATCTGAAATGCAAATAAACATTTACAGTATGATTACTTTTTAAACATACTTTCATACAAAAATGTCAGAAACAAAAATGAAAGGGCAAACTCAGTCCTAGCTATTTGGACAAAATTTACAATGGGTTTTGATAACACTTTGACAAATGATTAAAGAAAAACAGGGATTCTCTAGACAAGAAAGAATAAAAAGTTAATCTACGAAATAGCACACGGTGGGTACCATTCATTGAAGGTAAAAAAAGAAAATTTCCAAGTTTGTAGTTGTGGTTGGAAGAAAGTAGGTTGAGGACAGATTTTATGTCACTTCTTGGCAATTCTTGTACATTTTCTTTATGATACTTAGAAAAGAGGCACAGAGTTCTTGATCAGAAAGTTTTAGCTAATTCATGAGAGGTAAATTAAGCTATCTATTTGAAATTATGACTGAAACAAGTACATTTCAAATTAAACTCCCAGGGACCAGAAAGATAATATATAATGGTAGGTTGTTTGCCTTGAATGGGCACATATGGTTCCCTGAGCACTGCCAGGAGTGATTCTTGAGTCAGGCTTAAGCCCTGAGCATTGACAGGTATGGCCCAAAAATGGATAAAATAAAATTAAGTTCCTAATGCAAAAGTGGGATACTTTAAAAAATAGAAATTAGATAAAATACCCACCTATTATTCAATATATAGTAGTAGTGTCTTTTTCTAGATTATTTTGGTAATTAGTTATATATATAGGTTTATGAACTGTGTTTCTATATATTTTCAATGTTTCTTTAAATAAACAAAAAGTCTTCACATCCATTAATAAAAACATTGCAAACTAAGGAATCTTGTCAGTGATTATAGTTAAGTAAAAAGCCACATCATTTTCTAATTATCATTTTCTAATTACCTTTCTAATAAAACTCATTTTAACCTAATCATTTTATTATCTAGTTCTAGAATCAACAGTTTATTGGAAAAAGCAATTATTGTTGCATAACTAAAATCTAAACTAAGTCATCATAAGTCAATTAGGAAACAATTTGAAGTTGTTTTATATTAGTTCATAATTGAGTTAAAATGTTTTTAAAGTAAAAACTCATGATGCTAAGTTGAGTTGATCATCTACAACATCAAACAATGAAATTTACAAAAGACTAAGATTCAAATATTAAGCACAACTGTTATTCACTTAAAAGTTTTCAAGTAAAATATAAAAGAATTCAAAGCAGTTCTTATCTGTTTACTCATGAAATATAGAGTTTATTAAAATGCTCTTTGTTAGGTAGGCTATTTTTTAATTCCACATTGAATTAAAAATGTTAAAACTCAGGCACATGTGCTATAGTCACGGAGATTCCTTAGGAAATTATATATATATTTTATAGAGTACACTCTCTAAAGTTTAGATTCTTTGATTGATTACATTAAGGCAAGATCTAAAGAACTTGTGAAGCAGCTTCTCTTTAAACTGAATTGATAATTGCATTTTTCTACAAAAGATGGGCTCCTCTGCAATTTTTAAAGGATAGATCTAATCCATTGAAAGGCACAGTGATAGACTAAGAAAGATTTCTTGAGAACTACCCAGCAGGTAGGAAAAGGGCAGTCTTGTGTCCTCAAAGTAATCATCTTATCTCCTTAGTCACAGGCTGCAGATTTTATAGAAAAGGAGAACTGGGAGTACTTTGCTAGAAAGGGTAGGTTGCTGATTACTGGAGATAAGTAGGCAATAAATTTCCTTGTAGGCTGGGTCTGTAGGCAACACTTCAGTTTTTTTTAAAAAAAAAAAACCCTTGAATACAAAGTTGCATCACCAGCCCACCAGCAGACTGCAGACTTCCTCCATCCCGCCTCCCTGCCCATTCAGTCCCTTAAAGCTCCAGGCACATTTTTTATCAAATCTAAATCAAAGATTTCTGAGGAAGAGTTCTTATTTTAGGCTTTTGGATGAAGTCCAAAATAAGGCTAATATCCTACCCACAAGAGGTTGCTGGTTTTTATTTTGAATTCAGCTCTTAATTTCGTCTGGAACCATTCTTTTCTTGTCCTTATACCAGGTTAGATTGATAATGCAGGTAAGAATAATGTAAAAGTGGTAATCTCATGGTTATCCTACAGCAAGTATTTAGGAAGGTAAATAGTAAACAGTCTGGTCACCTGATTCACATCTATCATTTCTGAGCAAGTATTGTCTCATTTGTGATGCAAAATAACTGAGAGTCTGTTTTACTTCAAGTATTATCAGAAATAAGGAATTATTTATGGACATATTATTTCTGCAATGCATTATATTCATCATTGTCTATGGCTTGTCTTAAAAAGAAGTAGAGAGTTTCTCAAGTTTCTAAATTATAACTTGTGGGAGATACACTAAAGTAGCAAAATATAATATATATTTTGCTTCTTTAGTGTGTATCAGTTTTGTGTCTAAAATATCTTTTGGTCCATCTAAAATATATTTTGAATATGTTCATTGTTTGCCTCATCAATTCACACTTATAAAGAAATTGTTACAAAAGTAATATCCAGGCTTTTTGGATTGCTTGGTCTATAAATATAATTTCACAGGACAAATTCAAGGAACAAGATAGAAATCTTCCCTTTTGCACTCAAATTTAAAATTGACCCTGTGTTCATTGATCAACCATTTAATGATATCATTCTCTCTAAACTCACTTATCTAATATTTAATCAAGACAATATTCTGAATAATGTCAGTCATAATTTCTCTCATTTCAAATCTTATAGTTAAATTGTTCTTTGGTGACCTAAAAAAGTCAAATCAATAAGGTCTTCCTTGACAAGGTAGTTGTGGCATACAAATTATCATACTTTTCAAAGCATATAATAATTATTGGGGAAAATATTAAAACAAAATTAAGATTCAGATTAATGTTAGTGATTCCATCAACTACATATTGTTTAGCGATAGCCCATTGGGTAGGGGCATTTGCCTTGCATGCAGCCAACCAGAGTTCAATCCCTCCATCCATCTCGGAGAGCCTGGCAAGCTTCCAAGAGTATCCAGCCCGCACAGCAGAGCCTGGCAAGCTACCCGGGGCATATTCGATATACCAAAAACAGTAACAAGTCTTACAATGGAGATGTTACTGTGCCCGCTATAGCAAATCGATGAACAATGGGATGACAGTGATACAGTGACAGTGATATATTATCCAAGTGGAATAGTTGACAGATTAGAATTTACATGTCTATGATATAATCTTGATTGATGTAACATAAGAAAAGAAAGTCTAAAATTTTTAGATAATCAGGTTAAAGTTTTGGCTCAATAATGGACTTTACCTCATCTGAGTAAAGGTAAGCTTTATCTTTCTAACACATGACATTGCTCTGGTTTCAAAGACTGAAAAATATCCACATATGCTCTATTTTTCTTGGCTTCATATATACACAATAATTTATTCAGGTCATCTGTTGATACATATTTTTAATGTTTGACAATCTTTAAAATGATGTTTTCTAACTTAGGTAATGCTTAGGGAGAGCACAGTGCAAGTAGCTACATTCTAGATTATATATACATATATATGTCTTAAATATATGTCTAGATTATATATATCTTAAAATATATTGAAGACATTCCTCATCAAGTGTGGACTTTAAAAATAAGTCCCCACATATACAATTTCAAATTTCAGGGACATTTCTGGATTGTTAATAAACATAAAATGCATGCATCTCCAATGATCTATAAGAGTCACTTTATTAAAACAATCTATTCTAGCCTGAAAGTGTAATTTTGCCTGATCAACTTTTGTCTTTGCAAGTGTTCATTACTATAAAACGCATTTACTAGACAATTACATGTTTTTCAAACAACTTATAAGTAGACTAATCACTGAATCAGTTTTCTCTCTGGAATGTTTAAAATTCCAACTGTTATCACAGTGATTATATACTTTAGCTGCAGTTTAAGAGGAAAAAAAAAACAACTATCAAGTCTTCCTTCCTTCAGTATGCAGACATCAGGGCTTCACAGATATGTAAACTTCAAAGGTGCATCTTTATATGGGAAGCTCATGTGACACTTTCTTCAAAACAAATAAAAGTTCAAAGTAGCTCAGGTGCCTGAGAAGTGCTGAGGTCACTTTCCTGTTCCTTTGAAACTGGCCCACAAACCATAGCTCTGTCTGGCGCACATCAAAGCCAAGGGCTATTTGGTATTCCTCCAGGCAGGCTGCTCAGATTCTGGTGCTTTTTATGTAATGGGCCTGTTTCACAGGATGAATTTGAAAGGGAGTTAGAAACTGGTGAGCTAGGTATGTGCCAGCTGGGTCACAGAGATACTGATAATGACACCTCAAAGGGGACTCTGGACCTCCTAACTTCCCATGCATCCTGTAGTCCCTGCAAGGAGAAAAACCATCTGAGAAAGAAGTAGAGGGATTGTTTTTTAAAATATTTATCTATTTTTATCGAATCACCATGAATTACAAAATTACCAAGTAATTCATGATTGAAATTCAAATCTGTAACGTTCCAACATCCATTCCTTCACCAGAGCCCAGTTCCCTCTACCAATGTCCCCAGTTACACCCCGCCCCCCTCGCAGCCTGTCTGTCTGGTACGCAGACTGTACCATCTTTCAGCATTCCTTCCTCCAGATAACCGCCTCCCTCCGCCACCAACATACTGTGCCTCCCAGGACCTTCGCCTTCGCCATCCCAGTGACAACATTCCTGCTGGAATCCAGTTCTCATACTCCTGTTGAGGATAGTTTTAGAAGGAATGAGAGAATATTTAACTAAAATAATCTAGAAGGAGAAGCTATGGAATCAAGCTCGTGAAGAATATTCATGATATATTTTAAATATTTTATTACACAAATAATAAAATTAAGTATGATTCTCTTCATAATCATTACTGATTAAATCTAACTATAAATTGTTTTCAACAAAAATTTGACCACATAGACTAGCCTTCATGCTTCTTTGTGTCCTTTATCTTTTTTTTTTTTTCTTTTTGGGTCACACCGGGAAATGCGCAGGGGTTACTCCTAGCTCATGCACTCAGGAATTACACCTGGTGGTGTTCAGGGAACCACATGAGATGCTGGGAATCGAACCCAGGTCAGCCACATGCAAGGCAAATGCCCTACCAGCTATGCTATCGCTCCAGCCCTCTTTGTGTCCTTTCTAAAATCATGAAAATAATTTATTATGACTGTGTTATCCTTCAGTAATAGTATAAACCAAACCTAGTGCTATTATCAAAATCAAAATAAAGTATATATGTATGTTAATATATTTAAAAAGCCCTTGCTTTCTAGCTGTTAACATTCAGCTAAAATTATTTTATGTTATTACATTTAATACACATGGAATCCATTTAATGTCATATATTATTTCCTAGTTTTAGATTTTAGTGAAATTTACTACATCATCAGTACAAAGAAAAATACCCTTTAGAGTACTTAAAAAGTAATTTAAAAATAATGTATGTCTTGGAAAAATGAAACATTCATATTTAGCGATTATAATGAAATTATTTGACTCCTTAATAAATGACTAATCTGCTATACATATCACCCATGTATGTAGAATTAATGATATTTCAGAAATACTGTATTCCTAAGGGTGCTCGGGACTAATGAGATTGGGTGAGGAAAAGGAAAAGTACACATATTATCTGAAAACTAACATTCAAAGTCTAATGTTCTTAAAGCGTGCACGTGCACGTAGAAATACATAACAGCAAAAACCTTAAGGGGATTTTGTATATAATCTAGTATGTTAAAAATGATTATCAATGGGCTGGAGTGACAGCACAGCAGGTAGGGCGTTTGCCTTGCACGCGGCTGACCCGGGTTCAATTCCCAGCACCCCATATGGTCCCCTGAGCACCATCAGGGTTAATTCCTGAGTGCAGAGCCAGGAGTGACCCCTGTGCATCGCTGGGTGTGACCCAAAAAGAAAAATAAAAAGATTGTCAAATTTTTACTGTATTTTCCCCCAAATTTTCCACATTTATATTTGGAGGTATAACCAGGAAAACTTCCTGTTCCTCGGGAAACACATTCTAATAAGAAAGAATCAACTGAGCTTATTCATTCTCTTACAATTTTAACAAAGACAGTAGAGATTAGGTTTTGATTGATCATTCCCCTTCATATAAATGCCTGGTTAGGACAATCCAAATTAAATCTTATTGATCAGCCACATGTAATTAATAAAGACAAAAACAATGGCTGTTTTATAAATGAAAATTTAATTTCGGATAGATTGTGGCAGCATAAATTTAGAAATAAATAGGTAACTGCTATTTATCTCTGAGCGTGTGAACTGAAATGAAGTCTTCGCATTCTCACACACACATAGAATCAATTTAAGTCATTGTGTATTTAAGCTTTCCTTCTGTGTCTATAATTTGTCAGTGAAATCATATAGAAGATTAGTAAGTACAGTGAAGTGAAAATATTGACATATTTTAAAATATTTGTAACTCATAGATTGTATCATTTTGGCTTTTATTCCAGGTGAAATTTACCCGAAGATGTATCACATTTGTTTCTTTCTGGTCACATACATGGCACCCCTGTGTCTTATGGTATTAGCCTATCTACAAATATTTCGCAAACTATGGTGCAGGCAGGTAAGTAATTTTAAATAATTTGTTACATTTTGTATAGGATGTGCTTAAAAATAAAAGAGCCAGAGAGAGCACAGAGCTTGGGGCACCGGCTTGCACACAGCCAACTCATGCCCTGTGCCACCTCCCATAGGGTCCTCTGAGCACTTCCAGGAGTGATCCCCAAGCATAAAGCCCTGAGTAAGCCCTGAGCATGTCCAAGTATATCCCCAAACAAAAAAAAAATACAAGTAAAAGGCAGGAATTGTATGAGTGAGGCCAGAATGATAGAGGGGGGCAGGAGGGCACTTGCCTTGCACATGGCCAGCCTACTTTCAGTCCCAAGTACTCTAGGTGGCTCTGAGAGGCCCCAAGAGGGTGTCTTAGCACAGAGCCAGGAGGAAACTCTGAGTACCACTGGGAAGGAAGGAAGGAAGGAAGGAAGGAAGGAAGGAAGGAAGGAAGGAAGGAAGGAAGGAAGGAAGGAAGGAAGGAAGGAAGGAAGGAAGGAAGGAAGGAAGGAAGGAAGGAAGGAGGGAGAGAGGGAGGGAGGGAGGGAGGGAGGGAGGGAGGGAGGGGGAGGGAGGGAGGGGGGAGGGAGGGAAGGAAGGAAGGAGGGAGGGAGGGAGGGAGGGAAGGAAGGAAGGAAGGAAGGAAGGAAGGAAGGAAGGAAGGAAGGAAGGAAGGAAGGAAGGAAGGAAGGAAGGAAGGGAGGGAGGGAGGGAGGGAGGGAGGGAGGGAGGGAGGGAGAGAGGGAGGGAGGAAGTGAGTAGAGGGAAGGAAGGAGAGGGAAGGAAAGAAGGAAGGGCAAGCTAGTATGATATACTTAGCAAAGGACTGTGTGTTTTAGCATAATGCGGCATTTGGCATGTCTAGGTAAGGTTTTTAAAGAATTTGTTTTATGGATTTCCTTTGAATCTTAAAACTCAGTGCCTAATTAATTTTCAACTGCAACTTATATTTTATTTCTTGTAAGCACAAATGCAAATTCCTTTAATGTTGCCTGAAACTATAAGTCTAGAAAGTTGTATTTTTATGATCACTGTATCACTGTATCACTGTCATCCTGTTGCTCATCGATTTGCTTGAGCAGGCACCAGTAACATCTCCATTGTGAGACTTGTTGTTACTGTTTTTGACATATTGAATATGCCACGGATAGTTTGCTGGGATCTGTCGTGCAGGCAAGATACTCTTGGTAGTTTGCTGGGCTCTCCGAGGGGGCGGAGGAATCTAACCTGGGTAGGCTGTGTGCATGGCAAACAAATGCCCTACCTGCTGTGCTATCACTCCAGCCCATTTTTATAATATTTATGTGATAATATATTTTTATTAGCTAAATCTCCAACTTCAGTGATCTTTTGACTTTAGAACAGTAGGATAATCAGATAAAGTCTAGCAATTTAGAAATTGTGTAAAGCTGATACTGATTTGCTATAAAAATTTGCTATCCCAGAGAATGTTTTATAATTAACTCTGATCCACATATCAAACATTCATTATATATCCTTCGCATACATGTCTGATAAAAAAGCTAAGATTTCTAGTCAGAGCTACTAATGAAGGGGTTTAGAGAAAAGCACCATTGTATGCAGAATAATTACCTTAATAAATAAAAGCACAGAGAACAGAGGAAGTCATAGTAGAAGGAAATGGAATTTGGAACAAGTAACTTTCAAGCTGAAATTTGATTATTTGAGGGAAATCACCAATAAACTCATGTGATGGCACATGAAAGATGTCACATGAGTTTATTGACAAAAGATAAGCCAGCTTTTGCACAAACATTAATGCATTTCTAAAATGCCACAAATTTTTTAGCTACATCTCTATCTAGAGAAAAGGAGGGACATGTAAGTTTCAAGATTTACTTTTCAAGATCTACTGAGTTTGAGTGAGGATTTTGAAAAACTGCACATTTTCTCAATTGGTTTTCTTTGACATTTTATCTAACTGAAAATATTTGCTGGGGTCACCTTAACTTATTCAAAGTTTTTCACAACCTTTCTGTAGGTAATTATCTGAGGATGAGTTTTAATTTGTGTCATAGTCAAACAATATCACTGATGGGCAAGCGGTGGGTGTCCTAGGGGTGCTCCACCAGTGCTCTGAGGCAGCCTGCACCCAGTGATGCTGGGGCCATTCAATTCTGGGAATCAGTTGCATATTCAGCCTGCAACTCCTTATTCAAACACTTCTGAGGTCATCTTCTGCTTTGGATATGAGCAATGGTTGCATTTTTATTGAAATCCCTGCATATCTCATAGTTTTATTTTTCTCTGTCCTATTTTCTTCTCAAAGATGACAGTTCTTTTCTTATAAGTGCGACACTTGTTCTGTTATTCAATTTAAATTAAGAGAACAAACATTTATCACTATAAAGCATGGATGCTTATTTCCCAGTATGAGCAACAGCCTCCTTAATATTCTCCACCTGGCCATGGCGCTAAAATCACATCATTGAGGGTAACTGTTATTGTCGCATCTGGCTTCTTACTAGCTATTAAACATGCCACCCATTTCTTGCTAGGTTATTCTCTTGTAGAGGTTAACCTCAAAGTATGTTAGTTGTAATAACAGATTGTTTCCTTGGATTCTATGCGTTCGTTTTGGGGGCCCACATCTGGCTGTGCTCAGGGCGAGTTCCTGGCAGGGGTTGGGGCTGCATATGGGGGGCCAGGAATTGAACCAGGGTCAGCTGCATGCAAGGCCAGCGCTCAGGCCTCTGGACTTAATTTTTCGAACTCCATGACAAGTTTGTCTTACTTACTTCCAAGCCAGTGGTGAGGACAGGCTGTGCTCGGGCATCTCATTTCATTTCAAGGAGGAGAGGAGATTTTTTTTCTAAACTTAAAAGTAAACAAATAGGGGCTGGAGTGGGTAGGGCATTTGCCTTGCACTTGGCTGTCCCGGGTTCAATTCCTAGCATCCCATATGGTCCCCCGAGCACTGCCAAGAGTAATTCCTGAGTAGATGAGCCAGGAGTAACCTCTGTGCATCACTAGGTGTGACCCAAAAAGAAAAAAGAAACAGTAACTAAATAATTTGCATCAGGCCTCTCTAGACCCATGGAAAGGTCAGAAGGTCAGAAAAACATATATAAATCTTCATGATCACGATCACGAGATCCCGTTAATCATCAATTTCTCAAGCGGGCTCAGTAACATCTCCATTCGTCCTTTCCCTGAGATCTTAGAAGTCTCTCTCGACTCGGCCCTCCCAATGATGTTGCACTGGAGGCTCTTTCAGGCTCAGGGGAATGGGATCCAGCTTGTTACTGGATTTAGCATATAAATACACCATGGGAAGCTTGCAAGGCTGTCCCGTGTGGGCAGGAAACTCTCAGAAGCTAGCCAGTTTCTCCCAGAGGGAGAAGTAGGCTACAAGGTATGCTCTGGGAGCTCACTTTTAAGTCTCTGGATATTGGCAGTTGATGGGATTACACACACCTGGGTTCCTCTGCTGGTACCTTCATGCATGAAGCCCGTCCGAACGTGTGGAGAGGGGCTCGAGCACGGCTCTAGCTAGGTTCCAGTGGTCTTTGGCCGCCGGGAGCTCTGCTCGGGATGGGGAGGGAAGCTGGAGCCCATCCCCTCCAAGGGGCCCCGGGGAAGACAGCCAGGCATGCGGGTAAGAGACTCTCTTTCTATTAAGATATAAATCTTAATATTTCAAATATGGCAGTTTTGAACCGTCCTAAATTAGATCTCCTTAATTTTTTTTGTTTGTTTTTGCTTTTTGGGTCACACCTGGTGATGCTCAGGGGTTACTCCTTGCTCTGCACTCAGGAATTACTCCTGGCGGTGCTCAGGGGACCATATGGGATGCTGGGAATCGAACCCGGGTCGGCCGCGTACAAGGCAAATGCCCTACTTGCTGTGCTATCACTCCAGCCCCTAGATCTCCTTAATTTTTAAGTCTTGTGGCTGAGCTTGGCTGTGAATAAAGAAAATATTCCCCCAGCATATATAGCAGCCAGTTTGTTGCTCAGGTATAGTGCTTGCATGTAAGCTCCTGAGCGTGAGCTTAGGGCTCTGCCATGCCCTGGAGTGATGTCTAGCTGCTCCCGTGACCCCGGGGCTCAAATATATGCAGCCCTTAGGCACGAGAGCAGCTGTGACCTCACACAGAAGCACAGCAAATGGAGGGAACAGAGGAGAGAGGGACAGAGAAAGAGAGAGTGACAGAGAAAGAGAGAGCCGGGAAAGCAAAGAAATAAAGACGTACAGATCAGAGGGCATGAGATTAATTTTATAAGCTGGAAGGAAATATATGCAAATGACATAGTTAAACAAGTCAAAAACATACTCCGCATTTAGTGTTCATGAGTATTTGGATCTTGACTACACCACTCAAATAATACACTCGTTTTGTCAGTTAAATTTCTGTGTTTCTCTTCATTCATTTTTTAACACACCCTGAAGTGCTTCAGGCTCACCCCTGGCTCTGCACTCGGAGATCATTTCTGGAGGACTTGGGGACCATATGGGATGCTAGGAATCAACCCTCGGTAGGTCACACACAAGGCAAGCACCTGTACTCTGTGTACTACTCTGGCCCTCTCTTTATTCTTCTGTAAAGTAGATTATATGTATCTACTGCACCGGATTATTAAAATTATTAGATGAATAAATTCAAGTACCTAGATAATAGAATGTGCCTGATAAATAAAATACTTTAATAGTAAACACTCTTATTGAGCCCTTCACTTAATTACCTAGTTACCTTCATGTGTTTAAATCGACATGCAATGTGTTGAGTTGGTGCATGGAGCTACTTTCTTAAATTGATATTGCATAGTATCATATTATAGTATTCTAGTGACTTTCTTTTGGTTGTCTCTGTTCCACCAAGATATTATTCACTATCTTGTATCCCTCCAATTAGTACAAGGTTAATTCAGATCAGTCAATCAAGAAAAATTCTATAAGAAATAATGAAACAGAATAAGATAATGTTCTAGGAAAATGTGGAGAACGTAAGGAAATCCATTGTCCAAAGACTCAGAAAAGCAAGAATTTTAGGTTAAGAAAAAGTAGAATCCGGGGGCTGGAGTGATAGCACAGCGGGTAGGGCGTTTGCCTTGCACTTGGTCAACCCGGGTTCGAATCCCAGCATCCCATATGGTCCCCTGAGCACCGACAGGAGTAATTCCTGAGTATAGAACCAGGAGTAACCCCTGTGCATTGCCGGGTGTGACCCAAAAAGCAAAAAAAAAATAAGAAAGAAAAAGTAGAATCCACAGGAAAAAAGAAAATTTAAAAGTTCTTATAGGTGTTAAGCAACTAATGAGCATAGAAATAAATATATTTTAATTTTGATTGATATTTTGACTAGGATTGTTCCATATTGAGATCATTTCATAGTGTCATATTCTTACTGGTTAGTATCCATTATATATAATAGATATTCATATTTGCTTAGTTTTATACAACTTTAAAACTCCTTGGGTTTACTTAAACATGTAAGTAAACCCAAAATTTAGCACAGTACTTTGCACCATGTATTTAAAAATATTTGATGAATAAAATAGTTAACTACTAATCTCCATCCAATACTCCTATTACTCAAATTTGTAGTCTTCCATTTATCAAACTTTAAAATAAGTTTTAAATTGTAGTTTAAGTTCAAAAGTAATTCACATTCTTTTGATAAATTAGCCAGGGAGTACAAACCACATGATTCAGAAGATTTGCAGTAAAATGTCTGGCCTGTGAAACTAAAAACATTTAGAAAACAGATTGGAGTTGAAAATGGCAAGTTCAGCTGAGCTCACTTTAGCAGGCACAATAAAGTAAATTAACCCCAAATGGGTGATTATGTAGAATTCTGCTTGAGCAACTCTCAATTTCCAACTGTTTATGTCTATAAACAGAGTTCTAAGGCTTGTATGTGCCATAGACAATATAAAGCGTGCAATTAAGTGGAAGTTTCGTCCTTTTTGCTTAAAATTATGAAGATGCATGGAATCTTTTATATACTTGGAAATAATAAGCATAATATTATTAGTGAGTAAAGTATGTCCTCTGACTTTCTCAAGAACTTTAAACCTCATTGAAAGAATTAAACAATGCTTTACTATAATCAGAGATTAAACTTTGTTTCTTTGACAATGTAATTTATATAATGCATTCATATTGGAAATTCTGCAGATTCTTTTCTAAAACTTTCATTAATGAGCACTTAATCTTAGCTTATGTGCCTCTCTCAGGATTCTTTCCAGTTCTCTATATAATTTATATTTTCTATTTGAATCATCTTATAATGTCATGTATATTAATTTCACAAGTACTCCTTAAGCTTTTCAAAGGACTCTCGCTATCTCAGAGTTCATCACAATCTCATCTACTGCCCTAGAATCTCCAACACTCTTCGAATAGAACATAAAATAATTCATGAGGGGTGATGGCAAGTAAGTTTGCTGTGAGGAGGTAGAGAGCAAATTGTAAATGATGAGGCTAAGTCAAAAAGCTCATGCTGAGTGACATCAGTCAGAGGGAGACAGAATGATGTCTCTTATGTGGCATGATAACAGATGTCCACAGGCAATAGAAATGCACAAACTCAGAACAAGAAGTGGTTTTTAGTAGGAAGCATGCTACTGGGGGCTGGGCTGGGGTTGGGGGTGAATAGGGCCAGGGAACACATGACAATGGTGGAGGTAAGTGTCTGCTATGGAGGAGGAGAGGGCAGCAGGGGCGGTGGCGAAGTGTTATGCATGAAATCATGTTAGTAACAGTCTTGTAAACTACAGTCCCTGAAAGAGACAATCCCAGAAAAGGTGTCTTCCATAAAGCCAGGATGGGTCAGTGGGAGGGAGACCGGGAGCCTTTAGTAGTAGACACTGGTGAAGGGATTGGTGTAGGAACATTGTATGCCTGAAACTCATTTACACATGACTTTGTAAATCACGACACCTCAATTTAAGAAAAGATAATAGCTCAACTCCACACGTGGAAATAAAAAGTACCAGTGAAAGTAATTATATAGGTCAATATAAAAGGCAGTACACAAATTCGACCATATGTTTGAGGAAGAAGTAACACCAAGTGTTTACAAACTTGCATTTAAAATAGAGGAGTGAATATTGCCCCTCATTCCATAAAACTATAGTTAACCTCCTGTTAAAAAGCAGACAAGGGGGTGCCAGAGCAATTGTGCAGCTGGTTGGGTTCTTGTCTTACCTTAAGCTAACTGAGGTTTGATCTGTAGCATCCAAGATAGTCCCCTGAGCACCCCCAGGGATACTTCCTGAGTGCAGAGTCATGAGTAACTAACCTCTGAGCATCTCAGAGCTGCACCAAAACCAAAACAAACAACAAAATTTTAAAATAGAATCAGGTACCATAAGAAAAACAGACAGATTTAATCTACTTTTAAATATAGATTTAAGACATCAATAGGATGCTAGCAAACCAAATTCACTACCTAAAAATAGTCATATGTAATGACCAATGTGATTTTGCTCAGTAAGGCAATATGGGCTTGACACATGAAATCAAACAACATATATCAAGGTTCTAATACAAAGCAGTATTGTAATTCCAATAGTATAGTAAAAGCACTCGACAAGAACAAAACTGCAACAGCCTTTCAAGATAAAAGGGCTTAACTGAGTACTTCCTCAGTTTCATAAACAGATAATGGCATACTTCATGGTAAAAAATGGAATGTTTTCCCACTAACATCAGGACTAAGACAAGGAGGTCTACTCTTATCTCTTTGATTCAACATTGAATAGATCTGTATTCTATTTCTGTATCTATAAGAGTAAGTATATAAAAGTCAATAAAATTATCAGGAAGAGTTAGCTCCATATTAATGTATATACTTTTGTATATAGAAAACTGTATCACTGTATCACTGTCATCCCATTGCTCATTGATTTGCTCGAGCGGGCACCAGTAATGTCTCCATTGTGAAACTTGTTGTTACTGTTTTTGGCATATCTAATATGCCATGGGTAGCTTGCCAGGCTCTGCCGTGGGGACGAGATACTCTCGGTAGCTTGCTGGGCTCTTCGAAAGGGACAGAGGAATTGAACCTGGGTCAACCTTGTGCAAGACAACCGCCCTACCCACTGGGCTCTCACTCCAGCCCATATAGAAAACACTAATAAAAAATTTAGAAATACAAAAAATTTAGAAAGACTCTTTTCAAAGTAACAGAGAGATAGTGCAGGGATCCTGGTGTGTGTCTTGCTGAGAGTATCACAGATGGTTCCCCAGAGGTCCTGAGCACCACAGAGTCTGGCACAAAAGGAAATGAGAGAAAAAAGAAATTAAACAAGAACAGCAAGTTTGCAAGATAAAATCTTAACACACAAAAGTCAATTTCATATTTATACAGTAGCCAAATATAAGCCAAGGAAAATTAATGAAATAATTCCAACATAGAACCAAAAGAAAATAATGACTAGGAATATGTTCAATCAAAGCAGTCTTATCACTTAATGTTCTTAAAATTTTTTAATTGAAAAAAGGGTGAAATTAAAAGTTATTGCATGTATGTTTAGGGATTGAAAGGCAAGTTAGATTAGAGAAAAATCTTCATTTCACCTATGATTTCAATAAAATATCTATCAAAATTACAGCTTTTTTACTTTTTGGGGGGGCACAAGTTGGAAAACTGATACTGAAATTAATACAGAAACACAAAAGAAAAAGTAAACAAAATCATTTGTATAAGAAGAACAAAGGTCAGGGGAAAGAGTCTTCCAATGCGGCATCATTGGGAAGGACGAATAGAGAGAAGCTTCTAAAATCTCAGGGCTAGAGTGAATGGAGACGTTACTGAGACCGCTAGAGAAATTCGACAATGGGATGGTGATGGTGATGGTGATGATGGTGATGATGATGATGATGAAGAATAACAAAGTTCGAATATTTATTTATTTATTTATTTATTTTTTGCTTTTTGGGTCACACCTGGCATTGCACAGGGGTTGCTCCTGGCTCATGCACTCAGGAATTACTCCTGAGGGTGCTCAGGGGACCATATGGGATGCTGGGAATCAAACCCAGGTTGGCCGCGTGCAAGGCAAACACCCTACCTGCTTCAGCCCCCTAGAATACTTATTTTTCAGTGTTGAATCTTATTAGAAACACTAAATGAAATAAAATTTATAAATTACAAATTAAGCCCCTATGGTTTGAATCATGGAATTTTGGCAATAATGTTAACACAATTTAATAAGAAGAGTAAACATATTTGTCAATAAGTGGTATTAAGACAACTATATATCCAATTTTAAAAGTTATACCCCACCTTACACACAAAAAATGTTAACTCAAATTGAATCATTGACAAGAACATGAAAACAAATAATCACAAATCACGATCATGAAATCCCATTGATCGTTGATTTCTTGAGCGGCTTCAGTAACCTCTCCATTCGTCCTATCCCTGAGATTTTAGATGCCTTTCTCCACTTGGCCTTCCCAATGATGTTGCATTGGAGGCTCTTTCAGGGTCAGGGAAATAAGATCCAGCTTGTTACTGGCTTTAGTATATGAATACACCATGGGAAGCTTGCTAGGCTATCCCATGTGGGCAGGAAACTCTCAGTAGCTTGCTAGTTTCTCCCAGAGGGAGAAGTAGGTTATATGATATCTCTTCTGGGAGCTTGCTTTTAAGTCACTGGATGTTGGCTATTGATGGGATTACACATACCTGGGTTCCTCTGCCGGTACCTTCATGTGTGAGGCTTGTCCAAACGTGTGGAGAGGGGCCTTGAGCATGGCTGTGGCTAGGTCCCAGTGGTCTTCGGCTGCCGGGAGCTCTGCTCAGGGCAGGGAGGGAAGCTGGAGCCCATCCTCACTGAGGGGCCCCGGGGAAGACAGCCAGGCGTGTGGGCAAGAGACTCTCTAATAATATAAAAATATTTTAGAGTAAAACACATTCATTATGTGACCTTATCACATATTATTACAATCTTTCTTTAGGCAATAGTTTATTAAAATTTATAAACTGTAAACAGAAATCACAAGATTGAAGAATAGATAAATTAGATGTTATCAACAATCAAAACCTCTTACTTCAGAGTGTATGTACATGAAGAAAGTAAGAAGGCAACTTTTCACTTTCAAATGGGAAAAAATAGTTTTCATTGCAAATGGGAGAAAGTCTTTGCAGTAGCATATTGAAAAGCATCGTTAGAGACGGCGAGCTAGCTTTTGCACGGGTGCACAGACCTTGCATGTGTACAAACCTGAGCTTTATTTCCAGTCTCTGCTGGTTCCCTGAGTTGGTTCCCAGCCAGGTGTGACCTCAGAGGTTCCTAGCAGTGTTTGGGCCTGAGTCCACAGCAAACGGGCTGCTGACTAATAGCAGGACTTTCCTCCAACCCCAAGAACTCACATCTAAATATGTAGATTGAAAACCAAGGAAACCTGGGGCTGGAGCAAAAGCACAGTGGGTAGGGCGTTTGCCTTGCACGCGGCCGACCTGGGTTCGATTCACAGTATCCCATATTGTCCCCTGAGCACCGCCAGGAGTAATTCCTGAGTCAGAGCCAGAAGTAACCCCTGTGCATTGCTGAGTGTGACCCAAAAAGAAAAAAAAAACAACAAGGAAACCAAACACCTCTTCTGGGGGGTCGGAGAATGTGGCCCACCTGAGCCAAGAAGGAGGTCCTGAGAATAGCAGAGTGAGGCCCAACCCACTCCCCTTCAAAGAATTTAAAAATTAAAAAATCTTGTGATCCAATAATAAAATATAATTAAGAATTGGCCCACAAACCTATGAATAAGCATTTCTCAAATAAAGATATACAAATGACTAATACATTCATAAAGAAATGCTCATTAGTTATTAGGGAAACAAAAATTAAAACCACAATGAACAGTTTCTTCACACTCAATAGAATGGCCTAAAAAAATTTTAAAAAACAGACAAAATAATAGTCGGTGAAGATTTTGAATAATTAGATCACTCATACCTTAATAATGGGGATGGAAATGATAGAGTTACTTCATAAAGAGTCCCTTCTGTCCCTCAAAATATTGTCTGTTCATTCGGGCCCAAGCCTGTGGGTTTTGGGGCTTATGCCCGGCTCCTCACTTCAGGGTCATGCCGAGAAGGCTCGGGGCAGCACATGAGGTGCCAGACACCCCGGGGCAAGTTCCTTATGCCCTGGATCTCCAGCCTTTCTTTTTAATCACTATCATTGTTTCATTTAGGCATAATAAATAATTGGGAGTATGTCTGACGCATGTCAGGTATGGTCCAAAATCAAAAACAAAAAAAGGCTTTCATTCAGATCTGAAATTCTGACCTCTTATATTTTAAAGGTATAACCTAGATTTTAAATTCAATTTTAGCAATGTCTTATTATCTATAAAATGGAATTCACAGTGAATATGCATATATTTAATTATATGTGATAGTGAATGTCATGGACTGGAGCGATAGCACAGTGGGTTGCCTGCAGCCCACTCGGGTTCGATTCCTCTGTCCCTCTTGGAGATCCCGGCAAGCTACCGAGTATCCCACCCACATGGCAGAGCCTAGCAAGCTCACCGTGGTGTATTTGATATGCCAAAAACAGTAAAAACAAGTCTCACAATGGAGATGCTACTGGTGCCTACTCGAGCAAATCGATGAACAACAGGACAACAGTGTGACAGTGCTACAGTGAATATCATATGATTATGCAAGTACTTTGGTGATCAGTTATGATTTTTATAAATATTAAGCTATCTTTCTTTAGACAAAAAAAATAGCAGTGGAGACGTTTGTGTCTCTTACTTTGTATGCAAGATTAGGTATTTATCAAATATATATCATCATTTAAAAGGGACAGACTCACTAGGGTTTTTTGTTTGTTTGCTCTTGTTCTTCCAATTGCAGGGGCCTTAATCATGCTCCCAATGGTGGTCTATTTATTTGATGGGAACTCTGATGGTTTCTGATAGTTGCACAAGTCATCAGATACAGAATATTGATTCTTTCAGGGGACCAGTCAATAACAGAATTGCTCAAGTTTAAATGATCCCTCAGAGATCATTTAGAAAACAGTTCAAGCCCATTTAGCAGACATTTACAGGGCAACTCCTCATAGAGGTCTTCTAGACCTTCCCAACATTCATTGTGGCTTCTCAATTACTTGGAAAATCACTATTTCAAAAAGAAACTCAGAGGAGGAAAGTTTCCCATCATTGGATTCGAAGACTGGTGGGACCAGTTTTCTGTATAAAAGTCTGATTCTTTAGGGCTAGTGTCTTAGTACAGTGGGTAGGAAGTTTGCCTTGCACATGGCCTACCCAGGTTCAACCCCCAGCATCCCATTTGGTCCCTCAAGGACTGACAGGAGTAATAACTGTCAAGCCAGAAGTAACCCCTGAGTATTGTCAGGTTTAGCCCCAAAACAAGCAAGCAAAAATGAAGATGTGTGCCTTTGGCCATAAAGAGCAATAATGCATCAAATATTTTTCCACATATGAGTAGATTTTAATGAATTTCATTTGCTTGTTTCAAGAGAGAATAGTTATAGTCAAAAGGAGCATTGTATTAATTTGTATGGAAGGGCATCAAGGTCAAATTTTGTCCTCAAATGAAAAGCTCTCTAGCAGTCTCAATTCTTGTGGTGTGTAAAGCAATAGAATCCATCCAGTGTCCATTCAGGGAGAGCACGGGACCCAGCGAGGTATCCTGGCATGCAGCGCAGATAGAAGCAGCAGATGAATAATCTTAATAGAACAAAGAATCCTGATGGTATGCTTGCTGGCACATTTTCCACTTCAAAAAAATTACATGCTGAATTTTATTGTTTTGCTTGCTAAACCCTATCAATCTTCATGAGGGTCTAATTAAGAAAATATTATACTTGGAGGGACTTTCTGCTATTATCAAATAACTTTGAAAAGAGTCTGGAAAATTACTACTTGTATAACTGTTGTTAGAATTTCCAGCTACTTAAAATGTTAACGTCGCAAGACATTCTGTCTTTTTCTGTGCACTTTATTTCCCCCCCTTTTTTATTGAATCACCTTGAAATACACAGATGCAAAGTTGTTCATGATCTGGTTTCAGTCATACAGTGTTCCAACATCTGTCCTTCACCAGTGCACATTTCCCACTACCAATGTCCACAGTTTCCCTCCTACCACCTCCCTCCTCCTCAGACTAAACTTTTTAAATATCTCTCTGTGTGTCTTTCTCTGTGTCTCCCCCCTCCTATGTTTTACACTAACCTTTCTGGTAGTAAAAGGTTATCATGTATTCTGTACATTAAAAACAGTCAGATCACAATATAGGTTTCAAGCAGTTTCATAACAAACCATAAACAAGAAAGAATAGTTTATATACGTATTTTATTCCTGTCATTGAAAGGTTTTCTGGAGAGGGAGAGGGAGAGGGAGAGGGAGAGGGAGAGGGAGAAAGAGAAAGGGAGGTGGGGAGAGGGAGAGAGGTTTAGAAAGCACTCTGTAGTTCAGTGCTGTCTCTCCATTAGGTGGCAGTAGTGGCACATGGGGAAAAAAAATCCATTCTGACTTCTTTCCTAATTATCTGAGATTTTCCTAAGCTTAGGTGTATGCATTGACTAAAAGTTCTTAATAAGATAATAGTTATTATACTTTTACTGTTATTTCTGAGTCTTTATATGTCTATTTTTTAAATTAAGAGCCCATTTCTTAGAGGAGTTAATTTTCATAATAAAATCAAGTAAACTTCCTAAATAGCTCCTCTCTGCCTCTTAGGACAGTCTTCCCGTTATCAGTGGGAAGACTGAAAACAAAAAACATTTGTTTTTTCAAAACTGAAGAAAAGAAATAACCTAAAGTCCATAGCTTTCTCTTTGGACTCTTATCCTACTCTTATGGATTTGAACAGTCATCAAATACAGTGTACACGAATCTATCATCCACGCTCCGCCTCATCCCTACGCGCTTGGCATCAACTGATCTTTTTACTGTCTTCCTGATTTTGTGTTTTCCTAGAAGTCATATATTTAGAATCCTCTAGTATTTTACCTTTTCAGATTGATTTTGTTCATTTAGTAAAACACATATAAAGCATCATTTTTTTACATGATTTGACAACTCATTTTAAAAAAAAACACTGAATAACATTCCATTACTGGAGGTATTTCTCTTCCTATAGGGGTATCTTTTTCTCTGTTAACTCTTTCGGCCTTGGCAAAATTGATTTCAACTTTTCTTCCCACCTAAACTCCTTTTCAGACATAGATCCTCTTATCTAAGAAATCACCCACCTCTGCAAACGTTCTGGGCAAATGAAATCTGCAGACCCTCCAGGTCATTTGGGACCCCCTCCTTCCTGTGCCTTAGCAGAATGGAGCTTTCCTGCATAAAATGGCATTAAAGTGACTGCTCTTTGCAGATCCCGGGGACATCGTCTGTGGTTCAGAGGAAATGGAAACCCCTGCAGCCGGTTTCACAGCTCAGAGGGCCCGGACAGCAGACCAAGTCCAGGATTAGCGCCGTGGCTGCTGAAATAAAGCAGATCCGAGCCAGACGGAAAACAGCTCGGATGCTCATGGTGGTGCTTTTGGTGTTTGCAATTTGCTATCTGCCAATTAGCATTCTCAATGTGCTAAAGAGGTAAAGTCCCTCCCCTTAGCCTCTCTTTCCTAGCTCTCAATTCAAAACTTGTCTTTAAGCTAGAGAGTAATCAGAACTCTCTGTCTTGATGGTTTTTCCGGCAGAGAAACTTAATGCGTTGTTTTCACCAATAGGTAAGGCGATTAGGCTTGTTCAAAGACTTCTCAGAGCTCAATGCTCCTGTCCTTGCAAATTCTCTGTTGAATGACAGACATAAAACAGATGTTCCCTGACCTCTTCAAGCTAATTGCTAAGCCTTGGATGCAGAAAAAAGTTTTAATGCAAAAAAAGAAAAAGTAAACCAACACTCAATTTACTGCCCAGAATTGGTGTTTGATCTGAACGGGTTCAAAACTCTGTCTTTAAAGACATGAGGAATCACGGCTGAGTTCTTTCTAAAGGATACAGTGAGATAAGAATATTTTCTAAGCTTTCATTCTAATTATACTTAAAAGTACATTTGTGAGCACACACACAAATCGAGTCATGGAACGTACTGTGTTTTGAATTCTTAACCAGAAAGAACGAAAATCCATTTCCTGAAGTCACTGAATCAAACTCTCGGCAATATTAATAAAAACCAGCATACAGTTGTTCCTGGAGAGAAAGCATGTTACTTGTTATGTTGCAGACACGCTATTCCATGAAAACATCTGACCAGCAGAAACAGCCAATGCAGTGGGCTAGAG
Organism: Sorex araneus; assembly: GCF_027595985.1. NCBI lineage: Eukaryota > Metazoa > Chordata > Mammalia > Eulipotyphla > Soricidae > Sorex > Sorex araneus. Next base: position 289,231,313 of record NC_073313.1, on the reverse strand, counting down.
GAACCTAGGCCCAGGCGCCCTTATCAGGAATGATAACAACTGCTGCAGACTGGCCCCAGGGCAATCCTAACTGTTTATGAGGAAGTTGGGGGCATAAATTAGGGCTGTGCTCCCAGCTTTTCCCTGACTCAGAGGCCAAAGCACTTTCCTCCCTTCTGGGACTCAGGAGAGACACAGCTGTGGCTGGACTCACACTCACACAGGTGAGAGGTGGCATAAGCAGCTGCAAGGAGTTTTCATTCCGTCCGGCCCTTGCTTTTGTTTGCTTCCTGACTTCCTCCATGGAGGGAAGGAAAAAGAAATAAGCTTTTGGTCGGTAACACTGTTTGCTATGGCACATCCTTACAGGCCTGAGATTTCTTGGGAGCTCGGGTTCCTGATGCGTATTGGCTGACAGGAGAAAGCTCAGAGGCCACCAAGTCTTAATCCCCTGCTCTTTTGATCTTCTCTATTTGTTGACATACTACAGTATTGTTATAATTCAATAATATTATATAGCATTTAGGGGTCAGTCTTATTTCTCACAAATATCTATTTGAAGTCCTACAAATAACTACTTGTATCCTGTCTTTAGCTTTTCCACAGTACTTACTTAGAGGTAGTAGTTCTCGATTATAATATACCTTCCTTTCAAAGGAGAGCAAAATTTTTCTAAAGTCCATATTAAGTATAAAAGCGTTTCAGTTTTTTGAAAACTATTTTTTCCCCACAAAATATTAAACATTTAAAAAATCTTTCTCTTTTCTGCACACATTTTCTTTAAATGCTTATCTCTTTTTTTGTTTATGGATATACCTTTTTTTGACAAATCCTTAAGTTCTTTACTTGAAACTTTATTTTTTTTTTTAATCAGATTTTATTGACTGGACAGATTTAAAACATCTCCTATGACAATAAATATCCTTTCTTCCAAAATGACCCAAAAACAACTAGTGAAGACAAAATTACTATCATAAGGCTAATGATTTAATTTCTCATATAAAAATATATTTATAAAAAATTTCTGAACAATGCTTCTGTAAATAATTATTATTTAATGTAGCAAAATATTTATCTTTTGCTTTATTTACTTTATTTACTTTTTTGCATTATTGACTAATTATGTAGACTAAGACACCGCAGTCCACCATAGCAACTCCCAACCTTTCAATCTGTGCTGGCCACAGGCCCATTTTTGAAAACCTCAAAGTCTATGTTAAAGACGATCCCCATTATGCATCAGTATGCATCTCTCACTGACCAAAATGTCATTAACTGAAGCCAGACTGCATTATTGCTATTCTGCTCATCACTATTGCAGGCACACATAGCTAATAGTATGTAGACCAAGGGTCTCGATATAAGAAATGCCAGGCTGATGTTCTTACTTGAAACTTTTTTTTAAAGCAATTCTGGCTTGTCTAAGATTTCAAATATATATTCTCTCCCTATATATAGTATTCAAATATATATTCTGCTAGGAGGTCGTAACAAATTATTCCATTGTTTTATGTTGTTTTATTCCATAGTCTCCTACACTGTCATGTTCAAGCTGTGGTAATGGAACATAACTTGATTATGAAAATACATATTTATCATGGGCACAGATTATATAATCTTGATTAAGTGGCAGGATATGCTTTATAATCTTCAGTCTATAAATTTATTGAGTCGTAATAAGTTACATGCTATCATTGCAGGGGCTGGGAAAGGCTTTCTGTCAAGGCCATTTTGATATTTATCACATCATTTTAGGTGGCGCCATACAGCTAGAAGGGCCTCTGCAGGCAGCCTGGAAGAGGGTAGGTGTCTGTCCCGTCATCACCAGAGGACATGACTTCTGGAGTCACGGAGACAGGCCCATGAACTGAATGTCCCAATCACTCCCTCATGAATGGAATTTGATAGATTTGTTTTCAAAGTATGGAAACAAATCTTCAGATGATTGCTAAGGGTATAATAATTAAATACCTAAAAGAACTTAGAGTAATACAAAATTACCACAGATATTGATAATTTTACTACTAAACATAAGTTCTTCTCTGGGTATATAGAAATCTTATACTGTGAATTCAATGAGGCCGGGATGACTAAAGTTGAAGAAATAAAATGCTTTATTTTATAATTTTATTTTTATTTTATACACAAACAAAGGCAGGAAGAAATAGTTACAGATTGAAATTTAAGAGTGCTTTTAAAATGATATACAATGGACAATTAATCATTTCTCAATAATTTGAAATAAAACTAAATGAGGAAATAGATACATTTTCCATTGCTTTAATTTTTCAGCAAGCGGCATTGCTGTGTTTGCTGTTTACTAGAGAGATTGTCCTACTCTGACCTGATCTGATCTTTGAGTTAATATATACTTATTATGCCATAAAGAACCATACAGACACCAGTTTATCCTAAACTTACTAAGTGACCACTATCTGCTGCAGAGCACAATCAAGAGCTGGTTAACCAAGATAATTTCCAAAATCACACCAGTCTCCCATTATCGTTTCTTTTCCTACAGGGTGTTCGGGATGTTTGCTCACACGGAAGACAGAGAGACGGTATATGCCTGGTTTACATTTTCACACTGGCTTGTATATGCCAATAGTGCTGCGAACCCAATTATTTATAATTTTCTCAGTGGTGAGTCTGAAATTCTGTCTTCTATGCTTAACCACAGTTCTAACCAAAGGGGGCGAGATCTTTAGCCAGAAGACTTCACACACTCCGGAGCTGCATGAAACGTTTCCCCCCAGGGATGATCTGTCTTGATTTTTTTCCCTTATGAAAGGAAAGAGTTATCTAACGGAGAAAATTAATCTTTTTACTTCATAGTTTAGACAAAATATTCAAAAGGAGAAAAAAACTGAATGACACAGAGTCTTGTAGATGGTATATTAAATATAATTTACAAAAATGTAAAATACCTTTTATCCTAAAATTAAATAGCCCTATTCTATTATTTCCTTTGTCAACATTTGATAGCCTTGGTGTGATTTGATTGGAAGTTTTCCACTTTAAGGTAGATATTTTTGTTTTTTAAAAAAATTTTTTCTGATGGGTAATACTTCTTAGGCTTATCTCAAGATTTCTTCTGACTACAAAACAATTATATTTGTCCTAAATAGCACATAAACTAAATATACACACAATCACATCTGTAGTCCTTACTTATAGAGCTACAGAATAAATATAATTATAAAATCAATTATTTATAAATTTTTTACCTAATTGTGAGAATTGTTTAACTAGCTACATCTTCACAATTGTCTTAGTCTCTATCATTATCTACTTTCTCATTTCTGACTGTAAATAAATGATAATTCATATAGGAGCTAACGCAATTCATTGTTTACTTAGTAAATTATGTAATTTTATAGAATTATTTTTCAACTACATCTTTGGACTTCCAGGTTCTATTCAGTTATTTGAGAGAGAGAGAGAGAGAGAGAGAGAGAACTCATCGGGAAGATACTTTTGAAATAATTTTCTTTAGTCAGAATATAGGCCCTCTATCTTATGGGAACATTGTGAATTTGCCCCTTTTCTTGTCTTCTTTTGCCATACCCAAATTCAGTCTCCAAAAATAAAACTACAGTAAGTCTGAGAAAACAAATAGCGATGCTCACCTGCTGTATCCAAAGGAAGAACAGGCCATGTGCAGTTGAGGACGACAAAGAATGTAGCAGGGATTGCCACCTAGTCAGCCACCGCTGTAGCGGCAACAGAGCGCCCACTCCGAGCCCTTCTCTAAGCAGGTGGAGCCTGTTAGGAGGTTCCAGGGAGAACCGTTCGAGGAGAAGCGTCACCATCAAGACTCATGGTTCTGAGCAGAGTAAAGCAGAGGCACGGGCAGCGGCTTGAGGCAGAGCACAGGCCTCCAATGCCGAGTGACCTCTGAGGGTCTATCTCCCCAGGAGAGTGAGGGGGTGCTAATAACTGGGACTAGTTTACAGCTTTGTTACTGTGCTTGCATCTCGAACAGTAGTTTTCTCATTAACTCACTACTAACACACGTGGAGTAAATAAAAGAACAAACAGCAATTCCTAATCCTGTCATTTACCCTTAAAAAGGTGTTTTTTTCATTTTTATTCTCCAGCTCCATGTCAGGAACTTAGACAAGTAATGGTATCTAAAGTTGTTTATCCTTCAAATATTTTTTTGTTCCTTAAACAAATTATGAAAATTTAGATATTTCTCTATTTTTACAGTAGTTTTCTAGGTGTTATTTTGAATTGGTTTTTCAGTAGAACAGTTTTTTAAGAGTACAATTTTTCTTTCTTCTTTCTTTCCTTCCTTCCTTCTTTCCTTTTCTTTTTTCTTTCTTTTAGAGGACAGGGATGATTTCCCTGTAGTTTTGCCTAGATAGAATATAGTTTTCATTATTCTCTTAAATTGATAATTATCTCTGGATGTTTCACTGATAATCATTTTTATTATATCTATGTAGTACAGTTTAACCAATGGTCACCACTAAGGGCTATATTAAAAGGAATGAAATGAACCTCTACGTTTCCAAAGTGGTCTGGTTTAATGGAAATAGCCTCATGGTTTCAAGAGCCCATCAGCCTTCCAATGACGTCATTTCCTTTCCCGAATTGCCCCCAAATGACGCCTCTCATAGTTTGGCTCCAGGGAGCTTCTGAAGGGTATGCACCCTATTGGTGGTTTGTTGAAGCATATTGACGTTTAATTCTTTTCCCTTTCATTATCCCTGGCGTGCCAGGAAAATTTCGGGAGGAATTTAAAGCCGCGTTCTCCTGTTGTTGCCTGGGAGGTCACCATCGCCAAGAGGACCGACTCAGCAGGGGCAGGACCAGCACCGAGAGTCGGAAATCTCTCACTACCCAGATCAGCAACTTGGAAAACATCTCCAAGCTCTCGGAGCAGGTCGTGCTCACCAGTATAAGCACACTCCCAGCCGCTAACGGAGCAGGACCCCTGCAGAACTGGTAGAATATTTATTCCTATGACGAGGAAGCTGGAGTAAAATACTCTTTATTTAGTTTTACAATCTCAGTTACACAAACATTTTATTATCCAATGGTCTGAAGCTAATTATACTCTGCTGATGTAGTATTTTTTAAAAACCTACTGCTCTTTGGAAATTATTTTTTTAAGTCAGTTTAAAATAATTTCTCGGGGCTGGAGCAATAGCACACCAGGTAGGGCGTTTGCCTTGCACACTGCCACCTAAGGTTTGATTCCCAGCATCCCATATGGTCCCCTGAGCACCACCAGGAGTAATTTCTGAGTGCAGAGCCAGGAGTAACCTCTGTGCATCCCTGGGTGTGACCCAAAAAGCAAATAATAATAACAAAAATAATAAAATAATTTCTCAACTTTTTGTTTCAACATGGTAGAAATTTAAGCTCCAGCCTTATTTATTTCAGGCTATTTCATAGAAGCTTTATGTATATTAATTGCTATCAATTAAATGTTTGAATGTGTCCAATTCCAAATGTTATCTTAGTACCTCTCACATTCAGATTAACTGTTAAAACTTAGCAAAAAATGCTGTATTAACTTTTCTTTTAGTTACAAAAACGAAGCAGCAGTAACTAACATAACTTAAGGCATGTTTATAGTATTAAAATTCAGAAGGTTGTCATTATAATGTGATATCTCAGAAATTGTATATACAAAATGACCTATTATATCAGATAACTCAAAAGCTACCTTTCAAAATTATATAAAAATATAAGCTATTAAACTTCCCAATAATTTTACCAATAATTGCATGAACACAATTTTCTCAGGTTTTTAATCTTGCTATTACTAGAATTTCATTTTTCAACAGGTATGTCAATAAGACAATATAAAGATCACCGCCATAAAAAGACCACCACCATATAAATATTTTAAAAAATGGAATAAGTAAAACTACACAATAATTTCTATCTTTAAGAAATACTTTATATTTTAAGAATAAGATGAAATCTCAGCATTATATTCTTCTATCAAAAATGTAAACATTCTTCCTGGATCAACTAAGAATTATATATATACATATATATACATATATGTAATAATGGAATACTGAATCACCTATGAGTCCCATATTGGGCAGGCTAATGCCATTGATATTTGATGAGAAATACCTGTGTTTATTTAAATCTCATGGTCCCGTCTTAAATCCCTGAAAACATTCAAAGAGGTGGACAGGGGGCGTCCTACCTCCCTACTGGTCTGATGTAGCAGGTGTGTGGGTTGCTTTGAGTGACAGCCAGTCACGCCGGGCGGGAGATGGTTTACAGGTAGAGCAGTAAGACCACCAGTGGGAGTGTTCTCCACCAGAAAATTGGCAGTAAGGTTGAAATATCTTTGTTTCTATTTCATTACAATGGTGCATTGGGTGCCAGGTGTATCGAATGGAAGGTGCTGGCTCAACGATGCACCAATAAAGGCTAATTTTTGTTGGACACATATGAAGCCTGGCGTTCAAAGCACTCAACATTTCTGATTTAGTGCTTCTCAAAATTCTACTAATTCCTATATGCACTTTAAAATTAAAATCCGGGCTGGAGGGATACTACAGTAGGTTGAGTACTTGCGGCACACATGCCTACCGAAGTTCAATTTCCTGCACCTTATTGGGGTGCTGCCAGAAGGGATTGATCCCTGAGCACAGGGCCAGGACTCAATCCTGGGCACTGCTGAGTGTGGCCTCCAAACCAAGTAATAAAATAAAGTAAAATGCTTATGGAATGTTGCTTTTCTCATGTCAGCATTTTTTTAAATGAAGATATGAAGAACAATATTTAATGAAGATTCAAGAATAGTATTTATTTTCCTTTTAAAAAATTATTTCTTTCAGAAAGCAGTAACATAATCAAATTATCCACAGGTTGTTTCAAAATCTTCAAATCAGAGATTTCCTTGAGCATTTTAGTACTTCAAGCAAAATAATTGCTCTTATATGAGGTTTATTAAACTGATATGTATCTTGCTACATATCAGACTGATATTGATGAAAGTAAAGTATCTCTGTGCATTTGAGAACTTTTTTTTTATTTACTCTGCATGAAAAAGATGGGTTTTTCAGATTACGACGAAGTTATCACTTTAAATAGTTTGAGACAATTTCAAATAATATCACTAATATGCCTTAATAGCTGGTTAACAGCTCAAAGTAAGACAATGTTCTTTAGATTTTAGATTTTAAAATAAGTAGTTTCTTATCATTGAAACAAAGGCAGATTGAGAGTTGACTATTGTATGTTCAAAAGACAGACATAAAAGTCAAAATTCTTTGACTCTAAATCAGTGATTCTCAAAGTGTGCTTCTGGAATCATCAGTGTCACCTGAGAATTTATTGTCCATGCAGATTTGTACCCTATTTTACATCTACTAAGCCAGAAACCTTGGGGGTGAAACCAAGAATCCATTAACAAGCCCTCGAAGTGATTCTGAAGCACCAAACAATTTGAGAACCACTGCACTAAATACCACCTGGTACTTGTTGACTAGCCTGTGTGAAATAAAGTATTTTACTGCACAGGTATCTACAACAGGGGCCGCCATCATCATCCTCACTGCTCTCCACCTGGTTGGAAGTTTGAACGAAGAGCATGTGTTGTGTCACTGGGAGTCAGTTCAAGGACATCATGGTTTCAGACTAATTGTCACAGCATTGCCAGTGCAGAATGAAAGACTTGTTTTACAGCACCTGGGTGCTTTATGGATGCCTGGATGACTTGAAAAGTTGCATTTTCCAATCCAGTTACCCTCCCGGAAGTCTATTTTGTAAAATGAGACTGTTTCTAAGAATGGTCATCATATGAAAGAAAAGCAAACACACAGCAGTACTGACAGAACTGTGGGAATGGAATAATGGACTGATCACATTGCTTTCAACATGCTGATACAAATTTCCTTCAAAGCAGTCTGGATTTAATATAGTTACTTAATAAGACATGTGGCAGAGACACAGGTGTTACCCAAATCTGCCAGTCTTATGGAAAAAGGGTCAACTTCTTACTACATTCTGTGCTAATAACACAAAAGAGAAGACAATTAAAAGAATGTTTTATGCTATACTTATAGTATGTATCTTTTTTTTGCTGTATCTCAAGACAATGTAAAATGATATTGAATTTTTACTAATAGTTATGAGGCAAATTTATCTAATACAGAATTTATTTGAACTTCCTTATTTCTGAATTTTTACAAATCCATGAAAACTTTTATCTTTGAATTCATTCATTCTTGATAAAATAGGACTTATGGTTTCTGAAGAAATTGACTTCTAAAATTTCCAAAATTGAAATCATTCTTGGATACTAAACTCTTAGAACTCATTGATGAATTAATTGGAAAAGTGCCAGGTACAACATTACTGAATTTTACTCCCAATTTTAATTAAGATACAGATACACGTGTTTATAAATGCATATGAAAAGATATAAATGTAATCTGAATAGACGTAAACTGAATAATGAGAGTAAGAAACCCTGAAAATGCTACAGACACAAATTGGGGGTGGGAGGGCTCTACTATTATTTAAATAATAATGTAATAGAATGTTTCACACTTAATATATATCATAAGAGTACTCATATGCACTTCAATCAATTCTGGGTATTTACTAAAATTTAGAAGCTTTTCAATTCTGGTTCATTTTCAACAGATAATTTTTCTACTTCCTAAATATTACAATTTTTAAAAGTTGCATTTAGGTCATGTGAAATTGATTTTCAAATGGCATGAGCAAAATAATAGACTTTTTGAGCCTGAATGTAAACAGTCACAATATCATTAAAAATTTATCCTGTTACCTATGTACTACAGGCAATGAAGCGCAGAGGCATGGAAAATACAGTTAAATCCTCAGATTGAAAGGAGTTTATTTTCTAGAGAATTACATCTATTAAGGAGGGACAAAGACTCTTTTCCACTTGCCACATATTTCCACTATCTCAAATTTCCTTTATAAGCTTTGTGGTTAGAATGTCTTTTGAGTTTTTCTTGAAATGTATTTTCTATAACTATTGTATCTTATGTATGAAATATCAAGTCACTCCTTTAACAATTGTCTTACACATTTATGGTTCTTTATGGCTGATTAACTGTGTCTTCACGAAGAAATTACCAAATCTGATGTGTTTGCACACCAACTACTGTGAAAGATGCTCATTGTATAGTTTTTAAGTAAAAAACATTGAGAATTCTATAATCACATTCACTCTGCTGTCTTTGCTTTGTGAAAAGTTTGTTGTTGATTGGATAAGTTGGATGTTTATGCATAACGTACCAAATCTTTGTATTTAAGGATGAAGTTAGTACAGTACTTAACGATCAAAATATTTTCCCAATAAATTTATATAACCAGACATAATCATGAAATAAAAGATTACAATGCTATTTTTAAGAGTAGATACTACAATAAAGATGCAGATTTACTTCATAGAAGATTTGTTAAGCCACATAACTGCAGCTTTCCATTTAGGAACTTATATCTAATTTAAGATATTTAATCTGGTTCTGCCTTTGAGAAAGTTACAACCTTGTAATTTCAATTTATTTTTATTAGACCAGTAAGTATAGAGTTAATATAAATAATTTCTTTGTATTGACATATAAAATTTTAGAATCCTTTTAAAGTTCAATGATAAATTTCTAAATTTCTGCTTTTCATTTATCCAAATATGTGTGCTTTGAGGCCACACTGGCTGTGCTCAGGGCTTACTCCTGGCTCTGTGCTCAGGGATCACTCCTGGCAGGGCTTGGGGGGGGGGGGCGCTACTATATATTTTAGGGTTAGATCCCGGCTCGGCCACATGAAAGGCAAGCACCTTACCCGCTGTAGTATCTCTCTAGTAGGGTACTTGCTTTGCATGCGACTGACCCTGATTCGATCCCTGGCACCCACACAGTTCACTGAGCCCTGCCAGAGTGAATACTAAGCACAGAGCCAGGAGAAAGCCCTGAGCACCACTGGACATCACTCCAAAACTGAAACAAAACAAGGTAAGCACATACTCCCAAACTAGCTCCAATCCCATTTATCTAAAATGTAGTATTACGTTTGATCCCTAGAATACCAGTGGACATTTACGTGGAAAGATTTACTCTAAAACTCAACCTAATTGTATATAATTATAGTATCAGTTTATTGATAGCTTATTGAGCAGATGATCCAAAGTGCCAAACCATGCCTATATTTCACTAGCGAGCACTGAGTGGAGGAACCACAGGAACCTCCCAAGATTCCAGAGATGACAGCTGACCAGCAGCTATGGATATCGTTTGAATTTCTTCCCAGTTTGTCTATTCTCAGAGAGGGCGGGACCTCTTCTGCCGAGTAAGGGTTCCTGTGGGACAGAGCTGCGGAATGATTTAGGACCATTCCACGAACATATTAAGTCTAGCTCATCTCGCCGTCTAAATGTATACCATTTTAGTGCTGCGTTATAGCATTCTAATTCAATTCTAGTTTTGATGTGCTCTCTTCCAACCAGGCTGTATCTGTCCCTCCCTTTCATTTCTCTGCTTATGTTGATACATAAGTTTCTCTCTTGCCCTGCCTCTGTGCCCATAGAACGCTGCTCCATCTGAACGGTCCCGCCCTTTGCTCCTCCAGGATCTTTACAGTGTCAGTGAGCACAGTATTTGGATCCGCCAGGATTATTACAATATGAATACACATAGCACTAAATGAGTCTAATCAATTACATAAGCGATCATGAAATACGTTTTTATGCAACACTGCTTATTATAAGATAGCAAAAATGGAACCAAAGTAAACAGATAAGGGAAATACTTGACTCCTATTGGGGTAATGCATTTTGACTATGCAGTGGGCCACTGTGTGTTAAAGACAGAGTGAAAGTCAGAAGTTCCTGGAGAGAGAAGATGCTTCATGACAAAGCTATTTGCTTGGAATAAATCCAGAGCACTGATTCTGTGCCTGAGCACTATGGCCACACATCTCCATTTTATTCTAGAAAGTGACCATGAATTGGAAGCAAGTGACAGGAAAATTTCTAAGGCCAGCACCTACTGGTCTTGCCCTCCTTGCATTTGTTTCTCATTCTCCACTTTAAAACCAGATAGAGGGGCTGGAGTGATAGCATAGCGGGTAGGGCGTTTGCCTTGCACGCGGCCGACCCGGGTTCAAATCCCAGCATCCCATATGGTCCCCTGAGCACCGCCAGGAGTAATTCCTGAGTGCAGAGCCAGGAGTAACCCCTGTGCATCGCCAGGTGTGACCCAAAAACAGCATCCCATATGGTCCCCTGAGCACCGCCAGGAGTAATTCCTGAGTGCAGAGCCAGGAGTAACCCCTGTGCATCGCCAGGTGTGACCCAAAAACAAAAACAAACAAACAAAAAAAAACCAGATAGAACTCCACTCTTGTCTCCACGCTAAGAAAGGGCAACCTTCCTACAAATTTATTTGCCTCTCAGGACAAACTGAACTTCCTTCAGCCAAATCCAAATCCCACTGCAAGTTCTTGTTAACATAAGATGAATGAGTGGAAAACCAAAAGTCTTCTACTTTTTTCCTAGACTCTCACTCTCTCATCTCTATCTGTCATTTGTCTCTGACACTGTTATCCCATTGTTCGTCGATTTACTTGAGCGGGCACCAGTAATATCTCTATTCCTCCAAGCCTGAGATATTAGCAGCCTCTCCTTACTTGTCTTTCCCAATAATTGGAGGCTCTTTCAGGGTCAAGGAAATGAGACCTATCGTTGCTGCTTTTGGCATATCAAATGCCAAAAGAGAACATTATGTGGGCGGCATACTCTTGGTAGCTTGCCAGGCTCTCGGAGAGGTCTGTGTGTGTACATATATATATAACTCTCTATGATTTGTTGCCTACTGTCTGAACTCCATCAAATATGGTGTGGTGATTATGGAAAATGGATAGGAAGTGTCTTATGATGGTCCAGAAAGCGGCCTGGGGTGTGGTGGCGGTTGGGTAGTGCAGGTCAGCTGCCGGGGCTGGGTCCCTTGGGATGGGGAGGGTTCTCACCTGTCCCCCTCTGGGGTCCCCCAAGTGAAAACAGCCTGGCGCAGAGTCCCTATCTATATATCTATATATCAAGATACAGATATATTAATATATAGACATATCTGTCAGTTGTCTTCTGATACTTTGCCATAATCCTTTCCAATTATAGTTAAATTTTCTATCTCAACTTGAAAAGGATCTTAAGGATTAAAATCCCAGTTCAAGATTGCCTAGATTACTAGATACCTATGCCTGAGAAAATAATTGACATTTTTTAAAGCAAAATATCCATCTGTTCCTTTTTATACCTGTGGTCTCTATGCAATAGATAAAAGTTAAAACCATTTTTTAAAAATCCTGTTGTTTATTATACAATAAATATCTAGTTAATTTCAAAATGTTTGAGAAAATATTAATTCACCAAGGAAGAATGGTGCAAACAGAATGTTAATAGAATTTGGAAATGCTTAACAGTTCATGGCCAGTGAAGGTTAATTTATTGCAGATGTGATTAATCGATGAAAAAAACATCTCTTGAAAAAGACGTTGGTTGCATAAACATAGATTCAAATGAAGATAATCTGTTTATAAAACTGTGTGTAAATTCTGAGCATCCATGAAGGGTGGAAAAATTACCTCTTTAGTATACACTATGCCATATACACACAGACTATGTAATATTTACTAATCTGAGAATAATCTCAATATTTATTAATGTTATACATTTTAGAGAAAGTCAGCCATCTAGTTTTCCAATCTCTAAAATTTTATTTTTAGTGTGGTGGCTTGCTTTACTCACATTCTTCACAAATAATCTAGATAGATTCCATATGCCTACTATTCTAAACAAGCTTCTCCTAGGACTTTTTTCCTCCCATGTACCATTTATTTTTCATCCGTGCCTCATATTACTTCATGTCACCCTGGCAGTATTCAGGGTGCCATGTCTAACTGCGTGTCAGAAACACTCAGCAATTTAGAACAAGTGAAAAGAGAGTAGATGTAAATAGCCTATTTCCTTCCAAATTTTGCATCAATAATAGAATTTAAGGTTATTGATATTACCATTTGTTGTTTATTATCATATTCTGATTACTAGAACAATTTCTGTACTTACAAATCATTCAACAATATAACTTTTTTAAAATTTATTCTTTTACTGAATCACCATGTGGAAAGTTACAATGCTTTCAGGTTTAAGTCTCAGTTATACAATGCTCGAACACCCTCCCTTCACCTTGCACATATTCCACCACCAAGAATCACAGTATACCTCCCCCCCCACCTCCCCAGTCCCCCACCCCGCATGTGTAACTGGTAAATTTCACTTTACTTTCACTTTACTTTGATTACATTCAATATTTAAACAAAAAACTCACTATTATTGATTTGGAGTTTCTCCCCCCTAAAGTTGACCTGCTGTAAAGAAAGCATTTGATAATTTGTTTTCCATTTCTGAGAATGAAGAGATATGAGGTCGAGCGGCCACACTAGCAGCCGCACTGGTTTGGATTTCTGTATTTTAGTACTTTAGTAACTAAGTCCAGAGAAATATCTGCCAGAAATTGCATCATTGTAAGCTTAAATATAAAGTAGCTCATATGTGGAATATAAAGTAGCTGAGAGCTGATATGAGTGCAATCTTTCTATGTCTGTCTCTTTCTTTCTGACTCATTTCACTCAGCATGATACTTTCCATGTTGATCCACTTATATGCAAATTTCATGACTTCATGTTTTCTGACAGCTACATAGTATTCCATTGTGTAGATATACCAGAGTTTCTTTAACCAGTCATCTGTTTTTTGGGCACTCTGGTTTTTTCCATATTGTGGCTATTGTAAACAGTGCTGCAATGAACATAGAAATGCAGATGTCATCTCTACTCTATCTTTTTGCCTCTCCAGGATATATTCCCAGGAGTGGTATTGCTGAGTCAAATGAAAGCTCAATTTCTAACTTTTTGAGAATCGTTCATATTGTTTTCCAAAAGGGCTGAACCAGTCGGCATTCCCACCAGCAGTGAAGGAGGGTCCCTTTCTCCCCACATCCACGCCAACAGCAGTTGCTTTTGTTTTTTGGGATGTGGGCCAGTCTCTGTGGTGTGAGATGATATCTCATGGTTGTTTTGATCTGCATCTCCCTGATGATTAGTGATGTTGAACATTTTCTCATGTGCCTCTGAGCCATTCGAATTTCTTCTTTGGGAAAGTTTCTGTTCATTTCATCACTTCATTTTTTGATCGGGTTGGCAGTTTTCTTCTTGTGGAGTTCAACCAGTGCATTGTATATCCTTGTTATCAACCCTTTATCGGATGGGTACTGCGTAAATATCCTTTCCCACTCTGTAGATTGTCTTTGTATTTTGGTCACTGTTTCTTTTGAGGTGCAGAAGCTTCTTAGTTTGAGATAGTCCCATTTATTTATCTCTGTTTTCACTTGCTTGGCCAGTGGCGTGTCAGCTTTGAAGATACCTTTGGCTTCAATGTCGTGGAGGGTCTTGCCGACCTTGTCTTCAATGTACCTTAGGGATTCTGGTCTGATGTTGAGGTCTTTAATTCATTTTGATCTGACTTTTGTACAGGGTGATAGGTGGAGGTCTAAGCCCATTTTTTTTGCACGTAGCTGTCCAGTTTTGCCAGCACAATTTGTTAAACATGCTTTCCTTGCTCCACTTCACATTTCTTGCTCCCTTATCAAAGATTAGATGATCATATATTTGGGGGTGTATGTCAGAGTATTCAACCCTGTTCCATTGGTCTTCAGCTCTGCCTTTGTTCCAGTTCAACAATATATCTTGAATTAAAGAATTAATTGCATAGATCTCTTCCCCCCAACTCTTTGTGTTCTGTTTTCTCCCAGTTCTTTTCTAGTTCTTTATGCATGTCCATTTCTTTTGAGGACAAAAGAACTTTTATTCTCAAAGTCTGCACAACTCATAGCTTTTCATTTTAAGCGAAGTCAAGTTACATGTTGATACACAGAATAATCTGCATTCTTTAACCACCATCAAACTGGGAGGTGGCAGCTCCATTCTTCTTGTCACCAACAGTTGCCCATGATGACTACTTATTTATATCTAAGTAAAACCTGGTCTTATTGAAAGCGTTCTCACCAATGTCTGTTGACTCTATCACCCTTTTCTCTCTGGCTGCCCCTTTACATATATTACAATATGACTTTAATCCTACAGCAAGTGTCAAATGCAATCATAAATTAGAGCCACACATCCTTGGTCATCTGATGTAAAAACAATAATTTTTTGTTTGTTTTGTTTCTGGGTCACACCTGGTGGTGCTCAGGGATTACTCCTAGCTCTGTGCTCAGGGATCACTCAAAGCAGGTTTGGGAGACAATGAAAGGCAAGCTCCTTATCCACTGTCTTTGTTTTGTTTACTGGAGTTTATAAACTAATCTTGTATATTGTTATTGCCTGAAATACTTCATCTTCTACTGATGTGCCTATGAGTTTCATTTGAAGCATCAATTACTCGTCTCAAATTTACACTCATTTTCCCACCACAACAGTTGTCTCCAGTGCCCAAGGGATTACTGACTTTTTACTTTTTACATTACTTTTTCATTTGCATCCTGATTTATCTCCTTCCTCACCCAGAGGAGGATGAAAGACCATGCTCTGGTATTGTACTTGTTGCCAGACATTATTTAAGTTAAAAAAAATCCATTCTGTCTTGATGGAGATCATAAAACATGCATAGAGCCAACTCTTCTAGGTCTTTGAAAAAGAAATGATTTGAGCACCTCCTAAGAAACTGTTTTAGCAGAATAAGTCACTCTTCTCTATTCTGGATGCACTCCAGAAACATCCCCAGGTAGAAAGTAACTTATGCCATTAACGGCATCTTCTTTTCATTTCAAATTACATGTGTGTGCATATAAATTTATATACATGTATATATATGCACATATGCTATTATTGTTGAGGTATTATACTACTATTAAATTTATGGATCGATATGCAAAATTATTACACCTCAACAAAGAAAAAGTGCCCACAACCCTCCACCACTACCCCTATAACTTTGAGTTTGGTTTCCACTCCCATTCTCTGGTAATTGGTTCTGTATTCCAATGACCAAAGTGTCATTGGTCAGTATTACCTCTTTCCTTCCTTGTTTTTAATTCTCTATTCAACAGAAGATTAAGATCATCAAGAACTTGTCCCTCTTCCTCTGACTTATGTAACATGATGCCTACCAATTCCATCTACATAGCAGAAAACTGCATAATTTTGTCTTTTCTTACAGCAACATAGGATTCCATCGTATATATATAACACAATCTTTTGATCGGTGGTATATATCGGTATATAACAGTATGTATCATCAGTAGTTAGACGTCAAGTAGCTTTTCTCCCCATTCTCTGCCTACTATACTAAGCGCTGCCATGAACATAGGCTAACTACATCTTTATCATTTTCTACTATCATAAGCCCAGATTAATTTTTTCTCCAGGTTAAGAAGCTCTTCTTCTAATTTTATTATTTATATTTTTTATAAAATTATACAAATATACCTAATTTGATCTTTCAAATTATTAATTAGTGCTTCCACTCTTACAAGTAGTTGTCCAGTCTTTGCTTTTAATTGTGTATGTTGGGGGGCAGGAGAAATTCATTTCATTTTGTCTTGGCCACTTATTAATAATATAGTATTTTTAAAACTATATTTAATTTTTATTTAAAGACATCTGTAGCAGTAACTCTCTTAAATTATGTCCTATAACTTCATTCCTCTCTTTGATATCTTTTCTTTCTCCCAAGTAGTGCTCAAGAGCCCCAGGTTCCCACAGTGACTTTTAACCAGGCAAGTAGTTCAGCATGAGGGCCCCAGGGTACAGTGCTACTGGGGTTCTCCAGTGTTTAGGATTATCTAGGCCACCATGACTGCACTCAAGGCTTCTGAGGAGATACCTATAATACTTGCAGTGTCATGTGGTGCCAGTGATAAAACCCAAGGATCGAACATAAGTCAGGAACATGTTAGGCTTGCATCATACCCATTGTACCATCTACCACCCATCTGAGAGCTCTTGTATTGGTAGTATTAGTGAAACTATTAATTTTAATGATTAGTATTTCTATCAGTAGCATTAGGAGATCTGACTTTTGGCATCATGAGAAAGTAACAGATTTCTTTGTTTTAATAAATGACATTAATTTTTCTATTATAAAGCTGTGCCTTTCTCTTTACAAAGTATGTACTCTTTTTTTGCTTGTGTAATCTACCAATTCTAAAAGTCCCCCATTGCCCTTGTAAAAGTCTAGTCTAGGTCTTTTGTATACACACACATATGTATGTATGTATATAAAATAAGAAAGTATCCACAAACCAGATTTCTATCTGTTTATTTTTTTATTTATTCTATCTGTTTATTTCTAGCTTTGCCAATCAAATCTACATATTTCATTTTAGATGTCATTCTCTAGTTATTATTCTTCTGTTGTTGAAAATCATCATCTGCTCTGGGATTTGAACTGTGTTTGTGTGATTATTTGTTTTGTACCTCACTGGAAATGATTGGGATCATGGAATCCAGAAGATTGATAAGGACAGAATCTCTTCCCTCATTCTATTTGCTGATATTATGATTCAAAGTTAACAATATTCTACATTCTACATATTTGATGCCTACAATTCATCAATAACTAACTTGTGGGTTAAATCAGCTCTAAATGGAAACTGTTCAAAAAAACAAAACCAACTCCCAATTTTAATTTTTCCAAAGAGTGAGAGCAAGCTCTGAAATTTATGCTTTTACTGGATCAGATGTTGAACATTTTCTTGAGTTAGGAACTTGCAAGATATTCCTCTAACAAGATTTTCAAATGGGATGTTATGCTAAAAAAACTGATGTGCTTCCTTGAAATGTTGGAAAATTTTAGATTAATGCACTGTTTAATACTGAAATAGCGAGCTCTCCCTATATACCGGCCTTATACAGTTACAAGCCACCCTCTTATTCCCAATGCATAATTGTTTACCCTCTACTACTCCATGAAGGGTCTATTATTTTTATTATTGTTATCATTATTATTGCTATTTTGATGACTAGATTTATCCAAGGCCCCACACAACCAAATGTGCTCTCTACCACTGAACTACACCCCAGCCAATTATATTTGTTTTACAAATGCTTCTAGAACATATTTTATCAGTGCAAACTCATTTAAATTTTTTCTTGTTGTTGATATTTTTCAAATTTTGATAAACATTTTAATTATGAGTTTATTAAGTCTGAAACAGTAAACATTTTTAAGAAATCATAGAACTGTTACTCTGTAAAATAATAGAGTAATCTAATAGTAATCTATTATTATGTCCTTCATAGTCCTGCAGTGCCAGTTTTGTTTTCAAGAAATCAGAAATTTAGTTATTTCAATTTAGAAGTTTCTTTCCTGTCAGTAGCGACATTATTTAAAGCAGGAGCTAGCTACTATTGATGACTTATGTGTCAGGCCCTGGGCTAGCATGCTTTGTATGATGTAGGATATCAGTAACCTCTGTTAACTGAATCATTGAGTGAAGAACCCTTTTTTAATGTTCTTTATTGGACTGAATTATGAAAGGTGTTAGGACAATATGAAACATTGTTCATGATGAAAAACAATAGTGGCAACTACTCACTCAAACTCTATACTAAGATGAGATATACAGATCAAATGTTTAAATCTCTGTCCATAATAAATTAGCAAATCCTTTCTGTGAGGAAGAAGATAAATAGCACTGCACACTGCACTGGTGTCCCATTGTTCAACAATTTGCTCTAGCAGGCACCAGTAGTGTCTCCATGGTGAGACTTGTTGTTACTGTTTTTGGCATATCAAATATGCCATGGGTAGCTTGCCAGCCTCTGCCATGAGGGTGGCATACTCTCGGGAACTTGCCAGGCTCTCTGAGAGGGACGGAAGAATAGAACCCAGGTCAGCCACATGCAAGGCAAATGCCCTACCCACTGTGCTATCACTCCAGTCCGAAGATAAATAAAGTTTCACTGTATCACTGTCATCCCATTGCTCATCGATTTGCTCAAGCGGGCACCAGTAATGTCTCCATGGTGAGACTTGTTGTTACTGTTTTTCGCATAACGAATATGCCACGGGTAGCTTGCCAGGCTCTGCTGTGTGGGCAAGATACTCTCGGTAGCTTGCCATGTTCTCTGAGAGGGGCAGAGAAATCAAACCCAGGTCAGCTGCGTGCAAGGCCCTACTGCTGTGCTATCACTCTAGTCCGAAGATAAATAAAGTTTAAAATTTTTATGTTAAAAAAAGAAATAAAGTTAGAAAAAAGTAAAAGTAGCTTTAGGAGAACAAAGCTTTGGAGGAGTTTGATGGCAGAGATGATGAAGGTATTCTGCATAGAAGGGGCAAGTGCAACACAGAATAGGTATGTGAAACAGCAGGGCCATTCCAGAAAGTACATACAAGTCAGAGAAAATCAGAGCCTGTTCAAGAAATGACTTTAAATGGGTAGGAATGGGTGAGTAGTGAAAAGCAAGTCATCATATTCAGGAAATTAAAATTTTGAGTTATGTAAAAGAATAATTTAGGAATTGTTTCCAGAAGAGGATGTGATTACATTTGGATCTGATTGAGCTTATTTCTAGCTCTGTTGCTGATGTATTTGCATCAGATAGTTTTTTTATGAAACTACTTATCATTGACAATAATGATCATATCTAAACTGAAGCAGTAGCAGTGTTACTGGAAAACAAACATTAGCTTTAATATCTGGAAAAAGAATTAGGGAATAAGACAGGTCACAGTCATGTTCAATTCTATTAATAATGGACCTAAGCCATCATCTACCTTAGCAGAGATGGTAACCTTTCTAGCAGCTGAGGTAATTTAAATGCACTGGTGAGCTTGACCTTCTCTTCTTTAGCATGATAATTTGAGGTTGTATGTCAGCAGATGCATTTTTGGTATTATCTTGCATGAGGTCAGGGTGAAAATGCATATATCCCCCACCTCCACCCTCACCCCCTCCAATAAACATTTCTCAGTATAAGCACAATGTGCAAATATTTAACTCAGTCCTAATACTATCTACCCAGACATACCAAATTTCACTATTAAAGAGACCCATCTTCCAGGACCACCGTCTATATACACTGGGAGACCAGGCTTCTGGCCAACAAGCTCTACATGGGAGGGAGGGCCCGGTACCCTCTCCTCAAATCTCCTCAAACAAAAAAATCCAGTTTTGTATGTATGTTTCTGACAAACTGGATAAAATTCAGAAGCTTCCAGATGCCTGTTCATTCCTCAGTTTGTACTCACTTGTTAAGGTGGCTTCCAGAACTCAGAAAACATTTTTACTAAATAAATCACTGATTTAGTAACAAATAACAGAGCCACATAGACCAAGATATAGGGAATAGGAGTTTTCTTGCACTCTACAGGTATGCCATCCTGCTCCACTTACCCTACACCTAGAGTTCACCAATCAGGAAGACTCTGTGAAGCCCCTTCCACGTGTGTATGTGGCAGCTTCTTTAACAACCAATCCTAAAAAGTGTTTCCCCAAACCTGGTCACTCATAAAACATGAGACACCTTCAATATTACCAGCATTTCACTTGTCAAGACTTTTGGAAGATATGAGAGAGTAACTGTGGATGGAGAACAAAGCACATGGATGAAGATCTATAACTACAGATGGAGACCAATGCGTATGAAAAAAATATATATTGGTGATCTTAAATCTGTCTATCTATACATCCTGTAAATCTTAATACCACAGCATTGCAATGGGGAGACAAATTTAGCTATTATGTTTACTCCATAAACCTTCCTTTCCTTCTTGATGTCCAACCAGTGATTCCACAACCCTCTTTCTGGAAAATGTCACCTCAAGCATCCAAACATAGGTCCAACTCGATGCTTTTCTCCTTTTAGAGCCAAGAACCTCTCCCTGGAACACCTCACCTCCCTTCCAATTGCTCCCACCATGGGTCACTTGAATGTATAAACAGAGCACTAGGTCTCTCTATCTTTCACTTGCTCCAAGTGATGTTTTATGTGTGTTTGAATGTGTTTGTGTGAGAGGATTTGCTGTAAATTAGAAGAAAACTGGCCACATTTTCTTCTCCTAAATCAACCAAAGATGTTTCATCAAGTTCTGTCCAAGATTCTTGTTTTAGAGACTCTTAAGTGGTAGTGGTTATGCAGACTGCTTTTGAAAGGTACTGACAATTAAATTCAAATCACATTTCGGTGACCCAGTTCCATTGTATCTCTAAGGCCTACACCACTCTCTGCCAGGACGGGATCAGCAGTCAGGTGGCTGTGAATTTGTGTGTAAAGTGAGTCAAACCAAAGCAAGACATTTAGGGACATTGAAAATGTCAGAAATAATCTTATGCAGGAAGATAGTTTTTAAAAATTATACTTAAATGATAAACTAAGATCTAAAACAACAAAGATAAGGACTAGCAGACATGAGCAAAAAAACCAAAAAAGTTGAAAAAGTAAAGCATTGTTTTATGGAAATAACCATCAACAAATTATGTATAAAAAAGAAAAAACACTCGATATAATAAAGACTATAAGTGACAAATCACATTTAAATCACAGTGATAGTAAAAGATTGAAAACTTTCCCTGTAAGTCTGAGAGCAAGACAAGTTTGTATATTTTCATTGTTATTGGACAACATGGTATTTCAATCCTAACTAGAGCATACAGCAAGAAAAATGAAAGGTATCCAAGAGGAAAAGAAAAAAAAATCAAATTGTTTTCTATTGCTTGTGACATGACTTTATATAAAGAAAATCTTAAAGATCTATACTGAAGCAAACATATCTGTCACCCTGGAATGTCTTCAATACAAGGTAATTTTCATCTGTACCCTGAAGGCAGATGGAAGCTTATGTCAAAACTCTTCTCTGTGAAGGCAGAGTCTTCCCCTAGCCCAACACTCACAATATCCAACAAGATCTAATCTTCCAACCTTTTTAGGGGGCTGGGAGGGGGGCAGGGTTTCTCTCACTGGTGCTCAGATTTAGCCACCTGACAGGACTCAGTGAAGTGGCTTTAGCCTGGAGCCAAGCTGGACTGTTGGGGCCCAATAGCACCTGGGATCTGCCGGACCACCATCCTGTGGCAGTCAGACCCCAATACGGTTTTTGGCCTCAAGAAGGACCTTGTGTATCACAGCCGTGTGCTTCACCACTTCAGTCCCAAGCTCCCATTTTTTTCTAGCAATGGAAATATTAGGACTAAACTAAGAGAATAGTTTCATAATAATCTTATAGCTTAATCTTTGCCATTAAGCTATAAGATTATTATGAAAGACATTGAATAAGACATAAATTGAAATACATTATTTGTGAATTAGACCTAATGTTGTTATAGTGCTCTAAAGCAGTTGATTTAATGTGATTCCTTTTAAAGTTCCATTGACATTTTTTACAGGGAAAAAAATCTAAAAGCATGTGGAACCACAAAACACCCCAGATAACCAACTGAATTCTGGAAAAAGATGAGAGAGATTAAGGTTGCTGGTTTCATAACTGCACTGCAAAACTATAGTACTTAAAACAGTATGTATGTCCATGTAACAAACATGTAGATTACTGAAATAGAGCAGAAAGCTAAGGATCGACCAACATCTACATGGCCAATTTTTATTTGCAAAAGGAAACACAATGTTTAGTGAGGAATGTTTGCACTTCAGCACATGTGAGAAAACTATTTAACCACATGTAGAAAAATGAAAATGAGGTGCCTGAGAGATAGTACAGTGGGTGAGCCACTTGCCTTTTATCTTGAACTGTGGTTCAATCCCTAACACCACATATGTAACCCAAGCCTGCAAGAGTGACCCCTGAGCACAGAGCCAGAAGTCATATCTGAACACAGCCAGGTGTGCACCCCATCTTACCCCCCAAAAAGAAAATAATTATCTTACAAAACTCAAAAACCGTAGGTAGAATAAAGATTTAAATGTGAAATCTGATATAATAAAACTGCTGCAAGGAAATTAGAGAATAAGCTCCTTGATATTGGTATTGGCAATAATTTATCAGCTTTGACATCTTAGCATTTGCAACTGAAACAATAATAAATAAAACTATCTCAACTTAAAATATATTCTTAAATTACCCAATTGAAATAATATGAAAATCTGTAGGAGAAAATTTGTTCAAATTATATGTATCAGAAAAACAATTAAGATCCCCAAATATAAAGGTTTCATACAACTAAATAACAACAAAGGGGAAACTTCATTTGAAAAATGGACAGAGGAGCTGAATGGGGATTCTTTTAATGAAGGCATACAATTGGCCAACAAGTATATGAAATGATGGCAAAAATCACTAATAATAAGGGAAATAAAAAAGTACCAGAGATAACTACTCATTCTTTTAGAATGATTACTATCAAGAAGAAAATAAATATAATTTGTTGATGAGACTGTGTAGAAAAGCAAACCTTTGTGCACCACTTGTTGGAATGTAAATCAGTATAGTTTTTATGAGGAAAAAGTATGGAGGTTGATAAAATATAGTTTCAGGGAGATAGTGAAGGAATTAAGGCACTTGCCTTGTATTCAGCTGAACCCAGTTTGAGCACAGAGCCAGGAGTAATATTAGACCACCACTGGATATGGCACTATATATACCCACCAAGAAATACTTAAAAAAAAAGAGAAGCAGAATATGATACAGCAATCTCACTTATGGGTAATAAAGGAAATGAAAATAGGATATCAAACAGATATTTGTCCCATGGCCAAAAATCTGGAATAAATCTACATATTCTAACTATTAAAAGAATTAATATGTGTATATTTACATGATATGTACATATAAGATGCAAAATATACATACAAATGTGATATATATAAACACACAGAGATGTTTGGCTAGGTATTATTCATCTATGAGAAAGAAGGAATTTCTTCCTTGTGCTAACATGGCTGGGTTTCTAGGGTGTTATGCTAAGTCAGACAAAGAAACAAGTATCTTTTTTGTTCTTACATATAGAATCTGAAAAATCCAAGCATATATAAGTAAATCCTGGAATGAATGATTGTTACTTGGGGCTGGAATGGAGAAATTGAGGAAATGTTGGCCAAATATTCAAAGAGATAAATTCTGTAGATGTAATTCCTTGAATAAACATTTTATTATATATTTCTATATTGCTAAAAGACTAGAGCATAAATTTTCTCACCATAGAAAAGCATTTTGTGAACAGAAGTTTTAGTTAATGCTATGGTGATAATGGTATTGCCACATATTAGTGCATCAAATTTAACAACGTCACATGTAAATTATATCTTCATTAAGACACTATAACTTGATGAGATGAGAATTATCACAAACAACATTTACTATATAAAGTAATATATCAAACAAAAATAAATATTTGTATACAATTAACATATAAGTTTAATCTTTGTAACCTTGTACAAAGTAAGAATATACATTATCTTTCTAAGATGTTAGAAAATTAAATAAGTAATTTATTGTGCCTTTAAGAAATCTTAGTTAAGTCAGGAAGACAGAGATCTTATATGTCAACTTTAAAATTTCATAGCATTAGGTTTAAATGGAAGTCATTTATATTGTGTTTGTTATCATAGTTTTGTTACATATAACTTCCTAGCTGTGATGAAAGTTACTTATTTCTCTCTATTTCAGTTTAATTGTAATAAAATTAGGATATGACAATAAGGACATTTGTTTTTACAAACTTAAGGATCATATATCTCACAACATATAAAACACAAGAAAAAGTTATTGTCACAGTTTGTGCTAAGTATATATTTATCTAAAAAGTTAGAATAAGATATATAAAGACACTTTATCAGGAATACAATTAAAACTTAAATAACATACTTTGTACTGTTATTTTATTGGATTACATAATTTTAGTCATAACATTACTATAGATATATTCATTTATTTTTCACATATACACAGAAATACCAAATAATAAGAAATACCAAATACCAAATACAGTGAAAAAAAATACCTTCACTGTAAAGAGGTTAACTGAAAAAGTGCAAATCTGTTCCTAGTAGACTTAACAACATATTCAGAATAATATAATATGTCTCTGTGTATTATTGTCAGATACATCTAAATTGTAATGTCCTGAACATTTACCCAATATTTTCAAATGTTGCTATATCCCATAATGAAAAGAAATTATATTAAATCCAAATATAAGTATCTGATGCTTTCAATGACAAGGTCGTTCATATTCCATTTAGTAGTAAAATTTGCTGAGTCAGCAGGCACATAACTTTCTCCCTCCATAATGCATAGAATAAACAAGAAATTTTATTAACAGGAGATGGGAAGCAGACAACAGTACAGAATTAAAAGAAGGAAATTTTAAAGAATTAGGAGGAATTTGAAGCAGTTGCTTTTAGTAATGTGTTTAGAATTGTTATGAATTCCCGATATTCAAATTAATATTTCTATTTCTGTTGTTTGTTAAAATGCTGGTGAATCCTAAAGATGGTTCCATTCTTGATGTTTTTCAATTGAGAACCAGAACTTAAACAACAAAAATCTTCCAAAGCAATGTTATTACGTGGAGGTGCTTTAACTATCTGAGAGAAAGAGTCTACAGACACATTGGCCATAGGAATCGATTCATTCTGGTGTTTAACTTCTTCAGTGTATTTCATTATTTTGTATTGAGAGCATTGAATTGCAAATCAGATATCTTTGTAAATGATGACAACCATCAAACAATGATTATGAGTGTTCCTTGAATTCACTCCAAGGAATTCACTTCGTTTCTATTTTACTATTTTACTATCTTGTGGGATTTTGGTTATTGCTGTTGTTTTGAGGGGCATAAAGGAGGTCCTCAAGGCTTTCTCCTAGCTTTGTAATCAGGAGTCACTCCTGACAGAGCTCAGTGGACCATATGCAGTGCCTAGGATCTAATCATAGTCAGCTGCACTCAAGGCAAGTGATTTAACCTCTGTATTCTCTCTCTCCAGCCCTCTTTCTGTTTTAAATGGTCAGTAGATTGTAAAAATTTCGATTTTTGAGCAATTTGGATGTACCATTTCTTCTTCATTGTTACTTCTTTAGGCTTAAATCATGAGTTTCCTAAACTACAGAAATAACTTCATTTAACAGGCAATTATTTCCAAGCTAGCTTCCATCACACCATTCAGGTCATTTTTCAGAATAACTTGGTCCCTTCTAGTTACAGCTTGCCAGATCCTTTCTTTCTCTGTGGATGAACTGTAGTGTCCACAGGAAACTATAAAAAAAAAAGTGTTGGTAATGTTGTCATCCTTTTTTCCCCACCACCAATGTTTAAGTGATATTAGTCTATCTGAAGTTTTTAGAATAACCCAGAGTCCTGTTTGTTAGTTATACCCAATCTATGGTTCCTGGTTCCCTGTACCTCCAGTTACAGCTACCTATATTCAAATTTTTAATGATCAGAACAATGGACCTTTTATAGTAAAATGATTTAGTACACCAGCATGAAATCCAGTGTGGTAGGTCCTACCAGTATGGTAGGTCTTCCTGTGAAACATTAGATATAATAGAAATAGATATTAACAATAGCACAGTGGGTAAGGTGTTTGCCTTACCCGGTTCAATTCTTCCGCCCCTCTCAGAGAGCCCAGCAAGCTACCGATAGTATCTTGCCCACACAGCAGAGCCTGGCAAGCAACACGTGGCGTATTCCATAAGCCAAAAACAGTAACAAGTCTCACAATGAAGATGTTACTGGTGCCTGCTCGAGCAAATCTATGAGCAACAGGATGACAGTGATATAGATATAAACATAGATGTAGAAGTATTTAGATTTATAGATATGTAATTATACTTTGCAAAGATGTCAATTTTATGTTGACTCTAAATCTGATCTGAGACTGATGAGTCTTTTATCTTTCCTCAAGATATACGCATTCTACTATTTTGTTGTTATTGTTTGTATCATTTCTGGCCCACACTCGGCAATGCTCAGAGATTATTCCTGGCTCTGCACTCAGGAATTACTCCTGGTGGTGCTTAGGGGACCTTATAGGATGCAAGGAATCAAACTCTGGTTGGCCACATGCAAGGCAAATGGTCCTTCCTATCTTACTATTACTCTGGTTTCTCTACTAAGTTTTAAATTTTTTAATATACATAATAGAAATAATGAAGAACTTGTTAATAAAAAGTAAAACTATTACTAAACAAATAAATTTTATTCTAATATAGTCATGAATTTTCACTGATTTCCTTGTTTAAGTTTGTCAACAATTTTTTTTAATCTACAGCCTCATTTATCTGATATGTAATGGTAGGGATTATGCCTTATTTTTGTTTGTGTTTTTTATTTTTTAAGGTAAGTATGTGTTAGTTATTTACTAATTATCATTAGTAAATGTTTGTTGAAAAAAATTTTAATGTCTTTTTCTCAGGGGAAGGTGTTAGATCAACTGCTTGTCCTTACTTGTTATGAGAATGTGAGAAAAAAAAATGTAAGTTAAATTGAGTTCAGTGAACTCTAAATAGGACTTCCAAAATGTTTGATTCCTCAGAGACAGATGTGGTTGATGATGAAAAAATCTGGTAAGATTTGAGCTTTCCACCCAAATTTTAACCAACACAATCATTTCTTCCTGATTTATTTACTCCTAAATAATCTTATATTTAAAAAGAATACATTTAAAATCACACATCCATTATCACAGGAAACTACTGAAACATGATTTTATCACTCCCTCTAATGGCTGAAATATAATGAATCAGTAACTGTTTTTCATTGGAGTACATAATTGAACTGAAAGTATTATTTTTGTTGACATTAGATTAAAGTTTATTAATCTGAGTCAACTATGATTTCACTTGGGGCAGATTATGTTTTATAATTTACTGAACTTTGATTGAAATTAAATATTTCATATGCTGTCTGTCACAAATAGAACTCACAGATATTTTATATGGCACTGTGTTTATGGAAAACATTACCAAGTTAGCATTGCAATATTGAAATCATATATTATTCTCTTGCATCTCAATGTTTATTCTCAACAAAGTATTATGTTTTTGCAAGTACTTTATCACAAATTTGCTAAAATATTTCTAGAATGTCAAATGTATAGGATAATTTTACTTATAAACCTTTTAAAAATATATGTGCTTTAAAATTCGTCAGGTCAGGGATCAGAGGATATTACAGTGAGTAAGGTGCTGGCCCTGCACCTGGCTGACCTGGGTTCATTCCTCAGAACCCGGTTTGGACCCTGAGTCGAGCTAGTAGTGATCCCTGAACACAGAACTAGGACTAAGCCCTAGTACTGGCGGCTGTTGTGCCCAAAACAGCAGGAACAGAAATGTTTAGAGGAGGCGCCCTTCATTCTGGATCAGCCGTGTCTCCACGGTGGTGCATGAGTTTTCCCGATAGCACTCCGCCCTGCGGGTGTCTTATGTTCTTTAGAGCATAAGTTTCCTTTGCTTTGGTGTTTCTCCTTTCTCTCTACGGTCCCACATTCTCCTTAGGTTTACTATCCTCCCTCAATCAACTATTTGACTTCACCTAAAAAATATCACAGGACGAAGTCTTTGGGCTATCAATGACACAGAAGCATTGGAGACGTTCTCTTGTAGGCAGCGATGCAGCCGCTGCCTGCTCTTTGGGGAGAAGCAGGTTCGGCCACGGCGCTCCCCAGTCCTGCCAGCCCGGCCCTCATGAGGGCCCAGCGGCTGTCCCTGCACGGTAAAGGTCAGCATCGCTGCAGTTTTGAACATTATAACTACTGTGCCTCCACTTGACAGGAAATGGTGCACTCCGTTTCTCTTTCGTAATGTACTACTTGATCAATTTAACATTAAGCAGTTCACCGAGCATGCTGCCTTCCCCCAGTCTCCCCATCAGACCCCGTTCCCATGCTTTATCCACGTGGCTTTCCTCCCCTACCCTCAGTTCTCTTGGCCGCCTCCATCGATGACACTGGACATCAAGTAGAATAAGTTCCATATGGCAAGATTACCGCCCTGAGACACTGGCTTTGAAGAGACACGGGGATGCATGCCTGAGCTTGACTGTCTTCCCACCTAATGGAAGGAACAGCCACAAAAGAAGCAGCGAGGGCTGCATGGGGGGGGGGGGGGATTGTGATAAGTGTTTTGGGAGAGTGTACAGTAGCAGAGTGAGGAGAAGCAGAAGGACAGACCTCCGAGGCTTCAAATCCTGAAATCGGATCTCTCAGCTGTTTCATGATTAGGCCAACAAATCTCAAGTTTTAGTCATTTTTGCTGGCTTAAATAAAAGAAAAAGGTTATTTTAGAAACGGTTATAATACAAGTTTAATGTCTCAGTTCCTTTGAAAGGAAATAATTGATTTGATGGCATTATTATTTTGTGAATTATTAAATCGATGGGTGTAATATGCTGGTATTCAGTTGCTATGTAAAGCTCTTGTATGTGTTTAATATACAATCATGAATACAAAGCAAAACAAGCTGAGGATAGATCTCTAATTCATTCAGATTCCTTTATTAAAATACCAGAGATTGGCCAGCTTATATGCAAAACAAATTTATTTCCCGTTGTTCTGGAGGCTGGGACTCTAAAGTGCAGGTGTCAGCACTGTCAGAATTCGCTGGGGCATCTTTCTGACTCTTACCCAGCATCCTGTGTCGGGACCAAATGGAAGGAGGGCTGGGGGATCTCTCTTCACCCTCTTTTATAAGATTAGATTCTTGAAAGTTCCACCCACACTAGTTAAGCTTCTTCCAAGAGCTTTACATGATAATATCATTATTTAATATTTGAGGTCTAGAATTATAAATTTGTGGGGGCAGATGCCACAAATATTCAGACCTCCGTAAGTGAGGATGATCTTTCCTGTGGAACAGAGCATTTTTGCAGCACCATAAAGAGCAATGTATAGAGTCTTTGTATTCATAGGGTTTGAGTGTGGTCACTGAAAGGGCCAACCCTTCATTCCTATTATTTGTTTGGTTTTGGATATACACCTGGTTATATTCAGGGCTTACTCCTGGCTCCGTGCTCAAGGATCACTTGACAGTGCTCAGGCAACTGTATGGGGTGCTGGAGGTAGCACCTGAGCCAGTCATGGGCAGATTAAGTGCCTTACCTCTATCTCTCCAACCCTTGAAAGGACCAACATTTTAGGGTGGTGGAATTTGTGGTACATCTAAAGGACAATTCTTTTTTGGGAAAACGAAGTATACCAGTTTAGGGTGGAACTCAAGTCCCCATGAATCTTCCTAAGTTGCTTATATATTTTCCCTCCATGTTCCAAATGGCATAAAATTTTCCTAGTAAGGTCAATTATTGAACTAGAAGTGGAGCATGTTCAAGTGGCTAGAAAAGTTGGGGATTCTAGTTGGGACTATTTTACACAGTTTACTGTTCTAGCTGAGAATAAAAAAACAGCACTTTCTCGTGAAATGCCAAATATGTGTTATTTCTAAAAATCTGGCTTGCGGGCATTTTTGGACATATAATATCTGTGATAAGTACACTCAGGAGAAAAGAATTGAATTTATATCTAATTAGGAAAGTTTACAGCAGGAAAGATGGTGAGGAAATGGTAACGTAGGAAAATGACTTGAATAAGTAATGATTTTAGGAAGCAAGAACAGGAGCTGAAACCTTCTTCGGGCCAGTTCCTTTGAAGGAGTAAATACCTGCCTTTCTTCCAGAGAAACAACCCTAAGATCTCTGCCATGATAGCTTTCATCTTTCTGGGTAAGTAATCTGTTCTTATGATTTATTTGGATTCATAGGAACATCAATTCTTCTTGAACTAAATGCTGTGCTCTTGAGATAACATTGCTGATTAAGCTAATAGGGTCATACAATATGAAATATTGCTACTGCAAATTTATGTTTAACATGTTTATTATTTTGAAAAAGTACACACTAAGTTGACTTATTTTTAAATGAAATGAACATTGTAAAAGTTGCATTAATTACTCAAGTTACCTCTGCTTTGTTCTATGGAAGAATCCAATTGCTTTGAATTATTTATTAGGGCCTATGAAATTCAAATGTATATGAATCTTTTAGAAATGGAACCTTACAGAACCTAGTTATCAGCTTTAGTTTGACCACTTAAAATTATTTTTAATTATGTTAACATAGAATTCATTTAAATAACTCAGTTCCTTTACTTTAATGTGGTAATATTTGTTTAAGTAAGGGCCATTAGTAGAGTAGAACAACTTATCACCACATTAAATGTTGCACTTTCAGTTAGTTTTGTAACCAAGGTGTAAACTTAACCCTCTTGAATTGGGCACTATGAACTTACTATCAGATGTCAGGGAAACTATATACATAAAGTCAGATCCATTAAGATTACTTGATATATGCAGTAATGGACAATTCAGAATACTTCCTTTAGCATTTAGTAGAATTCATAAATTAAATTTATCATAGTTGTAGACTGAAAGTAAATATTAACAAGCAAGTCATTCTAGCAAAGCTAGTGTACTTTAGGCTTACTCTATGTTATAGAATGTAGATTAATTAGAACCTAATTGTGAGCAATAAAACATTATTCCACATTCTAGTAAATGTATCTGAAGAGAAAATAAAATCAAGGAAAATTCAGACAAGAAGAAAATAAATATATATAATTTAGTATCCCAAAATTGTGTTCCTTGTTATTTTTATCACATTTAAAAGTAGCATTTCTTAATTTCTAGTCAGTATTACAAAGAGAAATCTAGGATACAGTTTTTAACAGCTCAGACAACAATATTATAAGACACAAAAAATTCACTGCAACCTCATTTTGATCTTATTGAAATAGGAACAATGGTCTATCATCTTTATCTTTTGCTGCTAAATAAGCCTTAATACTAAATTTTATGAAGAAACTAAGACTGGTAGCACCATATTTGCGCTATTTCATAATAGAACCAATATTTCCAACAGTGCATTCTTATAACAATTCTTTAGCCTCATCTAAATAGACATTTTGAAGCAGAGAGCTCAATAATAAAAAAACAATGTGGGACATAGAGATTTTTAAAACACAGAAGTGAAGTCTACGTATCTTTTTATCTTTGTATTTTTTAGGGAGGGTGCTGGAAGGGGTGCTGCTTCCCATGGTACTCAGTACTCCTGGATCTGTGCTGAAGGTACCACTCCTGGCAGTAGTCAGGGGAAAATATGTGGTACTAGGTATCAAACCCATGTTGGTTGCCTGTAAGGCAAGCACTTTACCTACTGCACCATCCAACTCAATGTCTATCTTTGAAAAGAGTGATAGAATGAACAATATTCTCCATCAATTTTATTTAAAAATAGTACATATTTCCTCTAAACATTCTAAGAGAACTTTTATTTTTTTATTTATTTATTTTTTTATTTTAATTTTTTTATTGAGTCACCATGTGGAAAGTTGCAAAGTTTTCAGGTTTAAATCTCAGTTATACAATGCTCGAATACCCATCCCTTCACCAGTGCACATATTCCACCACCAAGAATCCCAGTATAGCTCCACCCCGCACCCCCACACCCGTAACCCCCCATGCCCCTAGCCCCCCCACCCTTAGCCCACCCACCTGTGTAACTAATAAATTTCACTTTACTTTCACTTTGATTGCATTCACTATTTCAACAAAATTCACTATTATTGTTTGGAGAGTCTCTCCCCTAAAGTCAGACCTGCTGAAAAGGAAGCATTAGATAATTTGTTTTCTGTTGCTGAGGATGAAGAGGTATGAGGTCGAGTGACCACACTTAGTGGTCTCTTGGTTTTGGGTTTCTGTATTTTAGTAACTAAGTCCAGAGAGATATCTGCCAGAAGTTGCATCATTGCCAACTTGTACTTCTCAGTTACATTATATTCCACATATGAGTGCAATCTTTCTATGTCTGTCTCTTTCTTTCTGACTCATTTCACTCAACATGATACTTTCCATGTTGATCCATTTATATGCAAATTTCATGACTTCATGTTTTCTGACAGCTACATAGTATTCCATTGTGTAGATGTACCAGAGTTTCTTTAACCAGTCATCTGTTTTTTGGGCACTCTGGTTTTTTCCATATTGTGGCTATTGTAAACAGTGCTGCAATGAACATAGAAATGTAGATGTCATCTCTACTATATCTTTTTGCCTCTCTGGGATATATTCCCAGGAGTGGTATTGCTGGGTCAAATGGAAGCTCAATTTCTAATTTTTTGAGAATCGTCCATATTGTTTTCCAAAAGGGCTGAACCAGTCGGCATTCCCACCAGCAGTGAAGAAGAGTCCCTTTCTCCCAGCATCCACGCCAACACCGGTTGTTTTTGTTTTTTGGGATGTGGGCCAGTCTCTGTGGTGTGAGATGATATCTCATGGTTGTTTTGATCTGGATTTCCCTGATGATTAGTGATGTGGAACATTTTCTCATGTGCCTCTGAGCCATTCGAATTTCTTCTTTGGGAAAGTTTCTGTTCATTTCATCACCCCATTTTTTGATCGGGTTGGCAGTTTTCTTCTTGTGGAGTTCAACCAGTGCATTGTATATCCTTGTTATCAACCCTTTATCGGATGGGTACTGCGTAAATATCCTTTCCCACTCTGTAGATTGTCTTTGTATTTTGTTCACTGTTTCTCTTGAGGTGCAGAAGCTTCTTAGTTTGAGATAGTCCCATTTATTTATCTCTGTTTTCACTTGCTTGGCCAGTGGCGTGTCAACTTTGAAGATAACTTTGGCTTCAATGTCGTGGAGGGTTTTGCCGACCTTGTCTTCAATGTACCTTAGGGATTCTGGTCTGATGTTGAGGTCTTTAATTCATTTTGATCTGACTTTTGTACAGGGTGATAGGAGGTCTAAGCCCACTTTTTTGCACGTAGCTGTCCAGTTTTGCCAGCACAATTTGTTAAACATGCTTTCCTTGCTCCACTTTGCCTTTTTTGCTCCCTTATCAAAGATTAGGTGGTCATATATTTGGGGGGATATGTCAGAGTATTCAACCCTGTTCCATTGGTCTTCAGCTCTGCCTTTGTTCCAGTACTAAGCTGTCTTAATGACTACCGCTTTGTTAATTAGAGTTGGAAGTTGGGGAGGTTGATTCCTCCCATTTTCTTTTTCCCAAGTATTGCTTTAGCTATTTGTGGGGGCTTATTGTTCCATATGAATTTCAGGAGCGCTTGCTCCATTTCTTTGAAGAATGACAAGGGTATCCCTATAGGGATTGCATTGAATTTGTACAATGCTTTGGGGAGAATTGCCATTTTGACAATATTAATTCTTCCAATCCATGAGCAGGGGATATTTTTCCATTTCCTCGTGTCTTCTTTTATTTCCTGAAGTAGCGTTTTGTAGTTTTCATTATACAAGTTCTTTACCTCCTTAGTTAAGTTGATTCTGAGGTATTTGATTTTTTGAGGCACAATTGTGAACGGGCTAGCTTTTATCATGTCGCTTTCTTCTCTCTCACTATTTGCATATAAGAAAGCCATGGACTTTTGGGTATTTATTTTATAGTCTGCAACTTTACTATACGAGTCTATTGTTTCTAGGAGTTTCTTGGTAGAGGTTTTAGGGTTTTCTAAGTATAATATCATATCATCAGCGAATGGTGAGAGCTTGATTTCTTCCTTTCCTACCTGAATGCCCTTAATATCTTTTTCTTGCCTAATCGCTATTGCAAGTACTTCCAGTACTATATTGAACAGAAGAGGAGAGAGTGGGCATCCTTGTCTTGTCCCTGTTCTCAGAGGGAAGGGTCTTAGTTTTTCCCCATTGAGGATGATGCTTGCCATAGGCTTGTGGTAGATGGTTTTTACTATATTGAGGAAGGTCCCTTCTATACCCATTTTGGCGAGAGTTTTCATCCTAAACGGGTGCTGGATCTTGTAAAATGCTTTCTCTGCATCTATTGATATGATTATGTGATTTTTATCTTTTCTTTTGTTGATATGATGGATTATGTTGATTGATTTCCAAATGTTAAACCGTCCTTGCATCCCTGGGATGAATCCCACTTGGTCGTGGTATATGATCTTTTTGATGAGATGTTGAATTCTGTTTGCTAATATTTGGTTGAGAATCTTCGCATCTGTGTTCATCAGGGATATTGGCCTGTAGTTTTCTTTTTTTGTGGTGTCCTTGTTTGCTTTTGTTATTAGGGAGATGTGAGCCTCATAGAAACTGCTTGGGAGGGTTTCTGTTTCTAAGAGAACTTTTAAAACTCTGAGGTTAAATACATAACTACCTGTTATAGTCAGCAATGAATAAATTTTAGAAAGCCAGAGAATTTTTATCATTGAAATAATTTTCCTAATTTGATTTGTTACTTCATTTGAATGAGAAGGGGCAGAAAATTATGTGTAATAATGTTTTATCAATAAAAAATTTAACCTAAAATTTTAAAATAAAGTGAAAAATAAACATATCTTTATGTATAATTAATAAATAATCATAAACTGAGATAAGATTAGGTATTTTTTAAAAATTCAATGCACATTTTTTAATACTAATGAAGGTTTTGGTTATTTAGGAAAACTATCACATATAAGTTTTCTGGTGCAATTATCAATAGCAAATCTAATTTTAATGGTTTATAAGTTGTATATCTAATATAAAATCTCTACTTCTGAGTCTTTCAGTAGCTTTGTTTTAGAATTAAATTAACTTGTTTTAGAATTAAAGCTTCTTTGTCTCTCTCTGAGCTTGCCAACAGAGCTTGGCTAGATGAGGTTGCCCAGGCACATGTGAAGAGACAGAAATCGATCTGTCAATTTCCACATCAGCCCTCAACAAGAAAAACGCAGCCAAATCCTAACCATGGACATAATCTGTAAATGTAGGCAGTGACCCAGTAAATAATTAATTCACTCCAATCAGTTTTTTTTTAAGTTTCCTTTAAAAAAGAGTTTTCTGAATGAGGTAAGATCAAGAAAAGCTTCAAGGCTTAACCTGAAGTCTCTAGCTCTACATTGTTAAAGTGATCATAACTGACATCATCTTTCTAAAAATGTAAAAGGCCAATGGACAGAGAGATGGTTGGTGGGGAGGGTTCTTGGTTTGCACGTAAGTGACCAGGGTTCATTCCCAGTCCGCACATATTTCACCCACGCACCTCCAAGCAGGATTCTTGACTGCAGAACCAGGACTAAGCCTGAGCACAACAGGGTATGGCCCACCCCTCTTCACAAAAATAAAGAATTTAAGGGCAAGAGGTGCAGGGCAGGGGATAGGGTGCTCATCTTGCACACAGCTGGCCCCAGTTCAATCATAGCTTGACCTATAATTTCTTGAGCATTTCCAACCTTGATCCCTGGGCACAGAGCCTTGAATAACCCCTGAGCACTACCCTGAGAACTCCAAAGCATAAAAAAAATAAGACTTAAATAACTTGGTTCTAGTACTGTGCTTTAGGTTTCTCAATAAATAACTGTAATCTTCTAAAAATCATCATTTCAATATATTCCTATGAGTTCATTAATTATATGCTTGCTGAATTTAGTTAATTTATATAACATACAAAATAAATGATCCTACTTTCTTGGTATTTTTAAAAGATGTCTAGATCTTTTCTATTCAACCTGAAGTAAAATATCTAAAAATATCTAAAATATCTAAAAAGTATTTATTTTGTTAAGTATTAATACTTAATTATATACTTAAGTATACTTGTGTATGCTTAACAAAGTATACAAAATGCTTTGTTAAGTATACATATATGAACTTGTGCTATAGATATCAGTATGTTTTATAGTTGATATTTCCAATATTGTAAAGAAACTAATGAGGATATTTAGTTTCCATTTAGATTGAGTTTATTGTAGAAGGTGGAAATACTGATTACAGAGAATATTCCCATAATCTAGGTAATGATTATATTTGGTCTTCAAGGACATTATGAGGTTATTTCAGAGGAAAAGTGAAATAGGAAATCCTCAGAGGTAAGACAGAACGAACTATTTGGGAAGCTATGAATGATAGTGATCTTCCACATTGCACATGATAAGAAATATGAGAACAATCCTATGAGAACCCTCTCAAAGAATTAAACATAAAAATAATAAGACACAAAATGGTACAGTAGGCAGATGGAGAGGTATAAAGTCTTAATTAAATAAGACTTGATTAATGAATACATTTCTCAAATATTTAAAAGGAGGTGATGAGCTATTCTTGAATAGATCTGAGACAATGAAGTTGAGGATGGGAGAGGAAGCCAAGGGTCTCCTTTGGCTGCCCATGTGACTAGTAGAATTTTCGGTGTGGAAATGTACTACACTAAGGAATACTGATGGCGAAGGCAATATTAAAGATATTACTTTAATTACAAATGTACTATAATTGTAAACTTTGGAATTATTCAAGATAATTGTTAGCATCTGTAATTGAGGTATTGTAGATAATAGGACTAATTATGGATATGAGAGTTATCTGAGAAATTTTTCTTAGAACTTAGAATATTTCTTAGAACTTTTCTTAGAACTTTTCTTAGAATATTTTTCTTAGAACTTAGAATATTTCCAGAATATTACCTGGAATTGTCCACAGAGAATGAGAAAGGTCTGATGACAGAACCTAAGAAAAACATAATTTTAACACTGTCACTGTATCACTGTCATCCCATTGCTTATCAGTTTGCTAGAGTGGGTACCAGTATCGTCTCCATTTTATGACTTGTTGTTACTGTTTTTGGCATATCAAATATGCCAAGGGTAGCTTGCCAAGCTTTGAGGTGTGAACGAGATGCTCTCGGTAGCTTGCTAGGTTCTCTGAGAGGGGTGGAGGAATCAAACCCGGGTCAGCGGCATGCAAGGCAAATGACCTTCCGGCTGTGCTATAGTCCAGCCCAATTTTAACAAAAGAGTCTAAAAAGGATCATCAGAAAAATCCTGTGTTCAGAAAGAGTAAAGTGGATAAAAATTATGAGAACTTGAAGAGAAGGTTGTCTAAGAGAAAGTTTTAAGAGAAAATACTCAAGAGAAGACTATTGGTACCATTGTAAGCAATATGATTGAGTTATAGATATTAGAGTCATTATCCTAGAGATTATATTATTTTATTTTTGTGCCATCCCAAGCTATGCTCAGGGCTCACTCCTGACTCTATGTTCAGGGATCACTCCAGGCAGACTGAGGCGGACATTTAGGATGCTGGGAATCCAACTCAGGTCAATCAAATGTAAGGCAAGCATTCTATCTACCTTATAATAGCTTTGTCTCCTATCCTAGAGATTCTAGTTAAAACAATATATTAGCTGGAAACGCCCACAGAAAATGAGGAAGGTCTGGGAACAGAACCTAGGCAAAACCATAATTTTAATGAAATATTTAAAGGATCGTGAGAAAGATTCTGTGTTCAGGAAGAATCAAGTGGGTAGATATTGAGAGAACTAGAAGGGGAGGTTGTCAAAGGAAGTTTCTAGAACAAAATGGAAAAAAATATGCCTTCCTACAAAAATAGACGAAATGAAGTCTTAAGATGTAAATTGATGTTAGACACCTAAGGATAGTAGAGATAAGGACCCGGACAATTGCTCCACGGCTTGAAAGTTGGCCTCACATGCGGGGGTGGGGAGGGGTGGGGAAGGAAGGCAGCTCAGATAGAGAAGGGACCACCAAGTAAAGGATGCTTGGAGGACCCACTCCATATGGGAGATTTGTGCTGAAAGTAGACTGTAGACCAAATATGATTACCACTTAATACTTACATTGCAGACCACAACACCCTAAAGGAAAGAGAGAGTAAAAGGGGATGTGCCAGCCATAGGGGTGGGATTGGATGGGGGTGATGGGAGGGATACTTGGAAACATTGGTGGTGGAGAACAAGCACTGGTGGAGGGATGGATACCGATCATTGTATGACTGAAATGTAAGCACGAAAGTTTGTAAGTCTGTAACTATACCTCATGGTGATTCGTTAAAATAAACAGAAAAAACAAGATGTAAATTGATGATAGAGTTTATTATTGCATTTTAAGAGCAGTTTTAGCAGTGTAAATCATAAAAATGAATTATAAGTTAAGAAATTAATATCACTTGTTTCACTTGTCATCCCTGTTCATCAATTTGCTTGAGAGGGCACCAGTAATGCCTCCATTCATCCCTGTTGTGTGCTAGTATAGCCCAATGGTGTCTGCTCACCCCAGGAACATGAAGAGCCTCAAACCATTCATTTAGGGTCTTGATGAAGAAGTCTGACCATCTCGTAGGTGGGCGGCCACGCGGTCTTTTGACATCCCGTGGAATCCAGCCAGTAACAGCTCTAGTCCAGCAGTCATCTCTAAATGCATTACATGTCTGGCCCATCTGATTTTAGACACCTTGGCAAATGAGACAGCATCCCTGATTCTCCATCCTCAATGGAGGTTGGAACTCCAGATTCCTTCTCTCTCTTGAGTGAAACGTGATACTCCAAGTATAGCTCTTTCAAATCCTCTTTTGGGAGCCCCGAATAGCATTCGCATCCTGTTTTTGTAGGACTCTGCTCTATGAGGTTTGTGTGAGTGCAGGAAGAACAGTGGAGTAAAATATATGTCCTCAGAGCCGGAGGTTCTTCATCTTCTTTTTTTATTTATTTATTTTTATTATTTTTTAACTTTTTAATTAGTGAATCACCGTGAGGGTACAGTTACAGATTTATACATTTTTGTACTCATGTTTCCCCCATGCAAAGTTCGAGAACCCATCCCTTCACCAGTGCCCATTCTCCACCACAAATAAACCCAGCATCCCTCCCACCCTCCCCAGTCCCGTTTCCCCCCACCCCACACTGCCACTATGTCAGGGTATTTCCTTTTGTTCTCTCTCTCTGATTAGGTGTTGTGGTTTTCAATATAGGTGTTGAGTGGCCATTGTGTTCAGTCTCTAGTCTACATTCGGCACGTGTCACCCTTCCCCCGCATGACCTCCAACCACATTTTACTCGGTGTTCCCTTCTCTGAGTTGCCTAGAATGAGAGACCAGCCTCCAAGCCATGGAGACAACCTCCTGGTACTTATTTCTACTATTCTTGGGTGTTAGACTCCTAGTCTATTATTCTATATTCCACAGATGAGTGCAATCTTTCTATGTCTATCTCTCTCTTTCTGACTCATTTCACTTAGCATGACACTTTCCGTGCTGATCCACTTATATGCAAACTTCATGACCTAATTTTTTCTAACAGCTGCATAGTATTCCATTGTATAGATGTACCAAAGTCTCTTCAACCAGTCATCTGTTCTAGGGCACTCGGGTTTTTTCCAGATTCTGGCTATTGTAAACAGTGCTGCGATGAACATATAAGTGCAGATGTCATTTCGACTATACTTTTTTTTGCTCCTCTGGGATATATTCCCAGCAGTAGTATTGCTGGATCAAATGAGAGCTCAACCTCTAGTTTTTTGAGAATCGTCCATATTGTTTTCCAAAAGGGCTGAACTAGTTGGCATTCCCACCAGCAGTGTAGAAGGGTCCCTTTCTCCCCACATCCTCTCCAACAGTGGTTGCTTTTGTTCTTTTGGATGTGTGCTAGTCTCTGTGGTGTGAGGTGGTATCTCATGGTTGTTTTGATCTGCATCTCTCTGATGATTAGTGATGTAGAGCACTTTTTCATGTGCCTTTTGGCCATTCGTATCTCTTCCTTGGGAAAGTTTCTGTTCATTTCTTCGCCCCATTTTTTGATGGGGTTGGATGTTTTCTTTTTGTAGAGTTCAACCAGTGTTTTATATACCATTGATATCAACCCCTTATCTGATGGGTATTGTGTAAATATCCTTTCCCATTCTGTAGATAGTCTTTGTATTTTGGTCACTGTATCTTTTGCGGTGCAGAAGCTTTTTAGTTTAATGAGTCCCATTTGTTGATCTCTGTTTCCACTTGGTTGGCCAGTTGCATGTCATCTTTGAAGATACCTTTATCTTCAATATCGTGGAGGGTTTTGCCGACCTTGTCTTCCATGTACCTTATGGTTTGTTGTCTGATGTTGAGGTCTTTAATCCATTTTGATCTGACTTTTGTGTATGGTGTCAGGTCGAGGTCTAAGCCTATTCTTTTACATGTGGTTGTCCAGTTGTGCCAGCACCATTTGTTAAAGAGGCTTTCCTTGCTCCACTTCACATCTCTTGCTCCCTTATAAAAATTAGATTATCATACATTTGAGGTTGTGTGTAGGGATATTCCACCCTGTTCCATTGGTCTTCAGCTCTGCCTTTGTTCCAGTACCATGCCGTTTAAATTGTTACCGCTTTGTAGTAGAGTTCTTTATCTTTTTAACCACATCTTTGATGCTCTTGAAGGCATTCCACGCTGCTCTCTTCCTCCTGCACAGTTCTGCCAGGTCGTTTGTCATGTTGAGTTCTCACCTAGGTACACATAATTGCTGCATTCGGAGATGTTCGTTCCATTTAGGGTGAATGGAACATCAGGAACTAGTCCATTTTTCATGAACCTTGTCTTCCTGAGATTCAGCTGCAATTCGACCTTTCCACACTCCTGGTTGAAGTCAGCCAGCATTCTTGCCAATTGGCTGATATTTGGTGTTATTAGAACGATGTCATCAGCTAAGTGGAGGTGGTGTAGTTGCTGACTGTCTATCTTCACTCCCAATCCTTCCCATTCCAGTTGTTGCATGATGTTCTCGAGGGTGGCACTGAGGAGTTTCAGTGAAATGGTATCACCCTGCCGAACCCCTCTCTTTACGTCGATGATCATGAATGGTGAGATCCTGGTGGTGAAATCCGTAATACAGTTCACGTAAATTAAGAAATTTGTACAGAGTAAGAAAGAGATAAATTTAATTTTAAGAACATTTTATAGGAAAAATATAGAAATATAGCTCTATACCTAGAGAGGAGATTAGGATTTATTCCAGACTTAATAATGAATTTATAAGCATTTTATTTTCCATCATTTTCAACATTAGATAAGTCACTCTCATACTGGAAGGCTGCAAACTTGTTTTCTTTTTGTTCTTCCACTGTTGCTATTCAAGTTATGGGGCTCTTCTTGGAAAATGAAAGCACTTCCCCCACCACTGATTGCTCAGACTTAAGAGAGCGATGTCTCAGTGATGAACATGGATGTAAGCATGCATGGAGAATGATAGAAGAGGCTTGCAATGTTTCAGGTAATACTGTTTGAAATGTACTCAGGTTATTTTATTTATAACTTCTTAAATAATTTTCATCATCATGAATGACAGAGTGACAAAGTTACTCATTATTATGTTTTAGATATACTGTTCGAAAACCAATCCCTCCACCTGTCTTCACCATTGTCCCCAGTTTCCCCTCCTGTCCCCCCAGACTACCTCTAGAATAGGTACTTTCTCCTCCACCATTGTCCTAGTATTCCCTTTCCTGATTTATTTCCCGCACCTCCACCCCAGTGACAGGCTTCCTACTGAAGGACTCTTCCTTTTTAATGCCTTTTGGGCTTTGTTGTTCCCTTACAAAGTTTCTTTATATCCCACATATGAGAGAAATCATTCTGTGTCTATTCCTTTCCCTCTGGCTAACTTCACTTAATATGATACACTCCAGATTCATCCATGTATCAGCAAATTGTATGACTTTATCTTTTCTTACTGACAAGTAGTATTCCATTGTGTATATGTATAATAGTTTCTTTATCCAGTTATTTGTTCTTGGACACTTGTTTTTTTCCCAGATTTTGGCTATCGTAAATAGTGCTACAATGAATATAAAAGTGCACGTAGTGTATTGGGCTTTTGGACACTTTAGGGGACTTCTTTTTAATGAGATAAACATTGAATTGCTATTTTCTTTCACTGTCCTAGAAATTAAGTTGTGTTCTAAATACTACTCAAATTTAAAATTTATAAGTGTTTTGCCTCCAATTGCATATGAGTGAATTTAGTTATAAAAAGGAATTGGTAACTAATGTATTGAAATCGCAGATGGATTTAAGCAAGATTTCCAGTTTTATTTTATGTATCTCATATTGTATAACTCTATAACCATGAATGTAATTTTCAGAGGCATACATATTTTAAGATGCTTGACAGACAGTACAGCAGGTAGGGTGCTTTCCTTGGATACAGGTACCTTCTATAGTTCCCCAATCCCTAACAGGAATAATCCCTGAGCTCTGAGCCAGGAGTAATTCCTGCACACAACCAGGTTTAACATCAAAACAATATATATATATATGTATATTTCACATAAAATGCCCTTTGTATATTTCACATAAAATAGCACAGTGGGTAGGGCATTTGCCTTGCATGCGGCTGACCTGGGTTCGATTCCCAGCATCCCATATGGTCTCCCGAGCACCACCAGGAGTAATTCCTGAATGCATGAGCCAGGAGTAACCACTGTGTATCGCCGGGTGTGACCCCCCCAAAAAATGCCCTTTGCTTATATATTTGT
This sequence comes from Sorex araneus, assembly GCF_027595985.1. Lineage (NCBI taxonomy): Eukaryota > Metazoa > Chordata > Mammalia > Eulipotyphla > Soricidae > Sorex > Sorex araneus. Next base: position 289,188,061 of record NC_073313.1, on the reverse strand, counting down.
GTCTTATTAAATTGGAAATGACAAGAAGATGCAGTAAAAGATATAAACACATATTTAAACTGTGTATCAAACAGGTTGAAAATATGTTTTAACTTTGACTTGTCATTTGAATCAAGTCACAAGTGGCATAAAATGTGAATATTTAAGAATCACTTGGGGGGCTGGAGCAATAGCACAGCGGGTAGGGCGTTTGCCTTGCACGCGGCCGACCCGGGTTCTAATCCCAGCATCCCATATGGTCCCCTGAGCACCGCTAGGGGTAATTCCTGAGTGAAGAGCCAGGAGTAACCCCTGTGCATCGCCGGGTGTGACCCAAAAACCAAAAAAAAAAAAAAAAAAAGGAATCACTTCGTTGTTTAATTGAAAAATATATTCTTAATATGTAAGTAACTGAGTAAATATTAAATGAGAGAATTATAATTCTAAGTATATATACTTATTACATAATAGGACATTACCTGAACAAACACTACAATGACAAAACTTTTAGAAAAGAAAATAAACATTTATTCTTCTTTAACTAATGTTGCTTCTCTGTTCGACAAAGAGTAAACTCTGTACTTCTGTTGATTCGTGCTTGTCTGCATATATTCTGCTTTCCAAAATTTGTTGGAAGAAGTGTTTGATGTAAAGAAGCAAATCCTTTAGTTTCAAAAGTGCTGTGTTCTCAGTCTCTGTGAGAAAAGCTCATAATTATATGACCTCAAGTAATTAGAGTGAAGGAAGAAAAGAACAGAGAAATTCCAGGTCTTTTTTGCCCTTGAGGGGCATGTGTGGAATAGAACATAGCTATTTAATACAGCACTATTGTTACTGGCCAGAAAAAGAATTTCAAAGACATAATTTTCTCAAAGTAGTACAATAATTTTAAGATGAGAACAGAAGACAATAACAAACAAATGTTATTTGGTTTGATGACAAAGCACCTTATATTTTATAGGGCCACTTAAAATGTACTGTTACAATATTTATTCACAGTGTCATGAATTATAACCACTTCAAATAGAAATAGTAAGTCATTTGCAGTGAATTGCAATAATATTTGCATAATTATCACATGCATGAAGCTGAAAAAATATTCTCAAAGCAGAAATGAAATGAATTCAAGTAGTTTTACTTAGGAATATGAATAACAAAATTGTTGGGTTACTAAATATAGCTTTTTAAATTAAAATGGAAAGTGAAACATTGGTAATTATGGAAGATTCATTATTCAATAATATGTGAGTGCTTAAGTTCTAGGATCCCTTTTTCCCATGATAAATTTAGAAGTACCTACACAGATCTTATAATCTTATAATGACATGTGAAATAAAACAGTAGATTAAGACAAAATATCTAGTAAAATAGGCAGACTTAGAATGACTACAGTTACAGATAATTCAGATCACTTTATATTAGGGAAAGTTTAATCATTATTAAAGAAGAAAATGGTATTTAGAAGTTATTTTTTTAAAAATCTGAATGATACAGTCTATTTAAAACATTGAACACTGAAGAGAAACAGGAGGGAGGGGGCACAGCTGGCAGTACTCAGGGCTTATTCCTGGCTCTGTGGTCAGAGAATATTCCTAGGGGGGACTTATACTGCTACCAGGGATCAAATTCAGTACCTCACATGCCAAACAAATGCCCTGCCTGCTATACTATTGCTCAAACCCTGAGAAACAGTTTAATATGGAGCTTTACTTCAAAGTCACATATCTGAATGGAATTTTAGCAGCTACCCTTGATCTTACTATCACAATGAACTTGCTCCTTGGGGTAAGAAGCAGCTGTGATTGGTGGCAGCTCAGCCTTGCTTCCCTCCCCAGCATCTAGCAGTGATTCCTGAGCACAGAGCCGGGAGTAAGCCCTGAGAAGCGCTGTGCATGGCTCACCCCCAAAAAATATTAATATCTAAATTGTTACATGTCTACCTGTAAAATCCAGGTAACCTTTGCAAGATAATGGATTCAGCATACTGTGATCTGAACATCTGGTCTTTTGTGCAAACTTACACTCAATTCAATGACTGTCTCTGCACGGGTGCTCTCCACTGTACTAGTAACAAATTGTTTGGGGAGAAATGCATCAATAAATCAGGTAACACATGGTTATTTGTAATCTTTAAAGTTATATAAAAGTATTATTATGACATTTTTTCGGACCTGTCTTGCTTGAACACTACTCTCTCTCTCTCTCCCTGCTTTTTCTACTCTGGAGAAAGCCATGTTTGCTCTTGAACACTTATTTCTCTCTCTTCTCTCTCACTTCTCAAGTAAATTTCTTTAAATATAAACTACTTTGCTTTACAAGAAAAGTACTATTTCAAATTTGATCAAGTCTATTACATTTTATTAATTTTTACAATTTGATTAATTCTGGTATAATTTAAGTTTCTGTGAGCTGCAGGTGTCTGTGAGAATAAACACATTCTGTGATTGCTAACCATAATTTTAAGCTTAATTCAATTATAATTATTTGAATGACTGATTTGTTCAACCAATGCATTCTTCTTTGGCACTCACTTGATTTTGTGCAAGACCTAAATAATAGAAGGTAAAAAATAATAATAATAAATAAATGAATAATAGAAGGTATAACTCAGGGTCTCTGAGAAAGACCAATAATATGACATGCAATATATTTGGGGCACAATAGACAATATTAAGCCAGAGTGTAGAATGGACTGTAAAGAAATGATGATGTTGAAACAAATAAACGAACAAACAGATACTTCTGAAGGAAAGCTGAGATATCAGATCTTCCTGTTGTGAGAATATTTAAAACATTGTTAGTATGTATAATTAATACCTTAAAACAGATTTTCAGAATTAACTTTTCAAAGGATATCACCAGTATGAAGACATCTTAGATAGGGGAAGATTCAGACCAGGAATATTAGTTAAAATGCCACAAAATTACATGGGCGAGAGAGGTAATATGCACCGAAGATAGTGAACAACTCTGAAGACTATGAGAAATAAAGACATTAAAAATATGTATAATAATAAAAATCAGTGAACAGTTGAATACAAGGGGCATGAAATATTAAGCAAGTTATATAAATTGCTGATCTGTGACAAAGTTATTGCTATACATTGAACATGGTACATGTAAAATTTGGGACAATTGTGATGAGTTATTTTTAAAGAAACAGCATCTTGGACATGTTTTAGACCATTTATGACAGGAAAGTTTGTATTCTGTTTTAAAACTGATATGGTAAGCAATAATTTAAAGAAAATGAATAAGGAAATGTACCTCCTCTATATGGCATTTTGAAGCTTGAATCTTGAATTGAGAAGAATAATTAAAGTAGACACAATTTGGGGAGTATAAGACTACAAATATATAAAAATATGAAGAAATATTAAAGTGATAAAGCATTATAAAATATTTGTCATGATCTACTTGAGAAAATTAAAAAGAAATTTTTTGAGACTTGAAAAGTAGTTGTAGACAAAAAGTAGTTTGAGGGGCTGGAATGTTAATACCATGGGGAGGGCATTTTCCTTGCATTCAGCCAACTCAAATTCAATCTCCAGCACCACATGTGGTTCCCCAAGCAATGCCAGGAGTGATTCCTGAGTGCAGAGCCAAGAGTAGCACTGCCGGGTGTGACCCAAAAAGCCAAAAAAAAAAAAAAAAGATGTAGTTTGCGTTTTGTGTCGGCCTCAGCTGTGTGTACATGGTGACTCAATGGTAGGCCGGGTGATGCAGTGCTATGACACGCAGGCTGCCGGAGATACACCTGGTGGGACTCCTGGTGATACAACGCTACAATGCTCAGGCTGCCGGAGATACACCCATTGGGGCTCTTGGACACACACAGAACACACACATCAGACTTGGTACTTGAGCATACAAGTTAGACACTTCAGCCCCATGAGCTACCTCCCTGATACCTAGATTTTTTTTTTAATTTGTGCATCTGGATTTTATATTAATTCCTACTGTGTTAATAGAGCTATTAATCTCTATGAATTGCTCCTCATGTGTAGCTGTATTTCTTATCTTTTGGTTGCTCTATCAGAGATTTTTATAAAGATGCACTATAAATTTTGGACTAAATATTTTCATAGCAAGAAATGAGGCATTGTAAAATCTAATGCATACAAAAATCTCACTTACTGAAAAGATTAAGCAGTTTTTTTAAAAAAAATCAGAATAACAGTGAAATAAACAGGGCTCTGGTTGAGGGGTACACAACAGGGCAAATGAATTTTTCATTATGGTGATTCACTTGAAGTGCCTCAGAGAAACATAATGCATTTTAGAAGCAAACTGAATAGTTCTATAAGTTTGTGTTATTGGAGTCATAAATTCAAAGAGCTTCCTTTACCTTCTCTCTGATCTTCATGTAAGCATTACCCAGTTGTAATTATTTAATGAAATATGCATTATCAGTTATCAAATATAAGGGAAAAAATTGGTACTTGGGGTCCAACAACAACGACAAAAACTTGCCGCTTAATATGTGCATAGTACAGATACATATTCAGTCGATAAGCAGACTGTCATAGTATATATATGGAGTTAAAATTTCAAAAATACACAGAGGGCACTGGAGAATAAAAGTTGTCCTCAGAGGCTGATATGGGGGCCACCCCAACAGTGCTCAGGGGCCAGAGAAGTTGAAGATAAAACTTGAGGAAGACCTCAGGGATTCAAGGCATGCAGTGCTAGCCCTAGTTAGTATTTCCCTGGCATCTTAATTTGAATATTTATCTTCATTTAAAATAATTAAGTATCATTTTGGTCAGGGATCAGTCCTGAGGATGTTAGGGGTGGGGAAGATGAAGCCAATTTGATGCGGGGGATGGAAACCTGGTCAGCCTGGAGGCCTCTTATGCACCATCCTGTTTCTCTGGTTCAGGTTCAAGTACCTCTGGAGGAATTTTTGTCAATGGTTTTCAAAAGACTGTGGATTTCAGAATCTGTATAAAAGGATATGTATATGTTTTGTAGAAAACATTTGTCTCAAGTATTTAAAATGTCTTATGTAATTAATTGATTTAATTGTAGTCACATATTCTTTAACTTGTAGAAGAATCCGCAGTCTCAGATCTTGCTTCCCAACCTAGTGTCACTCAGTGGCTCCATCAGAAAGGTGCACCATTAACCACTGCACAAAGATACGACTGTGTCATGTCAACACGCATCTGTGAGGAAACTGAACACTGTGCTCTTCTATATAAGAATTTTAAGGAAAACTGCGGGAGAGAATCAGAGCGATGCAAGACCGCTGAGGGAGGCCACAGGTGTGCAGCATTAAGAGAAAAGCTGAATGAGACAGTTTTGTGGAACTGTCAGTGCAGTCACACCTCAGGAGCAGAGTGCACTCAGATTAGGAAAAGTTTGTCTGAGGTCATTTGTGTAGAAGATGCTCAAACAAATCAAATATCGGCCTTCAGCAAAGACTTTGAGGATGGATTCAAGCAGAGCTCTATTTCAGGTTAGTATTCAAAAAATAAAGTAATGGCGCTGGGAGTGTCGCTCAAGAGACAGGCCATATCCTGCATATGTGAGGCCCCAGCTTCAACCTTTGGCACTGCAAGACTCCTGAGCACTATTGCATATGGCCCTCAGAACACCTTAAACATAGAAGAAGAAAAATGTAGGACATTAAGTACAATTGCAAATATCAGGTAGCTGAAGAAAAATTTTTTTAACTTCAGCTCTGTCACCTGTGCCTGAGTTTTTTCAAGAAAATTAAAAATTATAGAGTTTGATATTTTGATTTTGTCTAAAGCATATTATAAAGTGAGGTCAAGTGCCTTAAGGTTTCAGTGTAATGATAATTTCAGTTGTTTATGCATTTCTTGCACAGGTATTTATGAGACAGCCACAGTATTTATAAGATATTTACAATGTGCTAGAATCTGGAAACAGGATTAAAATGAAAATTTGATAAGAAGAGTTTATAATTATTTAGGACATTATATTGTAAGTGATCACCATTTATTCCACAGGTATTTTTTAAGAACCTTCTATATATCCTATTTGCCTTTCATGTCTTTGGCCTTCTAAGACCTTGGGATCCTGTAAGAAACAAACAAAAAAAATAAGTTTATTTTCTGGGAACCTACAATATAAATTGAGGACTGTCTTCAGTCAGTTTTCTTGGAAATAGTTTCTAAGACAGTTTTCTCTTCAGAACATTAAGCTGAAAGCTTGGGAACATAAGAAATGCATTGATTTGTGGGGAGGAGGTTTTGAGATACAGTGTGGATGTCAACAAATGTGTAGGGCCTGGACTAGCGTTGAACAGACTCGACCCACTGAGCCAGGGAGCTCTTCCTCACCCCTCCTGTAGACTGGTCATCAGGGATGAAGCAGCCCCTGGGATGGAGGCAGCTTTGGGTAGGGCAACTCTTTTAAATGAAGACGATCCCTGCAAAATGGCAATGTTACACAGCACCTAATAACACTGTAACTAGGGAATTTGTACCTGGATCACCTAATGGGGAGATCTTTCTGATAAGCCACAGCATCTAGTATGGGGACAAAGAGTAAATTAACAAGACAAATGGTTTTAAGAGAAGTCTTTTAAATAATATATGTGCTAAGGAGAATATGTATATATATATACATATATATATATGCTGGAGTATGAGTGGATCTCCTAGTAATCTGGAATAATCTCCTTAAATTAAATTTCATCCTTGAGTCAAATGCAGTTGCAGTTTATTCCAGTCTCCTCCCCAGTTCTCCTCTGATTCCCCTTCTGTTTCTCTCTTTGGATCCCCCTTTCGTTAAATGCAATTTTAACAGCGTGGCCAGGAAGTTCTCTGATCAAATAAATGTTTGCAATAAAGATTGAAAGTGGCAGGGGAATGAACCATGTGGCACTTTGGGGAAGAAAAGGTAAGCAGAACAGCTGGGAGTGTGCCTGGAGGAAGAAAATTCTGTAGCTCAAGTGCAGAGCGAGGAAGAGACCTATAAGAGAGGCAATCAGAAATAAAGCAGACCTTCTCAACGGACCCACAAAATGTCGGACTCCACGCCTTCTCCCGGAGGGGAGAGAGACCAAGAAGGAAGGTTCTTTCCTCCGTTAGCCGGCGTGGGGCAAAGGCTTAATTCACAGTCTCCATACATGGGTGCAGGCACTTGCTGGAACGGAAAAAAAAAAAAATGTGTGCTTTGAACTTGAAACAGCCGCAGGATACAGAGCCAGCCCTAGTCGGGCCCGTGCTCGGCTCCGGCCGGCCGGGTTTGCGGCCCGGGCGCCCATGTCCCTGCAGAGCCGGTGGATGTGGAACAAGCGGGAACCAGAGACAGCTTTAGGAATTGGGGTTCCAGCAAGTGCCTGCACCCATGTATGGAGACTGTGAATTAAGCCTTTGCCCCACGCCGGCTAACGGAGGAAATATGTAATTTCTGGCAGAATTTTCCCAGGACTTTATACAGAAATCCAAAACCTGGCGGACGCGGCAGCGTCCGCGCGACTTAACATTTATAATTGTCATCAATGTGAAAGGGTTCCATTTGAACAGGTCAGACTTGGGGGGGAAACTCCAAATAATAACAGTAAGTTTTTGTTGAAATATTGAAGGTTCTTAATGTAACAGCCACCTCTGGACTATGAGCTAGGCAAAAGCCCCACGCTGGCCAACGTGGCGTGGAGTACACCATACTATGAGGCGCAGGAAGGGGGATGAGGGGGAAAAATTAAAAAAAAAAAATGGAAAAGGAAAAAGAGAAAAAAGAGAGAGAGAGAGAGAGTTATGTCAACTATAGTGAGTTTTGTGTTGAATTATGGAATGTAATCAAGGTAAAGAAAAAATGAAGTGAAATTCATTAGTTATACAGTAGGGGGTAGGGGGTGGGGGCGGGGGGTAAACTGGGGTTTCTGGTGGTGGAATTTGGGCACTGGTGAAGGGATGGGTGTTTGAATATTGTATAACTGACATATAAACCTGAGAACTTTGTAACTTTCCACATGGTGATTTAATAAAAATTTAAAAAAAAAAAAAAAAAAAAGAAATAAAGCAGAGTGTTAGCTCATGGGCCATTGCAGTGATTTTAAGCCTCTAACTCTTCTGACTTGTGGTAGAGTAAGCCTCTGGAGGATATTTTCCTAAGGAAATATTATGGTCTTACTTACATATCTAATGAAGTAATTTGATTCTGTTTCTGATTGTTGTTTTAGATGCCACACTTGGCAATGCTCAGGAACTACCACATCCATACCTGGCAGTGCTCAGTGGTGCTATGTGCTAATGAGGCTAGAACACAGGCTCTATATATGCTAGGCCTGGATATTTTTTGATGGGGCATCCCATACCCAGCAGTGCTCAGAAGTTAGTCCTGCCTCTGCACTCAGGGAGCACTGCTGGTAGAGCACAAACCATATGAAGTGTTGGGGATCAAACTGGTTGGCTGTGTGCAAGGAAAGTGTATGATTGCTGTGGGATTGCTCTGGAACCTCTAGGCAATGGCTTTAACCCTTGGCTATCTCCTTAGCCTTCTGGATTTGTTTTGACAACCGACTAAAGAAATACCACTGCCTATATAGGAAGACAAGTTATAAGGCTTTCTCATTTTATTTTTTTATTTTTATATGTATTAACCTGATGAAATAATTCCTAGGGGTCAAAACTGTGACTTGGTAAGGTTATTCATAATTGAGTTTGTCTATATTAGTCTGTTCAAGGTATCATAACAAAGTTCCAAAAATTAGGAAGTTTAAACAACAAAATTATTAGTAAGGTATATTCCTGATATTTATCTACTGGTTTTAAGGACCTAGGGCTTCAAGTCATATTCTTGTGTGACATTTCCCTAAAGGATGTGCATAGGATGGGGATCATGAGGGACTTCTCCAAAATCTCAATTTACAAGGGCACTAATACAATCAAATTGGGCTTTTATTCTTATGACACCTTCTCACCAGGATTGTTTCTTAGAGAAACCACTTCTAAATATGGCCACACTCAGAGGTAAGGGGGAGGTGGCAGAACTTTAACAAGTTTGGACGGACACACATATTTAGTCTCTGAATCTAAATAGCTATTGCTTATTTAAGTTTCAATGATAGAGATTTGAATACGTCCTAAAGAGTGAGGCAATATATCATTCAATCCCTAAGCCAAGGTTTCAGTCTCTAATAGAAGGTGTACCTAGAAATTTGTTTCTGATACAAAAATGATATGACTCTGATGAGATTTGCTTTTAGTACATGCTAATAGCATGTAGCCCAGCATAGAACATACTGGCCTTCCTATAGAAGACAAGATGTCCACTCCAGAAACAATGGTGATTCCTGAACTTAGATTTGATCAGTATAGATATATAAAAAATATATAGTAAGAATAAATTGGAACCTGATGAGGATTTGAAATAATTCTCAGGAGTCAAAAATAATGTTATTGTAATTGTACCATAATAACCTTTGAAGAAAATAGATTGTGAATAAAAAAATGAAAAGAAAAAAAAGAACATAGATTGTGGAGAAGGTAGACAGGTAGGGGTATGGATAGGTAGATGGTTCAAGAGAGGACAAAGTAATTATTTATATGTCTGCATTTCCTCCAAGACTGTGAGGTGTCAGTGAGATGGGACTTGTGTATTCAGTATGACACCTAAGTTAGGAATTCAAGATTCAACTGCTTCTTAAATAAAAAATTTTAGATTGTGATGATGGAGATTTCACTTTTACTATTATTCAGATTTTTGTATAATTCCTAGAACTCCTGAGGGCTAAGATACTGAGAGTAAAAAGCCATGAAATTGTATGTTAGTCTCATCCTAACTCTGTCAGGAAGAGGGTATTTTATGTTTGTTTCTGTTTTGATTATAAGTCAGGCAATATTACCTCTGTTCCTTCTCCCTATACTGAGTGTTCACTTACTGCAGTGTACAGAGTATTAGAGATTTTCTAGACTTAGAGATTTTCTCTTTCCAAATCTTCATGCAACTGAACCCTCAGAAGCAGTTTGTTTTACTTATTAAAATATTCGTCCTATCGCTTCTCGGCCTTTTGCCTAAGATCAAGTGTAAAATATTCTTCCAGGGGTTATTTTTCTTCTTTTATACCTCTGTAAGTTTAAATATCATGAGACAAAGCTTCATGTGTATGTATTTTTCCTGATTACTAATTTGAAAAGCATCATTTAAGTTTCAAATTAATTTTAGAAATTTGTTCACTATTGACATAGTTTCATTTTCCTTCTAGATAAAATGAAAGAAGATATGTTCAAGTGGAATCAAACTACTCTTTTGTATCATGGTAATATTTATAAATTATCCCTCTGGCATTATTAATACTGTAGCATTGTCACACTGTTGTATCACTATTGTCCCATTCTTCATGGATTTGCTCGAGCGGGCACCAGTAATATCTCCATTGTGAGACTTGTTGTTACTGTTTTTGGCATAATGAATACGGCACGGATAGCTTGCCAGGCTCTGCTGTGCGGGCGGGATATTCTCAGTGGTGTTATATATAATGGAAAAGAAAAACTTGCATTTCTTTTATATCAAAGCAACTATTTTGCCTCTTAATAGTTTACTTACAGATTTACTGAGAAATAATTTAATTAAAACAAAACCTAGATCTTTGTTGCATTTTATGGTTACCAAGCAAATTTTTGAGGACAACTATTTTTATGTATAAGTGTTGGGGGATTTCATTTACATTCACATGTGTTTTTCTAAGTGTCACATATATTTATATTTTTGTTAACTATGTGGTGAATTTAGTTAAGATTTTCTCCAAAACTTAAAGTACAACAGAACAAGCATCATTTTAATTTGTCAATGAACTCACCTTAAGCTCTATAGCTCCATGCAATTTCTGAAGATTTATTGTTTAAATTTGAGAAACTTAACTTGAGGATTTTTTCCTTCAGCTCAGTTTTGGTCCTGCAGACTTCCATCACTTATGTAATACAATGTGTATCTTGTAACAGAGGAACGTTTTATTCAAATAGTCCAATAAAGATGAGTGTTCATGCTCCTCCCTCAAAGTAATACCTGCCAAAAATAGCACACTGGTACATCATTATATTTTGCTCATAGGTTTCTCACAGAGTTTTGCATATCCTCTATGTATGGGTTTACCTTGATTTTGTTCACAACATGGTCATATCATTGCTTTCAGGAGTCAAAGAGATCCAATCCTGTCTGGAAGTGGCAATGGCTTGTGTAAGCGATGTGGTTTGCAATGCACAACTGGCCCCTTACCTTAAAGCTTGCTCAGCAAATGGAAATCTTTGTGATGTGAAGCAGTGCCAAGCAGCCATACGGTTCTTCTATCAAAACATGCCTTTTAACATTGCCCAGATGTTGGCTTTTTGTGACTGTGCTCAATCTGATATACCTTGTCAGCAGTCCAAAGAAGCTCTTCACAGCAAGCCATGTGCAGTGAACAGAGTTCCACCCCCAACTTGCCTCAATGTAATTCACAGCTGCCGAAATGATGAATTATGTAGGTGAGTAGATACACACATACCTTACTTTCTTATTTCGGCACCCTTTTTGTTACACTCCAGACCTAACACTTGATCTCATTACATTAGCTAGAGTTCCCACCATCATCCAACATGATGTAAACAAAACCAGACAATTCATATTCTGAAATCTGTGCTGCATATGTAGTATCCTTTTTGAAATTCAAATGCAGACATCTTTTGGGCAGGGGGACAATGTGGAGGGTTGTCGGTGGGGGGATGGGGGCAGTTCAGTATGTTGTTAAGGCTTGGTAGTTATGAAATACCATTATTAAAATTATTTAATTTAGACTAATGAATTGTAAATAGACCTGACTGATTTGTCAGAACTTTTTTTCTTGTGATTGTACCAGGCTACTAAATTTAGAGTTTTGACAAGGTCATGCTTCAAACCAGAGTAAATTGTTTTCTGTCTGGCTTGGAGGTTTGGAAGGAGAGGGGCAGTTTGCGTACTGTCAGGACATCACCAGCACACACATGCTTTGAAGTCAAGAGTGTTCTATTCTCATCTTAACTTCATATCCTGTGTTCTTGGGGGACTAATATTAGACACTTATTTGTTTATTCAAAACAATTTATTAAGCACTCAGTTCTACTCTAGACATCAACACACACATACATCTGTACTGCAAGTTTATGTTGTAGTGTGGGAAGAGACATAATAAAATAAGACAACGTATATCATATCAAAAATATGTATGTTATATCTTATGTTACTAAGTACTTTGGAGAGTAAAACACACTGAGACACAAAAAAGAACAGGATAAGGGGTATTCTGAGTGAAAGAAGAGTTAGAATGCAAATGGGTGGTCTTAAAAGGGAATATTAGCAATTTCTTGGTAGGGATCAATTTAACAAACTTAAAGTAAGAAAATCAACCTCTCAGTAAGTGTATGGGAGGAAAGATGCCACACAAGTAGTCTAGTCAGTGTTGAAAACTAAATATGCATGATATGTTCAAAAAGCATTGCGTTTCGAGCATACAAGGAGAGAGCAAGAGTAGTTATCCTTAGAGATTTAACAGGGTGGGCTTTACCCAGACCTAGTTAACAGAGAGACCTGAAGTTTAGGTCTATTTTTTTTATTGAATCACCATGTGGAAAGTTACCAAGTACTCATGCTTATGTCTCAGTTATAGAACAGTCAAACACCCATCCCTTAACCAGTGCCCATATTCCACCACCAAAAACCTCCTGCCCCCGCCACTCCAACTGTATAACATATGAGTTTCACTTCATTTTCTCTTTATCTTGATTACATTCCATATTTCAACACAAAACTCACTATTATTGTTGGAGTTTCCCCCCAAGAAGGACAGCCCTACTACCAAGGAAGCATTTGATAATTAGTTTTCCATTGCTTAGAATGAAGAGATATGTAGCCCCACTGCTCCAAGTACATAACTCTTTTTTTTTCCTTTTTCCTTTTCCTTTTTTTTTACCCCTCATTCCCCTTCCCGCGTCTCATAGTATGATGGATGCCACGCCACATTTCTCCCCGAAAATGGGAAACAACCAAGAAAGAGGGATATTTCCTCTTCTCGGCTGGCGTGGGGCTGTTGCTTAGTTCAGTCTAGAGAAGTGGCTGCTACTTTGACTACCTTCAATATTTCAACAAAAACTCACTGTTATTATTTGGAGTTTCCCCCCAAAGTCAGACCTTCTAAAAAGGAACCGTTTCACATTGCTGACAATAAAGAGATGTTAAGTCTCTTTGGATTTCTGTATAAAGTCCAGGGAAAATTCTGCCGGAAACTGCATAGCCCATCTCACAGTCCCAGTGCATTGCTGTAAGAAGCTGTGCTGGATGCCAAAATGTGTTAGGTCTCTGGAATCAAAGTCTTTAGACGCAGAGGGTCCGATTTGCTCTCAGCAGCTCCGGATTTATCTGGGCCGAGGGCGTACTGGTTACACCCACTTCCCATGATTTCCTAGGAGCCCCAAGTGTAAAAACCATATACCTCTGTGTTAGGAGTCTTAGAAGGTGGCTCCTGCCATGTGGATGTTGCTGCTGCCACCATTATCCGTGCAGAAAGACGGGGTGGAGAGGAAAGATCCATCCCCGGGCAGCGTGGAGTTGTAGCCCATCTCACAGTCCCAGTGCATTACTATAAGAAGCTGCGCTGGATGCCAAAATGTGTTAGAAGGTCTCTGGAATCAAAGTCTTTAGGCCCAGAGGGTCCTAGGTCTATTTTTTTTAATCTCCAAATAATATTCACAGACTTCGGAGTATTTTGAGCAGAGATGCACATGGTCTGGTTCACTTGCTGAAACTTCTACTTTGACTTCTGGTTAAGGGTAAACTATACATTTGCAGGTAACTTCTCCTGGGAACTGTAAATCTAATCCAATACTTGGACTTCTCCTTTCCCCATCACTGTGGCCTCCATTTATATAATTTGTTGTGTATTCAGGGTGAATCTTTGTGTGTCTGTAAATGTGTATGTACCTGTTTATGAATGTGTATATAAAAAATTCTACAGGTATTTGTGCTTATGATAATAAGAGTAGGATGATGGCATAAAAATTTAGGATACTGAAAAAGTAGAATTTAATTATTTTGTAAAATAATATATAACTATGTGAAAAAGAGCTTTACCTAATAATATGTTTAGGGAATCATACTTATGAGAAAATTATTCATCATCTTAGCTATTTTCTCAGTGCCTTGTTAAATATTTTCTTACTTGATTTATAGAATATTCATTTAAAGACCAAAAAACCATGTAGTAGCTTAATATATTATAGCTTTCAGCAAGATTTGACACACTGGTTGTCCTGCTTTAAGACATTGGCAAATAGCTAAGAGATTTTAATAATAACAACTTCCTGAAGGGCTAGTTCTCAGAAAACTGATTTCTTTGAATCTTAAGTTTTTCATTCTTTATTTTTTGAGGGGTGGTGTTGGGCCATACCAGCAGTGCTCAGGGTTTACTTCTGACTTTGTATTCAAGTAGACCTTGGGGTCAAATCAGAGTGACAGATATTGAACCCGGACTAGCCACGTGCAAGGCAAGTGCCCTACCTATTATCTCTCCAATCCCTCACTCCGTTACTCTTAGCTATTCTAATTTTCAAGATGGTTCAGATCTTGCAAACCTATGTCACATTGCTTCCTTATAAGATATTCTATTAATTAAAGGGTAAAATTCTAAGCAAAATGCTGCAGTATTGGCAAAATATTTCAAGTTATCATAGAAGAGATACTTAAGCATATGTCACACAAATTTTATCAAGTTTTTAGCTCTTTATTTAAAAATAAATAATGTAATTAATGATAAAATGAATTAAGAATGGATATGTAATTCAAATATGGAACACTTACCCTGGATATATGAGGTTCTAGTTTTACTCCTTACTTGACTGAAATGCAAACGCGAAAGTTCAATAAGTTTGTAACTGTACCTCATGGTGATTCACTAATAAAAAAATTTAAAATAAATAAGTAAATAAATAAAAATACAACCCCCAAAAATAAATAAGTAAAATAAAATGCATTTTTTTTTTTGCTTTTTGGGTCACACCTGGCGATGCACAGTGGTTACTCCTGGCTCTGCACTCAGGAATTACTCCTGGCGGTGCTCAGGGGACCATATGAGATGCTGGGGATCAAACCCAGGTCGGCCGCATGCAAGGCAAACACCCTACCCACTGTGCTATCGCTCCAGCCCCTAAAATGCAATGTTTTTAACACACTTTAATATCCTAAAACATTTGAAATGAGTCTTAAACTCAATAACAAGAAATCATTTATTAAATTAGAAAAATATTGTAACTAAATGCTAAATGATTTTAATTTAAATAAAATAGCTATATTTATGGGATCAATTTCTAATATAACAAATAGAATATCTTGATGATCAGTATTAGTTGTCAAGAAGAACGGGTGAATCCTTTCATTTTCTCAAGCAAATTTTGCCTTGGGGAAAGTTTCCACTAAATTACCGTTAATAAAATTCTGATAAATGCAAACCATCACCAAATGCAGAAGAGGCAATAAATATACATGGAACAAAGCAGAGCAAAGATTTTAAAATACAACTCCTGAGGCCAACAAAGCGAGTACAGGGGTAAAGTTGCTCACCTTTGTAGCTCTGCAACCCAGTTCTGAATCCCAAATGCCCTGGAATGGGCCCACTCACCCCTGTGTCACTCCCGAGCACAGCTAAGAGACTCTGACACAGCATCTGAGATTCCTGTCCATGAGTGAAATACCTTCTGTATATTTCCATAATTGTATATCTTATTTGTGATAGCACAGCGGGTAGGGCGTTTGCCTTGCACGCAGCTGACCGGGGTTCGATTCCTCCGCCCCTCTCGAGAGCCTGGCAAGCTGCTGTGGCAGAACCTGGCAAGCTACCCGTGGCATATTCGATATGCCAAAAACAGTAACAACAAGTCTCACAATGGAGATGTCACTGGTGCCCGCTTGAGCAGATTGATGAACAACAGGATGACAGTGCTACAGTGCTACAGTTCTATGTCTTATTTGCATATATGCAGCTTTTTTTTAACCCATTTTGAACTGCTTTGCTATGTATAGTGTTAAGATATTAAATTAGTTTAATTCTTTTTATTTTTTTTCCCAAAATGGCTGTTGAACTTCTCATCACTGTTTAAAAAGACTTTTCTTGGGGCCGGAGCAATAGCACAGCGGGTAGGGCGTTTGCCTTGCACGCGGCCGACCCGGGTTCGATCCCCGGCATCCCATATGGTCCCCCAAGCACCGCCAGGAGTAATTCCTGAGTGCAAAGCCAGGAGTAACCCCTGAGCATCGCTGGGTGTGACCCAAAAAGCAAAAAAAAAAAAAAAAATTAAAAAAAAATGAAGAGACTTTTATTTCTGCATTGCATGGTCTTGGTTTTAGCTTATCATAAAATGTCCATATATATGTTTGTTTGTTTCGAGGGTCTCAGTTCTATTCTGTTGGTCCTGCACCTGGATTTTCCATAAAGATTGCTTTGATTATTATTGCTTTGTAATATAATTTGATGACTGGAAGCATGATATCTTCATTTTCTTCATTTTGTCTCAGGATTACATTGAGTATTCAGTTTATTTGTGGTTCTATTTTAATAATTTTAGATTTGTTCTCTACCTTAAAAATACCTTTGGAATTGTGAAGTGGAATTGTGTTCTTCATAACCAGCAACACTGTTTGAAATTTCTTCAGACTTTTTGGTGAATAATTCCTTTCCTTTTTACACTTCTTTTCTTATAAAAGGGACCGGCTTTTCAATGCTTAATTGAATTCTCCAGTTTTATTAAATTTCACTGTGGCAGCCCCTCTATAGAATAATAATACAAATTATTATTCAACCCTTCAGTTTGGTCTCTGGAGATGTATTGTTATCTTATAGACTTCCATCTTGATACTTCTTAAATGATTTCTTGTTTAAGAATTTTCAGGTGGCACTGCATTTTGAGTGCTCTAATTCACTTTTCTTTTTATGGCCAAGATGGAAAGGAAAGAAGACATATTTATTTAAGTGATGTAGAAAACACTTTAAGTGTGAAGGACAAAACTCAAGTAAAAGCACAAAGATTACTTACATTCTGGTCTTTAACTGTACTTGTTTATATGGCATTAGGCAAAAAAAAAACCCTGAGATTTTTCAGGTTTATAATGATCTCCCTTAGTGATGCAAAATTTGCTGTGGTATATATATTGACAATAACATCTTCATTTTTATTCACAGTGTAGCAGGACTTGCATTAATGATATGGTGAATATAGGACACAATAAATTTTATTCATAGCAAAGCAAGAGATCATCAGCAAATCAATAAAATGTTTTGGCTTTACAAAAACAGAATCAAAAAGAAGAAGGCAAAGCATTCCTCATCACTACTTCAGTGACTAAACCAGACTCTATTCTTGCAAGCAAATACAAACAAGTGGTCCATTCTCCACCTCAGGGTTAGTGTAATCTGAGGGTGCATATCTGTGGGGACAGGTGAGAGGGGTTCCTGTGCTCAGAAGGCCACCACTTGGCCCCACAGAATAATAATATTTAGTTGTGTTCTCAGGCTCTAGACTGTACACTATATAAAGGATGACAGTTTCACCATTTCTGCCCTCCCGGTCCAGATACTCATATAGAGGAACACCCATGCAGCCACAGAATCTATTCACTGATCCCCCTCTTCCATATATGGAAGCCAGTCACCAACCTTCAGACTAATACGCAGGTCTTGGGCAAACCAGGAAATTAACTGGTGAGGTTGCTCAGTGATTTTTGGGTCATTTGTTCTTATATTTTATATGAGTCTTTCCCTCTCTTGTTTTGTTTAGATACAAAAATGTTATGTATTTCTGAGTGTTTATACCTACCATGTTACTGTACAGATTTATTGTTTCTAGCAGTCTTTTTGTAGAGTCTTTAGGGCTTTATGTGTATAGTGTCATGTTACATACAAATAGTGATACTTTGAAATCTTCTTTTCCAGGAGTCCTTAGCATCTCTTTTTTTCTACAGCCAGGAGTCACTGTTATAATGAATAGTAGTGATGAGATGTAAACCTTGCCTTGTGCCGTAGCTCAGAAAGAAGTCTTAGTTTTTGCACTATTGCCTTTAATGGCTCCTGTAGACTGATGATAAGCTGTAATATGACTATATTAAATAAATTTCCTTCAATTCCCATTTTATTGAGTTTTTTTAAATCATGGATGGGGGTTGAATTCTGTCAAATTCTTTCCTGGAATCTACTGATATCATCTGATAGCTTAATATTTACTTGTTTTTATTAAGTACAATGTGTTGCTTGACCTGTGTATATTAAACCACCATTAAACCCCTGAGCTAAATCATACTTGATCAAGATATGTGATCTTTTTGGTGTATTGTTGGATTAATTTTGCTAGTATTTTGTTATGTATATTTGCATTTATATTCATCAGAGACATAGGTTCTAGTTTTCTTTTATAGTGATTTCTGTGTATTTTGGTATCAGGAAAATGTTTGCCTCAGAAAAACTGTTTGGAAATGTTCATGTTTCCTTCACTTTTGGGGAGAGCCTGAGAAGGGTTGGAATCAGGTCCTATTTAACCACTTGGAAGAACTCACTGGTAAACACATCTTTGCCTGGACTTTTGTTTTGGGGTTTGATTCTTCCGTCCCTCTCAGAGAGCCCAGCAAGATACCAAGAGTATTCTGCCCACATGGCAGAGTCTGGCAGGCTACCTGTGGCATATTAAATATGCAAAAAAACAGTAACAACAAGTCTCACAATGGAGATGTTACTGGTGCCCACTCAAGCAAATCAATGAACAATGGGACAACAGTGCAACAGTGATACAGTGAAGTAGTCAACTTAGTTAATAATTATTGGTATGTTTGGGTACACCTTTTCCTCTTGGTTCATCATGGGAAGGTTTGAAGAGCCCAAAAATTATCATTTCTTGTAGGTTTTCTGGGCTGGAGCGATAGCACAGTAGCCAGGGCATTTGCCTTACATTCGGCTGAATTGGGTTTGATTCCTCTGCCCCTCTCAGAGAGCCTGGCAAACTGCCGAGAGTATCTCGCCCCCACTGCAGAGCCTGGCAAGCTACCCGTGGTGTATCCAATATGCCAAAAACAGTAACAAGAAGTCTCACAACGGAGATGTTACTGTGTCCGCTTGAGCAAATCAATGAGCAACGGGATGACAGTGATGACAGTGATACAGTGATTGTGTAGGTTTTCCAGTTTCATGTTATGAAGTTTTCATAGTAATGACAGCTGATCCTTCCAGTTTCTATGGCAGCTACTGTGACTATCCCATTTCTTTTCTTTTCTTCTTTTTTTGGCGGGGGTCGGGGGTGGGTGGTCACACCCGGAAATGCTCAGGGCTAACTTCTGGCTCTGCACTTAAGAATCTCTCCTGGTGGTGCTCAGGGGATCATATGGGTGCTGGGAATCCAACCCGGGTTGGCTGCATGCAAGGAAAACACCCTACCCGCTATACTATGGCTCCAACCCTCCTTTCATTTCTTATGCAGCTTAATAGCCAGTTTTCACTCTTCTTTCTGAATCTAGCTAACAATTTTTTAAGTTTTTTGTTTATTTTTTCAATAATCCAGCTCTAAACTTTATTGATGTTTTGATTTTTTAATTCTCATTTCATTAATTTCTCCTCTAAGTTTTGTTATTTCCTACTTTCTGGCTTGAGTTTCCTTTGTTAGATTCTTTTTCTAGCTGTTTAAGCTGTACTATGTGGTTAATTATTTGGGCCCATAATGAATTTTTCTATTGTTTTGAAAATCACTCCTAATATCAGAATTTCTGTGTCCTATGTGTTCTGATAATTTGTGTGCTCGTGCTTGCTTGTTTTCAGGAAACTTTTGATTTATTTTCCTATTACCTCTTTGACACACTGGTTGTTCGGTAATAAGTTGTTTAATTTCCAAGTGTTTGGGTTTCCCCCGCATTTTTGTTTGTGATTAATTTTTAGTTGAAAAGCTTATGGTCTGAAAGGATAATTTATTTGACTTCTTGATTTTATGGAGATGTATATTTAAGATGTGTTTTGTGACCAGATGTGAAAGAATGCTCACAGTACACGAAAGAAGAATGTGGATTCAACTTTCAGGAGCTGAGGGATCCTGTGAAAGTCGTCTGTATCTTTGATTTCTTCCTATACAGCCAGTGTCTGTGTGAGATTTTGCTTGGTTGATCCACCCACAGGTGAGGAGAGTGTTAAACTTTCCTGCTGCTCTCGTGTTGATATTGATATCTTCCTTCAAGACTATTAGTGGATGTTTTAAATATGATGATGGTCCATCATTAGGTGAGTTCTTCTTGATGTACTGACCGTTTGATCACTAAGAAATGGCCATCCCTCTTCCTTGCAGTTTATGTAGTCTGATATAAGTATGGCCACCCTAGCCTTATTAAAGGGATTGTTTGGCTTTAAATTCTTTTCTGGTTTTTGACTGTAAGCCAGTGTTTACCCTGACTGTTCAGATGTGTCTCGTGTAAGGAGCAGAAAGCTGAGATCATTTCTTAAAATCTATCCTACCACTCTGTCTCTTAGTTGGTGAGTGCAAGCCATTAACATTGAGTGAGATTATGGATGTGAAGAAATTGATTTCCATCAATTTTTAGTATTCCACACATGTTTGTACAGTTTGCATGTCTTTTATTGAAGATATTTTATGCTTTCTTGCTAAACTAGTCTCAAGGCTGTGCCATTCCTAAACTATTGCTTGTCCGTGAATTTTTTTTTTATCATTCTTTAACATCTGAATGATAGCCTTGTTGAATAGAGTATTCTTGGTAAATTGTTCATTACTTTATCTTTTTCTCTCTCTTCCTTCCTTCCTTCCTTCCTTCCTTCCTTCCTTCCTTCCTTCCTTCCTTCCTTCCTTCCTTCCTTCCTTCCTTCCTTCCTTCCTTCCTTTCTATTTCACCATTCTCTTGTGGCCTATTGAATTTTACTTGTTAGATCTACTGTGAATCTTAAAATGCTTTCAATATTCTCTTTGGCTTCTGTCCTTCTGATTACAGTATGTCATGGAATTTTTTGGCTGGGACCATTCTGACCTCTTGAATTTGGGTGCATGCATCCCTCAACTCTGGGAAATTACATTATTATTTAGATCCCAGTCATTGACGATTTTTGAATTGTTCCCTTAAATTTATTCCTGGTGTAGTATTTTTAATTTAATTTTAAACTTTTTCATCTTCTATTTTTTATATAGGCTTCCTGCATCTCACTTTGACACTCATGAATATTTTCTTCATCTGTTGTTATTATGTTACTAAAACTTTCCACTAAGGATTTGGTTTTTTTTTTAAAAACCATACTCTTAAATTCTATCACTTCTGTTTGTAGTTTTCACATCACTTCTGATTATATTTATTTTATTCATACACTTAAATTCTATCACATTGGATTATAGTTTTCCTAAAGAGTTCCACTATGGTTTTTGTTTGTTTATTCTTTACCTACCATACTCCTAAACTCTATCACTTCTGATTGTGATTTTCACATTTCTGCTCTCATTTTTTTCCTCATGTTTTATTGCTTGTACATTTTTTCTTTGAGCTTATTAAAATCTTCATCACAGTGTCTTGACAGTCAATTTCTGAGAAGTTATGCTGCTGGGTGATACTGACGGAAGCTTCCAGTTATTATCTCCACTCCATTTGTTGACCTTGGTGGGCTTTTGTGTGGCTTCCTCATCTCTTTGCTGTGTTTTTCCCTGAGAGAGCTCTGAAGGATTAGGCTGTATTGAACTTTGCTTTCCCTGTGGGTTCTCTCCCAGTGACTTTCTTTGCTGCTTTTACTTCTTGATTGGGAAGCCCTGTGTGGATCATGGAGCTACTTTCAATGCATTTGTAGTCCTCCATTTCTCTGGCTACAGTTTAAGACTCGATTATTTCTTTTTTTTTTCCTTTTTGGGTCACACCTGGTGATGCACAGGAGTTACTCCTGGCTTTGCACTCAGAAATTACTCCTGGCGGTGCTCTGGAGACCATATGGGATGGGTCAGCTGGGAATCGAACCTGGGTCGGCTGCATGCAAGGCAAACACCCTAACCGCTGTGCTATTGCTCCAGCCCCAAGACTCGATCATTTCTAACCACCACTGCTGCCTTGTGAGGAAATGTATGTGGGAGAAGTGTATGGAACTGGAAAAAGGGTATTAATTGCATGGTGTTTGGCAGCAACCAGATCTGTAGGTTTAGAGTAAGAGACAGAAGTCTGTAGGTGTGAGGTGTGAAGACTAGAGTTTCTGGTTCAAGGAATGGCGAGCATGGGGTTGAAGTGGGATGAAGGGTCTAAACAGCGGGCCCAATAGGGCTTGTTAAGTTGTGGGGGATGTCAGGCCACTGCGAAGCTGGGAGGCAGGTGTGAGACCTAGATGCAGAGTGATAGATGACCAGTCCCGTGGGCCAGTGGAGAACAAGGCAAAAGGGACCCCTTCTCACCTGAAAGCCAGGAGTGTAGGGTGGACACAGGGGCTTGAAGATGTGAGAAGGGGAGCAGGGAAAGGTGAGGGGTGGCCTTCTAAGCTGCAGTGTGGTGGGTGGGAGGACTTCATTATCCAGGCTAGCATAAAGTTCAAATAAGTACTCAAAAAAATTATGAATTGATGTGGTCCTAATGGACACTCTTAGCCACTAACCAAACTCTTACTGCTTTGTACTAAATTAGTTTTAAATGCCAGAGAACCTAAAAGTGTTTATAATTCTAATTAGTCTGCTTGGAAATGTCATGGAACAATCCCACATCTTTCACAATCAGAAAAAACTGACTCAGAAGGTCTAGAAACTTATTTAAATCTCCTGAAATAAAAAAGTGTCTAAATGCGACCCTCAAAGCCATGTTTTCTTTTAAAAACATTTCTAATAAATCTCCAAGTAGTTAAAAATGTAAACCATCATCTGTGAAATAAAACATGGAAGCAAAGAAATTTCCTTCAGTTCCAGGCCCCCTGTCTGCATCTCACTTGCCTGTCTCTGTGGGGCTTTGCCTCTTCCATTCTAGAGAAGCCCGTGTTCCTTTCACTCCACTCACATCTTTCCAAACAGATTTCATTCAATAAAAACTATCTCGTTTCATCAAACAAGGAAAAAGTTTAGAATTTATCCAGTTATCCTAAATTTAGCCTCTCCTTCATTGTCACCAAAAGAAAATAATCTACAAAATTGTGCTCTCACTTTTTCTTTTACACCTTCTATTAGAATGTTTGGATGATCGAATGAACAGACTTGATTTTCATTTTCAACTATGTACTGGCATCCCTGAGATATTTGCTTACCATAGTCTTTCATTTGGTAAGACAGCCACATGTTAATGTGAAATAATGTTTTTGAAAGACTAATTCTATATCCTGTCATTTTCTAGGCAGCGCTATAGAGTATTTCAGTCAAAGTGCTGGCAGAATGTGACTAGACAGTGTCAGGAAGATGATATCTGTATCAGTACCTTAAGCAAACAAGATCTCACCTGCTCAGGAAGTGACGACTGCAAAGCTGCTTTTATTGGAACCCTTGGGACAGTCCTTCAAGTGCAATGCACCTGTAGAACCATTACTCAAAGTGAAGAATCCACGTGCAAGATTTTCCAGCATATGCTTCATAGAAGATCATGTTTCAGTAAGTAAAAAAAAAATTCTTATGTTTGACATTTAATCTTAAAATTTTTTCTCTGATATCATTTTTTTGCTTCTGCTATTTTATTTACCAGCTAGTGGATCTGTTTTTAATTCATAATTTGTAGCACATTTCTAGTTTTCATTTGTTGATTTTAATGTCAAAAGTAGCAAATGCTTATCTTACCAGGTAAATGAATATATTAGGTACCTATTGCATTTGACAAACCATCCCAAATCATAGTGACTTGAATAAACATTTCTGTTGTCATAGTTCTGATTAACTCAGTTGAGTGATTCATAAGATGCTTTTCCCAGAGACACTCACTAGACACTAGAGAACTACAGTTCTCTAGTGTATCAACTGATCCTGGTGGCCTAGTATGGTAGCGTAGGGAGATCTTTGCCAGTAGGGCACTTCTCTTCCTTATGACCTCTTCTTAGCAGTAGATCCTGGGACTTTCCTAGTATGTTAATAGCATTCCTTGTGGCTAAGCCCCAATGTACACATAGTTCCTCAAGTGTGTGCTGACACATTTGCTAATATCCTGTTGGACAAAGAAAGCCACATGACCATATTCCACACAGCGGAACACTGCAAGAGTGAACTCTACAAGCATTCGAATCTTCCAGGTGGGATTTGTGAGCATCTTAGGGTAACAGCCTGTGGAGGCCCAGACTTTTTACTATTTACTTCTTGACATAGTTTCACTTTTCTTCACTTACCCAGTAAGCCTAAACTTTATGAAGTTTTCTCCCCCTCACACTACTTGCTAACAAGTAGAAATTTTAAGTGACAGGTTTATAGAATTCGAGGAAATTTAAAGGCCTCCATCACAGTTCTTTAGTATTTGAATTAATAGTAAAAGTTTCAAAAGAAAACAGGACTAAATTCTTACATCTGGGTAGTTCTAATAAGCCTACCCATTGCCACATATACTTGGAACATAGTAAAATGACATTTTTGATGAACTCTCTAACCCTTGATTCATGACTTCTTATGTGATTCCAGTATGCTCATGAATTATCAAAATTGTCCATTAATACAGCATAGCTGCCAAACTTCCTAGGCTGTTTTCACTTTATTTGAAAGGGGCAGAAGGGAATTGAACCGATCAGATAGTTAGGGAAAATATTTGATTTGTCACATTGTGTGATTGAGCAGCATTGGCTTTCGACTTTTACTTTAGTTCTTTACATAGAATATTTGTTCTAAGATTATTCTATATTCTATTACTTTTTTCAGTAGTGACTACAACTATTGAATTGTTTTATAACTAACTAGTGTGGCACTCTGCAGCTTAAAAATCACTTACTTAAAGGACAAATTTGTTGCGAGGTGGGGGGCAGAGCAAGAGTACAGCAGGTAGGGCATTTGTCTTGAACACGGCCAATCAGGATTCGATCCCCGGTATCCTATTTGGTCCCTGAGAACCATCAAGAGTAATTTCTGAGTGCAGAGACAGAAGTAACCCCTGAGCTATCACCTGGTGTGACACACACACACAAAAGCACAAATCTGTCTGGAAATAATCAATTTTAATTTATGCAAGTCAGGGTGTTAATATTGAAAATAAGCATAGAGTAGCCACCAATTGTTGAAAAAAATTTGGTCACATTTCTCATCCAATCTTGACAATTGTATGAGATGTATACTTTTATTTTCTGCTTGCACATGAGGAATAGAAAACGTAAAGAGAAAGTGGCTTTGTTTTGGACTCCACAAGTTCAGGTGTGGCAAACTCAGCATCCAGCTGACGTGGAATCTTCTTGCCTGAAAGCCAGTCTAGACCACTGACTGACGTGCCTCAAAACCTTCTCAGCAGAACTTCTTAGTTATCACCTCTAAAGTACCCTTTGAAAACATGCTGTGTGTAAAAACACACACACACAAAAAAGAAAGGGGCGAGGAGCACCTCACCGCACTGCGCCGGGCACTGGGCACAGGGCAGCGGCGCTGACTCTCCCGCCACCCGCGTTCGGTAGTCTCTAGCCACTTCCCCCACCCCGGGGAAGTTGATGGCGATGACAAGGCATTGCGAAGGAAGGAATGGAGGCAAGATGGTTGGTCTCAATCACAGTTTATTCCAATCTCTCTATACACTCCCCTCTCTCTCTCTGCTTCTCCCCCAACTCCCTTATACAGCCACTTTAAATCCCCCCCAGCCCCCCCCCCTGCATGCCAGGGCTTATGCATAGGTGTGGTTACAATCAACAGGGGGTAAAGTTCTATCCCTTAGGCGATGCTTTCACTGGGACAGAATCTATTTCAGCAGGACATCCGCCCAGGAGCTGAATCCCATGGGTGTATTTCTCCTCTCTTTGTCCAACATATAAGTATTCATATTATAAATCATTTTGTATGGACATAGCAAGAGATGCATTGAGCTTATAGAATTGCTTTCCTGGGGTCACCTCGATCTCAGACTACAGTGCTCAGGCCAGATTAGTCTTTCCTAGCCCTAGCAGGGTCCTTGCTTTTGGATCATGACATGACATGCCCATGACCAAGCTCTTAACATATAGTTAAGTATTAGGCGCTTTGGCCAGGCCCATCTCGATGCCAAGGTAGCACATAACTCACCGCTTGCCCTGGGTCCGTCTCGTCCCTCGTCAGGACCCTGCTTTTAGGGGTGCTAGGAAGTAAGGGCAGCTGAGGCTTAAGTTGAGAAAGCAGATGCCCGGGAGTGAATAATATTTGAAGCCAATTAAATCCCATGTTACCAAAGCATATTAATAAATGTCTTTCTTTGTCCATACAAAAAGGATATTGTTTTAAAGTAAATTATTCAAAAGACATAAGAGAGGACAAAGACAATATTAACTTACAATACAAGTTCACTGTCCTAGCAAGGTCTGACCTTACAAATTAACAGAGTTTGATTAGAGGAAGAGCAGATAAACAGGTAGAAGTGGTTACAGATAAACAAAGGAATGGGAGTGACTCAGGAGCACTTTGATGGACGTGACTGATATACCTAAGCTCCTAGTGGCAAGGGGAGCAGGACATATCAATGTAGTCTAGAATTGTTTAGAGATTGTTACCAGATAAGCCCAAACTCTGTGGCAAGGGAGAAAGGACAAACCAATGATATCCAACAATGCTGAAAATCCCATTTCTATTTTGATATGGAAGACTAGACTAAGGCCAGTGAATATTCTAACAGTCTGTGTATTCAGCTCCCCACTTCAAATATCAACTACCCAGATTTGCCTCTGGGTGGACTCAAGTTCATTTTCCCTTATACCTTGCACTCCCACTGCAAACTTTACCTTTCATATCTTGCATCTCAGTGTAAAGTTAGAACTGGTTGATGGATGAAATACTCGAAAAAGGGATAGATTTGTTAAGAGACAAAAAACAACCAAACACAGCAATGGAAATCATGAAAGAATTGGTAAAGTTTTCCAGTTGCTGGAAGGATTTGATCTGCACCTGTGAACAGATGACAAACTGATAGAATTGCCCTTGTCATCCTGCTGAATGTCATGTTTTGAAAATACCAGTTCTTCCAAAAGAGCTTTGGAAATATCCTTGTTTGGTCCTCAAATATTCTGCTTCTCTTAAAAACTGAGCAATGTTATATTTATTTCATTTGAAATGCAATAGAATTATAACATTGTATTATAACTTATAGGTATTATAATATTAAACTATATTCATATAAGCTTCAACTATGTGTCATTGAAAAATCAGTATGTTCAACATTAAGTTCAACATGAGAATTTCTTTTTTGAAAATTTTTTAAATTTTATTGAATTACCGTGAGATAGTTATAAGCTTTCATGTTTGGGTTACAATCTCACAATGGTCAAACACCCATCCCTCCACCAGTGCACATTCCCCCACCACCAAAATCCTCGGTATACCCCCCCTTTCCCACCCTCCCCCTGCCTATATGGCAGACAATATTCCCCATACTCTATCTCTACTTTTGGGCATTATGGCTTGCAGCACAGACACTGAGAGGTCATGATGCTTGGTCCATTATCTACTTTCGGCATGCATCTCCCATCCCAACTGGTTCCTCCAGCCATCATTTTCTTAGTGATCCCTTCTCTATTCCATCTGCCTTCTCCCCTCTGCTCATGAAGCAGTCTTCCAGCTATGGGGCAATCCTCCTGGACCTTGTATCTACTGTCCTTGGGTGTCAGCCTCATGTGATGTTATTCTATACTCCACAAATGAGTGCAGTCCTTCTATGACTGTCCCACTCTTTCTGACTCATTTCACTTAGCATGATACTCTCCATGTTTATCCATTTATAAGCAAATTTTATTTCTTCATCTCTCCTAACAGCTGCATAGTATTCCATTGTGTAGAAGTACCAAAGTTTCTTTAACCAGTCATCTGTTTTGGACACTTGGGGTGTTTCCGTATTTTGGCTATTGTGAACAGTGCTGAAATTAATATATAGGTACAGATGTCATTTCTACTGTGCTTTTTTGCATCCTCGGGATATATTCCCAAAAGTAGTATTGTGGGGTTATATGGAAGCTCAATTTCTAGTTTTTGAAGGACCATCCATATTGTTTTCCAGAAAGGTTGGACCAATCAGCATTCCCACCAACAGTGAAGGAGTGTCCCTTTTTCCCTACATCCACATCAGCACTGGTGGCTCTTGTTCTTTTAAATGTGTGCCAGTCTCTGTGGCGTGAGATGATATCTCATTGTTGTTTTGATGTGGAGCATTTTTTCGTGTGCCATTTGACCATTTTTATTTCTTTTTTGAGGAAACTTCTGTTCATTTCTTCACCCCATCTTTTGATGGGGTTGGAGGTTTTTTCTTATACAATTCTACTAGTGTCTTATATATCCTTGATATTAATCCCTTATCAGATGGGTATTGGGGAAATATTCTTTCCCATTCTGTGGGCTCTTTCTGTATTTTGATGATTATTTCTTTTGAAGTGCAGAAGCTTCTTAGTTTGATGTAGTCCCATTTGTTTATGTTTGCTTCCACTTACATGGTCAGTGCTGTTTCATCCTTAAAGATGCTTTAAGCTTCAATGTCATGAAGAGTTCTGCCTACAGTTTCTTCTATGAACCTTATAGATTCATGTCTGATATTGAAGTCATTAATCCACTTTGCCAGGTCTTTAATGTTCCTGGCATTAGACGGAGGTCAGAGTTAATTTTTTTGCAGGTAGCTATCCAGTTTTCCTAGCACCACTTGTTGAAGAGGCTTTCCTTCTTCCACTTTGCATTTCTTGCTCCTTTGTCAAAGATTAAGTGGCCATCTATTTGGGGATCTGTGACAGGATATTCAACTCTGATCCATCGGTCTGCAGGTCTGTTTCTAGTCCAATACCATGCTGTTTTAATTACTATTGCTTTGTAGTAGAGTTTGAATTTGGGGAAGGTGATGCCGCCCATCTTCTTTTTTCCAAGGATTGCTTTATCTATTCGTGGGGGTTTATTGTTCCATATAAATTTCAGGAGTATTTTGTCTATTTCTTTGAAAACTGTCATGGGTATCCTGATAGGGACTGCATTAAAATTGTATAGTGCTTTGGTCAGTATTGCTATTTTGATAATGCTAATTCTTTCTATCCATGAGTAGGGGATGTGTCTACATTTCCTAGTGTCCTCCTTTATTTCTTGAAGTAGTGTTTTGTAATTTTCCCTGTATAGGTCCTTCACCTCTTTCATTAAGCTGATTCCAAGGTACCTGATTTTCTAAGGTACTGTTGTGAATGGGATTGTTTTTTTAATGTCTCTTTCTTCTCTTTCATTATTTGTATATAAGAAAGGCATGAACATTTGGGTGTTGATTGTGTAGCCTGCCCCACTTTTCTATATCGACTTATGGTTTCTAGGAGCTTTTCTGTAGAGTCTTTAAGGTTTTCCAAGTATAGTACCATATCCTCTGCAAATAGTGATAACTTGA
This sequence comes from Sorex araneus, assembly GCF_027595985.1. Lineage (NCBI taxonomy): Eukaryota > Metazoa > Chordata > Mammalia > Eulipotyphla > Soricidae > Sorex > Sorex araneus. The sequence continues at coordinate 289,158,652 of NC_073313.1, read as the reverse complement.
CCTCCTCCTTTCCTATCTGTATGCCCTTGATATCTTTTTTTTGTCTAACTGCTATGGCCAGGACTTAGGGTACTATACTAAATAGGAGTGTCAAAAGCGGGCAACTTTGCCTTCAACATGAGAATTTTGATTCTTAGGCTGGATCAATAGTATAGTGGGTAGGGGGGATTACCTTGTAAGCCCCATTGCTGATGTCACCTCTGGTCCCCTGAGCCCCACCAAGATTAATCCTTGAGTATTGAGTCAGGTGATAGCACTGAGCAACACGGGGTTTGGCCCTTAAACAAATAAACAAGAAAAGTCTGTTTTAACCTTCAATATACTTCTACCATTTTGTTTTGGTGCCAGAACCAGCAGTGCTCAGGTCTTATTCTTGGCTCTGTGCTCAGAGATCTCTCCTGGTGGTGACCAGAGTTTTTATGTGGTTACTGGTACCAAATGTGTGTCCTGGCTTGGTTCTTCTTCTGGCCATGTGCAAGCCAAGCACCTTGCCTGCTTTAGTGTCTTGTCAGACCGACTCTTGTCAGTTTTATCACAATTTATCTATCCAGTAATGAGGGACTGGTCTTCTAATCCAAAAGTTTGTTTTTGTTGCTTTCTGTATGCTACATTTGACTGAAATCATGGTCTTTCTCCATGCGGCTTACCTCACTCAGCGTAATGAAAGCCAGGACTTCATTTTGTTGCTGTTGTATGTGTGTGTTTTATTATTTTATCATTGCCTTTCTGACTTTATATTTCTTCAATCTGAACATGTTGTTGGATGATGTGCAAATATTGTCACTGATTATTTAGGATGTCTGTTCATCTGAATATATTTTGTCTGGAAAGAAACTTTTAAACTTGATGTATTCCCACTTCTTAATTTTTGCTTTTGTTTCCTTTGCCTTTGGAGTTTAGTATCCAAATACATATTTGATATTGTTATTAAAATTATATTATCTATGTGGGCTCCTTTGTATTTTATATTTTCTGGCCTTATGTTCAAGTCTTTAATCCATGTTGAGTTTTCGTTTGGTTGGTTGTTTTGGGGACTGGGTATGGCCCAGAGATTTATTCTTAGCTTTTGCTCAAGGATAACTACAGTAAAACTTTGGAGAACTCTTGAGACCCAGTCCCAGCCTTCAACATGCAAAGCCTGCATTCAGCCTATTGAGCTGAATCAGAAGTCCCTGAATTTTATATGTGTATCATGTTATATCAGCATTTTTCAACATTGGCATATGGTGGGTTATAAATAAGCAGGGGCCACTTGGCAGAATGGGGCGGCGGTCATCGTTCTTCTGATCACCAACATCAGAAGGGGGCCGTGTGTGAAAATATGTAAAATAGTTCTAGATTCATTCTTTTGCATGTGGCCATACAGTTTGCCTAAAACCTTTTACTGGGAGAGTATTCCCTTGTTCCATGGTGTTCTCCTGCCTTTGTTGTAAATTATTTGTGTGGTTCTATTTCTGTTCCTGTGATCTCTGTGTCTGTTTTCATTCTAAAATCATCATGTTTTAATTACTGGCACATTGAAGTCTGGAGAATGATAGATCCATTTGCATTTCCCCCTCCTAAGGAATGATTTCACTCTAAGATCTTTGATAGAAATGTTATTGAATCTGAATGTTACTGTAGATACTATAACCATATTAACCGTGCTAATTCTTCAAAACCATGAACACTGAACATATTTCCACTTCTTTTGTCTTTAGTTGCTTTTAACAATATACTATATTTTTCCATATATATATATATATATCTTTTACTTTGGTTAAATTCATTCCAAGATATTTTGTAGCTTGTCAATTTACTGTATTATTACTTCTGAACAATTAATCCACATTTGAAATTTGTTTGCCTCTTTATAATTATCTTGTTCAGACCAACTGTTCATAAAGCCAATTTTTAAATTGTTAAAAGTTAAAAATTTGTTAGTATGTTCATAGCAGTGTGAGTATGATTACTTTATATTGGAAATGCGGGCTGGAGCAATAGCACAGTGAAGAGGGCATTTGCCTTGCATGCAGCCAACCTGAGTTCAATCTTCGGCATCCCATACAGTCCCCCAGCACCACCAGGAGTGATCCCTGAGTACAGAGATGGAATAACCCCTGAGCAACTCCGGGTGTGACCCCAAAAGCAAAAGAAAAAACCCCAACTATATCAACAGTGCTTCTCCCAGCCCCACTCTGCCTTGGACAGTGTGTTAGTCCTGATGCCCCTCGTCTAAAGACCCCTCTCTGTTCCTCAGATTCCTGTTCTGTTGGCACATTCTCAGAGCTGATTTCTGTTGAGGACTTTTTTTAATCACTTACTTTATTTCTTCATATCCCATACAAAAGTGTGGATTATTGTCATTTTTCCTTCCAAATCACTTTGCTTAGCAAGATACTCTCCAACTTCATCTGTTGTATGATTTCTTCTTATCTCAGTTAGTGGTTAGTGCTCTTTTGTGTACATAAACCACAGTTTCCTATGCATCTATTTATTGTTGGGCACTTGAATTGTTTGCAGGCCTAGACTACTGTAAATAATGTTATGATCAAGGATATATGTGTATAAACACTTATGGACATTTTAATTGTCCAATAATTAAAATAATTCATTAATTAAAAATATATACAAGGACCTCCAATTAATTAATAATCATTCTCCTTCCTTCACAACAAATTTCCCAATGCTGATGTTCAATACATTCTTTCTTTTTCGTTCTGGTCCACCCCCCTCCAGTATGATTATATTCTTCTCTGGTGTGTAATTTTCCCACAAATTTCCAGCCAAATTTATGTCAAACATTCTAGATGCCTTTGTCTTAATGGAGTCTTAAGTCACCCCATACAGTGCCAAGGATCAAAGTGGGGTCAGCTGTGTGCAAGGCGAGCACTTTATCCCTGTAGTACAGGGATACTGTAGTGCTGTGGTACAGATGGATACTCTCAGCCTCTTCAGGAGCTTTAAACAGTGGGGTTTTATTCTTTCATAGCCTCAATTCCAATCAGCACTGTTCATGGTCATTTAGAATATCTTCTATTTTACCTTAGAATAGGACTTTAACTCAGCTCTTTACTCAACTGGAGAATAGTAAAAGAATACAGAATGTCACACAGTAACTGAGAAGCACGTTATTATTTTGTTGTGAAAATTGAGCATCCACCATACCTACATTCCATGGCTCATCAAAAATCTCATGGCCAAATCTGCCCAGAGAGACTAGAATCTATTGTCTCAATTTGATCAGAAGAAAAGGCAAACATTTTTCTATTTATTTTTGAGATTGTAATTCTCTATAATAACATGAATGTTTCTAAGTTTTTTATGTCACCATATCATACCCATCACTAAAATGCAAATATTCCTTTACCTTTGTACATAAGACCCTTCTCTTCCACCGCGCCCCAACCCACTTTCTATCATTAGAGTCTGAGTGTTCATTTTCATTATACATTATCTGTTCTCTTGCTTTGTTTGTACAATATATGAGGGCATCATTAGTTTTTTTCTCTATCCGTCTTAATTTGCTTAACCTGATATTTATGCATGTTGTAGCAAATTACAAGATTTCACCTTTCTTACATATCAGTGGTATTCCATTGTGTGTGTATATATATATATACATATATATGTCACAACTTCTTTATTCACTTATATGGCATTGGGCAGTTAGCTTGCTTTCCCATTCCTGTTTTCTTTTCTTGGTTGTGATAAGGAATGTTGTAATGTACATAGTTTGCTTTGTACATATATATCACTTTAAGTGAGTGTTTTGTGTTCTTTGGATAGGTTCAAAGAAGTACAATTGCTAAATTATGAGTAATTCTGTTTGCAACTTTTTGAGAAATCTCCATACTAGTTTTTTTTAATCACCTTATATTTGGAGGGGGGAGGGGGTCACATAACTGGTAGTGCTCAGAGCTTACTCCGGGATCACTCCTGGCACAGATCAGAGGACTACATGGGGGCCAGGGGTTGAACCTGTGGCAGAAGCATAGAAAACAAGTATCATACCCTCTGACCCACCATGACAGCCCTATACATGCTACTTTATAGAGAGGCTAAGTAAGTTTACATTTACACAATAGAGTGTGAAGTTTCCTGTTTCTCCACACCTAGCTGCACTTGTATCTGGCATTTTTACTATAGGCCATTATCAGAGGAATGAGGTGGCATCTCATTGTCTCTTTATCCTGTGGACATGCATTTCCCCTGATAATCAGTGATGTTGAGTATTTTCTGTAGTTGTTTTCTGTTTATATATATTTGTTAAAGAAGTAGCTATCTTTTCAGCCCTTACTGCTATTTTATCATGTGATTTGTTGCTGTTGTTGAGTGGATGAGTTTCTCATATAACTTGGATATTATGTAAATGTTTTCTTCTAAAAAGTAGAATTATTTTACTTATAACTATAATTATTAATCAAAAAGTGGACCTGTCACAACCTTACCTTTATTTTCCTATGCTGATTCTTCTGTTCACACATAAAACATACTCTCTTCCAAAGGAGGTCATCTAAAGAGTCCCTCAATATTTTCCAATCACAGCCACAAGCTCAAAGGCTGTGTTCTATTTTATTTTTTGTTAATTGAATCATGGTGAAATAGACTCTTACAAATCTGTTCATGATTAGGTTTCTGTCATACAGTGTTCCAACACACATCCCTCCACCAGTGTACATTTCCCAGACAGTGTCCCCAGGTCCCTTCCTGCCACCTCATCCCCCACCTCCTGCCTCCTTCTACAGCAGGAACTTTTCTTCTCTGTCTCTGTCTCTGTTTCTGTCTCTCCTCTCTTTCTTTCTTTCTTTCTTTCTTTCTTTCTTTCTTTCTTTCTTTCTTTCTTTCTTTCTTTCTTTCTTTCTTTCTTTCTCTCTCTCTCTCTCTCTCTCTCTCTCTCTCTCTCTCTCTCTCTCCTCTTGAGCATTGTGGCTTACAATACAGATACTGAAAGGTTATCAGGTATATCACTTTATCTACTTTTAACACTCAGTTCTTGTGCAACATGATAATTCCAGCTATTATTGTCATCCTGGTCCTTTCTTTGTCCTAACAAAGGCTGTTTTCTTAGGTGAAGTCCAGCCCAGATTTTGTGAGACCTTCTAGTATAGAGTCAACCCATGACCTAAAAAACAACTAGCTATATTTTGCAATTCTCTACCATACAAATATCAAATATACACCTACAACAAATATATCCCAAGTCTACATTATTTTCTTTCTCTCTGTAAATTATTATTTAAGATAATCTAAACTATAGATTAATTTAAAACATTATATATAGAGAGAGGATTAAATAAAAACAGAAACTGCCCTGGCACTGTGTAATCCAATCAATGACCAACATCTAGAGACTATAAAACCAAGCTCCTGGAAGAGAGCGATGCAGAGTTTCTTGCCCCGTACCTGGCTGTCTGTACAGGGGTCCCTTGGAGGGGGTGGTTTGAGTTTCCCTCCTTGCCCCGAGCAGAGCCCCGGCAGCCAAAGACCTCTGGAACCCAGCCACAGCCATGCTCAAGGCCCCTTTCCACACATTCGGACGAGCCTCATGCATGAAGAAACCGGCAGAGGGACCCAGGTGTGCGGGACCCGGGGCTGAGATCTCCAAGCCTGCTTGGATCAGGACTGGGCCTCTTCCACACAGATCCCCCATTTTCCAGTAGCTAGGTGGTCACACACAGAAACTGCCCTGGGACTGTGTAATACCATCAATAGCCAATATCCAGAGACTATAAAACCAAGCTCCCGGACATCTTATAGCCTAGTTCTCCCTCTCAGATAACCTGGTAAGTTACCAAGAATTTTTCTGCCCACATGGAAGAGCCTGGCAAGCTCCCCATGGCATAATCATATGCCAAATACAGTAACAATGATGGGTCTCATTCTCCTGACCCTGAAAGAGCCTCTAATGCAGCACTGTTGGGAAGGACGAGTAAAGAGAGACTGCTAAAAATCTCAGGGATAGAACAAATGGATATGTCACTGAGCCCACTCGAGCAAATTGGGAATCAACTGGATGATAGTGATAGTGATACTTTTGCCACTAAATTGGACAAATATATTTGTCAGAAATATTAGGTTTCTAATAACAGGGGATCCTTTAGTCTCATTTCTTACTACTTAGATAGGAAACGACCCTGTTTTCATTGTTACCGCTTTACCACTGTATTATCTTAATATCCTCAATCTCAACTTGATATCCAGTCAGTTTATATCTGAGCTTGCTTCTCATATTTATTGTAAAACTCTATATATAGCAGTCAAGAATCTCACATTGAGGGGCTGGAGTGATAGCACAGAGGGTAGGGCGTTTGCCTTGCACGCGGCTGACCTGGGTTCAAATCCCAGCATCCCATATGGTCCCCTGCACACCGCCAAGGGTGATTCCTGAGTGCATGAGCCAGGAGTGACCCCTGTGCATTGCTGGGTGAGACCCAAAAAAAGCAAAAAAAAAAAAGAATCTCACATTGAGACTAGTTCTTTCACTATTCCTTTGGGGACCTTCATGGGTGCTTTTAGAAATGTATCACTAAACTGTCTTATGTCAGAAGGAAAGGGAAAGCATTCATTCTTTGTATAGTGCCACTCAATTCTCCAGAGAAGTGCCCTGAGCTATGATTCTTTGGAAATTGCATTAGTTTTATTGATGAACATTGAATGGAGACCAGTATATACATCATGCAACAATGATGGAAGAGCTTTGGGAAAGTAAAATGATGGTGTATGGCTTAAGGTTTAAGATGAAATTCTGTCATATTGCCTCTGAAAAACAATGCAAAACATTTGAAGAAGTATTTTGATGGTAGGAAATAAAAGCAAGTCACTGTAGGCATTGTCAGCATTCATCATTGACTCTCCAGGATGATAGAATTATGGCATTATCAATGTGTTACCAATTTACCAAGTGGACAACGTGGTATAGGTCTCTGCTGTTGCTTAGAAGGGTTTTTATTCAGCATTGACAAAGCTTTGAGACCAGGCTTTGAAAGAAGAATCCATCCTTTGGGGCCCACACATAACCATCATTATTGGTGCCATTGCTGTTCTCTCCATGTATTTGTGTAAACGTTGAATCACTGAGACATCATTACTGGCTTCCACTTGTCAACCACAAGTCTACCTGGTTGCTGAGAGACTATTATATGAGCGACACTCTCGGCTAGGAGTTAATCTGAAATATGACTAGCTGCCATCTTTGTGCTCCTACCATAACTTTCTCTTCCACATGCTCGTTTGCCTTATCTCCTGGTCTACATTATTCCACGTTCGCTCTTTTTATTTCTCAGATCAAGCTACTTACCACTACTAATTAGCCTTACTTCTGTGTATTTCTCTCTCCATAAAAAATGAGCAGTTAAGAGTACTCAGTCTACCTGCAGGAGGAATAACCCTTCACGATAATAGTCTCAGATATTGCTAAGAATGTTGTAGTGTATCAGCTGGCATTTAGAGGCATCACTGTGTTTATCTTTCTCTGAGCCAACAAATGTGTTAATATAATGAAGTATGAGAGGAGTTCTGTTTCAATACCAATGGTCCTCCACTGCAGATAGCAGAGCCTCTTTGCCTTAAAGCATGCCTTTAATTTTATTACCAGAGATCTCATATTTACATAGAGAGTTCAAATCAGATTAGAGTATATGGATCCCAGGGCTGGAGCAATAGCACAGTGGGTAGGGCATTTGCCTTGCACACGGCCAACCCGGGTTCAATTCCCAGCATCCCATATGGTCCCCCGAGCACCACCAGAGGTAATTCCTGAGTGAAGAGCCAAGAGTAACCCCTGTGCATCGCCAGGTGTGACCCAAAAAGCAAAAGAAAAAAAAAGAGTATATGGAGCCAGAGAGATAGTACAGTGGGTAAGGCCCTTGCCTCGCATGCTGTTGACTTGGGGGTGGTGCCTGACACCACAGACCTGAGCACCACCAGGAGAGATTCCTGAGCACAGAGCCAAGAGCAGGGGAAGGAATGAATACCATGGTTTGGCCAAAACAAACAACAACAAAAAAAAGGTTAAAGGTTGAGCATATAAGTGCTTGCTACATAGAAAATATTTTATGCTTTTCAATCACCTTACCTTCTTGTGGGGCCAGAGAGGTTGTATAGCAGGGAGGGTGCTTGCATTGCACGTGGCCTCGTCTGGTTTGACCCCCAGCATCCTGTGGTTCCCTAAGTCTGCAGGAGTTGTCTCTGAGCACAGAGTCAAGAGTAAGCCCTGAACCTTTAGGTATGGACCCCAAACAAGCAAACAAAATTCCAAACAAATGTCTTTAGTGCTGGATCCAGAACAGGAGGAAAGGAACTTTTTTTTCCCGATGTTCTGCAAAGACTACATGCATTTGAAGGTCTTTCTCTACTGTTTCACTAAATTCAACTGGAATTCCCAACTAAATTAGGCCAACTCTTTCCATGATTGATGAAGAACCTGCTAGTCATAATGACAATGCCAAACTATCAAGGAGATGGACATTGGATTTCCTTTACTCAAATTACTATACCTTAGAAACATCTAAATCATTTTCTTAAAATACTGGTTTTTGGCCTTCACCTCAGTTGTTATAAATTAATGGATCTTAGATTGATTTCAGAAATCATTGTTTAAATATAATACAGGCTGTTCTGATTTTCAACCAGGTTTGGGAAATATTTCTCTAATGCACATGTGGGGAAAACACAGTCTAGCCATAGGTTTTGGAGGCTCTTTCTTCTTCCACATCTTAGAAATGAGTTATGTCTCTGTTCAGAAAGGCAAAACTAATACCTTTCCCTTTTCAATGTGCCTTCCTTCACACCAGTGCCTAAAAAATGCATTTGGTACACATTAGCTATTTAAAAGTGGTAAATGAATGAATGAAACAATATATACTGTATATCAATGGAAGCACTGTCGTCTAAACACCACTATTTTTCTTTTCCTTATTAGAACTTTCCTAATAGTATAGCTTGCCTATTGAGAAGCTCATTATTTGTGTTTTCATTTAATCGGAAATCTCAGTTTAAATATTGGAGCAATATTAAAATGATCAGGCTACTACTATGCTGTAAACATTTCAAGTACGCTATATTTTCCAACTCTTGCAGGCTTTACAGATATCCTTTAAAACACTTTGGACTTAAGTAGAAAATGTTTTCCAGTTGACCCTGAAGTAGTCAACTGGAAAGAAGCCTTTGACCCTAGTAATTCTTAATACTTGTGTGTATCCCTAGAAACATATATTATCTGGAGCTCTGTCTGCTCACAATAAGATGAGAGACTGTATCACTGTATCACTGTCATCCCATTGCTCTTTGATTTACTCAAGCGAGCACCAGTAACATCTCTATTCCTCCCAGTCCTAAGATTTTAGCAGCCTCTCCTTACTCATCTTTCCCAACAATTGGAGGCTCTTTCCGGGTCAGGAGAATGAGACCTATTGTTACCGTTTTTGGCATATTGAATACGCCACCACGGGTAGCTTGCCAGGCTCTGCCGTGCAGGCGTGACATGCTCAGTAGCTTGCCGGGCTCTCCGAGAGGTGTGTGGAGAGGTGTGTGTGTGTGTGTGTGTGTGTGTAGATATATATATATATGTATACATATATATACATATACATGTATATATACATATATATACACATATATATATAAAGAAACTGAAATTTAAAAGAATGTACTTTAAATGGAAATAAAGGGTCTATAGCACAGCAGGGAGGGTGCTTGCCTGGCACGCAGCTGACCCAGGTTGGACCCTCAGTATGCCATAGGGCCCCTGAGCACCGCCAGGAGTGATTTCTGAGTGTAGCACTAAGAATTACTGAGCACTGCCTGGTACCCCCACAAACAAAGATGAAAATGAAATGAACTGCAAAATACTTTTAAATAATAATGTAAGATTAATAAACCAATGAAATCCCAAATGAATCTGGGGCCCCGTGTGACCCAAGACCCAGAGCTGGGGACGGCTGAGGTGCTGGGGGGGAGCCCAGGCTTCACCCCTCCCTAGTGCCAATAGCTGCCTCAGCAACAGTCAGGCTGGATGGCGGCAACCTGACCCCCTCCATCGCCCTCGGGGATTAGCTCCTCCAAATTTAGTCTCAGGCAGACCCAGGCCGCCTCTCAGATCAATAACCCACAGAACTTCCAGGGGGCTGCCCCATGTCCCCTGGAAGTTCCTCCAGGGACTGGCACGCAGCTATACCCCCACCCCAGGTTTAAAGAAAGAAAAGCCACGTGTGCGACCTGGGTTCTGTGGGTTCCCCGGTGCCCACAGACCCCAGGGCCCAGCCAGGAATGCCCGGGACTTTCCAGGGCAGCGCTGGTCACGATGCGTGGCCCTGCCAGGGGCAGCTCAGAAAGGAGCGTCACTTACCAGGGGTCGACTGGCAGGAGGACGAGAACAAAGTGGGGTGCCCAGGGGAACAATCGCAAGGAAGCGGGGCTCTCTGGTGAGTGGGGGTCCGGGAGAAGAGGAGGCCTCAGGCACAGAAGGAGGCATGAGGTCACGACAGGGGCAGGCTTGGTGGCATGAGGAATAATATAAAAAGCCCTAAAGTGTACAGAATGTTTTGTCCTATATAAAACCTTGAAAAAGAGCCTTTCTGAATAGTACCTTTTTCTGCAACTTATTTCTTCTTTTAGCACTACTTACTATATATTTAGTCTCATATTAGATATCACTAGATATTTCAGTCAATAAGAAATTAATTGATTTACTTGTCTGCATTACGTTGGTATTTATTTGGCTGCATTTAATGTTACCTTGCATCATTTAATCTGTCTATCCAAGCAAAGGTCTGAACCTAAAATTACTGTCTTACTAGTGACTTTTTATACACAGATGTATAGATAAAGGTGAAAAATACCGAGAGTATTCCGCCCACATAGAATACTCTCATTCCACACTGGAATGCTACAGTGCCACAGTATAAAATATTCCACTTATTTTGGCAATATAATTTAAATAATGTTTAATGGATTATCTCATGCTCAGACTCTGTCACTGACACTGTCATCCCGTTGCTCATCTATTTGCTCGAGCGGGCACCAGTAACTCTCCAGTGTGAGACTTGTTGTTACTGTTTTTGGCATATTGAATACACCATGGGTAGCTTGCCAGGCTCTGCCGTGTGGGCAAGATACTCTTGGTAGCTTGCCAGACTCTCTGAGAGAGGCGGAAGAATTGAACCCAGGTTGGCACTGTGCAAGACAAATGCCCTACCCGCTGTGCTACTCAAATTTATACATTTATTTTAGCTTTATAACCTTCTATTCACCAGCTGTGATTATAAGAGTTAAAAGCTTGTGAAAATAATTGCAAATCCTCTCTTTGTCTTTTATTTATGTGTTCTGTTACTCTGTGTGTGCTGGTACTCTGTGAACATACTTCCCCTCAGCCCGTCCCCCTCACACACACCACACACACATGAACCAACCTCTCTTATAGTCAAATCATATAAGTTAGTATTCCAAGAGTGTTATGTTAAGTTTTGGCTTTAAATAAATCACTTCATCTAGCCAAAACCACGGACTTTTTCTTGGTTTCTACACAAAACCCTAATTCAAGTCTAGTTTCCTTCAAATTCAGTCCAGGTGCTAAAAAAAAATTTCTCTTGGTTTTCCAAGGAACTTTCAACAAAATTTCTCTTCTCTATATTCATATTAATAACATAGCTTATAAATAGTACAGTATTTTTTATTTTCTAGACTAAAATGGCTGCCTGGTAAATTTGTAGTCCTCAAATTATGGACATTCATGTGTTTTTTTTCTTAGAAACAAGTTATTGATTATTACTTTGTGTTGTTTTTTCATTATTTTCAAAATCTTTTGAACTATTCACAGAACGGGGAACTGGCTTGTATAAGTTAGTAACAAAAAGACAATAAAAACAACTAAACCATTCATTCAGAATGGCTCTAGTTCCCCACCAATGTAAAAATTCAGATCTATAATAATATACCTTAGATCTGGTTTTAAAAAATAAGCCTTTGAATTTACACTATTTGAAATTTATATGCCTATAGTTAAAGAATTGGATTTGGGCCCCAGGGTTCCATCAATGTATTTAACCTTCCTTGGCTTTTAAATCTAATATACTAATAGGGTATTTTCTTCCTTGGCCCTGCTCTTAAATTCCAACTGGAACCATGATCAGGACCAGTAACTCCAGAAATCTGATGCATGTTTGGAATCATTCATAGACTTTACCAGAAGGCACAGTCTCAGAGTAATAATATGGTATTAGCATGTTTGTGTTCAAATAAATGTGCCATCATGATAACCCTGAACTGATTTTTCTCTGCTTCAGTGATCTTACTCTGTGAAGAGAGTACAATAATTATTCCAAATGCAAAATGCCCATGCAAGGATTATGTGATTTTGTTCATTTACAAATATCCGTAAGCTGTCCCGGGGTTGGGGCATGGGCTTTGCCTGTGGCTCATGGGGTCAGCACTCAGACACGCATGGACTCTGGGGCACTGCTAGGTGAAGCCCACAGTCCCCCTGAGCACTGCCAGCTGTGCCCGAGGCACCCACCACCATAGGGCCTGCAGAGCACCATCTCTGAGCCTTTGAATTGAGCCACCAGCCTTGACCAAGAACCACAGGGAGGAAGCCAGGGTCTCTTGAGCAATTTCCCCTGTCCACCTCACACAAATATATACAAACGTAAAACATCCATAAGAGAGGGGAGTGATAGGAAAGGGCTTAGAACCTCACCCCTGGCCCCTGCCCCCTGTCTCTCCTGAGCCCACCATGTCCTTGGACCCTGCGTTCACTCATCAGCCCTGCTACTGAGAATCTGTGAGTAGTCTCTGGGTCCCAAGTACGATAGAGAGCACCAAAAGGGAAGAAAATTCATAATTCAGTGTTGATTTTGACGGCTTGGGAAAATTGTATAAATTCATATTTTTGCATAAGTATTATGATGACATACAGGTGGGGAGACCATTGCCTCTGGGATACCAGGCTGCTTTGCTTCATCTGAGGAGCAGGATTGCACCTGGCAGTGCCTGTGGTCACTCCCGGCAGCTTGGGGAGGGCCACACGTCACCCAGGGTCTGTTCTGGGGCTCCTGCATGCAGAGGATGTGCTCTGATTCTTTGAGTCACCACCAGGGGTGATGGGCCAGGGATGATATTTGCTTTAGATGTGATAAATTTCTTCATATATAAGTTTCTTTGATACTTATCATATGTTATTATGATGCTTAGATATGATAAGTATTATTTGGGGGCCATGTGATGAACACATAAGTTTGAGCTCAAACACAGACATGTGTAGGAAATATTCTGACTCTTAGTGAAAACAAAAATTCTTATTCAGTAGGTCTGAGATGGGACCTGAGACTTGACTTTCTAAGATCTCCTTAGGATGTAATATTTAATTGAACGTCGTCCATTGGATAATGTGCGCCTAAACAATCTCTTAAGGAACTTTTAGGGGAAAAAATCCCCTAATTTTATCTAAATTATGTAATTTATATAGGCCCAACTATGTGCTGCTGAGAACTAGAGCAAACTACCCTAGTGGAGGACTGTGTCACTCTGCTTGTTGTTTTTTCCAAGTGCAAATGTCATCGAGTCCTGTGTGGTCTGGAGCAGATCTGCTAATAATTTACTAAAACGGTTCTTAAGGCTTAAGCTTTGCTGCCCGGGAATCACACATAGGGCTGGCTAAGTACAATTTGGGGGCCCCCACTTCCAAAGTTTTGGATTGAATAGATTTGAAATGAAATTTGAACACTTGCAGATTTAACAAGTCCCCAACTGCTAGATATTGCCTGCCCAGGTACGATTCTGTAATTACAAGGGCTGGACCACTATTTTTTTCCTGAAACTGCTATCTAGCACTGCTGTCATAAATCATGGAGGGCTCTTAAACTTCTTTTCCTCCCCTGGGCATGCTTCAGCATTTTTGTTTTGAGATACTATCCCTAGAATCATGATTTTAAAATGTGTTTCAATTTTCTTACCAAACCAAAAGATCTCCTAGTTTCCAAGTTATTCCCACATCTGCACATGAAAGAAAATATCAACCCAAATCCAGAGAAGCGCTGGATTTGAATCAAGAATGGCCTGTTCTTATTAAGTATAAATAATTGATTAATGTATTATATATGTATTTGTAGCAAGATTGTCATATTACAAATATAAAAAATAAGTATAGTATGCTGGCGGAATTTCATTGGCCTCATATTTTCTCTGTTCACATTGATAACCTCTGTTCCAGTGAATAAATGTTATCAGTCAGAAAACAACATAATAGTATCATCACTCTTTTAGCATCTAACACAATTTCACAAAGTAGTGCAAAATGTGTTCTCTGAACAAAAATTAGAGTAGGAGGTGAGAGCAACCAAAGTGTAAAAGGGCTAAATAAAGTGGCTAAAAGAAGTTAGCTAGTTAGTTTAGTAAAAAGCCTCTGAGGTGCTTGAGTAAGTCATAATTCCATAATTTCAATATGAATTTTAAAGGGCTCTTTGTTCTGGCAGTTAAAATCTATATCAGACTCTACACATAGAAAATTTCAGACCACCCCATTTCTCTTTAGATTTTCATTTTCTCCTTAGAATAGTAGAAAGCAGGTTAGACTCAGTTTTCAGCTTAGAACACATGGGATGCTCTAATTGGGCTTCTAAGTCTCTTCCTATTCTGGACAGCATGTTTAAAATAAGAAGGGGATCCCAGAGATGGGTGGTTCTATGCTTCTAGCTGATTTGACAACAATTCTATGGACAATAGTGATTCTCAACCATTGTGCTCTATTGCTGGACAACAAAATTGCACAGTGAATGGCTAAGGGCCAGAGGTAGATCTTTTAAACATTGCATTAATATAGTGGTATCCGGTTTGGGACCAACTTTTGAAAATGATCCTATCATTTAGCAAACTTTAAGGAGCAGATCACTTACATAGATCCACACTGTGAAATGATCATGTGGAGAAAACTGAAGCTATGCAAGATGTAATATTCTTTGCTTTTTACAGTTACAAATCTTACATGTTTCAGTTTCAGTCATACAATGATTTAATACCCATCCCTCCAGCAGTGTACATCTTCCACCACCAGTATCCCTCCCCACTCCATCCCCCCCTCCCCCTGCCTATTTGGCAGACATTTCCCTCTTTCTCTCTACTTATGGATACTATGATTTGCAATACAGATACTGAGAAGCCATCACGTTTGCTGAAAGTAGATAAAGAACCAGATATAATATACTTTTTTCCTAAGTTTGACTAGGTATCTAACACAGTGGCTTGCCAATTAAAGTCTTTGTCTGTCTTTGAACACAAATTACTAGTCTTTTGTTTATTTAAGACCCATTGACCAAATTCGTGCTCATAGTGGAAGAGGAACAGAGTGCCTGAAAGTTACTACTTATCCAATGGGACAGAGAAACAACAGAGTACTCCTATGCCCTTTGATCTATAAAACTTCAGTTTTTAGCAAGTAATATAATTTTCATATAAGGCATACTCAGAATATGATGTAGAACTTTTTTTCCCTTTTCAAATTCAGCAAATAAGTCACTGTGTGCCATACTTGGAAGTGTTCGTGTGAGATTAAGTGAATATGTGTGTGTTGGCTTTTATTTTTATTAGTACATGTGTATAGGATATCATTAGCTATTTTAATATGGGTTGCTTAAAATCAGATTACAGAGTGGGCCTAGCTTCCTTCAGTGTCTGAAGATTTGACTAATAGAAGCATTTTATGTAGTTGTGCTTTCCACCTTCCTTGGATGAAATTCCCATCTGATTCTCTGAGGAGTAATCTGGCAGGTTTCTCCTTAGACTTTTCAAAATTCAAGAGATCCTCAAGGGAACAGATATGAAGGCTAATCCCCAGAGATGAAGTTCGTTCCAAGAGATAAATGCTGGTTTTAGTTTCATCGCTAGGTTTACTTGCAAGTAAAAGTTCCCAGTAAAATCCAGCTGGTTCAAATTGTGTCTGAAAACCTGAAACAGTGAATTTGGCTTGGCTTCCTATTTTTTCAGAAAATGTTTCACGTGACCCTAATCTGGAAATTCTGAAGAGTACAACAGCAGAACAGCTGCCTTTTGAGCTGCACTTTCTTCCAACTTTATGCATAAGGGTTTAGGTGTAGTTTAGGGAGGGGGCAAAGTCTGTCTAGGAGCATGAAAGATGGTATGAATCATCCATGACTACCTTTGTTGTTTGTTCAAAGCCAAAAAGGAAAGATTAAAGAGTTGCCATTGATGAGAGGGACAATTTACGTTTTGGCCTCAATAGAGAGAGGGGAGCCTTTAGGATTATGAAAGGAAAGCAACAAAATAATACCGTTGCCGTTTGAACAATACAATACAGGTTTCAGAACGTGCTTCATGGAGTTATCGTTCCCATTTTCCACCCTTATGCTTTCATTGGCTTCATACAATCCCCTTGTTGCCTGTAATTGGGGATGGAATCAGTGCCAATGCTGCATTTTTAATAAGCAATCTTTCCTTTATACTTTCTGTGCATCATGGTTGTGTATGTGAAGTCATAAAAATCATTTATTATGAGCATGTGTGCTCCTTGGCACAAAGAGCCAAGCATTCTTGTGACAACAGTGTAATAGCATCAGCTATATTACCATAAAGCACCATATGTAGGTACTTAATAGTTATTACCCTGGCACATACAATGTGAGGATACTACTTAAAGGGAGATGGGACTTTTTCAACAAAGAGTATTTGGTATCTTGACAAAATCCCTGAAATAGGATAGGTGAGCAAGTCATGGAGACTATTGATGATGACGATAGTTCATTGCTATGAGACTGCCTAAGACTATCTTTTCAAGGGTTTGAAAACTGCTTTGAAAACCATCACAGGAAATGTTCTGAGTCTCTGGGCTGCGAGACTTCTCCAACACCACACTGAGAGCTAGTGACTACGGTAATAGGTGTGCATGATTGTATTATACTCATTCATTTTTCTTTCAAGGCAACTGTAATGGAACGGGTGTGATGGATAACAATAAAGCTGTTGATTATCAAATGCATCTTAGGACAAGCAGAATAGAAGAAAGCCCCTTCTGGGATAGCTGGCAGTTTGGTGATGATTTGAAAGTCTTCTATGATTGAGACCTACTCTATTGTTACCATCTTTGCTGTGGGTTTCCAGCAAAGGGTGAAATAACCGTTTGGTTGCCACTGAGGCTGGCGCCTGAGCTCCGAAATCCCAGTCTGCTGTTTTCCAGAACTCTGGGGGTGCTTCCCTCCAGTAGTAACTATTGAATTGGTGCTCCTCACTGTAAATGTTCAATAGGGCTTATCAAAACAACCCAATGATGACGGAAATCAGAGCCAGAAGCTCCTGAATATTTTTCTTTTTCTTTTTTTTTGAGAGACAAGGCAGCATAAACTTCTGTGGACAAAGAGCAAGGGAATCTAGTGACAGAACTTCTATGCAAAGGGCACCTTACCTTTCTGATACCTGCCTTGCCCTGTGTTCCGTGTTAGAAGTGCTGTTGCTCATGTTTTACGTTTTTAGAGCAGTTGTGTTTAAGCTTCTGCATCTCTGTTTGCTCATTCTTCCTAATGTGACAGCCTAAATTTGACAACAGTATTATTTTTAAGTACATATGGTAGTTATTGCACTGAAAGTGTACGCTAAACACATGTCTGCAACCCTAAAAGCTCTTTCCTACTCTTCTACTTGGTTGCTACAATTCAGTCACTGTTCTTTGGTCCCAACTTCCGTTCTAACTTACAATGAGTACATTGTTGTTTTTAGCTGTTTCTTTCTTTTTCTTTCTTTCTTCTCCTTCTTTTTAATGATGCCTGGTAGTGAAAAGTAGCTCTTTAATGGTAACATCTCTTACTGATCAAAACAAAGAAGCAAACCAGTTTGCAAAACCAAGTTAGCAATTAAAGTCCCTATCATCTGCTTTATCTCCATAAATTTTTATCAAAATCTATTATCTTTTGAACATAATTCCCAATGTCTTCCTCTCTGTCGATTTAATTTCTATCCTCCTAATCTAATTTAATGTCATGTGCAATGTGACATCTCTTTCTAATGTCATCTCAATGTGACATCCATTCCCAAGCTGTGTGTTCCAACTATCGGTGGCTTTCTATCCTAACACTGCTTCAAAAATACCTAGAAAATGTTTGTAAATTTTGAGTGTCTAGTACATTATCACCAATTCTTCCTTGATTTATTAAATCAGACCATATAATAATAAGGCCAGATTTACTCCCACAATTAAGTCATAATGGAAAATTATAACTTGTATAGATTTTCTAAATTTCTATAGTGCTTTATGTTCCTGTCTCAATTATTACTTTTAGTAATAATTTAAGATAATACCATGATTTAAGAGAATCAAAAACTGGGGCACAGAGTAGTTATTAGAAAGTACTTATTAGAAAGTAGTTATTATGCACACGTCAGGCAAGCTTTTTAACAGTGATTTAATCTGGCTCGAAGGCAAAATTTGGCCTCCTTCCACCATGCTTCATTGCTCTCTCCACCCTATTGTCTACTTATACTAGTAGCCCATTTTTATTTCTAATTCTCATTATGACTTTGTGGGTTTATCTAAAGCAGCAGAATAACTAGGAAACCAATAGTTAAATGACCTAACATCTTGTATTTTAATGTAAGCTGAAATTATTTTTAAACAAATACATATGACCCTAATTGACTAGCTTATCAAAATCTCTGCTAAGATAATAATGTTACATCTCATACTTACTTTTTAATCTGAAGTAAACTTGAAATTTGCACGAGTGTAAGTGAGGAGATAAAGCATTATTTAAATGAATGCATGTTCCTCTCTGCCCCTGATTTCTGTCAGAAATGGGGAAATTAATGTTGACCACACTGTGACCACATAGCCTCAGACGAGCCCGAATTTAGGAGGTCAAGAATCTCCTATATTATGGGGTAAAAATTTGCTTGATATCTAGGAATAGAACACCAGGGAAATTGCTGTGTCAGCTGCCTGTATAGATGTATATTTAACAAGGAAGTAATTATAGATCTGTGCCTATATGGACAGATACAAAATATTGTTGGTATACCATTTTAGCATTCCATTTCTGTTGACTAAGTTAAACTAAGAATCATCCATGAATACTTTATGCCTATCAAAATTTATAAATGTTTATCTATCAACACGTTTACTTATGTTTCCTAAGTTTGGATTTGTGTGTGTGTGTGTGTGTGTGTGTGTATGGATTCCTAGTTATATCCCACAGAGAAAATAAACTTAGTTAAAACATGCTCATTTCCCCTAGTAAAGATCTTGAAAACACTGCAGGAAAAAAAAGTATAGACTGTATTTTGTCTAATGCGAATTTTTCCAATGATATTTAGTTACGGAACCATCTATGTGCCTAGTACATCTACAGAACATCTATGTAAAAATATCTACAAAACCATGTTCCATGAAGCAGTTTAGAAAACTATCTTTTCTAACCAACTGAACTTTTTGTGTCACTTCTTAAATCCAAGTTCCTGACATTTCTTATAGAATGATAGTGTTATACATTAATAAATTGGACTGGGAAGATCTTTCCCAGCAAAAGAGGTTGGTCTGAGGGGTAGGAAGTAGATGGAAAATAAAGAAGGAAAGAACTACTATTGAAGAAATTTCTTCTCTCTTTCTTGATTTCCCTTCTGTTCCTCCCATTAATCACTTTTCATTCTCATGGAATTTTTTAAGAGTTTTGTTATTGTAGTCTTTTTAATAGTAATTTTATGCTAAAAATTCTTACAAGCATAGATATTCTTAATTGCATTTTATAAATATAAAAACTGAAGACCAGGGAAATTCTAATTTTTTTTAACTTATATCCTAGTCTGATGGTTAATGACTACTCTTTGACAAACTACTTTTTATCAAACCTAAGTGTGAGAATCATAAGATAAATAGATTCTTAGCACATACTTTTACTTGGTTAATATTATGCATTATAGTGAACTTACACTTTAATAAATGGTAATAAATATTTGTAAGATGTGAGTTTAAATTAAAACTCTTTTCTCATAACAAAGAAAGGATAAAATAATCATACACTCTTTATAGTATATATCACTACATACTGACACGTATACTATTTCTAATTGAGTGTTGATAATATATACATTTTGGCCATTCATTTATTGCATTGGTATGATCTTATGATAGCCACATATATTATAAATTATATAGATATGTAATTTCATTCAAAAGATTCTAGGAGAAGTTATCATTATGTACCAGACTTTCTATTAATGTTTCCCTTGAAGATTTACAAATTTATATGCAAGGAAGGCATACTACAATTATTCAATCTCAATTTTCTTTTTCTTTTACACTGTTCTAATTAAACCCAACAAAATAAACTTTTCTAAATCATCTCCTCCTTCTAATTTACTCAGAGGTCTCCAAAATGTATTTTTCGTTAGTTTTGTTCTGTTAACCTTCTTTTCCCTGGAGTTTTCCTTAGTGTATAAAAAGCTATTGTAAGATAGCCTGGTCATGCCTCACATATTTACAAATGGGAAGACACTAATGAATCATCCCACTTCAAATATGGATATTAGAAAGTTATTTAGACAATAGTTCTTACCACATATACTTTTCATAAAGAATTCTGTTTATTCAAAATCTTAATATGTAAATGTACAAACTCATTAAATTGATCAAATATAATAAATTATTGCTCTTCTTATATTAGTCTTGTTACTCGCATCAATAATACTTGTATGCTAAAACACAAAGGAAAATTACTGTTGAACTTTCTGTACATATTTTTAATCTTTGTCTTCATTCCAATTATAGTAAATTTTAAAATAGTGGTCATACATTATATTTAAGATTCAGGTTACATTGATGTATACACAGAGTATAGCAAGCAAATAAATTGTTACATCTGAATTTAAACAGTTATACTGTTATTTAATACAACTGGAGAAGAATTGTTCCTTGGAACATGTGACAGTAGAGGTAACGGTGGTGACAGTGTCCTTGGCTATGAACATTGATTCATTCCAATGCCTAGCAATCTGAATTAGACTCTTATGTTTGAATAAATGTGGCTCATTGCCCACAGTTTCTATCTTTGTCATCTCTGCACTAAAATCCAACTACAACAAAGAAGAAATTGAGAAGTTCTACTTAGAGCTGGAGAAGTCCTATAAAGAAGACCACACCTTCTACAAGGTTATTGTCTTTGATTATAGTGCAAGATAGGACTGAGAAGGTCACCCGAAGAACTCCACATCAGGACCCATGGCCTAGCATGGAACAAACAAAGTGAGACTGTTTGAGTTCATCATGTCAACCAAGATCATCCATGGTAACTTGAAGTTCCAGAAGGCTGAATCTAAATGTTGGACATGGGAGTCTCCCAGTGGACAGTTCTACAACGAAATTGACCACATCATATTTAATCAAATGTTTTGCCTGACTGATGTCGCTGTTGTCCCAAAATTCCAAATGGGATCGGATCACCGTCTCCTTCGTGCAAAATTCTACTTCACAGAGCAGGGAGAAAGATCTGCAAAGCTTAAGTTTAAGAAGAGAACTCCCAGAATGACCACCAACTGGGTGCTCTTTGGCACTATTGCAGCAACGTGGGAAGATGCTGTCACTGAAACATCGACGAGGAATCCAATCAACTGGTTCAGCACCTCCATGATTGTGTGAGGAATGCCGAGAGTGAGAAAGCCACAAACAGACGCCCGTCTTCAAAAGCTCTCGAGCTCATTCGCCAATGTGGTTTGGTGCGAGCCTCAGGCAATCACAAGGTAATATCCGAGCTCACAAACCTGTGCAGAGAAGTGATAAAGGAAGACCTCAAAGAGATAAGAGCAGCAGTGTTGGCCAATGCAGCAGAAGTCGGGAAAAATATTCACAACGTCCGCCTCTCCTTCACCAACTATGAGACCAAGATGACTGCCCTTCGACATCCTGATGGATCTATCACATCTTCCAGAAGGGCAATGGAAAAGGTTATCCATGACTTCCCATTGGATCTCTTCAATAGAGAGAGTAAATTTTAAATTTACATGTCCACCTGCCCACATACCAAATTCCTCAGAATGGACATGTCTTTCCCAGCATTTTCCCTTCCGAATTCTGACATGCCATTTCATCAGTAAAAAAGTGTACAGCACCTGGTCCAGACAAGGTCAGACCCAAACACCTGAAGAATCTGCCACCAGTACTTTTCAATACACTGGCTCAGCTCTTCACATGCTACCTGTCTGAATACAAGGTTCTGTCCCAATGGAAAACCAGCAGGACCATTCTGTTGTACAAGAAGGAAGACATCCACGACATCGGCAACTATCGCCTGATTGACTGTTGTCTGTCATCTACAAGTTATTCACTCAAGTCATCCTGAATAGGATTGGCAGAAAACTAAACAAAGGAAAACCATGTGTGCAAGCCGGGTTCTGAAAAGGATTCAGCATGATTGACCATATCTACACGGTAACCAAGCTCATTGAGGTTTCGGGAGAGTTCAAGATGCCGCTCTGTCCAACGTTCATCAATTTAAAGAAGGCCTTTGATTCAGTTGAGACTGAAGCAGTCATCAAAGTCCTAGCCAAATAGGGCATTCAACTCAATACATCAGGATCCTTTATGAGCTGTATTACAGATTCACCACAAGGATCTCACCATTCTACAAGGAAGTGATCATCAATGTAAAGAGAGGGGTTCGGCAGGGTGATACCATTTCACCAAACTCTTCAGTGCCACCCTCAAGAATGCCATGAGACGACTGGAATGGGAAGGAACGGCAATGACACCACCTCCGCTTCACTGATGACATTGTTCTAATAATACCAAACATTAGCCAAGCGGCACAAATGCTGGCCGACTTCAACCGTGAGTGTGGAAAGGTCGAACTGCAGCTGAATCTCACGAAGACAGTGTTCATGAGAAACAGACTAGTTCCTGACATTCCACTTGCTCTCAATGGAACAAGCATCTCCGAATGTAGAAATAATGTGTACATGGTTTGAGAACTCAACATGACTTAACAACTTGGCACCTGAACTGCACAGGAGGAAGAGAGCGGCGTGTACTGCCTTCAAGAGCATCGAAGATTTTGTTAAGAGGATGAAGAACCTCTGGCTCCAGGCACATCTTTTCGACCCCACCATTCTTCCTGCACTAACATATGCCTCAGAGACCTGGACCCTACAAAATCAGGATAAGAACGCTATTTGGGTCTCCCAAAGAGGAATTGAAAGAGCTACACTTGGAATATAACATTTCACTCAAGTGAGAGAAGGAATCCGGAGTTCCAGCCTCCATTGATGATGGAGAATCAGGGACACTGTCTCATTTGCCAAGGTGTCGAAAATCAGATGGTCTGGACATGTAATGCAATTTGGAGACAACCACTGGACTAGAGCTGTTACCAGCTGGATCCCACAGGACATCAAAGGAATGCATGGCCACCCACCTATGAGATGGTCAGACTTCTTTGTCAAGACCCTGAACAAACAGTTTGAGGCTCTTCGTGTTCCTGGAGCAAGCAGATGACATTGGGCTATACTAGCATGCAACAGGGATGAATGGAGATATTACCAACGTCCACCCCAGTGAATTGATGAGAAACATGATGACAAGGGATACAAGTGATACTGCTATTTATTGTGCTTAATTCTTTGCTTTTTACCTGACAAATGCTATGGAAACTTTATACATAGTCTTAATCCTACATCTGTGAAAAATAAAATACGCTAAACTAGAAGTCTAGAATTACTTTTAAAATTTCAACGTTCATTTATGTATCCTGTTAGTGTATAGTGAGTTAGCCCGGAGCTAAGATGGTAACCTTGCACATGGCAGAGCCTGGTTGGATTCCTGGCATGGCATATGACCCATGTCCCAACCACACAATGCCAGGAGGATTCTTGTGCCCTAGGACACCTGGGGTGTGGTCCCCATAGTGTGTGTGTTTGTGTGTGTGTATACGTATTTCTGTTTAATGCCAAATTGAAATGATCTATTTAATTTCTTTGAAAATGACATACAACAGCATTGTGTATAAGCTAAAATATCATATGAAAATTTATAAAGTAAAAAGAAAATGGTTATATAATGCAATTTGGGATGTGGGTGATTTTCAAGTGGAATGCCCAAATTAACCCTTTAATGTATTAAGACTGATACACAGCACCAACTCTTGAATATTCAAAAAACAAGGTAACACTAGAACTTTTATTTTCACTAAGCTGTCCAGTGACCTTACTATTCTTTAATTTGTATATGGAGAAAATACAGCAATTTTAGTTGTGTTGTAATGTATTCTTTTAAATAGTTACAAAATATATTATAAGAAGTTTGTGAAACTTCCATTAATATTTTCTTATAAGTACTCTTCTAAGTTATGCTTTATTTGAAACTTTATCAAATGTTTTAAAAATTTAAATTTGTAATATATCTAATTTTTTATTCTAACATTCTTTCAGGTATTCTAACAAATATTTTGTATATGATCTAGATATTTACAAAGCAATTTTTGTATATGATCTAGATATTTACAAAGCAATTTCCTATGAATTAACTTAAGTAGAAATTTAGTGTCCATCAGTTCTCAGCCACATCTGTACAAGGACTTGAAAAGAAAAAATATAAAAAATGATCATATATCCGTAGCTCACTTGGAAAGAATACTATTTAGATTTGTTCTTAATGTTCACCTGAAATTAATCTTGATTTCCCCTCTAATGTACAGGGATTTTATAATATCATTCAGAATACTATTTAATTCCTCAAGGGTGCAAGTTAAGATAAACAAGTCACTTACAGTGTTTATCTATAAATATAGCAGATGGTGTGGGACTATGGTTGATTATTAACTCTACTGGCTTTAATTTTAGTGGCTGTAAAACACTGTATACCTCACTGTTTATAAAAGGTGGAGAGAATCTCCAATGGGCCTCAGTAGCCAAGAAATTCTCTGTAATATTAATCTCTCTGACTGATATTTGGTATCCTCCTAGGGTGTAATATTTAAAATTGTGGAGTGATTGCTAGACACATAAAAACTTTCACTGGGATCATTAGCGAGCATTTCTGTCATTGATCTATTATAACTTTGTTAATGAGTTCCATGTGAGTGAAGTTTAGCGAATGAGAGGATTCTTTCTAAAGTTTTCTAGGTGAATGTTTAGTTATTTGTTAGGGTAGTTATATATAAAAGTGAACTTAATTTGTAATATTAGTTTTTCCTAATGCAAATAAAGTATTTCTAATCTAGTTAAAATACTTATGCGTTGAATCAAGAAAAGCTGTAGTACATTTAAACACATCAAAGTATCAATGTTATTCATTTATATTTAAGTCACAAACCTGCCTAAAATGTCACAAAATACTAAAGAAACAAAATGAGGGGCTGGAGCAATAGTACAGCAGGTAGGCATTTGCCTTGCATGCAGCTGACCCAGGTTCGATTCCCACCATCCCATATGGTCCCCTGAGCACTGCCAGGGGTAGTTTTGGGGTGCAGAGCCAGGAGTGACCCCTGTGCATCACTGGATGTGACCCAAAAAGCAAAAAAAAACCACAAACTATATTTATTCTACATAATCTGAATTTATTTTAATATAAAATGCCTAACTTTTAAAAAAAATTGTATGTTCTATTTGAATAAAAATAATTCTTTTTTTAAAAAAGTCCACAGTTATATCACTGTATCACCATATCACTGTATCCCTGTGATCCCGTTGTTTATCAATTTATTCAAGCGGGCGCCAGTAACATCTCCATTCGTCCCAGCCCTGAGATTTTAGCAGCCTCTCCTTACTCATCTTTCCCAATGATTGGAGGCTCTTTCAGGGTCAGGGGATGAGAACTGTTATTGTTACTGTTTTTGGCATGTCAAATACACCAGGGGGAACTTGCCAGGCTCTGCCGTGTGGGCGGGATACTTGAAGGACTTTTCAAGAGGCTTTCAAGAGGCTTTTCAAGTAATTGAAATTACTACATTTTTTTCAGTCAAAATTTATAATGAATAACAAACTATTTTAGCTACAGAAGAGGGGGAAATACTCTAGAGTCTATCTTGACATTTTTACGTTCAGATCAGGCTGATTTGTTTATAAGTTTATTAGAACATTGGATTTATCAATGATTAATAATCCCCAATATGAGTTGAGATAAAAACGTCATAGCTATAATAGAATTCAGACTCCATGAAAATTTTGTTTACAATAAGAAAATCCTCTGCTGCTTTCTGGTGGGCAAGGAGTGATTCCTGGGTGGTCTGACAGTGCTTGGGATGGAATGAAGCACCCAACAGAGGCCACTCGCAAAGCAAGCAAGTACCTAATCTGCACTTTCTTTCCCGCCTCCAAATCCTCAGCCAACTCTCTACCTCTTTACATGGGACTGATTGTCCTGGCTCACCTGGGAAGAGTGGATCCTGGTTGAAAATAGTCTGTAACCTATGATTCTCCTAGTTTCTCACATAGTATTCTCACATGTATTCTCACATAGGCTTCACACTTTGGCCTCCAAGAAGTTAGCTTCTGGGAGGAGAGAGGAGAGAACAGAATCTTTGGAACTCTATTCTCTTACCTCCCTTCTTCCTGAGTACCTGTAATCACTATTTGTCATCAGATGCAGTGTCTTGCTCTCAATACACTCATCTCTGCAAAAATATCTGCCCAATGTGGAGCAATGACAAAATTTCAGCACTGTAGTATAGAACCAATTACAAAACAGTGTGGGGAGAAGGGGAAGACCAGACTAGGAGAGACACGGAATAAATAGTATGGAGTGTGATGGTGCTGAAGTGTAGTCATTTATTTATATTAACACTATATATTCTAACAAAATTGGAACTATCTAAACTATAATAATACTAAAACTTATGTCCTTTTTAAAAAAGACTTTGCCTTCCAAGTCTCAAAATGCATTGTGAAACATCTAGAAGAGAGAGCAGTCAAGTTTTTCTCAAATGAAAACTTTATATATGTGTGTGTATGTGTGTGTGTGCGCACACACACAATTAAAAACCTCTCAACTCATCATTTATCATTTTAAAACTTGGCACTTGTGCTATTTGTATCTTTGTTGTTTATGTTTTATTGAATTGCACTAAAATTAGGTGTGTTTTCACTTCAAAGTTATCAGTTCAAGCTACCTAAAATAGAGATATCAATTAATGTTAGGAATCTTCAAACTAGTGAGATGCAACAGAAATGTGTTTAGGAGAGTGTGGCAGGGAGACTAGAGGCGTGATCAATAATAGACCTTAAGCGACACAAACATTGTTAACAAAAATAGAGACTGAAGAGCTTTGAAGAAATCACCACAAGAAAATCAGCACAATCAGGTATTAAACTGTCTCCATGCACTAGGACAGACTGAGTGCTTCAGGGGTCTCTGCTACGAAAGTCCATAAAATGTCTTTAGGAAATGAGAATCTCTAAAAAAAAGAAAGCAAATGAAAACACTCATAAACAGGGATATTTTTCAAAACCCTGAAAAGCACCCCAAGGTTTGTTTTCTTTCTACCTATTCTGCCTATAATGTACAATGGATTATATTTTAAAATGTATTTTTCTAATTATAATTTGAAAAAATTAGGTTCTATAAAAAATCATCTGATTAAAATGGAAAAATGTCAATTGGTAAATACAAGAAAAGTGTGCCCAATTTCTGCCTAGTCTGGATTTAAAATAATGTCCAACAAATAAATTGAGGTCTTGTGATATAATTCATAGGAAACTAAAAAGCCATGGGATATAATGCTTTCAATACCTTAATATTATTTTCAACATTTTATTTCAGATTATCTGGCCCCTTCTAATGTCAAAATGCATAATAGAAAACATGTAAAGAAAATGTCAATGTATGGACTTTATTCCCTCTTCACAGGTTTGTTAAAAATTAGTTCTTTGTGATATTTTTATTATTTATTCTCTCTAAAATTATAGTAGATTAAAAAGTACCTTTTGTTTTTAGTCGTCATCTACGCCATCACATGCGTGACGGTTACCTGTGGAATCCTTCTCCTGGGTGTGCTGAAACTGAGGTAACACTCCAGCTCAGGTGGGGAAGGCTGGAGGGGTCAGCAAGGATAAGGCATAATTCCCACCGCAGCACATACAGAATCCATCTTTCTATGGTCAGATCCATGGAAACATGAGTCACTATTCATAGCAAAGGGAAATGTGATTATAGGAAATTTTTATGTGACATCATACAAGTACATTCTCTCCCTAAACTATTCACTTTTCCTCGCTTTACTTAATGTCTTTTACTTTATGTCTTTTTTCTGATTTTTATGAAAAATCTAAGTTGAATTTAGCTGTATTCTTCATTCACACCATTTACAGGGTTGCTCAGCTTACATAATAGGTTGTGTACTTCAGGCAGTTTATGTCCACCAAAATACGATTTCTTATATGCTAAGCAATTTATTCATATTTTAACAATAACTATTAAAAGGGTTATTTAAAAAGGGCTTGAGAAAAACTATTATCCATTGATGATTAAGTTTTTGAACCCCTTTTTCTTTAGCTTCCATTATTACTGAGATGCAGTAATATTCTATGTTAAATGTAAGATTTAAGATTAGAAATACTTGAATACTTAGTTTCTAAATATATTGGCTTTAAATTTTTTCATTTCATCATTCAAGTAGAGATAAAATCAGATGTACTTTAGTTTTTAAACTAAATATTACCCTTATTTTAATTTTAATAATCTTCATTCACATTTTATCATACATGTACATGTGTGTGTTAATTCGAGTATCATAAATGTTAATAAATAAATACTATATAATTTTATATAATACTCAAGTATAGTCATATAAACAGATATACACATGAATAAATAATATTAAAAAAGCATAGTGAACATAAACAATTTACACACATAAACAAAAATATTATCTGTAAGATTAGGCTTAGAGTGGATCAAGGACATTGTGCATTTCTCATATGTCATGACACACAGAGATTCAGTAAAGAGATGATCATCCATCTACACATGCCTCTAGTCATCGACACAGGCCTGGACAACCAGGAAGAGAAAACACTTCGGTGAGAAGGGTTTTAGCATGGCGAGACCAAGGGGCGGGTCACTTGGTAGGGATTGTGGCACCTTGCAGCCCTGGACCAAGAACCTTTCCAACTAAGGCATGCACACAGGCTCACCCACTGCCTCTGCCTGACCATTCAGACACTGGCTAACCTCAGGGACATCTCGTAGAGAAAACCGGAGCACCCAGAGCAGTCACTATAGCCATGAAGAAAACGAACAAATAACATATAGGGTTGGTCTGGCCAGGAATTGATTTTACAGTTCTCCATTTTCTGACATGGTGACATTGAACACTGTTACCCAATGTAGCAAACAATCTAACTGAATATGTAGCTGGATGAGCCGTGTCCACTTTGGGATCTAACCATGCTTACCATCTAGTTTGTTGCTCACCAACCTCACCCCACATCAACTGCCCTTCGCAACAGCCTTAAAAGTTATTTGTATGAGAAGACTTTCCTTAGGTTGCACGATATTATATAATGGTTAAATAATTAGAGGCAAATTTTAAGGTAAAAACGGATTGTATTAATTTTTTTTTGCATTTGACCTACAATTGAAAGCACTGTTCAGAGAAACACATGCTTTTGCCTAGCCTAGCCTAAAATATATATAAATATATATTTACTTCAATTTCCAAGTGTATATATATATCTCGACTTGGCCCTCCTAAGGATGTTGCACTGGGGGCTCTTCAGGGTCAGGGGAATGAGATCCAGCTTGTTACTGGGTTTTGCATATGAATATAACATGGGAAGCTTGCAAAGCTGTCCCATGTGGGCAAATATATATATGTATACATATATATATATATATACACTTGGAAATTGAAGTAAAATTTATCATAATTCTAAAAAAGATTATAGAATATTCTGTATCTTACTACTGAGATTTAGCATTCAGGAACTTAATTATTTTCTGCTCCTGTGCACAAAATCCATTCCCAAATATAAGCACATACAAACATATTTTTAAATTATTTGAAATGACATTTTGCTAACTCTTACTTTTATTTTATATAGAATGTCCAGAATATCAAGCCAAACAAGAGACCCTTCCCTAACCCAGACACCTGAAGGACTCGTGATTCATTCAGTCACAAATCATTAAGAGTCATTTTCTTTAAAGCAAGTCTTTGCAGTCAGTCAACAAAATACCCCATTTTCATCAATAAGAAGATATGTTAAAGTGAAATTAATGATATTGTTTCACCAAATATGATTACATCAGGTATAGTAGTACATTGTTACTGGCATGTGATATACTGAAAAGATATTAGAGTTTTTATTAAGACAATATTCAAGTACAAATTGCAGTGTTATCTTTTATCACATCAGCACAAAATTAAAGTTCCATTGTTGTCAAAAGTATCATCATAAGCTACCATCTAGTTTCTTTAAATGCATATTATAATAATAAGCTGTATCATAATGACGTATTGTTAGTATGGATTTATCTGATAAATTTTATAAATCCCCATTATTTTCCAAAAGTAAAATGCTAATTTAAGGACCTAAACTATTTGTCATTTATGTCTCTATATTCAAATTATCAGTTAAACCATTTGCAATATGTTTCTATATATTCAGTTAGATGGTTAGTTTTAAAAATCAAAAATGATGTCTTCAGATTTTTGTCATTTGAATACTGTTGAATTTTATCTTTTTACTTGATAAAGACTAGTTTCATATCTATAGTGTTGGAAGACAACTCATCTAGATTGACTAAAAATATCATATGCATGTCAATAATGATTATTGTGTTTGTAAATTTAATTTTATGCCAATAATTACATGCGTTTGCAATAATAGAATAACACTGTAATTATTACTTTCCATATCATTAACTTCGCCTGAATTGACATCAAAGTATAATTCTTATCATAAAATTGTCAAAAAGTTGTCTATTAGTTAAGCTTTAGATATACACATAATATATAAATATGGTTTTTAACTATTTGCAGCCATATGTGGCATGCCATGTTTGGAATAAATATGAAATTATATGATCTACAGTAATACAAAGAGAAAATAGTAACTAATCATATTTATAATAAACCACATGTTTACAAATAAGAGCCAAATATTTTCTGCCTGTGATTTCATCTCTGTTGCTGTTCATTATACATCAGATTAAACTGTCTATATTAAATTAAATTTCAAATTAACATTTGGCTTTTTTCCCCCATAATAACTGAAGAGCTATTCTTCATCTTTAAAATAGGTAAAAATAGTTTACAGAATCAAAAATTCTCTTTAAAGAGTGCTCCATATCCCCGTGGTTGCTCACTCTCTTATGATGAAGAGCAAGTCATTTCTATCTCCCAGCCCCTGTCATTTAATTGGGCGTGCTGATGTCTAGGGAATAACTGTTCTCTGGGGATCAGAAAGAGTACAGTGAGTATGGTGCTTCCTTTGTAAGTGGACTCACTGGCCCGCACTCGATCCCTGTCCCTACACACGGTCATCATCACATCTTCCTCACTCTCCGCATGCACCACACTCAGAGCCAGCAGTCCAGATCATGTCCCTGAGCACAGAGCAAGGAGTAAACCCTGAGCACTGCCAGGTGTGTCCCCCAAACAAAAATAAACAACTAAAAGAAGTGTTCTCTGGAAAACAGAGGTAAGAAGTTAAGTTGCTTCAGAACATGGTTAGTTAAGAGAAGAGGCCAGAGGAATAGTACAGCAGGCAGAGCATTTGCCTTGCATATCGCTGCCCCAGGTTTGTTCCCCGGGACCCCCTAGAGAACTCTGAGCACCCCCAGGCATGATTTCTGAGTGCAGAGCCAGGAGTTAGCCCTAAACATGGCTAGTGTGATCCAAAACCAAAAAATAAAAACTTGTTTTCTAGACCAGTGAGATGGAGTAGGGTACCTGGGCAGAATTACAGAGGCAGAATGTCATGTCACAGGCAGATGACATTTAGGGAACTCTAAATGGTCATCTTTAGAGCAGAGATTCCAAGTACGGGGTGCAAAACATAGAATACGGGGTAAACATCAGAACTGATCACCAAAGATCCTGAAGCATGATGTCTGGAAGTCAAAACTCTGTAAGTGTGTGTGTGGGGGGGGTGTTTTCCCTTATCAAGATATGGCCCCTAGAACCATTCTCATTTATTATCTTTCTCTACTCTGAGAAGCCTTTCCCTGTTCCAGTCAGATACTCCTGCTCCCTCCTTCCCCTCTACTCCACCCCAATATAATTTACTCTTCATGTTTTATGAGTAGCACATAAGTGTGTGAGTTTGTTGGCTCATCTCTTATTCCTATTCCTGAACACATCAGTTAATAAGATGGTCAATTAATGACTTGCTTTACTTGAAAGATTGTAAAATGCCATGAAATCAATTTAAACATGGGAGTGACGTCACCATCATCATTATGGGTTAAAAAGTGCATCTGGTGAGAATGTGAATGAAGCACTGACAAGGCTCGAATCAACGCCAAGGAAACGGCTTATAAATCTTCAGCAGTGTTTGGCTAATAAGCATAAGGAACCTGCGTGGCATCTGTGCCAGCATAGGCGGTGGAGTTTCTAAACAAAGTATTCTTAGAAATTCAAAAATATAAATGAACTAGATCATTTGAAAGTGATAGCTGCTAGAAATAAATTGAGTGGAGTGACTATAATAGAGTAACAGTGATAACAGAAAGTTGAAGGCTTTTATAAATATTTCATAAAGAGAAGGGGTGGGGATTTGGGGCTAGATAATTTCAGAGAATTGATGTAGAAATCATGGGAGTAACAGCAATGGTAAGTTTCTGATGAGTATATAGTTATATGTTTCTGTTGGGTATCTAAGTTTCTTCTGTGTAATGTCTATTTAAAATTGCTATTTATTTACATCTATTTTTGTTTTTTCACGAATCACAAAATCCCGTTAATCACTGATTTCTTGGGCGGGCTCAGTAACATCTCATTTCGTCCTTTCCCTGAGATCTTAGAAGTCTATCTCGACTTGGCCCTCCTAAGGATGTTGCACTGGGGGCTCTTCAGGGTCAGGGGAATGAGATCCAGCTTGTTACTGGGTTTTGCATATGAATATACCATGGGAAGCTTGCAAAGCTGTCCCATGTGGGCAGGAAACTCTCAGAAGATTGCCAGCTTCTCCCAGAGGGAGAAGCAGGCCAAAGAGAGCTTGCTTTTAAATCTCTCTCTGGATGTTGGCCATTGATGGGATTACACACACCTGGGTTCCTCTGCTGGTACCTTCATGCATGAGGCCTGTCCAAATGTGTGGAGAGGGGCCTCCAGCATGGCTGTAGCTAGGTTGCGGTGGTCTTCGGCTGCCGGGAGCTCTGCTCGGGGTGGGGAGGGAAGCTGGAGCCCATCCCCTCCAAGGGGCCCCGGGGAAGACAGCCAGGCGTTCAGGCAAGAGATTTAATGATTTCGTGATTCGTGATTTGTTTTTTATACTTTTGGCCTCCCAGGAAGTGCTCAGAAAATGCCTGGGTAGTATTTGGCCAAGCACTTCCATGGTTCAAGGTTGAACCTGGTGATGCAGAGATACTGTGTGCTACCGGAGCCAGACCTGGCAGTGAGGCCAGGATTGCACATGCAGAGCATGCACTTTGACTGCGACATCTCCCTGACTCTGAGAGCCATCTTTTTAAAAATATTTCAATTTTTAATTTTTTTCTTTTTGGGTCACACCCAGTGATGCACAGGGGTAACTCCTGGCTCTGCAATCAGGAATTACTTCTGGCAGTGCTCAGGGGACCATATGGGATGCTGGGGATCAAACCCAGGTCAGCCGCATGCAAGGCAAACGCCCTACCCACTGTGCTATCACTCCAGCCCCTACTGAGATCCATTTTTAAATATGGTTGTTCGCCTTTCCGGCCCTGCGCAAGATCGACCCTGGAGGCAACTGAACCACTTTGGACACGAGCGGCGCCCCCAAAATGCCTCCAAACTGTGTGCTTGGAGCTTCTGGCCCAGGCGCTGCCGGCGGGGTATGCTCTTTTCTCTCTCAACTCTTTCTTTTTGAATGCAGCGAGGCAATAGCCGGTTTTTAGACTATGCAGGAAGTCCGGGAAAGCCGATGGGGCGGGACTTCCGGATCCGCCCTGTGCCGGCCGACATTTAAGCACAGAGCCATGTGGGGACGCTCCTTTCCGGCCCTGCGCAAGATCGACCCTGGAGGCAACTGAACCACT
This sequence comes from Sorex araneus, assembly GCF_027595985.1. Lineage (NCBI taxonomy): Eukaryota > Metazoa > Chordata > Mammalia > Eulipotyphla > Soricidae > Sorex > Sorex araneus. The sequence continues at coordinate 289,124,511 of NC_073313.1, read as the reverse complement.
TTGGACACGAGCGGCGCCCCCAAAATGCCTCCAAACTGTGTGCTGGGAGCTTCTAGCCCAGGTGCTGCCAGCAAGTGATGCAATTACCAAAAGAATTTTCCCTGGACTTCATATAGAAATCCAAATATCTCTTGATTGTCAGTGAAACTTATCACTTACAAGGGCGGGGACTGGGGGGGCGGGAGGGGGCGGGAGGTTTAATGGGGTGGTTGGTGATAGAATATGGGCACGGGTGAAGGGAAGGGTGTTTGAGTATTGTATAACTGACATAATCCTGAGAACTATGTAACCCTCCACATGGTGATTCAATAAAATTTAAATTTAAAAATAAATAAATAAATAAATATGGTTGTTCCTCTTGATTGTTATTGAGTAACCCAAGTTGTGTTTGTGTCTGTATCTGTGTGTATACTATTAATCCCTTATTGGATGTTGTACATACATTTGCAAATATCTTCTATTCAATAGTTTTATGTAAAGTTTAACATAAACTAAATTGTTTATATTTGCTTTTACCCCTTTTTCTTGTGTTTTTTTTTGGGGGGGGGGGAATGTGAAGGCAGCGTTTTGAACCACACACAGCAGTATTCAGGGCTTACTCCTAAGTCTAAGCTTAGGGATCACTCCTGGTGGGGTCCTGTGGTTCCAGAACCAAATGTAGCTCAGCACATGTGGGTCAGTGCCCTACCCACTGTACTATCATTCCAACCTGATTCTTAATGACAATTTCACAAAGACAGCGCTAAGGCAGAAACACTTACTGTGCTTTCCTTGGGAATATTTTATGGTTTCAGGTCTTACATATAAATCTTTAATTCATTTTGGTTATGTTTTGTGTAGATGTTAGCAGTTAAGACTCATTGTTTTACATGTAGTTGTTCAGTTTATCCAATACCATTCATTAAAAAAAGTTTCTTGCTCTATATATGTGCTCATATATTTTTTGTTATGAATTTATTTCTGGACTCAGTTCTGCTCATCTAATGATATATGCTTATGTAAATACCATAGTATTATCATCGCATAGATTTTTTTCTTTTTTATTTAGGTAATGTTAATATATATACAGCAATGTATATTTTATTGGTATATTCAAAACTCCTCAAAATATATAACACCACACTGTACCCACCATCAAAATACGAACATTCCCCCACCATAATCTACTGATTCTCTCCCTGCTTCAAAGTCCTTCCCTCTGCCATATATATTTTAATATTTAGGTATTTCATTTCACCTCATTCATAAATTTTTTGAGATTTAAAAAAATATTTATTTATTTTAAAAAATTTAATTGAATCACTGTGAGATCCTTGCCTGCGGCCAAGCCAGGTTCGATTCCTCCGCCCCTCTCGGAGAGCCTGGCAAGCTGCTGAGAGTTATCTAGCCCAAACGGCAGAGCCTGGCAAGCTACCCGTGGCGTATTCCATATGCCAACAACAGTAACCACAAGTCTCACAATGGAGACATTACTGGTGCCTGCTCGAGCAAACGGGATGACAGTGACAGTGACAGTGACACTATGAGATAGTGAGATAGACAACTACAAAGCTGTTAATGATTAGGTTTCCACCATACAGTGTTCTGACACCCAACGCTCCACCAGGGCAGATTTCCCAGCACCAGTGTCCCCAGTTTCCCTCCCATTATCCCATCACCCCCACCCCCACCCAACCTTTCTCTATGCAGATGCTTTTCTCTCTCTCTCTCTCTCTCTCTTGCTCGCTCGCTCTCGCTCTCACTCTCTTTCTATGTATGTATCTATATAATATGAAGATTTTTATAGTGTAATTTTAAACTATTCTGTTATCATTTTTCTTTTTCCCTCTCAGTTCATTATATATATACATATATATATATACATGAAATGAACATTTTTTTGCATCAAGGTATTATAGTGGCCAACAAACACATGAAAATATATTTATCAGTTATCTTTAGAGATATGCAAATAAAACAGTAATGTGCCACTTCACACCAGACAGAATACCTATGATTAGATAAAAGATAAGCAACAGGTAAGGGTGAGAACACAGAGAAAAGAAAATCCCTGCCACTCTTGGTAGGAATGCAAGTTGGTGCAGCTATAATGGAAAATAAGAGGTTTATGGGGGGAAGTATTTCATGATGTAGTTTTTCTAGAAATTTTCCCCAAACAGTTTTTCAAAGGCTTATGCATACATAAAGTATGTTCATTTCTAGATTATTTATAATAGCAAATATATCAAAACAATCTAAGTGGATATCAACAGATGAATAGATAAAGAGGTATGTTGTACCTCTTTATACTCAATGGAACATGAATCTGCAATTAAAAAATGAAATATTGTCATTTGGAAAGCATTAATGGGTATTGAGAAGATCATGCTGAATGAATAATTCATATAGAGTGGTAAATACTATATGATCCTGTTAATAAGAAAACAAAGGAAATAAATAAGCAAAACAAATTTACATTCTGACCACAGAATAGGGTTTACAATAAGAGAAGGGTGTAAAATGAATCAGTCTAAGGGCCTATCAAAGGTGTTAAGTTACCCAATAGTGATCCTAATGTATATAGAATTATTGAAATATTAAGTTATAAAATTTAAGTTTCAAAACAAGAAACAAATTAATGAATTTATCAAAGACAGACTCAGATAATGATACAAATTTGTACACGCCTGAGAGAAGGGGCTGAGCATATGGAATCAAATAACTGTAAAAAACTAAGGTTCGCCTAGTGGCGAGTGCACTCGCGGGCTCTCCTGGCAGCTCTGTCTCACCGCCCACGTTCGGTGCCCCAGAACCGCTGTGTGTGCTGTCGGTCAAGGGCAGGCGCCGGAAGGAAGAAGGCCAAACTGGTTGCTTGATCAGTTTATTACATTCTCTCTCCCTGCTTCTCTCCCGGCTCTCGGTCGCTCTCTGGATCTGTCAATCTGGCCCCGTGGATCTCTCCCTGTGGATCTCGCCTCCCAACCCACTCTTACAGCCTAGTTAAATCTCCACAGCATGAGGGGGTTGGGGCATACACATAGGTGTGGTCACCATCAATAGGGTAAGGTTCCTTTCCCTTAGGGGATGCTTCTCCTAGGACTTAATTCTCTTTCAGCAGGAGGATCCACCCAAGGGCGGAGTCCCATGAATGTGTTTCTCTTCTCCTCAGCCAGCAAACATATAAGAATTCATAATATTAATTCTTTTGTATGGACACAATAAGAGATGCATTAAAGCTTATAGAATTGCTCTCCTGGGGCCATCTCAATCTCAGACTACAGTGCTCAGGCCAGATCAGTTTTTCCTATCCCTGGCAGGGTCCTAGTCTCATAATTACTATTGGATCATGACAGCATTTGTCTATGATCAAGCTCTTAACTTATAGTTAAGAATTAGGCACTTTGGCCAGGCCCATCTCGATGCCAGGGTAGCACATAACTCACCGCTTGCCCTGGATCCTTCCCGTCCCATGTCAGGGACCCTGCTTTGGGGTGCTAGGAACTGAGGGCAACTGAGCCTTAAATGGAGAAAGCAGATGCCCGGGAGGGAATAATATTCGAGGCCAATTAATTCCCAAGTTACAAAAACATAATATTGTCTTCTTGTGTCTATACAAAACAGACATAACTTTAAAGTAAATTATTCAAAAGGCACAAGAAGAGGAGAAAGGCAATATTAACTTATATAATATAAATTCAGTATCCTAGGAAGGTCTGACTTTACAAATTAGCAGAGTCAGATTAAGGGAAAGCCGAGGATTAACTCTTTTGGGGAAGAGAGCATGGAGAAGTGATTATAGCTAAACAAAGGGATGGGAGAGATTCGGGAACACCTTGATGGGTGTGCCTGGGGTAAGTCTAAACAGGGACAAGCTACTTGTGGCAAGGAGGGAAAGGACAAAGTAATGTCATCCTACAAAATAACTATAATCTATTCCATAGTGGTGAGTAAGTATCCAACTTTTAGTAAGGATCAGGATATGTATAAAGACATCAGGTGCATAATATTATAAACCAATGTTGCTTTAATAAAATTATTTTAGCTGACCATTATTTTAGCAGACCATGAAACTAGTTAAATTATTGCACTAAATAGTAAATTGGATCATTCAAGAGAAGGTGAGTTTGAAGTGAAAAAAAGACAAAATTCTATTTGTTTCAGCTATGCTTTCTCCTTCCTCCACATCTTCTGTTGATCTTCCAAGTGAAGCTCAGGGACCAGGGTTCAATCCCCCTGATTTTCTGCCAATGGAGCTGACCTTCCACTGTGAAGAGCTTCTTGGATGACGTGATGTTAGCGTTGTCTCCACCACCATTAGGAAGCCACGCTTGGGGGAACCAGATGAAGCTGGGGGTCCACCTGGGTTCTGAAGTGCTCGAGGCGTGCACATTAGCCCCGTCTCTACATCTTACTCACCCAAATAGTTGGACTAACTAAAAATCATGTTCCCATTCTTTAGGCTTTTAACCTATGTTGAGAAATTGCAGAAGATGGGAGAAATTATTTGTCGTTTACCTCCACAAGGAAACATGTGGGCAGGCTTTTTCTTAGACTCTAGCACTGTAGCACTGTCATCCCATTGCTTATCAGTTTGCTCGAGCGGACAGCAGTAACGTCTCCACTGTGAGACTTGTTACTCTTCTTTTTCATAGACAGACTGTCAATATTTTTATCATTGAGGTCTTTCTTATAAGATCCTTCAATTTTAGTAAAAATTCCCTCTCCTTTTCTCTTTAGTACAGGTGATAAGAACTCACCTCTTACTAGTACCCCTCAGGGATTTCCTGCAACTAACCACACCTGTGTAAAGACTCCTAAGTCAAACACTTAAGAGTAATCTAAATTGTTAAAGTGGGCTTTTTCCTAAATTGATTACAGGATCTGTTTCAAAACTCATGATGGTGTTAAAACTTTCAGGCTTACACTCTTTGATTTTTCCTACACCAGAAGGATATTTACATATGCATATGAAGTTAGCACACAGTCCAGCTGAAAATTAGGGTTGTCACACTGCTAGGTAAGGTCTGAGCAAAAGACATGAATTTAAAGTTTTGCAAAGTTGTCTTATTTTTCCTCTCCTCAGAGAGAATGCAAGTGTATCAAAGATCACTAAGTGTTTTCTAGGGTGAATGGGGTGAGATTGTTAGAAGGGGTTGCCAGATCACAGATGTCTATACTCAGAATCCAACAAATTGCTTTCAGAGTAGTTTGATATTCCAGTTAAAACTTTTGCACCTCGGGTCCAGAGCCATGGTATACCAGATAGGGCGTGTGACTTGCAACCCAGCTGACCTGAGTTCCATTCCCGGTATCCCATATGGTTCCCCCAAGCACTGCCAGGAGTAATTCTTGAGTGCAGAGCCAGGAGTAACCTCTGAGCATCGCTGGGTGTGATCCCCCACTCCCCCAAAAGAAAGGAAGTCATTAGATTTCTACCTCAGTTCCTTCATTATATTTTACCCTGGAGGGTGTTTTCTTTCCCAGAATCCTTTCTTTAAACTCTTACAGGCATTCCTGGGCCCTGGGAATCAGTAAAGTAGGACCTGCTAATGTGAATACAAAGGCTTTCAGGAGATCTAGGGCAGAAGGACACCAGGGTAGTTACAGAGTAGCTGGGGCGCAAGTCAGCTCCTGTTTTTGAATTCCCTGTGAGTGTTTTGAGGGATATTCCGGAGGTTCCCGAAGCACGAGTCCCTCTCATCACCACATGAGATGAAAAGAAGCCAACTTAAAAAGTAAGTGGAGATTTCTGCTTTTTATTCTTTAGTACAATCACAGTTGTGAATTCTATAACCAAAGAATGCAAATGACGAGTATGAAGGTAAAATGATGCTTGTTTTGGAATGTGCCCTTGATGCACTGCCACTTCTTTTTATGAATTTGCTTGGTCTTGATTTTCATGCTTTGTTCCTCCTTAGAATTCAGGTGCACTCTCTGGGATGTGATTTGCTAAAACTGAGTTTAGGAAACTGTTCTTAAAGTCACTCCCTCAGTGCCTCTTTGAGACTCTAGAATCTCTTTAAGCCCAGGTAGTGCAGGACAAATTTAAGGTGGCAGACTGTGTTTCTAGAGCTTTCTCCCTAGATATGTCAGTGGCAATAAACATCCCTTCCATAGGGTTGAAAATAGAGTTTGCCATTATCATGGTTCAACAAGGGAGGGACAACAGGATTTTGTAGTTTAAACATTTTAATTTAGCAAGAGCATCAGACTTAAATACAGGAGCTAACATTCTGAAAGAGTTAAAGGCAATGAATCTCTGTGGTGGTACTAATTTAGCCATTATTGAGTTCACACCGGCACTCAAATCAAAACATGGTGCAGAACTTGGGTACATTGTGATGAAACAGCTTGCTAGCAAGAAGGCCTTGAATGATTGTTCTTCACACGGATTGGTTAGAGTTTGCTCGAGAAAAGGCCTTGAATGCTTGTTCTTTTCGTGGGTTGGCTATAGTTTGCCAGCGAGAAGGCCTTGGATGCTTGTTCTTTGTGCGGGTTGGTTATAGTATGCAATTCTTAAATGATAGGAAATTGTTTACCACATATCAACCTTGGGAAGCTTTTCAAATTGAACTTATGATTTCCATAGGCATAAATAACAGATGATCCAAGCCAGTTCAGCTTGCAAAACAAGGTGAACTTTATTTTGTAGTAAAACTGGTTTCATCTGCTCGGGAATTCCAAGGCTTGTTTTGCTCCCATTGTCCTTAACTTGAACAATAGCAGAGTCATTAGATTTCAGAAAACGATGACATTTCTCTGGCTAATAAAAGTAATGTTACAGTATATGTAAAATGTAGCTCTTCATTGCACTAAAATTATTTTATATTTACATATAATTTAAAGCTATACCAAAAGCAATAGGGATGCAAATGGATAAAATAGTCAATAATTTTTCTCTATAAATACGCAGCTGTAACTATAAAACACCCATATTTCAAGTAGAATATTCATTTCTAAGCCTATGTAGGATACATATTTTTGGTACCAATTAAGCAGAATTAGTCCCAAAGAATTAGTACAAAGAATTTGTTCCATCAGTTGTTTAATAATTTTTCACATGCATATCCAAAATTTTATTTCCAATGCATAGTTGTCCACTGGAAAAAAATTTAAGGACAATCTATTATTTGTGATTATGAGTAACTCTTTATAATATTTCTACAAAATCTGAAAGATAAATGAAGAGAAGATATGTGTGTACATATTATAGTTGCATACACTTATTTAGAGTGGCAAACTCATGTGCAAAATGAACATTAAAATACCATGATATTTTTTGGATCAACATGGAAAGTATCATGTTGAGTGAAATGAGTCATAAAGAAAGAGACAGACATAGAAAGATTGCACTCATATGTGGAATATAATGTAACTGAGAAGTACAAGTTGGCAATGATGCAACTTCTGGCAGATATCTCTCTGGACTTAGTTACTAAAATACTAAAATACAGAAACCCAAAACCGAGAGGCCGCTAAGTGTGGTCACTCGACCTCATACCTCTTCATCCTCAGCAATGGAAAACAAATTATCTAATGCTTCCTTTTCAGCAGGTCTGACTTTAGGGGAGAGACTCTCCAAACAATAATACTGAGTTTTGTTGAAATATTGAATGCAATCAAAGCGAAAGTAAAGTGAAATTTATTAGTTACACAGGCGGTGGGGGGGGGGGCTAAAGGTGGGGGGGCTAGGGGTGTGGGGGTGCGGTGTGGAGCTATACTGGGATTCTTGGTGGTGGAATATGTGCACTCGTGAAAGTGGTATCTCATGGTTGTTTTGATCTGCATCTCCCTGATGATTAGTGATGCAGAGCGTTTTTTTCATGTACCTATTAGCCATGCATATCTCTTCCTTTGAAAAGTTTCTGTTCATTTCTTTGGCCCATTTTCTGATGGGTTGGATGTTTTCTTCTTTTAGAGTTCAACCAGTGCTTTATATACCCTTGATATCAACCCTTTATGGAATGGGTATTGGGTGAATATCCTTTCCCATTCTGTAGATTGCCTTTGTATTCTGGTCACTGTGTCTTTTGCGGTGCAGAAGCTTCTTAGTTTAATATAGTCCCATTTGTTGATCTCTGTTTCTACTTGATTGCTTCAGTCCATGTCATCTTTGAAGATACCTTTAGCTTCAATATCGTGAAGGGTTTTGCCGACCTTGTCTTTGATGAACCTTATGGATTGTGGTCTGATGTTGAGGTCATTAATACATTTTGATCTGATTTTTGTACATGGTGTCAGGTCCAGGTCTAAGCCCATTCTTTTGCACGTGGTTGTCCAGTTATGCCAGCACCATTTTTTGAAGAGGCTTTCCTTGCTCCACGTCACATTTCTTGCCCCCTTATCAAAGATTAGATGATCATACATTTGGGGTTGTGTGTAGGGACATTCCACTCTGTTCCATTGGTCTGCGGCTCTGCCTTTGTTCCAGTACCATGCTGTTTTAATTGTTACTGCTTTGTAGTAAAGTTTAAGGTTGGGGAGGGTGATGCATCCCATCTTCTTTTTCCCATGAATTGTTTTAGCTATCCATGGGCATTTATTGTTCCATATGAATTTCAGGATTGCTTGATCCATTTCTGTGAACAATGTCATGGGTATCCTTATAGGGATCGTGTTAAATCTGTATAGTGCTTTGGGGAGTATTGCCATTTTGACAACGTTGATTCTCCCTATCCATGAGCAGGGGATATGTCTCCATTTCCTCATGTCCTCTTTTATTTCATGGAGTAGCATTTTATAGTTTTCTTTGTAGTGGTCCTTTACTTCTTTAGTTAAGATGATTTTGAGGTATTTGATTTTCTGGGGCAAGATTGTGAACAGGATTGCTTTTTTCATGTCCCTTTCCTCTGTCTCATTGTTTGCATATAGGAAGGCCATGGATTTTTGAGTATTGATTTTATAGCCTGCGACTTTACTGTACAGGTAAATTGTTTCTAAGAGTGTCTTAGTAGAGCTTTTAGGCTTCTCTAGATATAGTATCATATCATCTGCAAATAGTGAGAGTTTGATTTCTTCCTTTCCTATCTGAATGCCCTTAATATCTTTTTCTTGGCTAACGGCTATTGCTAGTATTTCCAGTACTATGATGAAAAGACACTTCTTCAACATAGACACTTCTCTTCAACATAGTACTGGAAGTGGGCATCCTGCTCTTGTACCCGATCTTGAGGAAAGGCCCTTAGTTTTTCTCCATTGATGATAATGCTTGCCATAAGTTTGTGGTAGATGGCTTTGACTATCTTCAGGAAAGTTCCTCCAAAACCCATTTTGGTGAGAGTTTTTATCATGAACAGATGTTGGATCTTGTCTAATGCTTTCTCTGCATCTATTGATATGATCATATGGTTTTTATCTTTACTTTTGTTGATGTGGTGGATTATATTGATTGATTTCCAAATGTTATACCATCCTTGAATCCCCGGGACGAATCCCACTTGGTCATGGTGTATGATCTTTTTGAGGAGTTGTTGGATTCTATTTGCTAGTATTTTGTTGAGGATCTTCACATTGGTGTTTGTCAGGGATATTGGTCTATAGTTTTCTTTTTTAGTGGTGTCTTTGTTTGCTTTTGGTATTAGGGAGATATGTGCCTCATAGAAACTGTTTGGTAGGGTTCCTGTATTTTCAATTTCCTGAAAAAGCTTGAGCAGAACTGGCAAAAAGTCTTCTTTAAGTGTTTGGAAGAATTCACCAGTGAATCCATCTGGACCTGGGCTTTTGTTTTTGGGGAGATTTTTGATTACAGTTTCGATTTCCTCGATATGTATGGGCCTATTCAGGTATTCCAAGTCTTCTTGGTTCAGTCTTGGAAGATTGTAGGAATCAAGGAATTCAACCATTTCTTTTAGGTTCTCTTGTTTTGTGGCATATAGACTTTCAAAGTAGTCTCTAATGAGCGTTTGAATCTCCTTGGTTTCTGTTGTGATGTTCCCCTTTTTATTTCTGATTCAGTTTATTAGGGTTCTCTCTTTCTTTGTGAGTCTTGTTAGCGGTTTATCAATCTTATTTATTTTTGTGAAGAACCAGCTCTTTGTTTCATTAGAGCAGAAATTAATGAAATGGAAACCCAAAAAACAATCCAAAAGATCAATGACCATTCCAATGCTGCATCCATATCCTCCCTCAATTTATTGATGTTCGTTCCATAGTTGCTTTGAGTACGTCAACCATCTTCACGATTTCCTCTGTGAATTCTTTATCTGAGAGGGTTTGTATTTCTGAGAAGTCCCTGTTAAGGTTTCTGAGACCTGTCTTCCATCTCTCCTGGTGGTGGGAATTTTTGCTGTTTCTTCATGTTGTTATGGGCTTTACTGTCAGGCGCTCTTGCTTAGCATGTGAGGGGCCTCAATTGAAGATGTGGGGCTATGATCTCTTTACAAAGGACTTTTTGTGCAGCTTAATATGTTCACTGATACTTTTTGTGAAATTAGGATAGGATAGTCTAGTTGACTGTTAGCATATAGTGATTAAGATGAGCAGGTTAGTCTTCAGAGGAATAGGTTATACCGATTGTGACCAAAGTGCAATGCAATGAATGGCAGACATAACTGCAGACTTTGCAGAAGAAGGCCATGCCCCCTTTAGAGACCACGCCCCCTGAAGTGAGGATAAGCCCCAAAAAGCCTGGGGAAGAGCCGGAGGTCAGGGGAGCCTGTAGAGGTGACTGAGAGCAGCAAGGCGGGGCTGGGAGCTTCAGAACCCCAGATCCCGGGCGGGAAGTGATGGAAGAGCTCCTCCCACTTGGACAGGGTCTCAAAAGGGAAATCCCGGTGACCTCCGGAAGAGGCGGGGTCACGGGGGCCCTGAGCGGTGACTGAGAGCAGCCCATGTGGGGCTGGGAGTTTCAGAACCACAGACCTCAGGCATGGGGCGATGAAAGAGCTCCTCCACGCTGAGCAGGGTCTCAAAAGGGAAATCACGGTGACCTGGGGAAGAGGCGGGGTCAGGGTGGAATAGAGAGGTGACTGAGAGCTGCAATGGGGGCATGGGAGCTTCAGAACCCAGACTGCGGGCGGGGGTAATGGAAGAGCTCCTCTACGCTGGACAGGGTCTCAAAAGGGAAATCCCGGTGACCTCCAGAAGAGGAGGGGTCAAGTCGGCCTGGAAGGGTGACTGAGAGCTGCAAGGCGTGGCTGGGAGCTTCAGCACCCCAAGGGCGAGCAGGGGGCGATGGAAGATCTCCTCCACGCTGGACAGGGTCTCAAAAGGGAAATCCTGGTGACCTCTAGAATAGGAGGGGTCAGGGCAGCCCGGAGCGGTGACTGAGAGCAGCAAGGCGGGGCTGGGAGCTTCAGAACCCGAGACCGCGGGTGGGGGGCGATGGAAGAGCTCCTCCATGCTGAGCAGGGTCTCAAAAGGGAAAAATGTAATACAATATTTCTTAGAATACAAAGTGTCTGACTTTTACCAACTGAGAATTTTCTTTTATTTATTAAAGAGCAAGCTTTGTCTAATAATAAAACAATATTTTTACTTTGTGTCATTAGAAATAGTTTACCTTCCAGTTAAATTTCTCCAGAAATACATAAACATCTCATTGGCAAGAAGGAAGAGCATGGGGGCTGTGTCCCTAATTGGGGTTGCAGTATGGAGGCGGCTGGGCGAGACAGACCTTTACTTTTCTGGAAACTGGAGGGGTAGCACTGACTCCACTCTCCTTTAAAAAATTGTTTATTGTGGATTTAATTTTATTTATTTTTATTTTTTAGTGAATTACCATGAATGCAAAGTTAAAAAGAGATGTATGATTTCAGTGTCAGTGTATATGAACCGTGGTTTTCAATACCTATAGACCAATACATGTCTCTGGAATGGCTGTTGAAGACAACTGTGTTAGAGACTCATCAATTTGTTGCAAAGCTTTGCTTTATTAGCTTAGAAAAGATAAAGGGGAAAATCTGTATCTCATATAGTAATCAAAAGAGTATCGGAGATATTTGAGGGTAAATAAACGTATACCATAAAGGCATAAAATAACATTTGGGAGTCAAAGTAAGTAACACAAAACAGCTTCCCCCAAGAAGATATTCAGAAGTGGCACATGCCTTGAGGAAAAAGCTCTCAAAATGCCTTGTCCTTCTCCTATCGTGTTCTCAAAGTTAATTTTCCCAATAAGAAGTAAAGGAAAATATCAGAAATTAAAGATGTAACAAGAAAGGAAATATTAAAATATTCCTGATATTTCAATAATAGAATTTGGAGCTCATTTGAAGGGACTGAGAGAGTGAAATGGTTGATCAGCACATAGGTGGTTTTTGTTGTTGTTTTTAATGTCCATGTTTGTACTGAACTTTGATAGCACTGGAGGGAAGGGTTCGAGGAGTAAGGGTGTAAAAAACATCTGGGGGGGGGGTTCGGGGAGAGCCCCAGAAGCTCCTCATTGGCCACCTGGTTGGATGGGGGGAAGGGTCAGTCCCGGGCACTCGCCCAGGCAAGGTGACCCAAGCCATGGGGCAGACAGAAGAGGAAACGAGGGCCAAGCCGGTTGGTTGATCAGTTGCATTTATTCCATTCTCTCCACGCGCCCGTTCCAGTCTCCCTGAGCTCCTCATTCTAGTCTCACACTGCCCCTCATTCCCATCTCTTCCTGTCTCTCTTAGCTCCTCATTCCTCCATCCCAGCTTTCTATATTCTGCTCTCTTCACTCTCCCCACTTACTTGTCTCTCTGGGCCCTAGCTATACCCAGAAAAATCAACATAAGAAAGTCCTTCCTGGGCTGGAGTAAGAGCACAGCGCGTAGGGCATTTACCTTGCACATGGCTGACCCGGGTTTGATTCCCAGCATCCCATATGGTCCCCTGAGCACCACCTGGAGTAATTCCTGAGCACAGAGCCAGGAGTAACCCTTGTGCATCGCCAGGTGTGACCCAAAAAGGAAAAATAATAAAAAAATTAAATTTTTTTAAAAAATGAAAGCCCGGTGTTTCCTTTGAACCTGGATCCACCAGGTTCAAAGGAAACACCACCTAGAGGTATTCCAAGGCCCTTCCTGACTGCCCACAGGCAAAATATTTCTTAAGGTGTTTTTCTCCTTTCCTCAGTCCAAAAACTCCATCAACATCTTAGTACTAGTTATTTTTGTATGGATACAGTAAGAGATATTTTGAGGCTTGTAGGGCAGCTCTCCTGGGAACATCTTGCCACAGACTCAGACTACAGCGCTCAGGCCAGATTAATCATTCCTAACCCTAGCAGGGTCCGAATCTAGTTATTACTTTTGGATCATGACAGCATTTGTCCACGACCAAGCTCTTAACTTGTGGTTAAGCATTAGGCACTTTGGCCAGACCCATCTTGATGCCAGGGTAGCACATAACTCACCGCTTGCCCTGGGTCTATCCCGTCCCTCATTGGGACCCTGCCTTTGGGGGTGCTAAGAAGTAAGGGCAGCTGAGGCTTAGGTGGAGAGAACAGATGTCCAGGAGGAAAATATCATGCAGAGTCAAATGACTCCCAGATTACAAAAGCATAGCATTTACTACTGTCTTCCTGTGCCCATACAAAAGGACAAGGTTCTGAATAAACTATGCAAAGGACTCAAGGAGAAGAGAAAAACAATATTTACAAGTCAACAGAGAACAAAGAAGTTACAAATAAACACAGAGAAATGGGAGCACTGTGATGGGAGTAACCCAAATAAACCTAAGCTCCCTGAGGCTATGTTATCCTACATAAGGGCAACTGGAAGACCTTCCCTTTGTTTGAGGCAGTATCAAGATTTAAGAGGATCACTTACTCTACTAATTACATTGACTAGTTATATTTAGGCATCCAACTTGATCATCATCATCATCATCCCGTTAATCATTGAATTTTCTCGAGTGGTCTCAGTAACGTCTTCATACATCCTAGCCCTGAGATTTTAGAAGCCTCTCTTTACTCGTCTTTCTCAATAATGCCGCATTGGAGGCTCTTTCAGGATCAGGGGAATGAGACCCAGCATTGTTACCGGTTTTGGCATATGAATACACCATGGGGAGTTTGTGAGGCTCTCCCATGTGGTCAAGAAACTCTCAGTAGCTTGCCAGGTTCTCCAGAGGAAGAAATAGGCTATAAAATGTTGTGCAGCCACATGCTTCCAGGAGCTTGGTTTTAAGACTCTGGATGTTGATGGTGGGATTACATGGTGCTAGAGGGGAGATCCAACTAGATAAGAAAGAAAATGAATGAACAATTCTTTTAAAATATTTAAAAAATGTATTCAAAGGAAATTCAATTTATAGTAAAATAAGTTCATTTCCATCTCAGTCTGAGATGTCAATATGAAGACGAGGGTTAATTTTATTCTGATTGCAAGTATGAATTCTTAAAATGGCTTCCCAAAAGAGAATGATATAACTGAAATTAGGATCTAAAATAAGCTGGTAGTACTTTGGAAAAGGAAAGGCTGAAAGTGGATAAAAACTGCAGGTAAGGGGCCAGAGCAATGGCGCAGAGGTTGATGTGCTTGCTCACACACATCCCACAGCCCAGACGATCCCTTGAGCAATGCCAGGACTCCTGAGTCCAGAGTCGAAAGTAACCAGGCCATAGCCAGGTATGGCCCAAGGACAAAAACAAAAACCACAAAACATGAAGTTGTGTTTTTAAGATATGTTCAGTGGAGGAAGCAAGTTGCAGGAGAACTTACTGCTCTGCCTGGCTTCAATTTGTAGGAAGATAGTCGAGAGGTTATGTTCCAGCCAGAGGTGGCCCTGCCCAGCCAGAGGTGGCCCTGTCTGTCTGCAGTCAGTGATTTCAGTGGAGCTCAGTGCTGGAGTGAAAAGCTCATTGTTTCTGGCCTAGAAACCTTGGAAAGGGAGTAGGTGAAACAGACTTTGTAAGTCAAATCAAGAGGGCTAGACAGTGGCTCTCTGGAAAAGCCCCTTAAGAGAGGAATGAAGAGGCACAGCATTACATAATCATCCTCTGGGATCACTGAGGTCACCAAGGTGAGAGTAGTAAAGGAGAAAGCAAAGCAAAACATTACCCAGTCACTGGAATTAACATAAGCCCAAGTTTCTATGTAGTTGGTCTGTGAGAACTGGGTAGGCAATAGGGCTGCAGGTGATGCCCACTTATCTTCCTTGTGGTCAGGGTGGGGACAGTGGTACTGCACTGTGAGAAGCGGCAATCTAGTGACTATCAACACTGCATACATACTCTTTTTTGCTCTATGTTTGATTAATGTCACATATTGCAAAGCTGTGGCCAGGTTCCAGAGGTCTTCGGCCACCGGGAGCTCTGCTCGGGGTGGGGAGGGAAGCTGGAGCCCATCCCCTCCGAGGGTCCTTGGGGAAGACAGCCAGGCATGCGGGCAAGAGACTCTCTGCATCGCTCTCTTCTGGGAGCTTGCTTTTAAGTTTATGGATGTTGGCTGTTGATGGGATTACACACACCTGGGTTCCTCTGCCAGTACCTTCATGCGTGAGGCTTGTCATAGCCATGTCACAGCATGCCATAGCCATGCTCGGGGCCCTTCTCCACACGTTCAGACAAGCCTCACGCACGAAGGTACCGGCAGAGGAACCCAGGTGTGTGTAATCCCATCAACGGCCAACATCCAGAGACTTAAAAGCAAGCTCCCAGAAGCACGCAGCCGTAAAGCAGCCACGTGATATCTTATAACCTACTTCTCCCTCTGGGAGAAACTAGCAAGCTACTGAGAGTTTCCTGCCCACATGGGAGAACCTCGCAAGCTTCCCATGGTATATTCATATGCCAAAGCCGATAACAAGCTGGATCTCATTCCCCTGACCCTGAAAGAGCCTCCAATGTGGCCTCGTTGGGAAGACCAACTTGAGACCGCTTGAGAAATTCGATGATCAACAGGATTTTGTGATTCATGATTGCAAAGCACTGATAACTTTTTAATATGGATATTAGTGATTCTAACATCTAGTACAAGGTAAAGAATTACTAAATGAGAAATAAGAGAAATAACATGAAGAGTGGAAATGATAAAGGTTTAAAGAGAACAGGAAAAGCAAGTGGTGCCATAAGCACTGCAAAATCATAACCTTGAAGGTATCACACAGGTATTTTTATTTGATATATTATTTCTAGTAGTAAAAAGAATCCTGCATGGCAGAGCCTGGCAAACTACTCGTGATGTATTTGATATGCCAAAAACAATAATAACAACGTGCTCTTTGTGTTCCTGGAGCAAGCTGACAACATTGGGCTACACTAGCATGAGACAGGGACAAATGAAGACATTACTGGCGCCCACTCAAGCAAATCGATGAACAATGGAATGACAGTGATATAGTGATACAGTAAGAAGAATCAAAATAGGAGTGGATAGATCCACTATTTTCTGCTTCCCTCCTGCACTGTTATTGACTATAACGAACAGATAAATTGAAGAGAACTGGACATTTATACACTTGTTTCATTAAACATAGAACCTCTATATTCTAACAACAAACAATTTTTCTTCATATCTAGTGATTGGTACTTGTTTATGCAAGAAAAAATACCCATTTTAGTTAAGACAGGTACTTCAGTCAAGTTCTCACTTGCTTAGACTTCTGTAATAGACCTTAGTTTGCTGGCTCAACAGGACCATTGTTATTCCTTTCCTCTCCATCAATTATTTAAACGGTCTCATTGGCTTCTCAGTGCTAAAGCAATAATTAAAAACAGAGCCCTAAAGCCATAATAAGTGCTGTTTAGCGTTTGAGAGCAGTCCCCAGCCCTGAAGGTTTATCATTTCATACCTATTAACTCTGTGGGGCTGGGAAAGGTATTTAAAGGAGGTCTCCATTATTCTCTACAATTAAAGGATAGGCAAGTTCTCCTTCATAAAGTTATTGTGAAGATTGAATTTAGAGTACACAAAGTGGATTCTGATGCTAGCAAGACTTCAATAAATGCTTCAGCTATTCAGTCTTTATATATCACTCATCTACCACCAGCCTGTTCCCCTCATTCACTCTTTGTGCTTTAAATCCTTTCAACTGATAAGCTCCTTTCCACCTGTCCACATCCTTGTTCTCTCTAACAATCAGCAGCAATCCTCCCTCCTTTCCCTCTAACTGGTAATTCCCAGGCAACACACATATTTTACACAGCCATGTCCTTGGCGAGTTGTCACCAGGCTGAGTCAGCAATTTCTCTGAAGGGCTATGTATCTTTCTATTTGAAGAAATTATTACAGCTGAAATCACATATTTGTGTGAGAATATGATCTGTTAATCTCCCCATCTGTGACTTCACGATGTATGAAATCAGAAACCAGTTTTGCCTTTCTACCAAAATATTGGCATTACTATTTTAATGGCCCAGTCCATTACTATTTAGATAAATGCGTAGCCCTTTGAATAGATAAGAAATTTGTTTGTGAATTATTATGGATGTACAACTTCTAAAATTGGGTGAGTTTGGATTAAATTATCCATTAAATAAGTTATTGGTAATAAAATATTTTACTAAAAATTAGTCTTGCTTTATTAGAAAAGATAAATCATACCTTATTAGAAAAAATAACTGATCAAACTGTTATAAAGGAGTTTGCTTAATAAATAACACAGAGTTTCAAGGCAAAAAACCAAGGAGCCAAAATAATTTAATTTTGACAAACTAAAATTAAGCAATCACCTGAAATTACAGTCCAGAGCAAGGCACAGAGCATTTTACATATGTACATTTCTGAAAACATAACAAAAAAGAGAAGAAAAAAGCATTAAAAGGTTATCAATAAATGGGAAAAAATGCTGACAGATCATGTCTGGTAAATGATGATATAAAAAGTACACTAAAAACTCATAACAATAGCAAAAGATCCAATCTTATTTTTAAAACGGACAGAACAAATGAATAACTTTTTTCCCCTCACAAAAGACAGCAGGCACAGAAAAAGATGCTACCACTAACATGAAGGACATTTAGTAACCACTAGCATGAAGAACACGTTCATGAAGTCTGGGGGAGAGCACATCTGTCAGAGCTGACGCTGCTCTACAGAGACAGTGGAAACAAGTATTGCTGAGATGCACGCTATTGCCGGGAATGGAAGTCTTTGCTCACAGACCCCGCTTCCGAGTATATCCCAAAGGAAATAAAGACCTTCATGGTAGAACTGTTGCGCCAAAGGTTTAGGATAGTCCAGAGGACACTTGCCTTGCTCACAGCAACTTGGTTTTAGTCCCGAGCACCCAAATGGAAGGAGGAAGCCTCAGTTTCCCTTGCCAGCTGATGTGGGCAGTCCCATTTTTGACTGCCCGATCCTACACTTCCTGTTTTTTCCTGTTTTTCCCACTTCCTGCAAACTCCTGGGCTCTTTCTGATAAACAGGGAGTTAACAGTTGTCCACCATAAAAAAAAGCCCTGAGTTTAGGCTCACTGGGAGACTAAGACATGGACAACGCCTGAAGCAAATGCCTAAAGTCTCAAACCAGCCAACCACACTTTAACTTCCCACATTTTCTGTCTCACAAAGACCAGGTGTTCCAATAAAACCCCACAAAATGAGCTGTGGTTAGCTTAATCCTATACTAAGTGCCCCCTCCCCTCCATGGAGAGCTCCTTTTCCTTTCTCTGCTACTCTCCAGTAAACTTCCCTGCTTTCCTACTCTGAGTCTGAGCAACTTCATTACTCAGTATTTTCATTCTTGAAAGTATTGAAGAACCTGGGAACCATGGACCAATACAGAGACTACAGTCTCTGCTCCTGCATCAATATGGTCCCCGAACTCTGCCAGGAGTGACCCTGAGCAGAGCCAGGAGTAAACCCTGACCATGGCTTGAAGTGGCCCACAAATGAACAAAGGAGGAATCTATCACCTCATGTCATTACTATTCATAATAGCCAATATACACCAAAAGTATAAAATGAATAGAAATGTGGTTTCCGTAATATTGTATAACATACATGTCCATTGATATTTTGTACATCATTGTGAATAGCTAATGTATACCTATGGATAGAAGGATACAACTGTAAATTTTAGGGGGCTGGAGCAAAAGTACAGCTGGTAGGGGTTTTGCCTTGCATGTAACTGACCCCGGTTCAATCCTTGACACCCCATATAGTTCCCCGAGCAATGCTAGGAGTAATTTCTGAGTGCAGGGCCTGATGTAATACCCAAGCATCACTGGATATGACCCCAAAAGCCAAAATAAAAAAGTGATTTTTATAATACCATATAATACATACTTTGTTCATTGACATTGTGAATAGTGTATGTAATTTTAATATATATTCATGTATTTTATATAATGGAATATTGTTTAGTCAAAAGAAAGAAAAATATTTGTAATGACAAGAATAAAAAATTAGGATATTATATTAATGAAGTAAAACAGTGACCTACAAAAAGTGCATGATTTATATGTAATATCTACAAAGCTGAGCTTGGGGCCAGACAGAACCAGAAGTATGCCCTGAATATCACTGAATGTGACCTAAAAAAGACGAAAACTAAAATAGTAAAGGACCCAAACACTATTGTTTCACAACATTTTATTGCATCTATGTGGAGAAAATGAATATTCAAGGTGTGGTCTCAAAAACCTCTTTTCCTACTGATCATTCAGCTTAAAAGTTGTCAAGGAAGTTAAGCTAAATGCTTATTTAGATGCACTCATTTCTCTCTGGAGATTAACCAGTTGTTTTCCCACCAGGAGTGTACCTCCCTCCCTCCTCTCTGCCCTGAGGGCTGTACTAACGGGAGCAAAGCATGCCAAACCCTGCAGCCTGTTTTCTGGATCTTTTCAGGTCTGCTGCAGAATGGCTGTCCTGTCTCACTCAGATCACTCTGTGGTGCATGAGGGGTCCCCAGTGCTCCCAGAAACCTGGACTGCCATGTCCCCTTGTCAACACTTCACCTCAGAACTTGCTGATTCTCAGGCATGCTCTCAGCTGGCCTTAGGGAGCAGCTCCGCCTCCATTGCTCGGGATATGCACATGTTCCTCCACTTTCCCTGCCCTTTGCTGGAGCCAGGGCCGGCTGCCCTGACACTCCTAATCACAAAGCTCTTGGCTCTGGAATTGTCTCCAGAACTTCCATGGGTGTCACTGTATCACTGTCATCCCATTGTTCATTGATTTGCTCGAGCGGGCACCAGTAATGTCTCCATTGTGAGACTTTTTGTTACTGTTTTTGGCATATTGAATACTCCAGGGGTAGCTTGCCAGGCTCTGCCATGAGGGCAGGATACTCTTAGTACCTTGCCGGGCTCCCTGAAAGGGATGGAGGAATTGAACCCGGGTTGTCCGCGTGCAAGGCAAATGCCCTACCCACTGTGCTATCGTTCCAGCCCTTATGGGTGTCAACGTTCTTCATTTCTGGCCTGACCCTGAGTGCCAGTGAGATAAAGAGCGGGTGGAGAGGAATGACACTTGGCAGAGGGAGTAATATTGACTGTGAAGGAGATGGGGCAAATTGCAGTGAGGCTGTGGCCTCTCCCTTCCTCCTTCCTCAAGGCCCGAGGCTCCAACTAGTGTGGACTGTGGCACCATAGCCACCTGTCTACTGCCAACTTTAGTCCCACTTTGTGACTCATGTTTACAAAACATGGATGGTCATAATATACAGGAGAGATTTTATATTTGAGGAAATATTGCTTTCTCCACAAACCCGCTCTCATTAATGTTTCTCCCAAGATTTTGAGGAGGGGAGATTTTAGCTGCCTCTTCATTTTGATAATGGCATTTAAAAATTTTTTTCATTGAATCACTGTGAGATAGTTACAAGCTTTCATGTTTGGGTTACAATCACACAATGATCAAACACCCATCCCTCCACCAGTGTACATTCCCCACCACAAATATCCCCAGTATACCCCCCCTTTCCCACCCTCCCTCTGCCTCCGTGGTAGACAATATTCCCCCTACTCTCTTTACTTTGGGCCATTATGGCTTGCAACACAGACACTGAGAGGTCATCATGCTTGGTCCATTATCTACTTTCAGCACACATCTCCCATCCCAACTAATTCCTCCAGCCATCGTTTTCTTAGTTATCCCTTCTCTATTCCATCTGCCTTCTCCCCTCTGCTCATGAAACAGGCTTCCAACTATGGGAAAATCCTCCTGGCCATTGTATCTACTGTCCTTGGGTGTCAGCCTCATGTGATGTTATTCTATACTCCACAAATGAGTGCAGTCCTTCTATGTCTGTGCCTCTCTTTCTGACTCATTTCACTTAGCATGATACACACTCTATGTCTATCCATTTATAAACAAATTTCATGACTTCATCTTTCTGAACAGCTGCATAGTATTCCATGGTGTGGATGTACCAAAGTTTCTTTAACCAGTCATCTGTTCTAGGGCACTTGGGTTGTTTGAACAATGGCATTTTTGTTCTAAGTCTGTACCTGTCTTTTCTCAAGATTTCCCACAATTTTAATATAGCATACACACAAAGTTTAATGAAAAGCCAGAGTTAAAAAAGAGGAAAGGGGAAATAAGGGCAGGAAAATGAGAAGGCAAGAATGAGATGAAAGGGAAGTTAGAAGACAGAAAAAAGATACTAGAAGACATTTAAAAAAGGACCCTATTTCCTTTTCATTTTTTTACACCTTAATTTCAGGTCAAAGAAACTTGCGTTAGTCACAGAGGAGCCCCTTGTGGTCGGCCTATCCAGGCTGGATCTTGTGGGGGCTTAGTGAGCTGTCTGCTGTTTTCAAGACACATTAATTATCGTTGCCACAGATCAATGAGGAAAGATCCCAGCAGGAATGGCTTCTCTCATTGGATTCTAGTTGCTGGATAAGCCTTTTTGTTTTAGGACTCATAGGACAATTTTCTGAGTAATTCTGTAGCAATAGCAATCATGAATGTCACTAGACTCGAATAACAAAGGTTTCTATTTTACTCACACTACATGTGCATGAAAGAAACCTTACTCCCTTTGTTGAAAAGTTCCAGTTGATAAAATAGTTCTCCGAAACATACTCAGAGGAAATTGAGATATTATGAATAAGTACAAGTCAGCACTTAAAACTCCCAAATTGTTTCTGCTCATGCCATTTCATTAGCAAATATAAAATAAAATTTTATGCTTGCCTAATCTGAGACAGGGAAGTATGGTCTTTCTCCAGAGAGGTAACCTAGGGCTGTGTGAAGATAGCAATACAGGCTGTTAAAATTGATAGCACTTCTTCAAATCAACTTCCTCTATCTGGCGTTGTTTCTGTATAATGTAAATACATTACAATGAAATATAATGTAATATAATATGGGGCTGGAGTGATAGTACAGTGGGTAGGGCGTTTGCCTTGCACGCGGCTGATCTGGGTTCAATAACTCCGTCCCTCTTGGAGAGCCTGGAAAGCTAGCGAGAGTATCCAGCCCGCACAGCAGAACCTGGCAAGCTACCCATGGTGTATTCAATATGCCAAAAACAGTAACAACAAGTCTCACAATGGAGACATTACTGGTGCCCACTCCAGCAAATCGATGAACAATGGGACGATAGTGCCACAGTACATAAGATGGGTAAATAATATAATGTAAATATATTAAATACATATAAATATTAAATAGTAAATACATTTATTACTCCTTAGAATTCTGTTTAGTGTGTCCTAGGTTTTTCTTTTTCAAAACTTTTATTTATTCTTAAATTGAATCACAGTGAAATAGTTCTAAAATTGCTCAGGATTAGGTTTCAGTCATATAATGTTCCAACACCTGTCTCTTCACCAGTGTGCATTTCCCACTTTCTGCCACACAAACCACTCCCCTCCACCCCCTGCCCCTCCCCCAATACTCTATGGCAGGCACTGAGTTCTCTCACTCTCACTCTCTTTCTATCACTCTCTCTCTCTCTCTCTCTCTCTCTCTCTCTCCTCCCTTTTCTCATTTCTTTAGATCAATTGTGGTTAACAATACAGATACTGAAAGGTTATCAGGTATATCCCTTTACCTACTTTCAACACTCAGGTTTTTCTTATCAATAAAATTAGAGGTTAAGAAATATGTTCAAGTTTATACAAGTGACAGGGGCAAAGTTGGGATTGAAGCTGGATTTTGCTATCACCTGAACCCTCTCTTTTTTTTTCCATTTTAATCTTCCTATTCTTTCCTAACCCTTTTGGGATAAAGGGGATGGATATTTAAATGGAAAAAACTGAATGACCTGCCTTCAGATTCCAATGTTTGGAAACAGAACCAAAAAGTTTGCTAGTGCATCTTCACCTAGCCCCATTCTAGGAATCAAATGCCAGTGCGGCAGAGCAGTCGCTAATGGACTAATGATCTTCTCTCACTGCTGGTTAATGAAACTGTAGCTGGAGGACAGCTGTGAGAGGTGTTTAGAAAACCAATGGAATGAAGTCGATGGGAAAAGCTGAAAAATGTCAAATCAGATATTTGAAAAGTAAAAGTTCTGTACATAAGTCGTTAAACATATTAGAGGAAAAAAAGAATTAAAGTTAAGCCTATTACATACATAGATGTGGTTCCAAACCTGCTAGTTAACAAATTGTCACTGACCCCACTGCTTATCCAATATCCATCCATTTTCAAATTGTCAAGTGCACATTTGCAGTTTTCTGGATGTCATTTTTATATATGAAATTGTATGCATATGTAATTGCTATTACCGTAGCATGATATTTTTCCTTATCTTTTATTTCTCCCTCCCTCCTTTACTTCCTGCTTTCTTTCCTTCCCTCTCCTTTTTTTCTTTTTATTTTTTTTCATTTTGGGTCACACCCGGCGATGCACAGGGGTTACTTCGGGCTCTGCGCTCTGGCAGTGCTCAAGGGATCATATGGGATGCTGGGAATTGAACCCGGTCAGCCACTGCAAGGCAAATGCACTACCCACTGTGCTATTGCTCCAGCCCCCTGCCCTCTCCTTTTTCATCAATCTCAAGGTTTCTTCCCTGTTTGTGACTTAGGAATTTCCCTGTTGCTGTCCAGGCATCCAGGCATGGCCAGAATCTCGCCCAGGCGCCTGCACGTCACAGGGTACTTCTTTCTCAGGACCAGATGTTTCTTCTGTTTTTCTCCATCCTTCTTAGAATGGAGCAGATTTGGGTATCGAAGCCAAACCTATTTGGGCTCTTGACTGACTTCTGACTCTCTGCTCACGACTTACTCCCAACTCTCTGCCAGCTACTATGTTTGGGGTGTGTAATAGGGGTATAGCTTCCTCCTTCTCCTCTTTCTTCTCTTCCTCCTCCTCCTCCCCCTCCTCCTCCTCCTCCTCCCCCTTTCCTCCTTCCTCCTTCCTCCTTCCTCCTTTCTCCTCTTCTATTTTCCCAAAATCATTTGCTGAAGAGGCTTTTCTTCTGCCATTTACTTAATGCAGCCAGCTCCTTTGTTTTAAATTTATTACAACAAACTTTGTTATTCATACTTAGGACTTATGCTGGGCTCTAAATTCTGTTCCATTGCTTCTTATTAAACTTACTCTATTATTCTTCTGATGATCATTCTAGTACTGCAGTTTATATTCCTATGGCTTTGCGGTTAAGTTCTTTGGATGAGGAAGTCACTTAATTGACTGGGGCACACACTCTACGTGGCATCTACTGCAGGCTTGGCACTCTACTGCAGTGATGCCAATGGCCACATATCTGGAACCCACCTCCATACCCCCAAAGTCAGGAAATATTTCACTTCATTTACTAGTAGACCAACTTTGATTAAAAAAAAGAAAAATATTACAACTTCAGATGTAATATTATGCTATGCCAGAATTACTGTATCCCCACTTTAATTTTTGTATTGAAATCCTGACTCAGGGTATTAGGATTTGGGCTTGTCAAAGAAATATTAGGACGTGATTATGGAGTGGTCATTCAAAGAAACTATAAGTATCACTTTCTTTCCCCCTGTGTGAGGGTCCCACATCTCACCAGAACCCACACACAGGAGCGCTCTCATCTCTCACTTCAAATCTCCATCTCTGTGCTACACTGCTATTGCTGATGAACCATAGAATCTAATAGTTTCTGGATCAGCCCAAAGTGATAAAGCTGTATGATTTATTTATACTACATAATATAAGATGTATGTATATTAGTATAAATGATAATTGTTCTTGTCCAAATAGTTCTGAAGTAGGTATTTGGAAATAATCTTATCCTAATTGAAAGCATATTAAAACTTATTAGACCACATCTGCCGATGCTCAGGGCTTACTCCTGGCTCTGGATTTAGAGATTATTCCTGGCGGGGTTGGTGAATTATATGCCCAGAATTTAAACTTGGTCTGGCATATTCAAAGCAAGTGCCTAGCAGATAGCCTATCTCTCTGGCCCCAAACTTACTATTATGACATTTAAAATTCCTCATTAAACATTTAGCATTAAATTAGACATCAATATTCAAGTTATTTCAAATGAACTTGAAATATTATTGAGAAAGAACTGCTAATCAAAATTTATTTCTTAGAACTTACATATTCCTACCAGACTTTTTAAAGAGTCTTTAAACATTAAATAGTGCTGTGATTTTGACATTACTGCAGCAAAATCCCTATTTGCTGTGCTCCAGAATGTTATTATATATCATGCCCATCTTTGAATATTTTAAAGCATTCTTTGAATTTTAGTATAAATGTAACAGTCTTTACTACGAATAGACATAAACTTCATTTTTTATAATGTATCCCAAAATCTAAATTGTTTCTTACCTTCATATGAAATAACTATTTGGTTTTAATAAACTTACTTGATGGGAAGTTTAAGACTTATGTAACCTCCCCTTTTGTATCAAGATATTGGGGAATTTCTTGTCGAAGTATAACATATGGTGGAACAATCTTTCAGATTACCTGTTGTGACCCTGAGTTTGCATTATGGGAGAAAATATGCTTCCAATTAAGATTGTCCAACGGGATGCTATTCCTTAGGAACTCAGCGAAGAATGGCGAAGGAGTCTGGTGTGTGTCTGGCAGCTGGTACAAAGCACCTTGAATCAATAAAATGGTGATTAATTCCATTCTAAGGTCTTGCCATTGGTTCACACTGACATGATTCTAAAAGGACTTTGGATGTGAAAACCTGTCTACAGATTATCCTCCACAAAAAACATGTCAGTAGTCCCCCAAAAGCTCTACATACCAGTAAAAGTAGCATCATAGGAAGATTGCTGACCAGTGGAGCTATCACCTCTTGGGTACCTTAAGGTCAGAAGGACTTAAAGATATAATTCATTTCACAAAATTATGTTTGTAGAAAACAGGACCTAGGGTTTTATCTTAAATATATGTAAATTGGAACTTATATTCTTCTCGAATGAGATCATGGTAATCAACTATTTAGCATTCAGTATACACATCTTGTTTGTTTCTGGAACCATTTTGTTTTCGAAAACTCAGTTTACATTTGTGCTCTCTGATTTTTACCAGAGGATCCAGACACCAGGAGATAGACTTTCCAGATCCCATTTTCTCATGTTACAGTTAAGGCAGACCATCTAGTCCATCTACGGTAGAGTGTCAACCATATGGATGATAATAAATAAGGGGCTGAACATTCACTATACTCCCCCAATGCATGAGTGCCAATGATAGTTTAAATGTTTTTTAAAAGTTATGATTCTCATTTTAAATGTTTCTTAATAATGTATCACTTCTTTATATGGAAACATATCTTTATATGGTTCAAGTTATAGGGAATTGTTCTTTTAGTATTGTCTTATATCATAAGACAAAGTTAGTTCCTGCTAAATAGTTGTCATTTATGTCTATTTCTGAAAAAACATATAGGTGGTGAAAATAGTTCATCAAGCTCCATCAGGAATGATCCCTAAGCCCAAAGCTTAAATTCTGAGTATTGCCTGGTGTGACCACCCCAAAGCAACACATTAATTAAATTAAAAACAAATAAAAGTACATTTTTAAAGCAGAGATAGAAGTAATGATACCATGTTAGTATTTGTGGCTATTCAACTTTGGATACCTCTTCACACATTCTGCCAGTGAAGAAACTACATTTATTGAAGTGAGTATAGAAAAAAAATGATACATTATTTAAATTACCAATAAGTGAAAGCTTCTAAAGTTGGTCTAAACTTAAATTTTTAGAATAACTACACTTAAACTTTTAGTTATTCTAAGCTTAAACTTTTAGAATAACTATCATTTGTATAGAATTTTAGTGAATGGTGTGGATAATTGGGTTAACATCATGATGATATTAACATGTTTTCCTGTTATTTCTTTCCAATTTAAAAGAAGAAATTGGTTTTTTATATTTTTAATGAAATTTTAAAAATTAATGGATTACTTTTGAAGCAAATTTTTGCTAATATAAGAAATTTTTGCTAATATTTTCATTTTATATTAAAAATTAAGGGTTAGAGATATTTTTCTGACTTACTGTGATTGCTATTCAACATTATGAATGATAGAGACCTTAGAGAACTATCTAGGAAAGAAAAAAATTAAATGAGAACAGGATCAGAAGTTTGGAGTATTTTTTATAGTTTCTGGAAGCCATTAATACCTTCCCAAAGTGACATCAGAATGATCTTATGGCTTATCTAGTTTAGAGTTAGGTGCCTCCTTAGAAGCCAAGAATACCTTCTTAAATTCTATACACACAACTTTATAATATGTTCATATTATAAACAATTCTGTAAAACCAGGAAAAAAGAGAGATGTGTCTGGCTAAAAAAATCTATCAAATACTGGCAAATCTATGGCAATAAATATCAAATTCATCAATTCACTTGTCCAGTTGCAAGAGTAGGGATGATTCTTACCATTCATGACATTTCAACTTAATGTGGTTGGAGATGTGGAGACTGAGCTCAGTATGTGTTTGAGACAGGTGTGACTCAGGACAGTACCAGAATCACTTTCTACTGTAACTGTAGTCACATGACATGCTGAAGTTTGGAATGTTTAGCCCAAGGATGCACGATAATAAGCAAAGTTCAGGGACTTATGTGCAATTTAAGATTGTGCAGGTGGGAACATAATGGTCAGATATCTCTTTGGGTATCATGGCAGGTATTTTAAGATGATCTAAGACAAGAAGTAAAGGATGATGCTGTTTTACAAGAGTCCTGAGAGTTAAACAGTTCGTAAGCTGTTCCACCCCCAAGGTCATGTCATTCTACGGGAATCATAAAAATGGTAATAGTTAATGTTTATTGACCACTTATTAAAGTGTCAGGCGCTTTGCCAAACCCTTCTAGGCATTAGTTTAGGAATTCCGCCAGCTCTGTAAACCAGGGCTCTTATTATTATCTAAGTTTTACAGATGAAGGAAATGAGTTTGAAGTAAAGTTTAAAGAGATTCGCCAAGGTTGCACAGCTATTGATCAGATTGTGCCAGAAAAGACTGAAGACTGATGGAATGGAGTCAGTCCATTAAACCTCTCCTCTCCCCGGAACAGAGCAGATCAGTGATGATGAATCCTCCCCGTAATTGGCTCATTACTTTTAATCTTGCTTTATGGAGATCCTTAGTATTCCCTAGTGCTCACTTTAAAGTTGCCTTTATACTTGTACTAAATTTAGGGATATAATATATAAAATCCTAGTAGAATTTGTCTTTGATCCACACTTCCTGAAGAAATTCTGATGAGCAAACTTATATGATGGCTCTTGGACTTTGTGATGTTGTGGAGGAATGTGGCAGGGAATGCTAACTCTTTCTTTCTTTCTTTCTTTCTTTCTTTCTTTCTTTCTTTCTTTCTTTCTTTCTTTCTTTCTTTCTTTCTTTCTTTCTTTCTTTCTTTCTTTCTTTCTTTCTTTCTTTCTCTCTCTCTCTCCCTCTTTCTTTCTTTCTTTCTTTCTTTCTTTCTTTCTTTCTTTCTTTCTTTCTTTCTTTCTTTCTTTCTTTCTTTCTTTCTTT
Organism: Sorex araneus; assembly: GCF_027595985.1. NCBI lineage: Eukaryota > Metazoa > Chordata > Mammalia > Eulipotyphla > Soricidae > Sorex > Sorex araneus. Next base: position 289,095,777 of record NC_073313.1, on the reverse strand, counting down.
CTTTCTTTCTTTCTTTTGTATATTCCCTTTTAAACCATTTGTTGGACATGTGAAATGATGTTTGTTGTGATTATCTGAGTGCTAATTTAAGTCATGATTTTTTTGTGTGAATATAAAACAGGCAATACAGAGTCTTGTCCATTTTTCTCCTCAATTAAGCCCATGGGAAATCAGTCTCTTGGATGATTACCCCAGAGCTCAAACTTGAGGCTATATTCAAATTTAAGGCTACCTCAGAATTACCTGCTGGGCCTGTAAAACACAAACTTGCTGGTGTTTAACCTACCTACAGCTTCTGATTGGTATATTTGATTCATGGGTGGGAGCCATGAATTTACATTTATCTTAAATCCTAATTTACATTCTAATGACTTGGCTTTTCTTTGTTTGCCCCAACTCTGCTCTATGTCCATCTTAATGATAAAGCTTTTGTGAGTTGACTCAGGTGATTGATGCCTGGTTTGAGGCTTTAAGGAACATACTCAATAGAGCAGAGATATTCAACTCTGATTACACGTGGCTGTCTTAAACACATGTTCTAATGCTGATACTGAAATCACAATTTTTGGAGATGGAACTCAGACATGAATACTGTTAACCCTCCCCCCCCATCTTATCTTCTGTTGATTGATCAAATAGCTGCCAGCCTTGAGATCTGAGGAAGCAAATTCGTTTGTAAATGTCAGTCACTGAGAACTGATGGTTATCTCTTCTCAGATCAGATTCTGAAATGTATCTCAGGGAAAACTATTTAAGGAATAACAAATTAATGAGATCTTAAAATCAAATAGGTATGAAATTTGTATTCCCTATTAATCATATAGATTTCACTCTATGTATCAGACTTTGCTTAATAACATGTTACATTTTTCAGTTGGCAATGAAGTCTTCGTTCTATTGATAGCAGACAGGTTCTTAGATGTGTACATGAGGAAGAAGCAGTTTTACTGGTGTTACATCTGCGTGCGTGCATGTGTGTGTGTGTGTGTGTGTGTGTGTGTGTGTGTGTGTGTTTGTGTGTTAGGGCATTTCCTATAGTTCTTATTGTAACTAGTTGCTAGTTTGAAACTCATAAAAAAAGCATTCTGTGAAAAGAGAGTATCAAAGAGTCTGGCTTGTTCCAGGAACAAGGACAAACCAGTGATAAGAAATGCTGCATGAAGATTCTCTTAAACATGCATCTTAACCTGCCTCTCAGGCACTATAATATGCAGGACATGCCTTGCTGCTAGAACTGCTCAATGGCAAGAAATAGGTCTGACTTCTCTCTTTCCTCCCTTTCTTTCTCCTATTCTCCTCCCCTTCCCCATTTTTATATCCCTCCTCTCTCCCTACCCATTTTTCCAACCCCTTCCTTTCCACCAAAAAATATTCTTTGATGTCTTATTCTGGCCCCCATAAACACAAAACTTCTTAATTTTCTAGCCCATATTTTATTTAAAAATTGCAAATAATTATTGGTATTCACAGCAAACCTCCAACTTGTTAATTTTTCCAATTCTGGTTCTTGGCTGGTTTTCAGGCTTTAATTTTATCTCTTTACAATTGTGGTAGGAATATATGTGGTTTATGTTGTCAATGCTAAGTAACCTCTTGCAATCTGGAGTTTTTTATCTGCATTTTTTTTTTTTGGAGCCACACACCTGCTTGTGCTGAGGGCTTACTCCTGCCTCTGTGCTCAGAGGTCATTTCTGGTGGCACACATGCAAGTCCTTAACCCCTGTAATATCTCTCTGGTCTTGAAGTTCTCTTTTCTGAGACCCAAGACACACAGAAACTAATATCTGTGCTAGTGCAGGCAAAGGAGTCAAGTTAAAAGTCCTGGTTATAGTAATAAAAGGCCATTCAGAACCTTCTCAATATCATATAATTAGCAGGCATTTGGTTTGTGAATTTTGTGAGTCAAGATTTTAGGAAATGTCTCCTTGAACAGGTCAATTTATCATCTATGTGTGTAGGTGTCATCACCTCCACAATAAAAAAAATAAATAATAAAAAAATTCCCATATGTGAGATAAAAAAGAGAAACAGTAAGGGCACAGCAAATAGTCGCTGTAACCGAAGATTTTGTGTGCAGGACAGAGCTTACATGGGGATGAAGTGAAAAGTCCCTGGGGTCACTGGTGGGGGAAGCAGGCTCTCTGATGGGAGAGGGTTGGAATGAAGAATCCATACAAAGAATTAAGAATATTGTAAGTCAACAAAACTGGTTAATGAAAAAGGGTTAGGGTTGGGCTGGAGAGGTAGTAGAGCAGGTAGGTTGGATGATGTTCAACTGGGTTCAAATCCCAGCACTTCATATGGTCCCCTGAGCCTCACCAGGAATTATCCCTAAGGATAGAGCCAGCAGTAAGCTATGAGCACCACTGGTGTGGCCCCTCAAACAATGCCCTTCCCCCAAATTCAAAAACAGCAGAAAGGGTATCCCCTGAATCAAACTATGGGTTTGGGGTGAGTGTTCTGTCTCACTGCGGGAGAATTTCCTGAACTGAGTCCGTCACCCTATTGGGAAATGCAGAGATTGAGGACGAAATGGGGGTGGGGTTGGAGCAAAAGAAATAAATACGAGTCCCTTCCAATTTATTTTGCTGAGAACCTGAAACTACTCTAAAAATATCTTTACAATAATTTTTTAAAAGAAAAACATCACTTTTACCAAGGACTTAAGGTCTTTGTCTATCATATCCTCAACACAGACATGTGACAAAACAAATATTCTAAAACACAGAAGGGATATGCTCCTTGAATTAAGGACAGATGTCATAAAATGCTGCTTTTGATATGCATGTCTTTGAATAGAGGTCACCCTTGTTTGGTATTCCTAATCTTGCCTGAGGCAGCTCTGGGTGGGCTTCTGTATAGGTGGGCTGTATGTGTGGGTCCCACAAAGATGACAAGGCTTCCTGCTTAACTAACATGCAGCCTGGAGGGGGTTCTGCCTGTGAATTTCAGGCAACTTTATAGAATCTCTCTCCTGCCGAGCCCCAAGTGAAGCCGTCCTAGTTAGCAGAGTAAGTGACCTGGTTCCATGTAAGGATAGCACATGCTAGAAGAGAAGTTTGCTCATGAGAATGGGATCAGGCGGCATCAGGTGTCCCTGGAAATGAGCCCCTGCTTCATGCCATTAGGTGTATTCTCTGCTGAACCAGAGGTTTCGGAATCCCCCTCCTGCCTTTTGAAGAGTTCATGGCTTTTATGTTAAAATAGCAGTTTTTTTCTTTAGAAGAGCAGGGGCGGCTTCCAAGCAGAGCTTATTAAGTCCAAGGGCCTGACTGGTAATTCTTGGCCAACCACACTGATGGTTCAATGCAAAGGGCCAAAGAAGTGGGATGTAACCTGGGCAGATCTGGAGGCCAGGGAATGCAGAGCTGTAGCAGGGAATGCAGAGAAGACCATGCGGTCCTGAGAATGGAACTTGGGTCATTCTCGTGCTGGTGGACCCCCGAACAGTTTCACTGTCTCTCAGCTGAATCCTTTGCAGTTACTACGAGCAGTTTGCTTTGATAGAAATGAATCCAGGGTGTAGAGGAAATGGGAAGAGGGGGTCCCCGGGCTGCAGAGCCCGTGGGGCGCTGCTACCCTTGCCCTAACTGAGACAGCTCCATAAAGACCTGGGCTTCATTTGCTCACCTCTTGGCGCCCTCTCCCTGCACTGGTCCAAACAAAAACTAGTCACTCAGTCCTCTGGGTGAGGAGTGTCTGCTCCACCAGCCCACAACATGGGTTCTTGGCCTCTTTCATAGAATTATTTTTTGTCTGTTACCAATGTTTCCCTTATGATTTGTTTCTTATTAGTATATGTCTTTAATGTTAACTTAGTTTTAATCAGTACTTACATTCTAGAATTTCATTGCAGTGGTTTCGATAAATATTTACGAGAAAATCCACAAAGTTCACGTTCATAGTCCAAGGTATATGCAAATTTATTCAGAGATTAAAATCACCCAGCATTATTGGAGAAGTCTAGATAAATAATAGAACTGATGTTTCAGACCCACATGTAATAATATTGCCACCATATGATTTGCATAGATTACAGAAATATTTTCCTTAATATGGTCCTTCTATTCCTCTTCTCATCTTTGATATATTATTTTTTGCTATTTCTGGCAATACTTTCTAGTATCAAAGATAAAATTTCAGCCACTTCAAGATTATAAGTAAACATAAGAAATAAACGAAGAAAAAAAGCTGATATAATCAAAGTGCCCAGATGCAGTGGAAAACCATTTATTTTTGTAAATTAAAAACTAATACTCTTAGGATCACAGTAATGTTCTCCCGGTTAATTTGGAAATGATCAGAAAATTCCAAATGTGGGTTATGCCACAAACATCAGTCTATCTCATCACTGTAATTTAGACATCAGATTAAAATCAGGATTTCTACTTCTCAATAGTTGAGCAACACCATGCTGGTTTTTCACATAACCGATGAAAGGGAAAGGATGGTAAACTGGCCGCATGTGAGGAACATGGGAGGTCGTGTTACGTTTCCAGGATGTGGCGTCTTGCCATCGACCACAGCCTCTTGGAACAAGATAAAGTCATTGAAATGGTTAACAGATGTTAGCCATATTTGAAATGTAAAAGTTCTATTGCTAAAAATTATGTAGGGTCAGATGGAGTTTTGGCGCTTGGTCCATAACTTAACTGACTTGGCAAATGAAAAGTTGAGATCCAGAGGCATAGCACATAATACTGAGGCCACACACCGCGCGGAGCTCATAAACCACCGACAATATGTCCACTGTGCTAAGCCAGCTTGATTAAGTATTGACACAGTGTCCGATATTTAGAGAAATCTGAAGTTAATTTTCACATCTACTAAATTAAAAAGTTATTTCTCTAAGACCAAGAGAGTAGCCTTTTCTCCCAATTCATACACAACTCCAAGTTTTATTAGTTAGCCTCTGCTACAAGTTATCCAATGACTGATGGCGCTTCCTGCTGACTTCATTATCTATCCAATTCTACCTTTTCAAAGCATCTCCTTTCCCCCAACTATTTATTACTTCGTTTCAGAGTAAGCTGATGACAATTGTTTTCAGATAAATATTTGTAGCTGAAATGGATCTTCTTAGATTTGTCGCCTGTTTGCTCAAGTCAAGCACTGAGGCAGGCTTGGGCTACTTTGGAGTTTGTGGTTTTATTCACAGCTTTGCAGATAAAGTCACCGGCTTCCATCACTTTGTAAAGATTCACACCCTGGGAAAGGAAAGCAGGTATGGGTAAGTGAGAAAGAAGACAAACAGATTCTTCTAAATTTTAGTAGTAACAGAGCTTTCAAAATTACTAAGCAAAATATTCCTATTACTGATTTAGGGAAAACATTTTTGTGGACCATGTAATGAATACTTCAGTTTTTTTTCTTAACTAAAGCATATTTTGACTTACCTTGTGTTAAACCTTGGACTAGACAAACCAGAGGAACTCTGTATACTGGCACCAAAAAACCTAGGGAGAACAATGATGCACTAGAAGAAATTCATAAAATATCAATGTGGTAAAATTAAAATAAAAGCAGTTGAAGAAGGGGCTAGAGAGATAGCACAGTGGGTAGGGCGTTTGCCTTGCACTCGGCCAACCCAGGTTCGATTCCCAGCATCCCATATGGACCCCCCGGGCATCGCCAGGAGTAATTCCTGAGTGCAAAGCCAGGAATAAACCCCTGTGCATCGCCAGGTGTGACCCAAAAAGCAAAAAAAAGAACAAAAAACAAAAAAAAAAAAACAGTTGAAGAAGCTTACAGATAAAGAACTTAAAAGAAAGACAAAGCTTCTTCACTATGTCAAAAACCAAACTTGAAAAAGCTATATAGGAAAAGAGAATGTTTAAATTTTGACTATTTTAGAAGTATTACTGTTGCTTAACAGTAATGGTATTGAATCATATTACCTCTATGATATTGAAGGAAGTAGTTATAGGTCAAATAAAATAAAGTAGTTTTTAGTCCACATCTGGAACTTGTTTGCCCGAGAATTTGTACTGTTTGAAAACATAAATAGGATCAACAAAGGCTTAGGTAAATCCCCAGATGACAGACAGTTGGCTTGGAAGGCCAAGTTCAGTGCACGCTTCCCATCTCGAGGACTCGGTGTAGCTAAAGGTCACCATCAAGGTCCCTCCCAGCACCTTGGCTGTGACAGGGGAAGCTAAGCATTAGGGGGATTAACCAGAGATTTGCCCTACTGGAGCATTTTATAAACTCTGGTGTCCTCCCTGGACACAGACTAGGAACAATGATACTTAAAATGGAATACATCGACATCCTTGCTACTCAAAACGGATTTTAATATCTGTGCATCATTTTCTTAAAATGCACCAACCTATATACACACAAGGCTTTGCATAACAGTGATGATAGGGACATCATTTTAAGGTCATTAAATTATTTTCTGGTAGGTGTTTATTTGCACAGTGCCAGGGAGTGGACCCAGAGTCTTACGGTACGTGAGAGATGCTCTTGACAGCTGAGTCACATCCTGGCAAACATTAAGCCACATCCCTGGCAAACACATTTTTCTTTGTCATTAAGACTACTCCCAGCAGTGCTCAGGGAAATCATGTCTTGCCAGGGATTAAACTCAGCCTCTGACAGCTGTGGACTCTACCCCTTAGCAATCTCCCAACCCCTTCACCAGAAATTCTCAGAGAACTTTTTCTTTGCAGTATACGTCTATGAATGATAACAAAGAGACTTTAAATTGACACTTATCAGTGGTTTTAATTTTCTTTTTTATTATCAAGTTATTCTTAGTCAATGGCATTTGATTCAGCTGAGAAATCTACATCTGTAAGATAACTTTAGATAGAGTATCTGTAAGTACATTTATAGACATATGTCTTTTATTTCTGATTTTCATTCAGTAATATATTATTGGAAAATTTTAGTGAAAATTTTAGTGTTCTTCCTTTTCCAAGAATCCAATTTATAGCAAGTAGGCAGTGAAAGTTTTTTACGCATACCAAGATTTCAATTTTGGTCTTTCTTTGCTATATGATTAACATACTACTTTATAAAAAAGCGTATTCTCAAATAGTTCATCACAGGCCTAAACATATCTCATCTACTATGATAATTCTTGTGTTTGAGACATTATGTAGAATGTCATTTCTGCCTCCAGGGTGCTCATGGCTACACAGGCATTAAAAAGCCCCAAAGATAAAATTACATACTGTATTCAAGTTACTAATACAGAGAGGTGAAAACAACTAGGAAGGGAAAGATATAGGGCTGTAAACTCACTGAAAAAAATGCAATGGAAAGGAATGTATCAACAAAAAGAGGGTAAATCCTGACCTGAATCTCATATGAAGAGAAAGGTGCTTGAAAGCATCTACAAACACCACCCTTAGATGTGGAAAAATAGGGAAAGGATCCAAGCGAAAGTCTAAAGATCCATGTACTGCGATCAAACTTTGAGCAATTTTTGAGAATTCACTGATGAGTTTTCAAGCAGAAGCAAGGCATATTCATATTTATATTTTAGAAGAAATTTTCTGATAGCACCATGATTAATCCATTTAAAGGCAAATTAGAAGCCAGAAGACCAGTGTGGATAATGCTAGGAATAATAAACACTTATGCTAATGTCATTACAATTAAGATTTCAAGAAAAGGAAAAAGAATCAAAATATTTTAGAAGACAAATTCATGGCTTTTGGTATTTGAAAGGCCTGGGTACCACAGTTAAATTGGGTTATTCAGAGAATATTGACTTGCAGATTAGAGAAACTTGGATGAATTTGAGCCACTCTCCCCTCCAGCAGTCCTTCTTGAGCTGTGACAATCTTAGGAAGGAGCCATGATTTATCCATGCCTCCGTGACTTGACAGCTCGACATGTTTTAAGCACCAGCTAAGTTCAAGTCAGTCTTATAACCTTTAAGAGATCACTTTAAAATTTTTCTTTTCTTTTCCTTTCTCTTTCTTTTCTGGTGGAGCTCATATGATGATATGGGATACTGAGACTTGAACCTGGGTTGGCTGCATGCAAGGCAAGCACGCTCCCCTGTGTACTGTCCCTTTGGCCCCTCCAAGAGAGAATTTCTATTTTTTTTTGTTTGTGTTACAATCGTGCATTTGTGTTGTAAATGATCAAGCTATGATTGTAAATGAAATATCTATTCCTAACCAAAGAAAACAGGCAGCAGTTTTGAGCATTGAGTGCTAAGTGACACTAGTCTTTCAAGGAATATTATTGAGCATTGTCATGCTGCAGGCCTAGAGTCTGAATGGTGATAATAGCTCTCTGGCTCCAGTATAAGCCCCACTCAGGACTCAGATCATTGCCCATTCCTAGAGTATTTCCAAAGGCACAGGAAGGGCAGCACGAGTGTGAAGAACCAACAGTGTGGGTGTGTCAGGACAATGCTGGATAATGTTTTGTGTATTGGAAAGCCTCACTGTCCATGTTAAAGGGAATGTTGGAAGAAAAAGAATTCCTAGTGGTGGTGAGAGTATGAAGTCAAGGGGTGGCCAAGAATATTAATGGTTCACAAACAGGACTACAGACAAATTTGATGTTGGAGAGTGAGGAAAGAGATGAGAGAGTGAGAGAACTTTATTTTGTAATCAGATAACTTTATATCTGAAAAAGCATTTGAAACTTTTAATCACTTGCAGAAAAACATTTTGACCTTTTATATATCTTTTAAAAAATCAATTTTATTGATAAATGGATTATTTTTTAATGCTGAAAATGGCAAGATAGAAATTTTAGTGGATGCTATTGTAGAATATCTGACTATATAAGTAACTGGAGGCTGGAGAGATAGCACAGTGGGTACGGCATTTGCCTTGCATGTGGCGGACCCGGGTTTGATTCCTCCGGCCCTCTTGAAGAGCCTGCAAGCTACTGAGAGTATCCTGCCTGCACAGCAGAGCCTGGCAAGCTACATGTGGCATATTCGATATGCCAAAAATAGTAACAAGTCTCACAGTGGAGATGTTATTGGTGCCCACGCAAGCAAATCGAACAATGGGACGACAGTGCTACAAGTAACTGGAACAACAGACTTCTGTGCTCAGCAGGCTAAGTGTCAGGAAAATCTGCATTCCACTGACCATACTAAAAGATGCCCTGCTCTTTCTCAGAGACCTTGGCACTGTAAGAAAATCAAGATTTCAGCTTCTTCCAAAGAAAACAGCCATACCTAAAAACAAAACTGCAAAAGAAACAGGCATAACAGCAAAGGCATGGGTCTTACCTCACAGAGTGAGTGAAGTCAAGTCAGATAATTCATGAAAAAGTACTTTGGAGGTCACGAGGCACTATAAACGTAAGGACTAGTAGCATTCCTTGTGATGGAGCTATATAAGTAAGTCACTTAGTAAGCCCCTCCAACAATCATCATTGTTTTCCCACTGTGCATTTTAGTAAACAGCAAAAGGGGAGTAAAACTTTGACTTCAAAATTGTTCTCTGAATCTGAAATGCATTCCAATTTAGCTCTACAAGGGATGTGTGAATATTAAAGTGCTCACTTACGGAGTTGAGCCCCAGACCGTTGAGCATATAGACCAAGTCCTCGGTGGCCACATTCCCAGAAGCACCTTTAGCATACGGGCAACCACCTAATCCGGAGACTGCAGAGTCAACCACGCTGATCCCCATCTGCAAAACAAACCAAAGGTCAAGATGTGTCTAGTCAAGGCATATCCATAGAACCACTGTGTACTTCTAGGAAGTCTGTTCCAAAGAGCAAATAAGCCAAGTCTAAACTTGTTTTCCAAATATATTCATTTACCCACCTGCTGCTATTTCTTTTCTGACTAATTTTGTCTTTACAGAACTTTGCTAAGGCCCTTTGAGGGTCAATGATCTTAGGTAAAAAGACAAATGTTACTCACAAAAAACAGCATAATTTTAGAGGGCAAGCTACGGGTGAGATTAATTTATTGCCAGGTTCTACAATTCAACCAGCAGCCCAAGGCCTCTGGAACCCAACTGCAGCCATGCTTAAGGCCCCTCTCCACACATTCGGATGAGCCTCATGCATGTATGAACGGCAGAGGAACCCAGGTGTGCAGGACCCGGGGCTGAGATCTCCAAGCCTGCTCAGATTGGGACCGGGCCTCCTCCATCCAGACCCCCCAATTTTTCGGTATCTTGGCAGCCAGACCCACAAACTGCCCCTGGCACCATGTAATCCCATCAACGGCCAATATCCAGAGACTATATAACAATGCTCCTGAAAGCACACAACCGCATTTGCAGCCACACAACTTATAGCTTAGTTCTCCCTCTCAGAGAACCTGGCAAGGTAGCGAGAGCATCCTGCCCACACGGCAGAACCTGTCAAGCTCTCCATGGTGTATTCAATATGCCAAAACAGTAACAATGATGGGTGTCATTCCCCTTACCCTGAAAGAGCCTCCAATGCAGCACCACTGAGAAGAACGAGTAAAGAGACACTGCTAAAAAAAATCTCAGGGCTAGGACAAATGGAGATGTTACTGGCACCTGCTTGAGAAAGTTGATGATCAACGGGATAACAGTGATACAGTGGTACTCTAACTTTTAGATCATTAAATGAGTTCCATGAAGTATTTGCAACAATGCTACTCAAACTCAAGGTGCCTTTGAAGTGAAAGGGAATGGTTACTGTCCAAATAGTATTTCAACCATTCACTTCACCCAATCTTCAGGAGATATTATGTTCTACACTAGTCCTTATTGTCTTGGGGTAAGTGCAAAGGTTTTTAAGAGGCAAGACACTGATTATTAATAGCAGCACTAGGAAATACTTTTTAGGTCCTCACTACCTGAGAAGTATTATTTTTGGACTTCAGGCAGTTATCAGAATTCCTGGTCAGTTCTTAGCACTCAGCACAGATGGTTCAATGCAAGAGCCCAAAGGTGTGCTGCATCTCCAGCCTGAGGGTCCAGGAATCATCCAGCACCTGGTGTTGCCTATAGTACCCAGGGCTGTACCTGGTCAGGCTCAGGTGTGCCTTCACGATTGCCTACCTCTCCTGCCCCTCAGTTTCACTTTTAACAATATTCTAGATTGATTCTGTCCTGGAATCTGGTCTGGAAGTAACTTTTAAATAAACTTTGATTTCAAAACATTTGTGAAGAAGATATGAAACATTTTATATTTTACTCATCTGGTTTCTCCCGTTGTTACATTTTTCCTTTATTATGTTTGTCATACATAATAACAACTAAATATCATTATTATTGGGCATGCTTTATTCAAACAAACCCATACTTTATTCAGATTTCTGTTGTTTTGAACTGAATATCTGTTGCTCTGTGTCAGGAACCCATGCAAGTTACCTCATTCCAGTTAGCAATTAGGCTCCAGGGGGAGGAGACAGTTTCTCCAACAATTTTCCTGAGAAAATCTTGACAATTTCAAGTAGTTCTTATTATGTGTTGTGAATGATATCCTTGTGCTGTGGGTGTACTTGATATTCTCACTATTAGACTGGAGTGTTTTGCAAGAAAGAACAAGGTAAAGTGCCATCCTCAATAAATCAGACCAGAGGTACCTAGAAACGTGACTAAGGACTAATGAGGTAGTGCTGCCTGTCTGGCTTATAAAGTCACCCCCTCCCCGACTCTAAAGCTGTTCCTCGGGTAAAAGTTACATTAAGGGCACCAGAATGTCAATTAAGGTACATCAATTTGCATGAACTCGCATTCCCCAACAAGGGAGTTTGAGCCATGCTCTCATATTTCTTTATTTATGATTTATTTAAACATTTCTTTGTACTAGTAGGAATGCACAGAGATTTATGTTGCTCTTTGGATTCCAATCTGATGTCACTTTTTATGTGTTGTTGCTCCAATTGTTTGAAACTTGGTTTGGGGGCGACTCAGCTGGTCCCCATGTCCCTTTGACATGCCAAAGAGACTGTAGTTTCAAAACCACTCTCCTTCTTTGAACCCTGAAAACAATACTGATTGGTTTGCCAGGTCTTATGAGGGCAGAGTCCAAAAAACCCTGGACATTTTTAGAACTAAAATCAGATTTACAGAAACAAGTTTACTTCTGTACTTCTATTTTTCCTCATTGCAGTCTTCAATTTAGGAAGATGTTAATAGCTCTTCTTTGATTACCACAACCTCTCTCAAATTATGATTCGACATGCTCAGTCATAGCCAACTCTTTAGCTGAAGCAGTGATCCATAAGCTGTATTTGCTCTGAATCAAAATAAGTATAAATCTAGAGGAGATGTGAAGCTGTACCTCAGGGTATTATTTAATAGCTGAGAGAGACCAATCAATGCTTAAAATATTGACTCATCTTTCGAAGTCTAACATGATGTCAAATAAAAAAATTTCTTTCTTTTCTTCTGGTTAAAAATCTCTATTCAGCCCGATTAAATCCACTGCCCAAGGAAACAAATTTCACTGGTTCTCATTTCTGGCCACTATTAGAATCACCTGGGGCCCTTTTAAAACTAATGGCCCAACTTTCCTAACCAATTAAATCAGTCTCTTTCTGAGAATTGGGGCAAGCACTGTATTACTTTGCAGTTCTCTCTGCTTATTCTCCTTTCTCCCTAAAATGAGAAACCCTGGAGAAAGAGCCCTCAGCCCTATCACAGTTTATCAAATGGTGTGTGTGTGGGGGGGGAGTTTTCATTCTGGAGTTTTATTTCAGAGAGCACTCATGGTAGCATAGAGAACAATGACAAATGGCTCTTTAAAGTTTTTTCAAGAATATCTAAAAACATTGTGACAGTGAAAAACCATCAAAAGAGGTGAAAGATGGCTTTCACTTATAAGAGATGATGACTCATTTATTCCTGGACCCATTTATTCATAGAAGTTGAGTACTGAGTCGCTTTCCCACTACCAAGGGCCGTAGACTTACAGAGGAGAAGCTTGCCGCTGCCTTGTCAAGTCTGCTATACTTTTCAACTAGCCTTCTTTTTATTTTCTTGTGATTTTATTAATCAATCTATGTTTTGTTGAGGAAAAATTGGTTTATAAGAGTAAATATTTGTCTGTTTTAGGGGACAATTTCACCACACAGCACACCTCTGAAGTGTGAGTATCCACTTGCACCATCCACTGGACCCTTTTAACCCACTTTTCCTTTCTTGGTAACTTCAATTCTGTGGTCAGGGTCCGCTTGTTTTCACTGGCCATCGTTTATTCCTAGCAGTGTTTCTCTCCACACTGCAAATGAATTAGATCATCAGCAGTTTTCTTTCTCCTTTTTGACTTCTTTTTTTAGCATCCCCCCCAGTTCAATCCCTATTTTAGCAAGACTTCATCTTTTGTAGTGACTAATATTCCAGTTTGTGTGTGTGTGTGTGTGTTCACACTCACCATTTATTGTCCACTAATTTGTTGTTGGACATTAGGTAATTTTCAGATTTTGGCAATTTTAAATCGTGCACAATGGACATAAGTATGCATACATCTTTTCAAATTAGTTTTTCGCATTAAAATATAGTCTTAGCCTCTTGGGAAACATTGAAAGCAGAAACAATATCTTCAATATAGGAACTAAAGATCTATGTGTTACCAAAAGTGAAGTATTTCTTTCCAATAGCATAACCAGTGCCAAAATGAAGGACCAAAAATAGCCAGTTTTATGAGAGAGAAAGCAAAAAAAAAAAAAAAAACCAAAGAAAAAACAGGACAACACATTTCACCTCACTTTATCAAAGTTTATACGTGAACCCTAAAGCACTCTGCAATTACAGACGTTCAGATGAATGAAGGCTGTCAGGGAAATTGGATAGAGCAGTGGATTTCAATGCCAGTCTGCAGACCAGTACCAGTCTACCTGAATTCCCTGTGCTTGCAAAAACATCTTTGCTGCCAAACATAGAGTATCCTTGGGTAAAATAGTCACTTTATTTTTGATTTTAGAACCATTGCACAAAACACTATTGTAAATAATACTTAGTTTTGCCTTTGCTGACCATGAACCATTTCTCCTGTTTTTGCTGGTCTACCTGAGTAGAGGTGAAAAACCATTGGTGTAAAGAAAGGGAATAGGAAATATCCTACAACTTGTATAATCTGGAGAAATAGTGCAAACAGAAGGTTGTCTGAAGGAAGTTAGGAAGCACGGAGGCCATAAAATCAGATTTCACCTAGGCAGTCTTGAAATAGGTAACAAGGTTTTCCAAACTAAAGGATTTGACAAGCAAATCATCTGCACAAGGAGAATTTTCGGTGCACAGGCAAATTAAATGTCATAACTGGTTATTAGTATATGTATTATATAATTACAATTATTATAATGGTTATGGAAATTAATTATTATAATACTTATGGAAATTATCCTGAGTTTACAGTTGCACAAGTTGCTCTTTAAATTAGACTTTTATAAATATCAACAACAAAGGTCGTATATGCAGGGTTAATTTTTAATGCTACACATCTGAAACTTCAATATTGTTTGTCTGTTTAGGGCTACACCCAGCTGTGCCCAGTCTGTGCTGAGAGAGGGGTGTGTTTAGTGGACCATATGTGGAGCTGGACACTGAGCTAAGGTCAGTCACAGGCAAGCAGGCACCTTAGCACCGGTACTATCTCTCTGGCCCCACATAAAATTATAATGAAATGTTCTTTCAATTTTTTTAAGGTACTGTTTTTGGGGACTGGAACAATAGCACAGTGGGTACGGCGTTTGCCTTGCATGCGGCCGACCCAGTTCAATTCCTCCGTCCCTCTCGAAGAGCCTGGCAAGCTACCAAGAGTATCCCACCCGAACAGCAGAGCCTGGCAAGCTCCCCGAGGCGTATTCAATATGCCAAAAACAGTAACAAGTCTCACAATGGAGACGTTACTGGTGCCCACTCAAGCAAATCGATGAACAATGGGATGACAGTGCTACAGTGCTACTGTTCTTGAAATTGAAGGTAAACATAAAACAGACTAGTAGGAAATGAACTGTATATTATGCTGGCCAGAAATTAATTGGTAATTATTCTTACTAGCAAATATTTATTATTCCTGCAATACTTATTACAAAGAAATTTTTAGAAATGTTTCATAAGTCAAAAGAAATAAATAGAAATAAAAACCAACATGTGAGTGAGCACAGCGTGACACATGAAACATACCCCACAATCATACATTCAGCTACATCTATAGACTTATCACAGTACATTTTATAAGAATAAAAATGTGAAAATCTAAATGTCTACAATGGGAAGCAATTTAAGATAATGATAGTGTAGCTGTGAAATTCAATTTTAAGTGGTATGTGAGTGCACAGTAAAGGAATAGAAACACAATATAGAGGATATTAAAAAAGCATGTAAAAATCATGGTCCTGGCTCGTTGTCTTTCTCTCCCATTTTAGGCATTATGGTCTGTAATACAGATGCTGAAAGGTTATCTATATCCCTTTACCTGCTTTCAACACTCAGTTCCAGAATGTTGAAATGATCCAGAGTGATCATTTCCAGCTAGGATTGTCATAATGGTCCCTCCTCTTTCTTAATTACCCTCCCCCCCCCAGACCCTTCTGGTAATTCCCAGCCATCATATTAGAACATTGTAGGACCAAAATGCAATTGTTAACAATTTGTAATGTTCTATCTCATGGTGATTCTATAAAATTTTTAGATTAAAACATTTAATTAATAAGAAGACAATTATGTTTAAATTCTAGAAAACAAATCAGAATCTTGTTAAGAAAAATAGAAATTGGATGACGTATCAAAATGCAAATAGTGACAATCTAGGATGATTATAAGTGTTATTTTATTTTATTTTTTTTTTGGTTTTCGGGTCACACCCAGCGATGCTCAGGGGTTACTCCTGGCTTTGCACTCAGGAACTACTCCTGGCGGTGCTTGGGGGACCATATGGGATGCCGGGGATCGAACCCAGGTCGGCCGCGTGCAAGGCAAACGCCCTACCCGCTGTGCTATCGCTCCGGCCCCTATAAGTGTTATTTTAATTGCATTTTCTTTCCAATGCCCCACAGTTAAAACTTACATACTTTAGTAGAACAAAAAAGTTTTTGCAAACTTAAACCTGTTGTGTAATCACAGAAAATTAATGAAGATCCTGAAATCAGTGGTATCATTATTTTGCACTAAGCAATTTTTTAATCTATGGTTTCTGAATTAAACTACACAGATAAACTGGTAAAGAGGAATGAGAAATATGAAAAGATAACTGGAAATGGACTTTCCCAGGTTCCTACTTTCAGAATGCCACTACATGGTTCCTCTTCATTCAGCTCTATTCACAAATGAACCAACTTTAAGAGCAATAGTAGAATAAAATTCAAAGTTTAAGTAGGAAATATAATTTTAAAAGCCAAAATGTACATTACCGGTGAAGGAAATTGTTAAGATGTGTTTCAAAGTCTCTCTCCATAAAAGATCATGTACTTTTAAAATACTACTTTTATGCAATAACCTCTAAATAATGTCTTTCTCTTTTCCTGAAATATATTTCCATTAACTTCACCCATAAAATTGACATATTCTTAGTTCAAAAAAAACTTCTTTTGAAATTTATATTTATAGTCTAAATGTCATCCCATTCCATTGCTCATCGATTTGTTCAAGCGGGCACCAGTAACGTCTCTCATTGAGAGACTTATTGTTACTGTTTTTGGCATATCCAATACGCACGGGTAGCTTGCCAGGCTCTGCCTCGCGGGCTCCATACTCTCAGTAGCTTGCCAGGCTCTCCGAGAGGGTCGGAGGAATCCAACACAGGTCGGCCACGTGAAAGGCGAAAGCCCAACCACTCTGCTATAGCTCCAGCCTATATTTATAGTCATATAGGAAAATTTTATTTTACATCTATCACATTAGAAATTATATAAAATAAGATAAAAAATATTTTTTACAGAGGAGCTAAAACATTTCTTAAGTTCTTTGTAGTAGATATAGGGAAAAATATTGTGTAGAATGTCATCACATTTAATATGAATTTGATCCTATAACATCATTTTCATAAAATGTCATTTCAAAGATACTCTTTTAACCACATGTCTACACTTAATGAGCTCCCTTAGATTCCCAGGTTCCGTGTCTGTAAGTACTTCAGTGTTTTTCTTTGTTTTTTGTTTTTAGTAGAAAACGGTGTCTTTATCTGAGAAGCCACAAGGTGGCAATATAACACCAAAGTCTGTCAAGTTAAGCTCAGCGTGTACAAACCCGTTCAACTCCCTCAAATCACATATACAATTAGTTTATTATCCAGATTTTTCATTTAAAAGGAGTTTTTATTGATCGGGCACCTAAGCTTGTTGAACATAGTGTATCTTTTATATGCTTCCCTTGACTCAAACATGTTTAATTATTAAGCACATTTTATGTGCCGGATCTTGGAATACAAAGTGCTCACGAAATGAAGTGCTAAGAGAATCTTGGGCACTTTGGTGAGATAAAGTAACTTTGTACTTCAAAACCATAAAAATTATTTGTGCAAATACGTGATCTAAATTATAATAATCTGATAAAAATTATTAAACCCCATGCCCACAAAGATTTTAACTATAAAATTAATCTCTATATTTTTGTTTTTTTTCCTTGAATAATTTTGCTTTATGGAGGCTGAGAGGGCACACCCAGTGGTGCTCGAGCTTACTACTAGCTCTGTGCTCAGGAATCACTCCTGGCAGGGTTCAGGGGACCATGTGGGGTGTCAAGGATCAAGCCAAGGTCAGCTGCATGTCAATCAATGCCCTACTCTCTGTGCTTTTCTCTAGGCTATATTTATTTTTATTTTATTTTATTTTTATTTTTTTTCACGAGGCATAATTCCACTTTATTTTCCTCGAAAGGAGTTTGTCTTCAATCCTTAAGGTCTGTAGTTGCCTTACATGGGTTTTGGTGGAGGTCTTGGGGCAGCACCCGCAGGTCTGAACCTCGGTGAGGGTATCCCGTCCTGTGGGCTTCGAGGGAATGGTTCCTTACCACCTTGTTGTGAATGGCACACCTCACACAGTAGTGTAACTTCACATACAACTTGGGAAGCACATAAGCGTGGAAAACACTGGCTTCGGAAATGTCCTGCACAGCCTCGGCCTCCACAATGTTTCTAATGACAAGCTTCTTGATCGCCTTACCCTTGGGCACATGGCTCCGGCCCTTTTTGGCCCATCCATTGTTTCTTCTATTTTTGGTCATGTTGGAAGTGAAGGTATAAAAGAGCAATATTTGTATTTTATAACTACTTTATAACTCAATGTCTTCAGGTTCACGTAATATCAAAATTTCCTTCCTTTTTTGTGGTTAAGAAATATTCTAATGAATGTATGGATAAACCACAGTTTAATTATATATGTATCTGTTTGTGGACACATGAGCTGTTTTATATTTGGGGTGTAATGAATATTGACATATAAGTGTATCTGTTACAGTCCGATTAAATTTTCTGTAGGTTTCTAGAGGTAGAATTGCTGTATGGTAGTCTTATGGCTATTTTTTTAATAACCACCAAATTGTTTCCACAGTGATTATTCCATTCTATCTTCACAACCAGCTGTGTACATGGGTTCCAATTTCTCTATATTCTCTGCATTTGTTATTTTCTATCTGTGTGTTTGATAATTTTTTTAAATTTATTTATTTTTAATTAGTGAATCACCGTGAGGGTACAGTTACAGATTTATACATTTTTGTGCTCATGTTTCCCCCATACAAAGTTTGAGGACCCATCCCTTCACCAGTGCCCATTCTCCACCACCAGTAAACCCAGCATCCCTCCTACCCTCCCCAATCCCATCTCCCCCCACCCCACCCTGCCACTGTGGCAGGGCATTTCCTTTTGTTTTCTCTCTCTCTAATTAGGTGTTGTGATTCACAATAGAGGTGTTGAGTGGCCACTGTGTTCAGTCTCTATTCTACATTCAGCCCGCATCACCTCCCCCCCCCCCCCCCCCCCGCATGGTCTCTGTCCGAATTATACTTGGTGATCCCTTCTCTGAGTTGCCCTCTCCCCAGAATGTGAGGCCAGCTTCGAAGCCATGGAGTCAACCTCCTGGTACTTATTTCTACTATTCTTCTATTCTTGGGTGTTAGTCTCCTACTCTGATATTCTATATTCCACAGATGAGTGCAATCTTTCTATGTCTGTCTTTCTCTTTCTGACTCATTTCACTTAGCATGATACTTTCCATGCCAATCCACTTATATGCAAAATTCATGACCTCCTTTTTTCTAACAGTTGCATAGTATTCCATTGTATAGATGTACCAAAGTTTCTTCAACCAGTCATCTGTTCTAGGGCACTCGGGTCTTTTTCCAGATTCTGGCTATTGTAAACAGTGCTGCAATGAACATATAAGTGCAGATGTCATTTCGACTATACTTTTTTGCTTCTTTGGGGTATATTCCCAGCAGTGGTATTGCTGGGTCAAATGGGAGCTCAATATCTCATTTTTTGAGAATCGTCCCTATTGTTTTCCAAAAAGGCTGAACCAGTTGGCATTCCCACCAGCAGTGTAGAAGGGTCCCTTTTTCCCCACATCCTCTCCAACAGCGGTTGCTTTTGTTCTTTTGGATGTGTGCTAGTCTCTGTGGTGTGAGGTGGTATCTCATGGTTGTTTTGATCTGCATCTCCCTGATGATTAGTGATGTAGAGCACTTTTTCATGTGCCTTTTGGCCATTCGTATTTCTTCCTTGGTAAAGTTTCTGTTCATTTCTTCACCCCATTTTCTGATGGGGTCTCTAGGCTATTTTTAAATAAAGCTTTAGAATATGTTTTTTGAAAGAAATAAAACTCAATATATTTATCTATTTTTTCTAAATCACTTTTTTATGTTACTGTTATCAAAAAGAACTCAACTGTCTCTAGAATACAGGTAAGCAATTCTTCCTAAAACTCAGGAAACCCAGAAATCAAAAGATGGTTGTATCCTTCACTCCCACTTTCTTCAAAACTCATGATTAAAACTATTAGTGATCCCTGGAGCCGATAAACTTGGTGGATTCAGTTGTGTGGGCTTCCAGATACCTCATACTTGAGTTTGGACGTAAGGGTGAAGAAAAATGTATAAAACAACGGTCACTTATTCTGGAAAGTAGGAAATTTGCTACAAGTAGGTCATGATTTTTTATCACTGTGCTCCAGTGGCAGTTGACCCACAGACTCTCAGTTCACTCAGATTCCCATTCCAAGGCCGACTTGACAGGCAAGTGCCATCTTGCATTCGATCAATGCTCTACAAACATATTTCACAGGAAAATCAAAAAATAAGAGCCAAAATTAATTTTTCAAAAGTTGTAATCTTTCAAAATATTTAATAAAATATAAAGTTTAGACATGGAATATAATAGTTTCAAGCAACATACTGAATTTTGGTCATGTCATACTTTTAAAAAATGATCCCCAACACCGCATATATGGTTCTTCAAGCTTATCAGGAGTAATTCCTGAATACAGAGTCAAGAGTCAACCTAAGCATTACCAGATGTGCCCCTGACCCGAGCAAAACAACAACTAAAGTATTCCCAATAGAGCGAATTTTTCATTTTTAGATCAAGTTACTGGGGGGGGGAGGATTGTCAATATTTATTAGAATAAAACATTAAAACTATACATGTAACTCTCAACTTGTTCTTCTGAGCCCATGTTCTCCCAACATAGGATGACATCACCCAGCCACGAAACGCTGCCTTTCTGGTTACCGGCCCCTTCCCGCCATTGTATCATAGCATTCTCTGTATTATTTTATTTCCAGTTTTATTCTGGCACTGTGACTTACACTACTGTAGTGAGAGTTTCATGCGGTATACCAGTGTCTGCTTCTCTCCTCCGATCTCTCAAGGTCCCTCCCGTCTAACACTCTTTAGTTAATCCATACCATGCCAGAGAAGCTTCTAAAGCAGCACTCTGAATAATTGCTATATATTAAATTATGATGTCACTGAGATGGAGACCTATTACCATTCATGTGTTGATGAACAAAATATGGTACTATATAATTCACAGAAAATAAGCTAAACAGCATAGATATATAAAGACTAGCATTTCAAAAGAAACTGAAGTATGTACCAAATTGGTGTACAAATAGTAGTTGTTGTTGGAGTATAATTAAGCAAATGGTGACATTACTAGTGATTATTCTTTCATATAACATTTACAATCATTGAAAAGATTTTCCTACCTGATTCAATCCTCTGTGCCTTACTACACATAATGAGATAATAGTATTCTTTTGGGTTTTATTCATTTTGGTTTTCATTTAGTTTGGGGGTCACAGAGAAGAGTGTTTGTGACTGTTTCTCACTCTGCTTGGGGGTTGCTACTGGCGGTGCTTGGAGTATCATGCAGTGCCAGGGCCACATGCATTACATTCAGGGACAAATTATATTCTTACTTTCATTTATTGTATTTCAAATTGAAATAGAAATGGAAGTGTTTACATAGAAGGGGATAAGAAAAATAGAGCCCAAAAAATTCTTCACTTCAGTACGACTGAAAAGAAATAAATAAAAATGTTTATGTTGTCAAAAATACTATGCTTCACACATGATTTGCTCTACAAAATAGATCTGTACAAAATACAGAGGCTTTGGGGTTGCCCCAAACACAGGCAGCACCAAGAACTCCCTGAGCACTTCCTCAGAGCCTCCAAGAAAGCGGGTTTGCAGTGGGTGGTAATATATGCCCGTTTTACCAATGAGGAAACTGTGCATCAGAGAAGGGAAATGTTCTCTGCTTCATACCGCATGAGACAGAAACCCAGATAACCATATACTACTACCCGATATTGGTAGTCATATGTTGATATCACTGACTGCAAGTCAGGAAGTTGATTAAAAATTTTGCATGCATTTCCTCAAGCCACATACTAAATCCAGGGCAAGGTTTTAGTTTTTCAGTAGTACAGGGTGCATGTGCTTGCGCTGCAGGTGGCTGTTCTAGTTCAAGTACAACAACGCATAAGCTTCCATGCACCACCAGGAGTGATCCCTGAGTACTGTCAGCTGTGGCCCCCAAACAGAAACAGAAATCCATGATACAACATATGAATTGGGGAGGAAGTCTAGACAAAGCAAAAGACCGTTTTCTTATGAGTTTTATTTCAATTTTTTTAATTTTCTAAAGAAGTTTTACTTTGGTTTTGGAGCATAGCCAATAGTGCTTACTCCTGGCTTACTCTTGGCTCTGTGCTCATCGACCATTCATGGTGAGGCTCAGCAAACCTAAATGGTGCTGGGGATCAAACCTTGATCACTGCTATATTTTCTCTCTGTCTCTCTCTTTCTCTCCCCTCTTTCCTCTCCCCTCTCCTCTCTCTCTCCTCTCTCCTCTCTCTGCCCCCCATCTAAAATGCTTCCTTATCTTAGCAATCTTATCATGGTCCTTAAGAAAGTAAATGCTGATTGTCTCTGAGGTTGCATGTCTATGAAGCTAGATCAAGAAAAAGTCCAGAAATGATCACAGAGATTTATATTTAGTGATTATATCTTTGTAGTATCATTTATAACAGTGGGGAATGTTTTATAAATTAAATGTCTAACAACAGGGAAACCGCTAATAAGTTATAGAAGATAAACTAAAGCAAAACAAGTGTATGAGAATAGCACACCAAATTTGATATAACTCATTTGTCTTCATAGATTTTAAATTTTATTTATAACAATTGTTGGTTACTGGAATTATAATTTTTTCTGATGTATATACACTACACTCTTCTATCCCAATCCTTCCCTTCTACCTGTCCAGTTCCTGCCAAAAGAATATCAGCATACCAATGTCTATGCTTCTCACTACTTCGCTTATTTTTCAAATTCTATATGTGAATATTTTCCATATTTCTGTTATTGAGTGGATATTGGTATAAAATTAGACCAAATTTAGGGTCAGGGATGTAGTCAGCCTTACAGTTGCCTTCCCTCTGTGAGACCCTGGGTTGGTTCTCTGGCACTGTAAAAAGCAAATGCAATAAAAAGGACAGTTTTTGTTAAAGTTTAATAAGTCTATTTTTTAAAATATGTCTGGGTAGAGATGTAGTTCTGCATTTCTAATTATCACCAAATCTTAATGAAGCAGCTAGTGCCCATATGACTGGAACAGATTGTCTGCAGGATCAGTAATCTCCCAGTCACACAGCATCGAGTTCTGTTTGTGCACATTCCTGAGTGTGCAGCTTCCAGTAATGCCTGCAGTCATAGTGAAGAGCTCAGATTTCTGTGCCATACCTTAAAATCTTAGTTTTCTGTTGTAAAACCCAAGCGTACACATTGTTATAAACTCCAACAGCACTTTTATAAATAAGAAAGCTTAAAGATCTTTAACTTTTTAACATATCCATTCATATGTGGCAGATAGTAGTAGCATTTCTGACACATGCATGCACATACACACACTCTCTCTCACACACACACACACACACACACACACACACACACACACACACACCACTATTTCTACCTCTCCTGTGACTTAGCTAGATGACATTACTAAACTGCCCTTTTGTTGAGACATGGTGAACCAATGGTGTGTAAGCAGCAATGTCGGGCCTTTGGGGAACAACTGTCTGCAGAAACAATATGTTGTTTGATTTTACAATAATCAAATGAAGATGACATGAGGTCTTAGGACTAGGGGCCCTGAATGATGCTGGTGCAGAGAATCTACAGTAGACCCATGAGGGAGAGACATGGGCGTTAGCCATTATGGTTTAGGCTGGAATGAATACCTGTGGCAAGGAATCAGCTAGAAGTAAACGGCCAATTAAGATGATATACCAAATCATATGGTGGGATTAAAATCTGACATCTTTCTAGCTATTTTCTATTATTCTCAGAGACACAAACATGCATGTGCTGGAACCACAGCCCCCTGCGGCCTGACTGGTAAGAAGACATCGCCGAGAGGCCTGCGCATGCCATTCTCCAAGGCTTCACTATGACAGGTGCAAGATTCACAGAGCCAGCGCAAAACTGCAAAAATGAACACAAACCAAGACAGCCGGTTAAAGGGCAAGACTTGGCTCACAAATAACAGAGCCTGGGGAGAGTTTGTGTTGTCTGCAAATTTTTTATTTCACACCATCTCAATGTTTGATAAAAACAACAATTTCTCTTCAACGTGAGAATGGCATGAGATTCCAAGTGAAAGTCCACTGGAAACAGCCTCACTGCAGTCCAGCTGGATCTGTGACTAGCTTGACCATGTGTACTGGCTCAGACTTTAGTGCTCCCAAAGCCAAAAATTATGAATGCATTTTTTTTCTTATTGGGTCACACCCAACTTACCTTTCCATAAGGCAAAGATAAGAATGCACAGGGGTAACTCCTGGCTTTGTACTCAGGACCTACTCCTGGCTGTGCTTGGGGAATCATACAGGATGCTGGGAATTGAACCCAGTTGCTGCATTCTAAGGAGTCTAGTACCAATATAATAGAAAGAGCAATTGTTTCTAATCTCCACCTTGTTTTTATGTCACTCTCCGTCAATAACGAGAGATCTCATTTCTCCACATTCTCCCCAACATTCGTGCGGTTAGAGTCTGAAAGTCTTGCTAGTCTGAGGATAGTGAAACGACATTTCATCATCATTGGAAGGGCTAGTATATAGAGGGACTTTGCAGATTATTTGTCCATTCTGGATTATTTACTGTTAGTTTACAGGAATTATTATGATGTCTTCTGAAGGTGCATAATTTGCTGAGTATTAAAAAATCTTCTCCCATGTATGCTTTTTTAAAATATATATATATACTTAAAATTTCATGAAATTTAATTTATAAACAGTGATTTACAAACTCATTCACAATACAGTTGTTTCAGGTATTCAGTGTTCCTACACCAACGTGACCTTCCCTACACCAATGTCCCCAGTTCCCCACCCACCCCCAAGCCTGCTCCCATAGTAGACTCAAAGTCATTTACTTCTTATTGCTTGTTGCAACATCTCAGCGGTTGTCTGAGGATTGGCTGAGCTGTTAGGAGCCACTTGGGCCTTCTGTGCTGTTGTTTTCACTCAGGGAGCTTCGCAGGCTTCTGTGCATCTTTCCCATCTACTTCTCTGTGCTACTGGGCTGTTAGCTCTGAAGTTCGGAGGTGTCGCGTGGCCGCATATGTGGAGAGCTTTGTTGCTGGGACAGCCAGCTGCGGTGTCTCTGCAGTTCAGCAGTGAAGCTGGGCCATTTCTCTGGTGGCAGCGGGGATGTGGGTGCACTGAGCACTGGGCAGGAACGCGGTCTTCTCCCATGATGCTTCTCCCACAGCATCTCTCTGTGGCCCTGAAATATAGTCTCAGCCCCCTTTCCCTTCTCGTTTTCTTTGTGATCTGTTGGTGGGGGGAGAGCTTGGGGGGGCGGGGAGGTGGAGGCATAAAGCGTATTTATCTTTTATTTATCTTTTATCCTGGACTGGAGCAAGCTACTGAGAGTATCCTGCCCGCACGGCAGAGCCCAGCAAGCTACCTGTGGCATGTTTGATATGCCAAAAACAGTAACAACAAGTCTCACAATGGAGATGTTACTGGTGCCTGCTCGAGCAAATTGATGAGCAACAGGATGACAGACAGTGCTATTTTCTATTATGGATGTTCTTTCTGTTTTGCCTTTACCTTTTGCTAATAGAAGTTTTTATGATTTTCAAGATTTTACTTACATGTTGAAAATACTACACTATGATTTCTATATATTTGTTTAATTAGTTTATGCTCAAAATGTCATGCTGTGAGGAGAGACCTTATAATTTTATATGCTCAATCTTTCCACCCATCCTCTGTATTCATGTTTTTTATATATTATGTTTACATATATAAGCCCATGATAATGTTAGTCTGCTTGTGTTACGTAAGGCAAAGATAAGAAAAATGTATCATTTTGATCTCAATGTATTTTATTTCTGAGTTCTCTGAAGAAACTTGCCTAAAATAACAGGGATTCTGGTATTAGTTTTGACTGAGCACTGCTTTTTGAGGGTAGGAGAATGAAGATGAGCTGGTGAAACAAGTTCAAAAGAAAGTTCACTGACATATACCAGGATGAAAAGATTTTCTCTAAAAAGAGCACTGTGGGGAAGGCATCACAGACTTCACAAAAATGATAGGTAAGAAAAATCACTGGATTTATGCCATTCAGAAATTTTGAAATGGGTTATCTCAGTCGAGACAGGTATGAGAGAGCTGGAAATACATCTGGAGATAAATGGAGGACATATCCCCTAGTGCTTACAAACCTTCAGAACTCAGGCTAGAATGTGCTAGCCAGCCATCATCTGTGTAGTCATGGTCCCCTTATGGTACCTTTTTGCATCCCCAACTGTAAAAGAAATAGATTAATTTGAAGGATATCTCAAGTGACAAAGCGTATGTCTAGTACAAGGATTTGAGATTGATCCCTGCATCACACAGATCCCTACAAGCACCATTAGTTAGCTTCAGAGGGTGTGTACATCAAAGCTTGAGGCCTGGAGTAGCCCTGGGCCTCCTGTGATCCAATATGTGTGTGTGTGTGTGTGTGTGTGTGTGTGTGTGTGGCCCTGAATAAATAAGTAATGCAAGGAATAGAATTGACCCAGAGCTTACTGAAGATACGACTCAGTCTCCTATGAAAGGCACTTAATAAAAAGACTCAATGAATTCTGGCTTCAGCAATTATACAGCACAAATTTAGAGGCCTAGCATAGGGTATTCAGTGATAATGTAAAGAGAAAAGCTAGAAGACAATGTAGTGAATGGGCAGATGACAAGAAAGATATGAGGACTATGAGCCATGTGAGTCTGGAGGCTTAACAAGCATAGTTCAAAGTGAAGAATAACGTGACACATATAGGAGAAAATCAACAGAGTAAAACATCCTTGAAAAGGGTGTAGATAACGCTGAGATCAAAGTGGAGACATACAGTTAAGGCAAGGGAGTGAGGAGAAGAGCACCCTTTGCTGTAGACACACAAGATACAGAATTAGAAAAGCAAAGACCTTGAAGTTCCTGAGGAATATACATGATCAGTCTTCAAAAATATGTAGTAAATGAATTCATCTGCTGAGGCTCTGGGAAAGAGCTGCTGATCTCATTTCTCACTCACACTTGGCTTCTCTGGGGCCCAGCTCTAACCTGCTCTCACAATTATCTTCAAGGTGTGCATAAAGAGAGATGAATGGAAATAATAGTATGAAAAGAGCAGGAGGAGGAAAGAAAGGTCAAGAGTCAATAAATAAGACTGTATAATTAGTTCAAACATTGTGTTTAACTATAAGATGATCTCATTCATTTATATAGAGAAACTATCCATGTTGTGGACCATATCAATAGATAATAAAACTTGGGCGCTGCATTACAGACCTGAGGAGACTGGGCTGAGACAAGGGGTGAAGTGATGATAAGGTGGACCGGAAATAACTCAGGGCATAGGTACAGGGCCCTTAAGTGGGGGGTAAAATGCACAATATACACCAAAACCGTAACGGTTGATTCACAAATAGCAGAGCGATAGGGAGCGAAATCAAATCAGAGGTGACATCAAAATAGGGGTGGAAATTCCTGGGTACTTTGTGGAAATGTTGTGATATAACCTTGTATATTAATGCTATAAGTGTAAATACTGCTATAACACTATTTTCTATACTATAACGTAACATTTTTAAAAGGTTATCCTAAAAACTAGAATGGATATTTCTCACTAAACTAAGAATTTAGCTTGTATGCAGTGACCCAGCTTCAATCCGTGGCACGCCATATGGTGCCCCAAGTCTGCCAGCAGTGATCCCTGAGTGCAGAGCTAGGAGAAAGCCCTGAGCACCGAGGGTGTATCTCTCCCTCCCACCCCCACCCCCAATATAGATTGAGGGAATCTGAATAAATTACTTTAGATTGTGTGTGTGTGTGTGTGTGTGTGTGTGTGTGTGTGTGAGGGTAGAAGTCAATGATTCATTTTTTTTTTAATTTCTGAAGTCACTGATTCTATTTTTTTTTTTTTTGCTTTTTGGGTCACACCCGGCAATGCACAGGGGTCACTCCTGGCTCATGCACTCAGAAATTACTCCTGGCAGTGCTCAGGGGACCATATGGGATGCTGGGATGCGAACCCGGGTCGGCCGCGTGCAAGGCAAACGCCCTACCCACTGTGCTATCACTCCAGCCCCACTGATTCTATTTTTATAACAATCTTCAAATCACAATTTTTTTCCAACTAGATAATTTAGTGAAAATTTCCTTCCTGGTAAGTTAATGCATTTAAAAGAGACTAATTCCCTGTGTTCTTGAAATATTACCAAAAGCACAGTGTGCCCTACAGACAGCTCATCATTTTCTGCATTCAGGAGACCCGAGTTCAACTCCTGGCACTGCATGTTTCCCTGACAACCCCAAGGAGAGATCCCTGAGCACAGAGCTAGGGAGCTTGTGAGCACCAATGTGTGTGGCCCCAAATTAATAACAAAAAAACGGCCACGACTTGTCCCAGGAAAACTAGATAGACTAGCACTTACAGCTTCATGGTTTTAGAATTTCACTTGAACGATGTAAATAATTTTCAGTTCCAAGTGGACATTAATGACAGGCCTACCTAATACCATGGAAATGTAACAATGTTAAAAGTTTTTTTTTTTTAATTTTATTGAATCACCATGAGATAGTTACAAGTTTTCATGTTTAGGTTACAATAGCACAATGAATGATCAAACACCATCCCTCTACCAGTGCACATTCCCCACCACCAATATCCCCGGTTTACACCCCCTTTTCCCACCCCCCCCACCTCCATGGCAGACAATATTCTCAATACTCTCTCTTTCTACTTTTAGGCATTGTGGCTTGCAACACGGACACTGAGAGTCATCATGTTTGGCTCATTATGTACTTTCGGCATGCATCTCCCATCCCAACTGATTCCTCCAGCCACTATGTTTTTAAAAGGTGTTTTAAAAGAATATTAAAATAGAAAACACTTGAAGCCACAATATTACTAACAAATAATGAGCTGTGTTATCAATATTCACTATCTAGAAAGGGCTTATAAAAATGTAAATACATGGGGGCTGGAGCAATAGCACAGTGGGTAGGTGTTTGCCCTGCATGCAGCCGACCCGGGTTGGATTCCCAGCATCCCATATGATCCCTTGAGCACCACCAGGAGTAATTCCTGAGTGTAGAGCCAGGAGTCACCCCTATGCATCACTGAGTGTGACCCAAAAACCCCCCAAAAAAAGGAAATACATTATTTAGGAGAAACAAGTTGCAATGTGTAATATCTATATGAAAGTAAGACCTTTATTCTCTCACTTTCACCCTCGAGATATGACCTAGTGCCTGGAACATGAGCAGTTTTTTGTGTGTAACTTTATTGTTATTGCCCTTGATCAAACTAGGGCCTGAGCTATATGCCATTTTCATTCAATTTTACTGAAAAACAAGGAAACAAATGATGTTCATTCTTTCACAAATACATGCCATAGGTCCGGGCAGACTGACCGGGTTCCAGTCTGCCTGGTGCTGCATAAGGCTCTCACTCACAGCATCACCATGTGTGCTCAGGGTCAGCCCTGCAGTGCAGAGACAGGAGCTGAGAGCCACAGAGTGCTGACTCCCGAGCACTGGTGGATGGCCCCCACTGGATGAAACAGTATATATCTTGAACAATAGAAAAAAAACAATGATGTAGGCAGTGTTAAAATGCGGGTGCAGATATGATTATACACGTTCATAAATTGAACAGGACACAGCTAATTATGAATTTAGGGCTACTTTGTGAAAATGCCTAAATGGAACATCTCTGTGGATCACCATTTGGTTTCTTAAACATTATTCTATTGAAAGCCTCGTTTGTAAATATAAACTTCTGGAAAGTCTCTAAGCAATAATCTTGACTGTAGGTGACTGGCTCTGAATTGGAGCAATCATGTTCCCCTTCCCAGCTTGGACCAGCCCAACAACGAATCTGAGAGATGTGAGGATCTGTGCTATCGATCATCACTTCTTTTGCGTGATTAGTAGATGGGAGTTGGGCAGAGAAAATAGGTCTGAGGTAAAAAGGAAAATGAAGTATGGCTGAATCAGGAAAATGCCATCTGACTTCCAAATTGCTTTCAATTCTTTCTGAGATCCGGCTTCATTTCCTGCCTACCTTTGTTCTGAAGTAACATTTAATGAGAGCTCTGCCAAATGCTTCCAATTACACGGTATAACTTAAGGAAGTAGCTACTATTAATATCATCCTCACTTTACAAATGAGAAAACGGAGCCACAGAATGCTTAATATGATCATGCCTAATGTTGCATATTTGGTAAGTGATGAAAGCTAAGATTCGGAATCAGGGGAAAGCTTCCAGGCCCTGCCTTGGACTTGCATGTCTACGTCCTCTACGACGTTTCCACCAGGCACTCCTGTGTCCTCAAGAAAGTCTCCTTTCTCGCTTAAGGCAGCATGAATTGGCTATTGTTGCTTAGAAACAAAGAGTAGGAACTAACACATCATTTAAGTTAATAACCTGGCAGCAAAGATGTTCATAAATATGAAAACTGCAATTCCGAGTAGAATGTGGCAGCTCTTGTGAGAATGATAGACAAGGCTGTTCCAAACTGCAGTGAGACGGTTTCTGTATTTTGTAATGGAGACAGGATGGAGGACTAAGGTGAAAAAACTGATAAAAGTTTGGCTCTGAGTTGGGTATTGAGAGATTTGGAGAAATGGGAGAAGGTAAGAGAAAATACAGAGAGGAAACAGCTTGAGAGAAAGTCATATGATAAACAGGTCAAGGATGTACCAAGATTTCACTGACACTGTTGTGGGGTGTTACAGTTAATGCTGTGTAGTTCCTGACCAGGAGTCTCTGAACACCCTTTCCATGATGTAGCAGCTTTATTTCTCTTAGAAAATTAAGGCCTACTAATGTTTATCAATAACCGTGTTATCAGCAGTTTTATTTTGCTTGGATTGTGTTTTCTAGGGAGCAGTGATCACACAGACAGGAAGGTGAGAAATAAACAGAAGTACCAGTTAGAAAAGAAATATGATGCATCAAGTCAGCGGTGTGTTTAAAATGAAACAAAGAAGGAAAAACTTTCCACTAAAGAAGAGAAAACTTTAGTTAAAGAATACATTTGAGGTAAATGTATGAGGTAAAATCGTCTTCAGATGCATGAGGAATGAAAGCAAGAAGGTCATCAATAAAAGCTGATTTTAGCTGGATAATGGAGTAGAGGATCCACTAACCAGAAAGTGACATGAAACAACATGTATGAGAGGCCAAAGTTGACTTTGCTTGAAAATCATATGAATCTAAACAAAACATAAATTGTCTTTTTTTCTTGCTTATTTAGTTTTAGTTTTTATTTTTTTGAATGTAAGGAGCTACTCCTAATCTGTGCTGGGGGTCATTTATTTTGCTTTTTTTAGGGGGGAGGGTCACACCTGCCAATGCTCAGGGGCTACTCCCGGCTCTGCACTCAGGAATTACTCCTGGTAGTGCTCTGGGGACCATATGGGATGCTGGGGATTGAACCCGGATTGGCCGAGTGCCAGGCAAACACCTTCATCACTGTACTCCAGCCCCTGGGGGATCATCCCTGGTACTGATCTGGGTTTTATGCGGTGATCTAGATTGAACATGGGTCCCTGATAATTACAGGATGTCCCTTAAAGCATCCCTGGTTGTTCTAACTTTAAAAAAATCCCTCTCATTTCACACTTCCACTTACTTGCATCTGGTGTTATTTAATAACATTGGTAATGAGCAAATTCAGAGGTAGGCATTTTATAATCCAAATAATTTCTATACATTTTGCAATGAAATGTAAAAAGATGATATGGGGTTTCCTGGGACTCTGAGAAGAATTTTTGGCTGCCCCTCTCTGCTGAGTACCAGTGTGGTTGGGGTAGTAGGTAGTAGAAAATCTAAGTAGCTAGTTTAGGGACACCTAGTATAGACAAGACTGGTTCTGTACCAAAGACACACACTGAAGGTGCTATAAAACTAAACATCTTCACCCAGCTGGCTGGGATGTCAGAGTAGCAAAAGCAATTGGAGCTACCTGGCAAAGCTACATCCGTAAAGGTCATTAGGCACCTTAACCTGGAAGAGACAGAAAACAACAGCTTCATTTCCCTCCCCCAATAGACTAAGAAAGTAGTGGCAGCCATTGAAGAACTGGGACTGTGACCAGAGGGATAGACTGAGTCTGGGTTCGATTCTGTTGACCGTGGTTAAGTACATCCCAAGTCATAGGGTGAAGGGGTTGGAGAGTCACGTCTCAGGGGAGCCAAGGGGAGATTAAGAATGGAATCAGATCAGGTAGCCCTAAATAATGGCAGGGTGACTTGAGTTCCCGTCTAACTCAAGTCACTTGATGGGACAGGAGAAAGAGGAGACTCTTGAGACTTGTAAATGATAAATGACTTAAGTTGATGAAGACCTTCACTCCTAGGAGATACTTATTGAGGAATATTTAAATGGAGAAAGGCATTTTATGCCATTTAATCACATATAAAGCTTAAAAAGATCGTATGAAGCAAAATAAGTCAGAAGAAGAAAGACAACAGCTGGATGGTCCTTATCTGTGCTATTTAATACAATAGGTCAAGGGTATGCAAGGCATCAGATGGGGGCCATCGAGGTTATCCTGATCAATGCACTGTACAACTGAAAAAGGCAGGAAAGGAAGCAATTTGGGGATTAAGAAGTGGCAGATGAGAGGTAACAGAAGCAGGGGCTTCAGATACTTGGATACAGATGTGTAGTATATCTATTTATTTAGCCACAGAACCAACAAAATGGAAGACAAGATCAGAACTACAGCAACCGAACTTAAAAATGTGCCTCTTTCTTATAGCTTCTAGTTCCATCCAGGTGGCAGCTATTCGATAATTTCATCATCCCTTGCAGCTACACAGTATTACATTGTGTATGTGACTTATCTTCATAATCCATTCATCTTTCATTGCCACCTAGGTCGATTCAATATCATACCTATTGTGCTAAGTAGTACAATGAATAATGGTGTGCATATGTTCTCTTAAATAAATGTTTGTGTCTTGGGGACATATACCCAAAAGTGGAATTGGGTAAGCTGAATTC
Source organism: Sorex araneus (assembly GCF_027595985.1). NCBI lineage: Eukaryota > Metazoa > Chordata > Mammalia > Eulipotyphla > Soricidae > Sorex > Sorex araneus. Next base: position 289,062,845 of record NC_073313.1, on the reverse strand, counting down.
TAGGTGTGCTGAGAACTCTCCACTCCGTGCTATTTTCCAGGCACTTTTCACCAGCCCTGGATGGGATCTATGGTATATGAAATAACTAAATGAGATAATAAAGTATAATTAAGAGTGTAGACCTACATCACCCCCTGATCCCGAGTATATGGATAGAAGGAACAGAAATCAAGGGGCAAAGTAAGAAGATGAGAAATGGAATTAATTGGGGAGCAGGTAAGGGACCTCAGTACACCAATGGGGGTAAAGGTTTTGCCTATATACCCAGACCATAGAATCAACAACATGAAGAGCATGAACTCCAAATTACAACAACCAAACTCAGAAACGTGGCAGTGAAGGTGCAGGCTGGGTTGGGGTGAGGGGAGGGACTATGGAAACACTGCGGGAGGAAAGTTGCCCCTTGTGGTGGGATGATGCTGGACTTTCTTTATATGCCTAAAACTCAACTATCAGTAACGTTGTAAATCACAGTTCTTTTTTTTTTCCAAATGTGCCTGTCAAGAAGGTTGATAGTGGGAGGGGAACGGGGAATAATGGAAGGAAGATGACACTGGTCCTGGGACTCAACTATACTTGAAGCTCATCTATCAATAACGTCGTAAGTCATAGTGCCTTAAAAAAACATTTTATAATAATCCAGCATATTATTACCACTCACATGCCCATATTTCTTTGTAAGCAGCCCTCAACTTGACTTCTATATATCAATCACCTTGTTTATTTTAGAGCCATATTTGATCAAAATAACTTAAAAAATAACTGTGATAACAAAATTTTTTTCTAAGCAGTCAGTATAACTTGAGAGAAAAAAAATAACTGAATACATATGAGATCAGAACTTTTTCCCCAATTAAAGTCAGTTATCCAAAGGTAGGAAAACCAAAGTAGGTATAATTATAGTTAAATGTATATACAGGATATGGAGCAGGTTTGGAGCAAACCAACATATCTGGAGAACATGATATATCAACAGTTGTGGGTATTTATCTTGGATAAGAGTCAAAGATAGATGATGGTTGTAGTTACATAGTTAAAGGTCATTATGTGGTCAAGGAAGTACACATATTCTGTGAGGTTCCAGAGAAAAATAGAGTATAGTTTGGTTGATTATGACTGGTAACTCTAGTTATTTAATGCTGCTAAAATTTAAATGAGCTAGCTTGCAAAGTTACACTTTCTCTGCCACTGAAAGTATTAAAATACTAAGGGTGGTTAGAATCCATTCAACAATGAATGAGGATGTTAGCTTTGATTAATTCCAGGCTTTTATCCAATCCTAAGACATTTTTAAGTGCTTGTTGCACTTAGTATGCTCATAATACCTAATACTTCCCTAAAGTTATAAACATATGCAAATAAAATTAAAATGCAAGGGTTTGTTACTGTCATCGATGCACAAGACTGTGGTGGGTTCATTCACTGGCATCTGACAAGGCCAACACGAACTAAGCAAAGGCACCGTGACTTCTTGGGAAGGCCACATGCAGGAAGCATCCAGATGGTGGACAACTGTGATGTCCAGCACTAGCCAAGAAAAAGTCATATAAAACACAGTTTTAAAAGAAAAACACTTGTTGAAGATTCTCCTGAAGGGTGCCAAACCCACACATATTTGGCATTTGTGGCAAGGCTGCGAAATACCACAAGGCTGACAAAAGCTTCCATCTGATCCAAAACATATTTTCATTTTTTTCTAACTTTATTAATTCCAAACACCTTAAATTTAATGCCACCCTTAGTTTAGAAGCAAGGAGGACAAAGCTGACATTTAGTTCTGAGTTCAGTTCACTCGTTGCCCTTACTGGTTAGACAACAATTTAAGAGGGGGGGAGATCACTTCTAAAATAGGCAGGAAGCCACACCAAATATGAACCATGGGGGAAAGGTTGCAAAAAGGATAATCATCCTTTCTGGGGAAGAATGCAAGTTAGATTCCTTAGCATTTGCAAGAGAACAAGAGGAAGCATGCATCCTCCTCGCCACCAAACCACACAGCCTGGAGAAAGTCTAGCGCTGTGTTCTCTGAGCGGTCTTGCCTGCCTGCTGATTTCATTGCAGAGAATTCTCCTGCTGGCTGCATTCCCCAAGCTCCCACATCACTCGGAATCCCAATGAGTTCAGCAATCCACACTTGGGGCTGGAGAGCCAGGGAACTGCTCTTTCTGGTCACGTTGGGAGGCACCTCAGGCACAGCTGTGTCCTCAGTGACGCCTAACACCTTCTGTTGGCCATGAGCAGCCTCTGTTGCCCGTGACTAGAAGCTGCATCCTAATGACACTGTCCTCTTCCTGTGTCCATTGGTCCTCACTGCTGTTGCTGCTCTCTGAAAATGAACAGTGCCTCTATAAAAGAGATGACCCCTGGGTCAGAAAGATGGCACAGGGGTTAACACTCTTGAGCACTGCCTGCATATGAACCCAAAAGATCTTTGGTACTGCATATGGCCCCACGAGCACCAACCAAGAGTGATTCTTTCATGAGCACACAGATAGGAGTAAGCCCTGAGCAGAGTCAGATGTGCCCCTCAAAGTAGAGAATAAAAGTGAGCACCCTTGCCTGCTGCCAAGTTTTCCGGAGGCACCCATTCTCTGCCAGGCAAGTTAGAGTATCTTCTGAGAATGAATGCCTCTTAATGCTTGGATCCTAGCACCTGGCTTAACACATGTGAATCCGTTAGCCTCCTTTCCTGAGAATGTTTCATAGCTCTCCCATAACCTGTCTAAGCACTTCCTTCTTTTCACTACTTATATGTACCTTGAAAATGCTGATATTTCATTCATGGGATTTAATCTTAAACTTCCATTTACCTAGCAGTTGCCAAAGGATAACTGGTACTAATTATAAAGATGTCTTAAGAAAATACTGTCTATTCTTAATTATTTGAGTTTTACTCTCATATCAGTTTTGTTACCCAGAAAATATATACCTAGATATCGTTTGCTCAGACTAATGTATAATAGCTTTCATAAATCTCATTATTATTTTTTAGAATTTTGGTGGGGTGGATTGCATCTGGGGTTGATCCTGGCTCTGCGCTCAAGAATCACTGCTGGCAGGCCCAGGAGATCATACTGGGTTCAGGGACTGAGCCCGGATCAGCTGCATACAAGGCAAGTGCCTGACTCACCTGGTGGACACTATCTCTCTGCCTCAAACCCCATCCTCATTTCATAAATCCTATCCCATAAGTTTCTTGATAGCCATGATAAAACATTAAAATAATTTGGAACAAAACTTTAAAGTTAACTATTTTGTGATGAGATTTTTTTATTCAAGTTATCCGAAAATTTGTTCTTTCTCTCTGTCTCTTTCCTTCTCTGTCTGTCTGTCTCTCTCATTCTCTTTCTCTCACTCCCCAACTCTTTCTCTTTCTCTCTCAGATCTCAGGATCACTCTGGCAATACACTCAGGAATTGTTCCTGGTGGCTCAGGGGACCATATGGGATCAAACCTGGGGTGGCCATGTGCAAGGCAAGCAACTTATCTACTACACTATTATTCTACCTATTTACCTTCCTTCCTTCCTTCCTTCCTTCCTTCCTTCCTTCCTTCCTTCCTTCCTTCCTTCCTTCCTTCCTTCCTTCCTTCCTTCCTTCCTTCTCTTTCTTTCTTTCTTTCTTTCTTTCTCTTTCTTTCTTTCTTTCTTTCTTTCTTTCTTTCCTCCTTTCTTTCTTCTTTTCTTTCTTTCTTTCTTTCTTTCTTTCTTTCTTTCTTTCTTTCTTTCTTTCTTTCTTTCTTTCTTTCTTTCTTTCTTTCTTTCCTCCTTTCTTTCTTTCCTCCTTTCTTTCTTCTTTCTTTCTTTCTTTCTTTCTTTCTTTCTTTCTTTCTTTCTTTCTTTCTTTCTTTCTTTCTTTCTTTCTTTCTTTCTTTCTTTCTTTCTTTCTTTCTTTCTTTCCTTCTTTCTTTCTTTCTTTCCTCCTTTCTTTCCTTCCTCCTTCCTTTCTTTCCTCCTTTCTTTCTTTCTTTCTTTCTTTCTTTCTTTCTTTCTTTCTTTCTTTCTTTCTTTCTTTCCTTCCTTCCTTCCTTCCTTCCTTCCTTCCTTCCTTCCTTCCTTCCTTCCTTCCTTCCTTCCTTCCTTCCTTCTTTCTTTCTTTCTCTTTCTTTCTTTCTTTCTTTCTTTCTTTCTTTCTTTCTTTCTTTCTTTCTTTCTTCCCTTTCCTTCCTTCCTTCCTTTTCTTTTTTTTTTAAGAAACTCAACACAATTCATTACTTGGTAGTGGCAATCACTTATTCCATTATTAGCAAATATTTGAGTTCTCCAATTTTCTAAGTGCCAAATATATGAAAAGATCCCTAATCTGTTCTCTCGTGAATTTTGCTCTCTTGTAGAGAATCTCCTACTTATGAGGACTAATCAAGATAATAAAAATGCAAGAAAATTGACAGTGAAGATATGCCAAATAAGACAATTCTTTAAAGAACCTCTGTGTAATAAATAAGGAGTTTTTGCTGAAATTACAATGAAGTAGGAAAGTGAGAGACAAACTTATATGAAATAACATTGTTCAAGTGAACAAGGTTGGACAAATGCCTTAAAAAATGAGAATGCTTAGTATATTCAGAGAGAGATAAAGTGAGTATGGAGAGTATGGTAGAGGGAACCAGAGAAACAGTGCTAGGAAATAACATCAGACATGACACATGGCACAACCAGATTATTTGGAAAAGTGTATTTTAATCTTTTCTATCTGCATTTTTTCAAGCATAGGAATTGAGTGGAAGTATCTCTGTGCACTGCACTTGCTTGGTATTACAAAACACCTTACTACTGGACATGTCACAATATTTCAAATTGTAACAGTCATGGGTAAAAATCCATGTAATGTAATTAGCAAAGAAATTGGAATCATTCATATGTTTTACTAACAAACAGAAAGTTTAATAAATCTTCTGCAGTTGACTATAGTGAATTTCAGTGTCTTTCTGGATAATACAGTATGAATCAAACAGTATCTCTTTGCCAAGTAAGTTCTAATTGCACAGGGAAGACTCCTTTCTCAAAATTACTATTATATAGGACCAGAGTGATAGTACAGTCAGTAGGGTTGACCCAGGTTTGATCACAACATCTCAAGAGGTTCCCCAAGCACCATCAGGAGTAATTTCTGAGTCCAGAGCCAGGAGTAACCCCTAAACCTCACCATGTGTGGCCTCCAAAAATAAAAAAATTACTATTGTACAATAGTCCTTCGGAGTTCCTTAAGTTTTATGTAAGTTAAGGAAGAATCCACATAATCAGATAGAATGTAGTAATTAGCCACTGGCAAAGGCTTAACATATCTATATATTTAAGACACAATTCGTTTTTTTAGAGTTTATTTTTTAAATTTTTTTATTTTATAAGATAGTTCACAATATTTGATTACATTTAATATTCAGACACCAATACGACCACCATTACACCTTCCCACCACCAAATTCAGGATGTTTTCATCCCAAACCCTAATCCCTGTCCCAAAACACAACCAAAAGAATATATTTTGTATTGTCTTTAATGAAGAACTGCTGAACATGCTTACAAAAAAGTGTTCATATAGGAAACAGTGTGAAGATTGTTCTATTTTGGTAGGAGCCATTAAGACATTCTATAAGACATCACTAACATGTTGTTAAAGTTTGGGTGACATGAGCTTTGGTATATATATATATATTTGAAAATATGTATATATGCATATATATTTCCCTCTGATTTGTTGCCTACTATCTGAACCCCATCAAATATGGTGTGCTAATTATGGAAAATGGGTAGTGTGTGTCTTATGATGTGTCCAGGAATATGTTCACTTATATGTGAGCCTCGGCCTGAGCATGTGGAGGGTAGCCTGGAGCATGGCGGTGATTGGGTAGTGGAGGTTGGCTGCTGGGGCTGGGTCCCTTGGGGTGGGGAGGGCTCTCATCTGCCTCCCTCTGGGGTGCCCCAGGTGAGAACAGCCTGGCACAGAGTCTGGTGGCATGGTTATGGGGACCTCATTTTATGCTCCCTTCCGGGAGAAGCATCTGTGGGATCTGGAGGGTGGCCAATGATGAGATTGTCTGGTGCCTGCAGGTGGTGGCTATGGGAGTGACCCCTGGGTCACTGGAGACTGGGGGAAGCGGGCAGAGGATCTCCACTTTTGGGTCCCGTTGAGCCCAGAGTCCAAGGTTAAGATGCAATTCTTGACTTGAAAATAATGCAATAAAAACTCTGTCTGTGAATACTTAATTATGTAAAGTACTAATTCAGGTCATTTAATAAGATACTGTGTCTATTTTAGTGGGTATTTTTGCCTACATCTTGTACTCAGGGCTTACTTCTGGCTCTATGTACAGCAAAAAGTCCTGGTAGGGTGTAGAGAAACATACAGGGTACCGGGGATTGAGTGCAGGTTGGCCTGTGTGAGGCAGGTCCCATCTGCTATATTCTCTGCCACCGTGATGTGTTTAAAGAGAAGTTGTCACAGGTTGAATTAACCAAGGTGGATTTCATAGAGTAACTGACAATTGAACTTAGCACTGAAGAGTAGGAAGATTCAACAAAGACTTTTTAATTAAGCATAAGTTAAATAATAGCAATGGCTAAATTTCTAATGGATCCTTGATTTTAATGTTTAACATTATCCCCTAAATAATATAAATTTCTTCTTGTTTGTAATCTGATTTGGAAGAAGTTCCCCAAATACATATTCTCTGTTTATTAAAATAGAGAGTCTCCTGCTCCTGCGCCTGGATGTCTTCCCCGGGGCCCCTTGGAGGGGGTGGGCTCCAGTTTCCCTCCCTACCCTGAGCAGAGCTCCTGTGGCCAAAGACCTCTGGAGCCTATCCACAGCCATACTCAAGGCCCCTCTCCACACGTTCAGATGAGCCTCACACATGAAGGAACTAGCAGAGGAACCCAAGTATGTGGGACCCAGGGCCGAGACCTCCAAGCCTGTTTGGATCTCATCTACCCAGATTCCTCATTTTTCAGTAGCTAGGTGGTCACACCCAGGGACTGCCCCTGGCGCCATGTAATTCCACCAATGGCCAATATCCAGAGACTGTAAAACCAAGCTCCTGGAAGCCTAGTTCTCTCTCTGGGAGAACCCAGCAAGCCACCGAGAGTTTTCCTGCCCACATGGGAGAGCCTCGCCAACTCCTCATAGTGTATTCATATGCCCAAACCAGTAACAATGATGGGTCTCATTCCCCTGACCCTGAAAGATCCTCCAATGAGGCACCATTAGAAAGGACGAGTAAAGAGAGGCTTCTAAAATCTCAGGGCTAGGATGAATGAAGATATCACTGAGATCGCTCAAGAAAATCAACAATAAATGGGATGATGATAATGATGATTTATTAAAACATATTAAGTGCTTTCTACATACTACTCACCATGGGAGATGTATAGATGTAAGTAAAATACAATATGTGTCATACATAATGTGTGGCTGCTAAATTGACTTGAAAATATTTTTGTTCTAGATGAGACAAAAGTATTACAATAGTGTTGAAAGCTTCAGGTAGTGCTGTGCAAAGGACACCCCTCCACCAAGTGCTCAGTGCCCTCCCCTCCATCTCAGAGCTGGCTCTGGTCCAGCATTCTGCCCTCTCCCCATTCCTTGTTAATTGACAATTATGTTTTGAGAGCAAACTCTTAACTTCCATAGCACCTCCCTTGTTACGTTTGTTTGTATTTGGGCCACACCCATGGATTCTCTGGGATCACTCTTAGGCCTGCACTCAGGGATCACTCCTAGCAGTGTTCCCGGGACCATATGGGGTGCCGGGGATGGAAGGCAAGTCAGCCACATGCAAGACAAGTGCCCTACTCATCGCACGATCTTGCTGTCCCTCACCCATGTTACTTTCTAATATAGTGTTTTGATGCATATAGAGACACACATTTAAAATTTCCAACACCACACTGCCTATTTGTGTAAATATTCAGATACATGCTAGTCTGTACCTATTTCTTTTTTTATTTAATTAATTTATTTATTTTTAATTAGTGAATCACCATGAGGGCACATTTACAGATTTATACACTTTTGTGCTTATGCTTCCCTCATACAAAGTTCGGGAACCCATCCCTTCACCAGTGCCCATTCTCCACCACCAGTAAACCTAGCATCCCTCCCACCCTCCCCAATCCCATCTCCCCCCACCCCACCCTGCCACTGTGGCAGGGCATTCCCTTCTGTTCTCTCTCTCTAATTAGCTGTTGTGGTTTGCAATAAAGGTGTTGAGTGGCTACTGTGCTCAGTCTCTAGCCCTCATTCAGCCCGCAACTCCCTTCCCCCACATGGCCTTCGACTACATTATAGTTGGTGATCCCTTCTCTGAGTTGCCTTTTCCCCAGAATGTGAGGCCAGCCTCCAAGCCATGGAGTCAACCTCCTAGTACTTATTTCTACAATTCTTGGGTGTTAGTCTCCCACTCTGTTATTCTATATACCCTAGATGAGTGCAATCTTTCTATGTCTGTCTCTCTCTTTCTGACTCATTTCACTCAGCATGAAACTTTTCATGCCCATCCACTTAAATAAAAAAATTAATGACCTCCTTTTTTTCTAACAGCTGCATAGTATTCCATTGTATAGATGTACCAAAGTTTCCTCAACCAGTCATCCGTTCTAGGGCATTCGGGTTTTTTCCAGATTCTGGCTATTGTAAACAGTGCTGCGATGAAAATACATGTGCAGATGTTGTTTCGATTGTACTTTTTTGCCTCTCTGGGATATATTCCCAGCAGTGGTATTGCTGGGTCAAATGGGAGCTCAACCTCTAATTTTTTGAGAATCGTCCATATTGTTTTCCAGAAGGGCTGAACCAGTCGGCATTCCCACCAGCAGTGTAGAAGGGTCCCTTTCTCCCCACATCCTCTCCAACAGTGGTTGCTTTTGTTCTTTTGGATGTGCGCTAGTCTCTGTGGTGTGAGGTGGTATCTCATGGTTGTTTTGATCTGCATCTCTCTGATGATTAGTGATGTAGAGCACTTTTTCATGTGCCTTTTGGCCATTCGTATTTCTTCCTTGGTAAAGTTTCTGTTCATTTCTTCGCCCCATTTTTTGATGGGGTTGGATGTTTTCTTCTTGTAGAGTTCAACCTATTTCTTTATCTATTTTGACTACATTCTATAACTCGTTTCAGTTAAAGGTTTCACTTTCAGAGATTATTCTTTATAGCTAATGTCTGCAGACATCTGTAAGTACTATTCCATTTCTTAACAGAAGTATGTCTGTTCTTGCTCACTATTTCAAGCCAGTAACTAAACTTGTATCAGTTACTCACATCATCTCAGATGTCCAGGAGGAATTTATATCAAAATTTGTGAGTCATCTATAACAAATATCTATATTTTAGTGATCTTACAGAGGCAGATTATTCTGTGCACCATATTTTACTAAGAAAAAAATCCAGAATTCCACATAAAAAATGGAATAAATACAACATAGTATCCTTTTCTGTGGAAAAGGGGGATATTTATTTCAATACATGTAAAATTTATTTCAAGGTTGCATTTAAACTCTAAATTTAATCACTTCAGTCCACAAATGGTGCCCTTACACTACTAGAGGCAAATGACAGATGACTAAATTTCAAAGAAATCATAAGGTTTAATTTTATCCAAGTTTTTTTCATTTCACCAAGGACATATCTATAAACATTATTTCAAACCAGACAAGTTCTGGTAAAGCGTAATAGAAATGATTTTAGCAACTGGATATTTGAGTTGGGAAAAACTGTCTTCTTTGGAAATCACTTAACTAGTTTCTATCTAAGTATTACATTTATAATATGTAAATTTATGTTTGCTTTGGGGCCACATACAGCTAAGACAAGGGTACATCTGTCTCTCTGCTTATGACTGATTGGTTGATTTGTGGCATGGGGGCTCAAACCAGGGTTTGCTGCATGTAAGGCAAGTGATTTGCCCCTGGACTAGCTCTCTCGTACAGAGCAAACATTTTATTTTAAGAAAAGGAGGGAATATTTTTTCTATACCTGCCAAGTATAATCCATTACAGTTTTGCAATCTTACGGTATCTTGGATATCTAGATTAAATGTATTTATTGTTTCTGATGAGAGGAGTACAATAATTGTGCTATATATATATATACACACACACATATATATATCTTGATCTTCAATAAAGCAAAGTCATTCTAAATCATAATTTAAAATGAATTGTAAATTATAGATTCTTTCAAAAATCTAAATGAACATTATTATTCTTTAGATGGAAAAAGTGCAGGTACATAGAAATGCTCAAAATTGTATGTATACTGATCTGATCAATGGGTGGAGCACTTTTATAAAATACATATAAAATTCATTTTTCAGTCTTATGCATGAGAAGAAAAACACTTCATTGTTACTTGTGAATTCTGTAATCCATGTATATAAACATTGTCAGTATTTTTTAAGGGATTTCTGAAATTTAGTATTAAGATAAGCTATAATGTCAGCATTCCATATTTATTGTCACAACGCCATCACTATTTTAACATTTATCTGACCAAGTGAAGTTGAGTGGTAAATCTCTATGAACCATATAAAATATAAAATGTAATGTCTTCTCATGAGAAACAACTTAGTATGTTTTATTAAGACTTTTGCCCTTATGGTGCTGCTACAGGATTTGGAACCAAAATCATTTAACTTTATGCCCTGATCATAAAAAGTTTTGAAAATACAACATAATTTATGCAATCTATTCTGTGGTGTTTTGTTGGCAAGCAGTATAAACATCTAAAAGAATAATGATGCCCTGTACATTTGTAGTCATCTAGACATTCTTTAAGACAGTAAAGATGTTTTTTGAGAGTAAATGGTTTTTTGTAGTGTCAAAAAAAGAAACATGTGGAACGCATTCTTCAGCCTTCTGAAATCTCCAACTGTGAATGACACATGTACAGTATTTTCAGAGTTTAAAAAAAGAAACAAAGGCAAATTGCATCATAATTTTCCAAATACATTTTAGAAATATGACTACAAATAAAATATCTAGAACCTCTCTGCCCCCCAAACAACAGGAACAGGTACTACAGTGATTTGCTGATTTTAAGATACTAGTAAGAGATGTGTAGAATACTTGAAGCATAATAAGAATAAGAATGTAATTTTGAACTTCATATTACTTTGACTTAAAGTCAAAATTCTTAAAATTGACATCTTTACTTGACATTATTTGAAATAAAATTCCCCCTAAAGTAAATAAACCTTATTATATTAAAACTTTCAAAAATAGCACCTTAAAATTAGGTCGACCTGCCTACAAAGTTAAAGCTTACGTAGAAACATTTTATTATCTGCTTTGACGTAAATAAACTAAAGAAGTACTTAAGACAGTCAACCAATAAATAAATGGGCATTCTGACTGGTCCAGAATATATAGCCATGTAAATACATTAATGTTGAACATGATACTATTTGTAGCTTTACAGAGGGAAGTTAAATCATGGCAAAATTGAAGAATATAATTTGGGCTAGCTAATTACTAATATAGTAGCATATTTGTTTGATCCATAAGATGGGCAAATAAAGCAAATCAAGACAATTTTGGCATCCATTAGATATGCCAAATATAAATCCCTTTAGATTAGGAGTGCTTTGGGCTATCCTAATGCAGAGTGTTTAAAAGTTCAACTAATAAGGAACACTGTGGATGTACCTTATACATACTTAAAATTATTCAAAAAACACAACTGTTTGGGAGGACTGTTATGGGAGGAGGTGCATGCCCGTGGTGTTGAAATGTTATAGGATAAAACCTAAGAGTACTGTAAATCCTGGTGCCTAAAATTTAAAAATACATAAACAATTACATTGCATCACTATGCTTACTTTTCTAAAATGTGTTACCTCTTGTCTAAAATACCACTCCCACTCCCGGCTTATGGAACATGACCTTCCTCGTAACTCCTACTTTATCTGCTGCAAATCTGCTCCGAATCACCCTCCCCTGCTACACCTGCCACACGCCCCCCTTCTTGCCCCCCTTCTCCACTCTCCCACAGAGCCCTCCTCCCACACCCCACACACCAGCCCCGCCCCCGACTTTCCAAGCTCTTTTCTCTCTGTAATCTATCTGCCTTCAACCTCTACATCTGGAATAAGAATTGCATTTATTGTTTAATTTTATTAGGAATCTAAGTGTCATAGTATAAATATCTAACTCTGCTCCTGTTGGTAGAGCTTATACATTCTTTAAAATGATTTAATGTAGTCCATTCAAATGATCGAGAAAAATGGCAGACATCTTCATCTTTGCTTAGATTATCTGTGGGAAAATGGCGTAAAGAGTAACAGGAACATCATCTAAAATCAAGTCTCCTGCATGGTAGATAAGCGTCAGGTCAGTGCCGTTGCCCCGCCAACTCACAGACCAATGTGGGCCTAATGGTGTGGAAAGTGGAAACCACTGGTGTACTGCCCTAGTTACAACTACCAGTCCATAGACAAATCATGTCAGACAGTGCCAGACTGCAGGTTAAAAAAAAAAAATCCTGAGCACTGCCTTCGAACGTTTAATATTGCTATTATACATTTCAGTCAATAGGCTTTTTCAGAGTTGTTAACTGCAGAATATGTAGACATTACAATGACTCTCACAATTAGAAACATTGTTTATGAAGGAAAATTGTGCGTGGAAGGTACACAGAATCTCTTCCTAACTGGAACAATATGTGTGGTCAGAATATACAAAGAAATTGTGCTAGATTTACAGTGCTGAGCTTATACAGCTTTTTGTCTAAGAGAGAAAAGAATATCAGTGAAAAATGGCTCTTGCGATGTGGAAAACTCTATCGATACTTTAAAGTCCAAGAAAAAGGGTTAGGCAATCATTTAAAAATTCACTATAATTACTTGATTTTGGAACTCTCTGCAAGAGAGAAATTTTCAGAAAAAGTTATGGTAGCTATGCAAATTTTCAAACAATCCTTGCTAAACAATAAAATGAATTCTAGTACTAGTTTTAAGATAAAGCAATAATAACATTTTTGGCAGAAAAACTGGTCCAACTGCAGATTTTCAGGTATCTGTTTTTTTCGGGGTTTTTTTGGGGGGGCACATCCAGTGATGCACAGGGGTTACTCCTGGCTCTGCACTCAGGAATTACTCCTGGTGGTGCTCGGGGGACCATATGGGATGCTGGGAATCGAACCCGGGTCAGCTGCATGCAAGGCAAATGCCCTACCCCTTGTGCTATTGCTCCAGCCCCAGATTTTCAGGTATCTCAACAAAATATCTACTTTTCTTTAAGAGTATAACCTCTAGACACTTGTGCAGATGGACTCATCACTGAGAGAAAGTGAGCTTTGTCTTTTGTTCTGCTCCTGATTAAGCCATTCGTCTTTCTGCTCTGTGTACACTGCTTTCCAGAGAGGACATGTGAGGCAGACTTTCAGGAAAAAAATACTCCCAAGTTCATTTGAATGTCTTGAGTATTATTTCCTGGCATTACTCTTATGTGCAGAATTATTAAAAGAGAGAGAGACACAGCAATGGAAAACAAATTACCAAATGCTTTCTTTTCAGCAGATCGTCTTTAGGGGGAAGAAACTCCAAATCAATAATAGTGAATTTTTTTGTTTAAATATTGAATGTAATCAAAGTAAAGTGAAAGTAAAGTGAAATTTACCAGTTATACATGCGAGGTGGGGGGCTGGGGAGGTGGGGGGAAGGGGGGAGGTATATCGTGATTCTTGGTGGTGGAATATGTGCACTGGTGAAGGAATGGGTGTTTGAGCATTGTATAACTGAGACTTTAACCTGAAAGCTTTGTAACTTTCCACATGGTGAATTAATAAAAGAATTTAAAAAAGAGAGAGAGAGACAGAGACAGAGACAGACAGAGACAGAGACAGAGAGAGAATAGGAAACAGGTGGAAACTGGGAACTAAACATGGTTTTATTTCATTTTATTTTAGCTTGTTTTCCTACTCACATTTTATACTTACTATTTGAACATTAAAATTGGCATCATTGCTTTCATGAAAATATCTTAAACTGAACATTTTGTCAAGACACACGTCACGTGAAAATTCAGGCTGGATAGAACACAGGTGGCCCAGGCCTTGCTCTGCATGTGGTTCCCTGTGGCTTGATCTCAGAAACACACGTGGTCCCCTGAGAACCGCCACGAGGAAACCCTGACACTGTGTGTGTGGCCCCAGGGCCTCCTCACCCTGCTTCCAGGTAAGCAGGAAAATCTTATTTTTTAAAGCATAATCAATTTTATGGTCCATGAGATTTCCATGAACATTAGTTATTGTACCTTAAAATATGATTATTATAGAAGTAGGTCTGAGAATGTATGGCATGGAAGGTGGTTGCCTTGCATGTGGATGGCCCAGGTTCCATCCTCGGCATCACATATGGTTCCCTGAGCTCCCCCAGGATTGACACCTAGTGCAGAGCCAGAAATAAGCCCTGAGTACCTCCAGGTGTAGTCCAAAACAACAAAGAATATTGCAGAAAAAATAGATGATTATTAGCAGATAGAAACCAAAGAACAAAGTGTAAAGAAAGAAAATCAAACTCCTGTTGTGTAACTCTGACGCTGACTAGTATGCTTACAATGATTTTACTTTGAGTTAAAATATTTCTACTTCAAGTCCTCTACATATCAACATAGTAAACCCCTACCTCAACTTTAATAGAACCCACGGCCAGCAGTGTCCAGGGGCCTGAGATGACATCCGGCTATACCTGGTATTGCAAGACGGAGGGTGTATGAGCCTGGGAGCTGAACCCAGGACTGCCCACAGCCCTGGACACCTACCCCCAGATCCTCAAGAATATTTTAAAAAATATAACCTAAAGAAAAAATTTCCACGCACAATTCTCATGGCATTTCACATTACTTTAGATGAGCAACCTAGTCAAGATTTAACAAGAAAACAAATGTTCCTCTTTGTGGTTTTCCCAGGTATAATCAAATTCCCTCAAGTGTAAGAGCTTCTGCTGGCTGAACCCAGGCCTTTTTTTGTTTTTAATTTGGAAGACTTTATTTTTATTGAATCACCGTGAGCTACAGTTATAAAAACTTTCCTGTTTGAGTTTCAGTCATACATTCAGTGATCGATCACCTATCCTTCCATCAGAGTACATTTTACACTACCAGTACCCCCCACCCATCTCACCCCAGCCCCTGCCTCTAGGGAGACAATTTCTCTCTTACTCTCTCTACTTTTGGGCATTATGGTTTGCAATACAGATACTGAGAGGTTATTATGTTTGGTCCTTTGTCTATTTTCAGCACACATCTCCCATCCCGAGCTATCCCTCCAACCATCATTGACTTAGTGACCCCTTCTCTATCCCAGCTGCCTTCATAATTGGAAGCCCAGGCCTTTCTTAATTGTCTCCTGGTCCTTTCTGGACTTTGGGAGAATGACACGCAGTGAAAGAGAGAGAGAAGTAAAGTGCTGCCAGGGAGGAGGCTGGTGGCGGGGAGGATGGCAGAGAGGCACTGTTGGAGGGATGGGTGTTGGAACACTATAACTGAAACCCAATCGTGAGCACCTTTGTAAAGATCTACTTAACAGTGATTCAATAATAAAATCTTAAAAGAAAATAATCACCCAGAATTGCAAGCCTTCCTAGGATTGAAAATAGGATTCATTCTAGGGGCTTCTACACTGATCTAATGCTTTTTAAAAATTAATTTCCATTTACCCTTCTATTTGCTTTTCTTTTTATGTTTTAAAGCTTTTTGGAAATATACTTGACATAGTCTTGTGGTCTTGTATAAGATGTACAACATACAACATATAGATTTAATGTGTATATGTATTCAATATATATAGATTGAATATATTCAATATAGATTCAGATCTATATATTCAGAATTTTATATATATAGGTCAATATAGAGTTAATATATATACATTGAATATATTTACATACCAAAAATAGTGACAGGTCATTAGCTATTACCTCCATCTTTCATATATTTATCATATATTTCTTGGGGTGAAGAACTTTTAAAACCTGTTTGATTAGCAGATCCCCAAATAACACTGTTTCACTTAATGTTGCTTTGCTGTTGAGGAGGTAAGCAACAGTTTCTATGTGACTGTCTGTCTTGTCTTTTGTACATTTTCCCCTTGTCTGTATGTTTTTATTTTAAAAATGGGTTCTCCCGTCTCAGAGATGTATAGTTTAGATTCACACACCGATGCCCATATTGTGATTTGTAATTATGCCACAGTCAAGCGTGGCATTGGTGGCGCATTTTGCATTCACTGGCATGTCTCCTCGTCCCAGTGTGAGCGAGTGCTGGTGTTTGGCGTGTGTACTGTGTGGAAGGGGATCCTGCTTAGGACAGGGAAAGGTTTGGGCCACTAAAATCCTCCACTGGAATAAGCATATTGGAAATGAAGTAATAAATGAAAATTACATTTATAGAAAAAGTGGAGTCTTTAGAAATTTGGTGGGTTTTTTTTTTGTGTGTGTGTGTGTGAGTAGAAATAGACTGTAACAGTTCTTTCTCATTAGCCACTAGCTGTGGCAAAGCTGCACTGATGCATATGAGAGTAGATAGATACACTGTAATATATATATTTATTTATTTATTTATTTGCTTTTTGGGTCACACCCGGCGATGCACAGGGCTTAATCCTGGCTTTGCACTCAGGAATTACTCCCGGCAGTGCTCAGGGGGTCCATGTGAGATGCTGGGAATCGAACCTGGGTTGGCTGCGTGCAAGGCAAATGCCCTACCTGCTGTGCTATGGCTCCAGCCCCTATATTTATTTTTAATTTTGCTCAAAGTCATTTTTCAAGAGACAAAGTCTGACATCCAATGAGGATTTATTTAGTGTTAATGATTAACATGTACCATATTCCCATTGTTACAGTTCTTTAATAACCATCACTCTTTCTTTCAGTTTGACACAGCAATTTATGCATAAATCTTTGCCATGTCATCTTTACCCGTATTTTGGTGGAAACTTACATAGCTTTTCTATCTTGGATGAGAATAATGTCACAGCAAACTGGATACTGGATGACAGTATCTCCTACTGATCATTCCTTTCCAATACAAAATAATAAGGTAAATTTCTGGATCATACGCAGATTTTTAAAAATTTAATCTACCATAATGATGTCTATAGAGAATGCACAAATTTATAGTCCCACTAATACAGCATAAGGATTTCTTTTTCCCTATACCTCGCCAACACGTAACCTCTTGTCATTTTAGGTGTTAGTCTCTCTAAGGATTTTAGAGGAGCCCTCATCACAATCCATGACAGTTGACTTGGATTTCCTTGCTGATCAATGACCTTGTGCACTTTCAATATAGTTATTAGACACTAGTAATGTACTTTATTTAAAAATGTCAATTGAGGTGCCAAAACAGTAGTACAGCAGATAAGGCATTTGCCTTGTATGTGGTGAACAATGTCAGGTTAGATCCCTGGCATTCCATATTGTCCTCCGAGCACCTCACGAGTAATTTCTCTGTGCAGAGCCAGGAGTAGCTCCTGGGCACAGCTGTGTGTGGCAACCCTCCACAAAGTCAATTTAGCTTCTTTTTGCATTATTTTAGTTTTTGCTATTGAGTTGTGTAGATTAATTTTTGGATAGTAATAACTTATTGGTCAAACAATCTGCAAATAATTTTCTCCTCTCTACATTTCCAGTAAGTTCTATTTTAATTCTGTTGGATTTATATTTTTCTGTGCATAAAAATAAAAATATTTAGAGTGCTTTTATTCCTCTTATTTTTTGATTTTGTGTCATGATTATGATAGAATATAAGAGAATAAAAGAAATCATTAAGAAGAACAATTCCAAAGAGTTTTTCCCTGGTTTTATTCTAGTAGTTCTATGGTTTAAATTCCTATGTTTGAGGGTCTAATACATTTAATGTTATTTTTATGAGTGATATAACAGTTCAATGTTATTATTTTGTGATGGATTATGGTTATCCAGTAAACCAAAATAATTTACTATAGACCTATAGACGTTCTATTCCCACTGAGATTGTTTGAATCCCTTGAGAAATGGTCCATTAAGAATATACGTGAAGATTAATTTCTTAGGACTCAATTTTACACCTTGGATCTGTATCTATTTTTTATGCCAATACCATACTACTAGAACTTTGTAGTAAAGGTTTAAATGAGAAAGAATAACGTTTCCCTTTTGTTTTCTTTTCTTTAGGGTTGTTTTTGTTATTTGTGTCTTTTGTGGATCCATACAAATTTGGGAAATTTACTTTCTATTTCTTTAAAAAATTATCAGTGGAACTTTGATTAAACTGCAATGAATACATAGGCAGGAGCACTGATATTTAATATTCTTCAACTCCATATATACAATACCTTTCTATTTGTGTGTCTCCTTCACTTTCATCAGGGTCTCAAGAGTATTCATTGTACAGATAGTTCACTTCTATGCTTAAATTTATTCTAAGTATTTTTATGATATTTACTTTTTAGATGCTTAGCTGTAATAATATAGCAAACACAAAAGTTTTGCTATATATTTTATATATAATAAAATAAATATTTTCATACAACAAAATAGAATTTATGAATAAAATTTTAATGAAAATTTAACACATTCATATATTAGTTCTGACAGTTTCTGTGTGTGGTATCTAGAATTTTCTATATGCAAGAACATATCTACAAAAAAAATTGCATCCTATCTTACCAACTTAGATGCTTTATAGAAGTTTCCTCATCAGATGTCTGTCTAGAATTTGTACTACGATGTGGCATGAGTGGTGGAAGTGGCAACGCTAGCCCTATTCCTAAAAATTTTCATTATTGAGTCTTATACTGTGTATTTTTCACATATGACCTTTACTGATTTAATTATCATTTCATGAAGACATTTCAAAAGCTCATTTCAGAGAATACCACTAAAAGTAAGATAATTGACATATTTAAAATATTGAATTATCTTCTCTATTAGTATTATATTTATTTGATATATTTTTGTGTTATTTTTACTCTTACATAGAGGTTTTATGTAAATAGTTTAATATATGTATTTAACACTATTAACTTTTTTGTACTTCACAGTAATTTTTACTGACTTGACTATTCAGTTTTTCCTAATTCCTCTTGGTTGGTGTTATTTCTTTGCAGTAATGCTGGATATTTATAACTGAGATTTTAAAATGTCCTATTACTATATATTATCCATATTTCATTGCTACAATATAACAAAATGTTACTGAAAATATCATGATTGTATACATGAAAGCACTAAAGAATACATATGACCTATAATTTTATATGGCCAACCATTTAATAAAAAATATATATTTTGTTATAATTTTTATTATTTATGTTATGTATTAGCTTGAACCTCTAATATAGACTATTTCAAAGGTTCAGCATTAAACATAAAATTCATAGCAAGCTTTATAAGTTATTAATCATAAATTATATTATTTTTCAGCTAAGTGTACTCTTACAATGTTTGAACATGAGTTTATAATTGTTTATACATATTTAAATAACATTTTATCCTCTAATTTGTTACTGCCCCAAGTACATTAGAATCCTGATATCAAGCTAATATTTTGTTCATTTATGCTATAAACCTTATTTGGTGTTCTACTCTGAGACTACTAAGACAGTAACAATGTAGGCTGGATGACTTGAAAAAAAATTGTTTTTAATTAGAATCACCATGAGGTACAGTTACATACTTACAAACTTCCGTGCTTACATTTCAGTCAGACAATGGCCAAGTATCCATCTCTCTACCAGTGCCCATTTTCCACCACCAATGGTCCCAGCATCCCTCCCACGATCCCCACCCCATTCCCCCTACCCCTACCCCTTTTGCTCTCTCTCTCTCCTTTTGGGTGTTGTGGTTTGCAATAGAGGTACTGAGTGGCCATCGTGTTCGGTCTATAGTCTGCATTCAGGTTGCGTCTCCCATCCCGAGCAAATCCTCCTAGCACCAATTACTTGGTGATCCCTTCTCTAACTGAACTGCCTTTTCCCTCAGTATGTGAGGCCAGCTTCTAAGCTGTGGAGTAATCCTCCCAGTACTTATCTTTAATAATCTTGGGTGTTAGTCTCCCATTCTGTTACTTTATATTCCATAAATGAGTGCAGTTTTTCTATGTCAGTCCCTCTCTTTCTGACTTATTTCACTTAACATGATACTTTCCATATTGATCCACCTATATAGGAATTTCATGATTTCATCTTTTCTAACAGCTGCATAGATTCCATTGTGTAGATGTACCAGAGTTTCTTTATCCAGTCATCTGTTCTTGGGCACTTGGGTTTTTTCCAGATTCTAGCTATTGTAAACAGTGCTGCGATGAGCATACAGGTGCAGATGTCATTTCTATTATACTTTTTTGCATCTCCAGGATATATTTCCAGAAGTGGTATTGCTGGGTCAAATGGGAGCTCAATTTCTAATCTTTTGGGAATTGTCCATATATTATTTTTCAAAATGTCTGAAGCATTCCCACCAGCAGTGTAGAAGGGTCCCTTTCTCCCCACATCCACGCCAACACCGGTTGCTTTAGTTCTTTTGGATGTGTGCCAGTCTCTGCGGTATGACATGATATCTCATTGTTGTTTTGATCTGCATCTCCCTGATGATTAGTGATGAAGAGCACTTTTTCATGTGCCTTTTGGCCATTTGGATTTCTTCTTTGAGAAAGTTTCTGTTCATTTCATCACCCCATTTTCTAATGGGGTTCAATATTTTCTTTTTGTAGAGTACAACCAGTGCCTTGTAAATCTTTTTTAATAAGAATTTTATTTTATTGAATCACCATGTGGAAATTTACAATGCTTTCAGGCTTAAGTCTCAGTTATACAATGCTGAAACAACCATCCCTTCACCAGTGCCTATATACCACCACACACACACAAAAAAAAAACCTACACGGTACACCTCCCATCCCGCCCCCCCCACACCCCCCACCTTGTAACTGATAAGTTTCACTTTACTTTCTGTTTACTTTGGTTGCATTCAATATTTCAACACAAATCTCACCATTATTGTTAGGAGTACCCCACTAGAGTCAGACCTGTTGTGAAGAGAAATGAGGTCGGTTTTGGATTTCTGTACTTTAACAACTAAGTCCAGGGAGAATTCTTCCGGATATTGGATCATTGCAAGCTTGTAAACCCCATCTGTGGTTGTCATAATATGGTGGTCCCCATGCCCTTCATCCCTGGAAAGGAAGAGGCGCGAGAGAGAAATACCTTTCCCCTCCTGGGTGGGCATGGGGTTGCGGCTTAGTTCTCAGGCTGGAGACATTCTGCAAGGAGCTGCCCATGCTGAAAGTAGTTTAGCTGGGTCTGGATTTATGCTCGTGCAGCTGCGGAGAGACCGCACACATGTGCGGCCCCCGGGATCACATCTCGGAGGCAGGAGGAGGCCTTGTAAATTTTTGATATCAACCCCTTATCAGATGGTTATTGGGTGAATATCCTTTCCCATTCTGTTGATTGTCTTTGAATTCAGTTTGCTGTGTCTTTTGTGGTACAGAAACTTCTCAATTTGAGGAAGTCACATCTGTTTATCTCTGTTTCCACTTGGTTGGCCAGTGGAGTGGCCTCTTTAAAGATACCTTTAGCCTTGATGTTGTAGAGGGTTTTGCTGTCCATATTTACGATGTACCTGATGGACTCTGGTCTGATGGTGAGGTCTTTAATCCATTTTGATCTGACCTTTGTGCATGGTGTTAGGTAGAGATTCTGATGGATTCACTAGCGAATTCTTCCAGACATTCAAGAGGACCTATTGCCAGTTCTCCTTAAGCTTTTCCAGGCAATCAAAGACACAGAAACTTCCCAAATAGTTTCTATGAGGAACATATCTCCCTAATACCAAAAGCAAACAAAGACACCACACACACCAAAAAAACTACAGGCTGATGTCCCTGATGAACATGGATGTGAAGATCCTCAACAAAATATTAGAAAATAGAATCCAGCAACTCATCAAAAAGATCACACACCACAAACTAGTGGGATTCATCCCAGGGATGCAAGGATGGTTTAACATTTGGAAATCAATCAACATAATCCATCATATCAACAAAAGAAAAAAATCATATGATCATAATTATAAATGCAGAGAAAGCATTTGACAAGATCCAGCATCCATTTATGATAAAAACTCTTGCCAAAATGGGTTTTGAAGGAACTTTCCTCAATATAATCAAAGCCGTCTACCACAAACCCATGATAAGCATTATCCTCAATGGGGAAAAACTAAGGGCCTTCCCTCTAAGATCAGGAGCAAGACAAGGATGCCCACTCTCACCACTTCTGTTCAATGCAGTATTGGAAGTACTTGCAATAGCGATTAGGCAAGAAAAAGATAATAAGGGCATTCAGATAAGAAAGGAAGAAATTAAGCTTTCACTATTGCAGATGATATGATACTATATTTAGAGTACCCTAATTCCTCTATCGAAAAGAAACTTTTTACCTTTTAAAATTATTATTTTTAAAAATATGAAATATTTTTCATATCTTGACTGGTGTAACTAGTGCTGCAATGAACCTAAGTGTAAGATAACATTGGTTTGTACTTTCCGCCTTGCCAGAGGGAGCTTAGGCTTATTGGGTTACTCCCATGGCAGTGCTCCCATTCCTTTGTTTATTTGTAACCTCGTTGTGCTCTGTTAACCTGTAAAGTTGCTTTTCTTTTCTCCTAAGTCCTTTGCATAGTTAATTCAGAGCAATGTTCTTTTTGCATGGACACAGGAAGATGGCTGATGCTATGCTTTTGTAACTTGAGAGTTAACTGTCTCTGAATAATACTGATTCCTGGACATCTGTTCTCTAGACTTAAGCATCAGTTGCCCTTACTTCCTAGCACCCCAAAAGCAGGGACTAGATGGATCCAGGGAAAACTGTAAGCTACCCTGGCATTGAAATGGGTCTGGCCAAAGTGCCATAATACTTAACTATAAGTTAAGATTATGGTCATGGACAAATTCTGTCATGATCCAAAAAGTAATAAATAGATTCAGACTCTGCTAGGGTTAGGAATGATTAATCCAGCCTGAGCACTGTAGTCTGAGTCTATGGTGAGATGTCCCCAGGAGAGCCACCCAAAAAGCTCAATGTATCTCTTACTGTGTCCATACAAGAAGTAGAATTAAGATGTTAGTTAATATGTTAATTATGTTATTGGACTAAGGAGAGGAGAAACACCCCTAGGCGAGATTTCCACCCTTGGGCCTGATGGGCGGTCAAGAAGGGCTTTGGATATGTTGATTTTGCTACCTGACAGGGTGTGGGTGCTACCCCCAATGCTGGGAAGAGGAAGAGAGAGGGTGGGATGGGTGGGAAAGGGAGAGGGAGGAGAGGGGAGGGGCAGGAGGGGAGGAAGAGAGCACAGGGCAGCAATATATGGAGCACAGAGAGGCTAGCAGGGGGACAAAGGGAGAAGAGTGTAGGGGAAGAATGCAGGAGCAGGCACGTGGAGAGAGACATGGCTGCAAGAGGGAGCATGGAGAGATGAGTGGGAGAGACAGGAGGAGACTAGAACAAGGGGCTTAATGAGATTAGAATGAGGGGCTTAGTGAAACTGGAACATGCACGTGGAGAGGATGGAATAAAGGGCTACTGATCATCAACCTGGCCTGGCCCTCGTTTCCTCCTTCATCTGCCCAGAGCATCCGGGTCCACTGAGTTTGGGCAGCGGGAGGGGGAGCCCTGGGGCTTTCCTTAGCCCTTGGGAGATTACACACCTAAGTATGCATATATTCAAATTAGTGCTTTTGTGTCCCCCCATGGATCCAGCCCTCACCCCAACTTGGGCTGTAAATCTGGTGGTCCTCAGCAGTCCAATGGCTCAGGGGCCCAACGATCTCACGCAGGCAGTTGGCAGAGACCCAGCTGTTGGGGAAGGGAACCCCAGTTTGTGCCATTTGTTTTTCTGAACTACAAAACCCTTCCAAAGCCACTGCTGATCAGAAACATCACCAGTCATCCCTGTCTACCAGGTGGTCCTCGCCTGCAATTGCCTTTCCTCAGACATGCTAGTACCTGAAGCAAGTGCTTTAGGGCTGCAATGAGGACCCAGGAGGGTCACTTCCTCTCCCCTGGCCCCTGAAGGTTAAGGGCAGTCTGCCTTCTCCACATCTGTTTAAGTCATAGGTTTTTTTTCCTAAAAAAGAAAGGTCAATATTAAAAAATAAAAGCGCATTGACCATGAGAATGGTCAGAATGAATAGACTTACTGGATCATGTGACAACTCTTTTTTAAATATTTTGAAGAATCTGCAGACTGTTTTCTGCAGACTGAACTAGTTTTCATTCCCATCAACAGTAAATGAGATTTATTCTACAGCCCTGCCAGCACTTATTATTTCTGACTTTTTGTATAAATCTTTCTACTAGTTTGAAGGGATATCACCTTGTCACTTTGACTGGCATTATCCTAATAATAATTGATTATGAGCTTGTTTGGGCCATCTGTTTTTCTTCTTTGGTAAAGAGTGTTTCAGCCTTCTCCCTGCTTTTGATGTGTCGTTTTTATCTTATTGAGTTTGTGAATGCTTTATATGTCTTGAACATTAACTCTTTGTCAGATAATATGGTGACAAGATTTTCTACCTTTTAGTAGATTTTACTTTGGTGACAGTTTCTTTCTGATTGGTGGAGTTTTTTATGTAATTCCATTTGTCTATTTCTTGCCTTGAGACCCAAAACACATCACAAAAGCTAATTTAAAAAAGTATTATTATTGAGATAGCATGATAAATCATAATGTTCATGCTTTTGGTACAGAAAGTTATTGCACCTCCTCTACCACTAAAGTTCCCTAAAAACTTCCACACTATCTTTATGTCACATACATTTAGTTTTAAAAATCTGATGGGAAGTCTCTGATTAAGGAGCAAGCAGAAGTGGTGCCTGAAGAGAGTTCACGTGGTTTTCAAATCACTGCCTTAACACTACGTTTACATGGGGAGAAAAATAAATCATATGCTTGTTTCTGCTTAAAAGCAGATCACAAAAGTGAAACCAATAGGACTAAAATTATATCCCCAAAGATAATATCTCCTAATAAAAAAAAAAGATATTTAAAATGTATGAATTAGGGAGAGGGTTGTCACAATTGATGTATAACAATTGGTTGGTCATTCTCACTATATTCAATTTTGTAACAATTTAAAATTTTTGTTGCTAAAACTCATTTTTCTTGGGGCTGGAGAGATAGCATAGCGGGTAGGGCGTTTGCCTTGCACGCGGCCAACCCGGGTTCGAATCCCAGCATCCCATATGGTCCCCTGAACACTGCCAGGAGTAACCCCTGTGCATCGCCGGGTGTGACCCAAAAAGCAAAAAAAAGAAAAAAAGAAAACTCACTTTTCTTTAAGATGTTTCCTTCTTTGTTTCTTAGATTCCCATCTATGTCTAGATCTTAATGTTGGTACTTCTTCAAAACTATTGAATATAATTCTATTATAAACTCATCATAATAAAAATAAAAAACTTTCTAAAGACTTACTAAAGTTAAAAACTGGGTGATAGTATGCCAACTATAAAGATTCCTGAGTTCATAATCTGTTTCAATTTTTAAAAAACTCAGGTTCTCAAGGTTCTACTCTGAAATGCAAAACTACTCACCATACATATTTATGGTTTGAGGAGTGGAACTGAGTAACACTGTGCCGGATGCTTTGATTAACCATGAGAAGCTATCAGGCCTAAGAGATATTGCAGGGGGTAGAATGTTTATCTTGCCGTTGCTTACCTGGTACGGACTCTGTCACCACGTAAGGTCCCCTGGACATAGCTGGGAGTGATCCCCGAGCACAGATCCAGGTAGAAACCCTCAGCACCACCAGGGGCACCCTCCCCCCACAAAAAAGAGGCAGTGTAACTAGCCATAAATGTGGTTTTGTGGTTTCGCAGAAAACCTAGGAGAGATGAAACTTTAGAATAGCTAAAGGGAATGAATTAAACATCAAATCAAGAACAAGTTATGTCATCAAGTATGATAGGAAACTCATCGTAAAATTCTACTTCTTGTAACTGATCTTATTACTGGAGATGACATTTGTTGTGGCTTCTGTTTCTACTGCCTTTTGCATCTTCCAGACATAGCTGTTCTCTGCTGACAGATAGAAACAAAGCTTATTTAGCTACATGACAGTGATTTAATTGCTGACTGTCCAGTTACCCAAGCAAAAAGCCAGGGAATTAGCCTTGCATTCTCTCCTTTCTGCTGTCTCCCATGTCGGGAGACATGGGAGGTGCTGTTGGTATCTTACGTGAATTTGTGGATAGCCACTGAAGTACATCTCCCCTCTTCTCTCTGGACTGTATGCATGTATGTCTACACACAAACCTTTCAGCATTTGTTGCTTGGGTCACTAGAATAGTCTCTGGACTACTCAGATTAGTTCTATGTCCCTTTACTTTCTAGTGCTTTGCAAGAAATTTCTTTTCTAAAATGCAAATATTAATATTTGCATTTGCATTTAGATATGAAATATTACTCTCCTGTTTAAAAATATGTGTATTATGTATTAGAGAAAGCCCAATATGAGTATCATTGTTGAGGGCCTTTATCATCAAGACTTGACATCAGGATAGGTCATGCAGAATTGTCTTACATTATGTTTTGGTTTCCATTAACTAGTGGCCTTCAATTTTTAATTTTAGCAAAACAAACTTTCTTGCAGATCCTCCACAATGTGTTCAACCTTCTTGTTCAACCATAATCATCTTTTCTGCAAAGAAATATACCTGTATATTACATAACACTTCTGCCTCTAAAAGGATTGCATCCTTCATACAAGCTTATTTATTTTTTTAAAATAAAGCATGGCTTCAACTTGTTCTTCAAACCCCTTGACCATGCATCTCACTTGCTAATCTCTATTTCTTCGCTTTTTTCACTTTGGAGAAGCCTTGTATCTCTTGAACACATATCTCCTCTCTCACTCTTCCCTCACACTTTTCTGAGTAAGTTTCAATAAAAATGCTTTGCTTTACCAAAAAGTAAATAAATGATGACTTCATCCAATATATACCTCATGTTGGATGTGAGGGCGATCTGGCTACGACATCTGTCACCCCATTGATTGCCAGGGTTGATTCGGTTGATTTGGTTGATCTGGCTGGCTAGGCAGGTGTCCCCTTCCTCCCTCACCACTCCATGTGTGTCCCTCCCGAAGCTGTGCACTCGGTTGAAGAGGACGGCCCTCCCCAAATAGAGAAGGACCCGTTTTTGGTTGAGGGTATACGAGTAGCTGCACTCCCCTGCTAGAACCTCCAAACAAGCTCTCAGTATATAGTTAAGAAGCTCCTACACATGTAAAAATAAATTACTCTCTGAATTTCCATGCCGGTAGTTTGACTAGACATTATCCACATAATAAGAAATATGGTTTCTGTATGTATTTTCATATTTTTGCAAATGTTTCAACTGGCTGCTCAGGGTTCTTTTTAAATAAAACATCTAACACCTAGTTGTTAAGCTACCTGAATAGATGATTTATCCAATTGCTGCTCTACCTTACATGTATCACCAACTGAAACCGAATTAAAGAAGCAATTTAAGTCTAACAGCCCAAAAAGAGATAGCTTCTGAATGTTGCAAATTTTTCAAGAGTACTCACCTCCCATGTGTAATCGTTACCTCATTCTACATCCTTATATGTTGTGATACTAAATAATCCATTTTCTGACACAAAAATCAAGGACACAAGATATGTGATACAGAAACATAAAGTATAGCTCAAAAATAGCTGCTTATAAGGACTTTCTACATTGTGATATAAAAAGGTGAATAGAAAATGCCCAGAGGTAGGTAGTGGCAGGTATATGCTGTAAAGAACAGTCTGTGGAACACCCTCCATGTAGGGCCAGAATGGGGACAGGAGTCTGTGAAGAGATGAGGATGCAGTACCAGGGCAAGCACACAAAGGTCTCTGAGCCCTGTGTGGAGGACTTGATGTTAAGGTCATGATGGAGTGTCTAAAACAACAGAGCAATGGGCTCATGATTATGAATCCATAATTTCAATTATGATTCAATGATGTTGAACTGAATTTGAATGACCTACTAATGTCCTGCAAAAAATATAATTCTTCTATAATATGCTGCTTCTAATTAAAATATCTATCTTTATGGAGCCCCCATTTGATCCAGCTACCCCACTTTTACTCATCTACCCCCAAAGCATCAAAAACATTTAGAAAGATATATGCACACATATGCCCATTTCAGCTCTTACTACAATATCGCTGTATCACTCGTCATCCCATTGCTCGATTTCCTCGATTCGGCACCAGTAATGTCTCCATTGTGAGACTATTTGTTACTGTTTTTGGCATACCAAATACACCACAGGTAGCTTGCCAGGCTTTGCTGTGCAGGCAGGATACTCTTGGTAGCTTGCTGGGCTCTCAGAGAGGGACGGAAGAATCGAACCCGGGTCGGCTGAGTGCAAGGCAAATGCCCTACCTGCTGTTCTATCACTCCAGCCCTACTACAATATATATGGAAGCAAACAGTGTTCAGTGACACTGTATAGGCACTAGGAAAAATATCCATGTGGTTTATGATAATCTGGATGGAGTTGGGTGTATTTCATGCAAAATAATGGAGAACAGAAGGACAAGTGCAGGAGTATTTCATTCATCTGTGGTTTGCAGGGAAAAAAATCAATGGGGTAGACAACATCAGTTGAGAATAAACTTTCAATACTAAAATAGATCCCTGAGAGTCCCAGGTTGGAGGGTAGAGCTGATGATAGTGGTGAAGGGAATGAAGTGTTTGGTAAGGGAATGGAAGTAACATGAGAACAGACTTGGAGGGGCTTGACATATGGGTACTAAGGGAGGGGACAGGGTGCACTTTAACTGTCAAAAGCAACAGCAGGATGGTGGGAAGGAAGGAGTGTCTGACTAGAGGTGACACGGGGACAGGAGGAAGGGTCATGGGCACTTCAGTAGTGATGGGGGGTGGGTACAAGAACTTTGTAGATCAGAACTGTAAATGCGAACACTACTCACCTTATCATCTATATTGTAATAATTTTTAATAAGGTAAAAAATGTCTTATATTTGGGATTCTGAGATGTAAATCTTCTAGTGGAAAGGCAGATGACTGAGTGATTTTTTTTTATTCTGGCAAGAAATCTGGGCTTATTGTTAGCTAATCAATGGAAACAAAAGAAAAGGAAAAAATATTCTAACATTTGCAATTCCAAAAATTTACCTATACAAAAATTCTAAATTTACATATGAGGAGCCATGGAGTATTAGAAAATTAAGTGGTAAATTAGAAAATTAAGCTTAAATCCAGAGAGTCAAAATTGGAAACTAGATTTTTGAATTCCAGAGGCTCTGTTTGTATGTATGTAGTTACATTCTCCATTAAAGAACTGAGTGGCTTTATATAGAATCAGAAAATACGGGAGGAGTTGTTTTATCAAAAGTAATAGTAGTACTTTATATTTTTAATTACAAACTTATGTAATTGCATCTTTTAACTGGAAATCACACAGGATTTTCACAGAGGGAAAGCAATCTTGTTTACTAGCATGTAGTATTAAATGGGGAATTAAATATATGGACTTGCACAGATTTCCACTGGTCTCTAATTTCAATACAAAACTTTTAACAGTTTTCCAGTTTCAAAAGACTCATACAATAATGTTGAAAGGAGGAATTTGGTGGAAGTAAAAACACTGGAAGAGAAGACAGAAGATTGTTTAAAACAATCAAAAATTAAAGAAAGAAAACCGCAAAACCCTCATGACCAGTTTAGAAGAGGGGAACATGCTACAGAAAGTAGGGAGCAGGATTGTGGAATAACAGAGTCAGATCATGACCAGATTTTACTTGTGGGTCTCTTAAGACAGACATTATCTATAGTTCACTGATCATAAATTAAGCTAGTTATTAATTCCAGTTACTTCCTGATAATGTGTAAAATGTAGATAAGAAAATAATTACATTTCCTCAATCATTTAAAAATTCCAACAGGAAGAAAGATAAAATTATGTAAGCCAGCACAATAAGGCATATACAGAGAGAGAGAGAGAGAGAGAGAGAGAGAGAGAGAGAGAGAGAAAGAGAGAGGGAGAGAAGAGAGAGGGGGTCGAAAGATGGAGAGAGAGATACAAAAAGAGAGAGAGAGAAAGAGGGAGAGAGAGAAAGAGGGAGAGAGAGGGAGAGAAGAGAGAGATGGAGAGAGAGAAGAGAGAACACAGAGAGGTGGGAGATGTGATACTACAGAAAGGGAGAAATTACTTATTCCTGCTCATTGGTCAAATGAAACCTATATAAAGGGGGAAGGGGACAAATTGCACAACTCAAGTGTAAACACAGAATTCCAGAGGCTTTTATGTCATGGAACTGGTGCAAGCACCTATTAGTCTTTTGACACATTTGGAAAATAAAAGGTCCAGTCTGTACTCAAAGGTCTAGTCTGTACTCAAGTTATGTGCAATTAGATTTAAAGGTCTCATATTCATCATGATCAAATCTAAAGCCAAATGTCCCCTTTTCGGGAGCACCAAAGATTAACAGATTAGAATGTTTTCCACATGTCCATTTTTAATGTCAAGAGGATTTTAAAGAAGTTTTCCAGCTTCCACAGTTGAACCAGATGTCAGTGGGTCCCGTGGTGAAATAAAATTGGCAGAATAGCCTTCTCCTGACCCCAGGGTTGTTTTATCAGGGATCAGTTTAATGCCTAAGAGTCATTGCTTGCTGAAGACTATAAAATTTGGGGTTCAATCTCCCAGAGTTACAGAAATATGCTGACATGTTGAAGCACTGAAACCCAAGCACTGTTTCTTACAACTTTTCTCACATGGTGCTATAATTGTTGTTTATGTTGGCACAGGAAAAGTAGAGGATCCCATTTCCACTGTACATTTCCGGTCTCTGGTTTCAGAAACATCCATAGAGAATATTTTACCAGCCACATTTTTTGTTGTGTAAACAAGTCCTGGTGATTTACCCTATAGCTTCCCCCACTGTGTTCTCAAATGACCATGGACCAAAAGATATCAGACGAACACGTTTTAAAGTCAGCGTAGGCGTTAAGGAAAAAATGTTGTTGTTGTTGTTTTAAAAACTGTAATTGACAGCTTTATTTCAGGAAATCATGGCCAAAGTCCAAATGTGGTTGTAGTGGCATATTTCTCTTTTTTCTAAATCAATTGTAACTTGTTATTGCTAATGTGAAAGTTTTACTTAAAATAGATACGTAGTTTATAAGCAAAGAAAAGGAATGCATTTCTGTTTGTCACATGTTAAAGCAAAAGAAATATTACCAATGTGTTTTGATCTTTCTATAACCCCCCTTGATCACTTGTTATCTTTTCCACAAAGTCTCCCAAATCATTTGTGTTTATCTTAATGGTGCATGGTGTCTGTCATATGGTCAATAACTTTCTCTATTTTTGAACTTACATTAATGGTATATTTATGTATTCATCAATACTTTGCTCCTCAGCCATCATTAAGCTAAGATAATTCCATATAAGAACTCAGATATTTAGGTACAGATATTACATATTATATATTCACTGTGTGAATATGCCCCATTTCAAATAAATTCATCTGAACGTATGTTAACTTTTGAGTTTTTATTATATAAATGTCTAATATTTTTGCCATATCCTGCACAACATATAAAAAGATTAGCTAAATATATATGAGGGAAATAATTGTGAGACCATGAGGTATCTACCTATTCAAAATTACTACAAGTAACTGACCTTATTCAGAAGTGATTGTATAAATTTATATTGAAATAGAAATATAGGAAACTTTCTGTAAATCTACATCATATTCAACTCTGGCTTGAAATTTACTTTTTTTTGCCTCTACCAGACTTTAGATGGGACTATGTACTTGAATTTGTGTTTTTTTCTGTTTAGCATATTTCCAGAGTAGGTCACCAATTAGAGGCATACAGATTAATGAGTGTTCACGAAACAAAAACATCTTTCATCAGAAAATAAAATGTTACTATTACAGATGCCTTTCAGATACTTCCTCTTATATAGCCCCATCCCCAGTTAGCATTTAGAGAGTTGATATAAAACACTCAACTCAAATAACAACCTTCCCTCCCTAGAAGCCCGTGTTGTCTTTTCCTCTCACCTCAATTTCTCAAAATTTCAACAGTGTTTCATTAAATCTCTCTCTCTCTCTCTCTCTCTCTCTCCCTCTCTCTCTCTCCACCCCCACCCCCCCCACACACACATTATTTATTGAGTTCTGCCATCACATCAGCCCTACATGCACACACCTTGTTTTCACATCTAACATTCCAGGGACCATCCTGAAACCAGAAGCGGATTGCCCTCTCTTCCCTTTGGGTCAAGGCAATCACTCTGCATGACCATGATCTCCACCAAATACAAATATCTGGTCCCAGTACAAATATCAAACCCTCAGATTGTTTATCTAACTTTCCAGGCCCACATCCACACCCCATGCCCATAACACCACTTGCTATTGCATGCACTGGAGCAGCTCACCTCAGTGCTCTGTAGGCTGCACACACCTCTACCTTCTGCTACTGAGTAAGGACCCACAGAGAAGCAATGAGCAACACTGAGATTAATCCCTCAGAGACTCTCAGCTGGGTGAACTGTGAGACCATAGAAAACACAATCAGGAAAGCAATGAAAGTCAATGAGTGAAAATAATAGCATAGAAGTCAGTGAGTGGGAACAATAGCACGGGATGCTCTACTGGTACCAACTAGTCTGTCTTCCTTCTCAGGGAAGGCCTTAAGAGAGCACTTTGGCAAGTTTGCTCAGTGAGCTCAAAGAATGGATGATTCAGGTGGTCAGGGAAGCACACAGATGTATGAACCAAAGTGAGGAAACTACAGCCTGAGGTGGAAGAAATGAAGGTGATAAGTAAAATGAAAACAAAAATGAATAGAAGGCTTGAGAAACAGGAAAACAGCTGAAGAAAAGATTATGAAGCTACAAGATGAAGTGCAGGAAACCTCTAGAAAATAATAGAAGATGGGAGGGAGGAGTCTAAAAAAGGAAATAAATAAATAGTACAGCAGAGAGCTGTGGGATGAGTTCAGGAAGATTAATTTAAGCATCGTCAGAGTCCCTGGAACATCAAATCCAACCAATAACCACTACTCAAAAAAAAAATCATAGATAAAAATTTCCCAGAGCAAGGAGAGCAGACACTCCGATTCAGAGGCCTTAGGGGTCATGGTGAAAACAGAAAAACTCCAAAGCATACTCTAATCAGAATGATAAAAGCCAAAAATAGAGATAGACTATTAGAAGTAGTAAGCTTAAAGAAGACAGTAACAAAGAAATTTTCATTAAGATTCACAGCGGATTATCAAACAAAACTCAGAAGAGATTAGTGGAATAAAGGGAAAAGAATCAGTGAAGTGAACTCTTAACCAAGAAGACTCGATCCACCTAGATTTTCATTTCATCTGATTTCCATTCAGATTGGAAAGAATGACAAAAAGATTCATGGACAAGTGATTGTTTAGGGAATTCATAGTTCTGAAGCCAGATTTGTGAGAAGTATTAAATGAGCTTTTTTAAAAGACAAATTTCTCAACAATTCATCATAAGGTATGGTATTTGCTCATAACACTTTTGGCTGCCATCTAGTAGATTAAGAAAAGTATGCTTATTTCCTGAGCCACATGCTTGGGCCGAGCTTCACATATGAGCGAACATATTCCTGGACACATCATAAGACACTCCCTATCCATTTTCCATAATTACCACACCATATGTGATGGGGTTCAGACAGTAGGCAACAAATCATAGAGGGAAATATATATATATATATATATACCTCTTGGAGAGCCCGGCAAGCTACCAAGAGTATCCCACCCACATGGTAGAGCCTGGCAAGCTACCTGTGGCATATTCGATATGCCAAAAATAGTAACAATAATGGGTCTCATTCCCCTGAAGAGCCTCCAATATGGCATCATTGGGAAAGACGAGTAAGGAGAGGCTGCTAAAATCGCAGGGCTGGGACGTATGGAGATGTTACTGGCTCCCACTTAAGTAAACCGATGAACAATGGGATGAGAGTGATACAGTGATGCTTATTTTTAGCTTGCTAAGGGTTTTCTACTTATTTTTTGTTTGTTTGTTTCTGAACCATACTAGTTCAAGAATTACTCCATACTCTGTGCTCAGAGATCACTCCTGATAGGCTTGGAGACCTTATGGGGGACTGGAAATAGAACCCATATCAGCATCCTACTCGGTACACTTTTCATGGACTCCCAGAAATTTCCACTTTTATGTAATGAACTAATGTTCAGCTGTTTTTAATGTTCTCTGTCTATTCATGCTATGTGTTTTATATCTGTAAAGATTTTTTCTTATCTTAATGCAGAATCTTAAGCAGCATTTATAATAGAATTTCTAACACAGAACTCAACTTTTTAGGATAAACACATTTTAGTATCTTAATAGGTCTTTTAAGATTTTACATTCAATTTTTTGCACTGTTTTTATTTTGTATTTATTATTCCAAAACCTGTCCCTTTACCAGTGTATATTTCCCACCATCATTGTCCCGTTTCCACCCCACCTACCTCTGTGCCAAGTAATTTTCTTATCTTTTTCTGTCTCTATCTCTGTCTTTCTCTTTCTCTCTCTTGTTCTGTTTAGGTATCCAAATCTTAGTTCAGACTTGAAAAATTATAGAAATCAGTAATTTATCCATTTCTTCTAGGTTCTCTTGTTTTATGGCATAAAGATTCTCAAAGTAGTCTCTGATGATTATTTGAATTTATGTGGTTTCTTTTGTGATGTCCTCTCTTTCATTTCTGATTCAATTTATTAGGGTTCTCTCTTATCTTTCAAAGAAGCAGCTCTTGCTGGTTCATTGACATTTGCACTGCTTGGAGTTGTATTATTTCCTTTCTCCTGCCTGGTTTGGGCTCCTTTTGTTCGTCATTTTCTAAGATCTTCAACTGTAAAGCCAAGTTATTTATGTGGGCTCTTTCTTCCTTCCTGATAGACACTTGCAGAGCTATAAGCTTTCCTCTTAACACTGCTTTTGCTGCATCCCACAAGTTCTGGTAGCTTGTGTCCTCACTCTCATTTGTTTCCAGGAATCTTCTGATTTCCTCTTTGATTTCCTCTCTCAGCCACTGATTCAGCAGTGATCTGTTCAATTTTCAGGTGTTTAATTTGAGTCTCCATTTCTGTGTATGATTAACTTCTATCTTCAGTGCCTTGGGGTCTGAAAAGATGGTACAATTTCTATCCTTTAATTGTATGGAGATATGTTTTGCGGTCCAGCATGTGATCTATCTTGAGATGTCCCAGGTGCACTGGTTGAGAATGTATTCAGTTTCCTGAGGATGAAAAGCCCTGCATATGTCTACTAGCTTCCTCTCTTCCATTTCATTCTTCAAAGCCAGTATTTTTTTTTTTGCTGAGTTTTAGTCTTGTTGATCTATCAAAAGATGACAAAGCAGTCTTTCAGTGTTCAAGTCTCCAACTAATACTGTATTCTACCAATGTCTTCCTTGAAATCTATTAGTAGTTATTTTAAGTATTTTGCTGGTCTTTCATTGGGTGCATATACACTTAGAAGTGCAATTTCTTGCTGATGTATGTATCTCTCGATTATTAAAAAATGGCCTTCACTGTCTCTTGTAAGCTTTTTCAGCCTAAAATCTTTGTCGGATACTAGAATGGCCACCCGGCTTATTTGGAGAGAGTTTTTTTTTGCTTACGAATTGTTTTCTAGCCTTTCACTTTGAGTTTGTGTTTGCTTTGACTATTCAAATGTGTTTCTTGTAGGTAGCAGAATGTTGGATTCAATTTTTAAATCCATTTTACCAATCTTTGTCTTAAATTGATGCGTTTAGACCATTGGCATTTAGAGACATTATTGTCATGGGTTTTGTGCTATCTTTCTTTAGAGGATTGTTGTGTTTGTGGGGTTTGTCTGCCTTACAGTAGTCTCCTGTGTTTTTATTTCAAAATTGCTTTTTAGTCTAGGAAGTTCCTGGGCTGTTGTTTACCCATGAAGTTGTATACCATTTCTTCAAATCTGAATGAGAGTCTATCCAGGTAAAGTATTCTCAATCAAGCCTCCATTAGGTTAAGTTTTATGACTATATCTCACCAATTTCCTTGGGCCTGAAGAGTTTCATTCAATAGGTCTGCTATAAATAAACCTAAAGGATGCTCTTTTGCACTTAATTTCTTTCTTTGATCTTATTGTTTTCAGTATTGTGTCTCCATCTATGGCATTTGTCATTCTGGTTAGAATATGTCTTGGAATATTTTTAACAGGGTCTGTTTTAGTCAGTACCCTTCAGGCTTCTTGGATCAGCATGCCTGCATGCATTTTCCAGCTCTGGGAATTCTTTAGCAATGATGTCTTTAACAGTTACTGTCTTAGTGGGGTTTCCTTCCCGTCCCTCTGGGATTCCGATGAATTTTTTTTTTAACTGAATCACCATGAGATACAGTTACAAAGCTTTCATGATTGAGTTTCAGTCATACAATAATCGAACACCCATCTCCCCACCAGTGTAACTTTGCCACCACCAATGTCCCCAGTATCCCTCATACCACCCACACTCCACCTCATCCCCTGCCTCTATGACAGGCAGTTTCCATCTTACTTTCTTTCTACTTTTGGGCCTTATGGTTTGCAATACAGATACTGAGAGGCCATCAAGTTTGGTCCTTTATCTACTTTTCGCCACATCTCCCAGCCTGATTGATCCCTACAGCCATAATTGGCTTAGTGGTCCCTTCTCCATCCCAACTGCCTTTTCCCCAGCTCATGATGTAAGCTTCAAATGTGGATCAATCTTCTTGGCCCTTGTCTCTACTGTTCTTAGGTGTTCGTCTCATACTATGTTACTTTATATGCCACAAATGAATGTAGTCATTCTATGTCTGTCCCTCTCTTTCTGACTCATTTCGCATAGCATGATACTCTCCATATCCGTACACTTATCAGCAAATTTCATTACTTAATTTTTTTCTAATAGCTGCATAGTATTTCATTGTGTAGATGTACCATAGATTCTATAACCAGTCATCTGTTCTCAGGCACTCAGGTTGTTTCCAGATTCTGGCTATTGTGAACTGTGCTGCAAGGAACATACAGGTGCAGGTGTCATTTCTTCTTTGATTTTTAGCACCCCCAGTATATATTCCCAGAAGTGGTATTGCTGGGTCTTATAGAAGCTCAACTTCTGGTTTGTTGAGGAATGCCAATATTGTTTTACAAAAAGACTGGACCAATTGGAATTCCCAACAACAATTAATGAGACTATTTACTATTTCTTTTGATTCTCAAAACTGTTCCCAACTTGACTACCTTCCCTTACCAGTGATGACATGCACTGTTCACACACAATTTCCCCCTCATTTCCAAAGCCTCCTCAAATGATTCTTCAAAGTGCATTTCAAGCAACTCTTTGAAAACAACCATTCATGTAAAGCATGCATTTAAATTTTTCTCTTGCTAATGAAGGTTGTGGTTTCAATTTTAGATCTTTATATTTTAATTTTGTTTTTTTTTTAGTATTAATAAACCACCCTCTCTCGGAGATCCCGGTAACTAACCGACAGTATCCCATCTTCATGGCAAAGCCTAGCAAGCTACCCGTGGCATACTGGATATGCCAACAACAGTAACAACAAGTCTCACAATAGAGACATTACTGGTGCCCGCTCAAGCAAATTGATGAGTAACGGGATGACAGTGATATAGTGAATAAATGAGAGGTCCTTTTCTCCCTGCATCTATACCAGCACTGGTTATTCTTGTTCTTTTGGATGTGTGGAAAGCCTCTGTGGTGTGAGATGATATCTCATTGTTTTTATTTGCATCTCCCTGATGATTAGTGATGTGGAGCATTTTTTATGACCCTTTTCACCATTTGTATTTCTTTTTTGTGGAAGTTTTTGTCTTTAAAAAATTATGTCTGCAAGATATTCATAATAGGAATCTCCATGATTTTCAGTCTTAGGCCTTCCAAATGGCCACTTGGACAGGTGGGTTACTCTAAACAAGGTCAAATGAGAGCCTTCAGAATAATTTTTAAAAAATTACAACTTAAATACCCATAAAAGAGTAAAACTGATGTTATTATTTATAATGAGCAATTTTATCAGAAATAACCTTTTCAGGAGCCAGAGCGATAGTACAGCAGGTAGGACACTTGCCTTGCAAGCACCCAACCCAGATTCCATTACCGGCATCTCATATGGTTCCCTGAGCATAAGAGTAAGAGCAGACACAGGAGGAACTACTGAGGACTGCTAGGTGTGGTCCCAAAACAACACTTCTTTAAGTGCAGGAAGAACGGTGGAGTTGAAAAGATGTGCCAAGAGCCGGAGGTTCTTCGTCCTCTTAACCATATCTTCAACGCTCTTGAAGGCATTCCACACTGCTCTCTTCTGCCTGCGCAGTTCTGGTGCCAAGTCATTCCTCATGTTGAGTTCTCGACCCAGGTACACAAAAGAATTGAAGGCCTTCTTTAAATCGATGAACATTAGACAGAGCAGCATCTTGAATTCTCACAAAAGTTCGATGAGCTTGGTCACTGTGTGGATATGGTCGATCATGCTGAATCCTTTTCGGAACCCGGCTTGCATGCATGGTTGTCCTTCATCTAGTGTTCTGCCTGTTCTATTCAGGATGACTCGAGTGAACAACTTGTAGACGACAGACAAATAGATAAATCTGTGCACTTTGTACAGTGTTCTTTTTAATATTTAATTCCAGGTAATTCCCTGAGGCCCATTTTAAGTGGGCATCTGTCACCAACTTTCTATGTTCTTAGCACCAATTGTTTCTAGTTTATATCAACTAATCATAAATTAGATCAGCCCATTTAAGCATGAAATTAAGTTCTTTTAAATTGAGCTCCCATTTGACCCAGCAATACCACTTCTGGGAATATATACTGGAGAAGCAAAAAAGTATAGTCGAAATGACATTTGCACTTGTATGTTCATCGCAGCACTGTTTACAATAGCCAGAAACTGTAAAAAACCCGAGTGCCCGAGAACAGATGACTGGTTAAAGAAACTGTGGCACATCTACGATGGAATACTATGCAGCTGTTAGAAAAGATGAAGTTATGAATTTTGCATATAAGTGGATCAACATGGAAAGTATCATGCTAAGTGAAATGAGTCAGAAAGAAAGAGACAGACATAGAAAGATTGCACTCATCTGTGGAATATAAAATAACAGAGTAGGAGATTAACACCCAAGAATAGTAGAAATAAGTACCAGGAGGTTGGCTCGATGGCTTGGGAGCTGGCCTCCCATGCTGGGGGAAAAGGCAGTTCAGATAGAGAAGGGAACATCAAGTAAGCTGTGGTTGGAGGACTCGCTCGAGAGGGGAGATGCATGCTGAAAGTAGACTATAGATTGAACACGATGGCCACCCAATACCCTATTATAGACCACAACAACCAAAAGGAGAGAGAGAGAACAAAAGGGAATGCCCTGCCACAGAGGCAGGGGGATAAGCAGGGGATGGGATTGGGGGTGGGAGGGATACTGGGTTCACTGGTGGTAGATAATGGACACTGGTGGTGGTGCTCAAACATTGTATGAGGGAAACACAAGTATGAAAATGTGTAAATCTGCTACTGTACCCTCATGGTGATTCACTAATTAAAAATAA
The DNA here is from genome assembly GCF_027595985.1 of Sorex araneus. Lineage (NCBI taxonomy): Eukaryota > Metazoa > Chordata > Mammalia > Eulipotyphla > Soricidae > Sorex > Sorex araneus. Next base: position 289,023,243 of record NC_073313.1, on the reverse strand, counting down.
AAATAAAAAAAATTAAGTTCTTTTAGTCTGTTACCAATCTCCCAGCATTAATTTTATTATTAAAGCAGCCCAAACAATGATCTTGAAGGGTAGGAAGAAATTTTTTTCTTTCCCTCCCATATCACTTGTGAACCATTTTAATAGGCTGAGATAAATGGCTGTATAGTTCGTTCCATTGGCAGAGATATGGTATAAATGTTGGTATAGTTCAATTAATTAAATTTGACATTAAACCAAGTCAAAGTAAAAAGGAATCCCAGAACCTTCCCATCAACCCTTGCATTTTACTGCTAAGTGAAACTAAATTTATGGAAACAGGGATCATTGTTACCAGGCTTGGGTTTATATATGGATCATTTTCACTGCAGGAATGTCCTTATCCAACCTTCAAGGGTGCCCTGACTGTCATTCTAATACCTACTGTAAACATTTTAGCTAATACCCCAATTTTAATAACAATATGTGACAACACTTAAGATATAAATGCCGCACTGTTTCACATTTACTTCATAATGCGATTGCATGAGTGTTTAAATTATAACAAGTGCTAAGACACAATTGATTGTATGGGATGTGGCTTACTTGAAATATGGAGCCTAATAAAATCTGAACAGATTTAATACATTTCCTGAGCCACTTTCATTGAACACAAAATCACAAAGCCCTTGACACTCTCATCTCGACACTTTTATTTATAAAACCAAATAATTCTGCTGTAATCTTATCCTTCTCTCTCTGCTTTTAACTTCTTTCATTTTTATCAGAGCAGCAAGTCACATAATGTAAGGAGTCATTTGTTGACATTTAATGATTTCCTTTCTTCAGGAAAAAAAAGAAAATGAAAAAACCACATGGAAAGGGACCAGAGCAATAATACAGCAGGTGGGACCTTTGCCTTGCACATGGCCCACCTGGGTTTGGTCCCTGGCCCGCCATAGGATCCACTGAGCCATGCAGAAACGATCGCTGAGCCAGGAATAAGCCCTGAGCGCTGCCAGATGTGGCCCAAAACCATGGGGCAGAGGGAAAATAGGAAGGGGAGAGAGGAGACCAGAGACAGGACTGGAGCATGGTCTTGCAAGCGCAAAGACGGGTTCCAACTTGGAACTGCCTGGCCTAACCCTCCAGCAACACCCTGGGTAGCCTTGGTCCCTCAGACCGCATAGCACAAACCAGTAGCTCTTGGTATTTGGCTGTCCAGACTGGTCAGCTGAGAATCGCCTAGAGTGGCCCCCAGCATTCTTGATCACTTTTTGCGAGACCCCACCCCCGCCGTTCCAGTTGGAAAGCACAGAATAAAAGGATATGCAGGCAGAAATTGAGGACAAAACTGAGTGGCAGAGCACATGCTCTGTACGGATGCAGGGCTGCGTTTAATGACTAGGGCCAAAAAATTGTATACAGAAAGAAAATTGCAATTATACATGGATTGATACAGTATTACTTAGGGTTACATAAGATTAGCATGATTCATTCTAACCTCCAATTCCTACTAATCTAATCAAGAATTTGGATCCCAAAGTAGTAGTAAAGAGGCAAAAATTCTGTTTACAGTGTGCCATTTCCCAACACCACTCTCTCTTCCTTCAGAAATTCAGTTTGGAAGAGTGGTCAGTGTTGGAACATTGTATGTTTGAAATCCAATTTTGTAACTATATCTCATGGTGACTCAAACAAAATTTTTTATTTTTATTTTTTATTTTATTTATTTTTCTACAGACTTACAAGTTTTTGCGCTTGTGTTTCAGTCATAGAATGCTCGAGTACCCATCCATCCACCAGTGCCCATTCTCTATCACCAATGATCCCAGTATCCCTCCCACCCTCCTTCCCATCCCCCCCACCCCGCCCCACCTCTGTGGCAGGGCATTCCCTTTTGTCAAACAAATTTTTTTTAAAAAAGAAATTCATTTTAGGTTTCTAAAACTGAAAAATTTTAGGGTGAATGAATTAAGAAGGATGTATGATAGGAAGCGCAGCTATGCCCAGTTAGTGTGGACTCAAGAGGTGAGACCCATTTTAAGGGTTACTTGTAATCTTATGATAACTTTTCATTATAAGAATCAAAAGTCCCTTTGATAAACAAGTTAACATGTTAAAATCTACAACAAAGAATGTGATATAGCATGATTCTGAAGTGCCTTCCAGAAGGTAAGAAGTCAATGACTTAGTGTCTCTTTAACTTTATGTGCCAAGACCAAAGGGCAAAGCAATACACATATTGCCATTAGAAATTCTCTATTAGTATTCAGGCCAAATGATCAAGAAGATTCCAACTGCCTTACTTCTAAGTTTTTCACTTTTAAATTAATGCACACATAAAATTTAAAAGAACAGTGTTTTCATTTTATTTATTCATAATTTAGACACATCTTCCCTCCCACTTTCCTGCCTAGAATTTGAGATGAAAAGACATTTCTTGTTTACTGAAACTAAGAAAAGACACCATAATTTTAAAGAAGAAAGTGCTACAACCACATTAGGAAACACCTTACCATTTCTAAATCACCAAACTGAAAACCAAACTTAGACACATTGCTTATCTTAAATCTTTGCAGAGGTCTAGTTTTTTGTTAGTTTTAAGAAAATTATGTTCCAAGCATGTAGGATAAAATTCAGAAAGTTTCTTTCAGTTATGTTTTGGCAATCAGAATATTTCTCTTAATTTGTCCCCTATATATATGGGCACAAATAATTCTAGTTCTTACAGCTATGTGAATAGAAATATTTTCCACTCTAAAATCTCATATATATAAAGTCTTGATTATTTTCATGGGAAAGTTCTCCAAATATCTCCGTAGAAAAATAAATATTCTTTTCTCACAGAATAGAAACAGTATTCTTTTAATCTGAATCTTCAGTGAAAATGAAGCAAATTTTCCCTTTAAGAATGTTTACTGAACTGAAAATATTTTATTAAGACATGTGAGCTTCATTTAGTTATCTGTAGTATTATAAGATCAAAGAAAAAGTGATATAATTCTCACAGCATCCTCTTAAATTTAAGCTTCTTTACCTCAGGAAAAAAATGTTGCAAAAATGTGTTTCATGATCTGCAGGAAAGTTTTTTCTCAAGTAAATACTAAAGGTATTCATAAAATTCACTCAAGTAAATTTAAGCATTCTAATAAATGAATATAAGAAAGTTGAAAATTTGGGGGCCGGAGCGATAGCACAGCGGGCGTTTGCCTTGCACGCAGCCGACCCGGGTTCAATCCCCGGCATCCCATAAGGTCCCCCAAGCACTGCCAGGAGTAATTCCTGAGTGCAAAGCCAGGAGTAACCCCTGAGCATTGCTGGGTGTGACCCAAAAAGCAAAACAAAACAAAACAAAACAAAACAAAAAAAGAAAGTTGAATATTTTGAAGTAAAATCATGTATAATAAGGAAATAAGCTTTGGGGGGCTAATAATTTTCAGTGAAAGAAATGAAGAGGTATTGATAGAATAAAAGAAATTTCAAGGACAAAAACCCATCATGTGTGTATTAAAATATTTTCAATTGGGAAAAAAACTTTATTCTCAGAACTTTTACTAGAAGAAAATAATCAAATGTTATTTTTATTCGATGGACATAATTTCCAGGATAGATAATAATATAATGAAGTCAATTCTAAATGTATTTGATGTAAGGAGTCTTTTAGGAATAAAGCTTCAGATAAATTAGGTAAAAATTTAATTAGACAAATAATACATAAAATAATAGGGTTTGATGCAATAATAAAGAAGGCATGACCTGCTGAGTGAATTCAGGAGAGGCACATATACAGAATGGTCTCTCTCTCATATGAAATATGAGAAATTTAGTAAAGGAGCAAAAATTCACCAAAGACAACAGAAGCAGAGAGCTGTTTTATATCATTGAACTTGCTGGGTTTGTGTTGAGGGAGCAGAAGGACCTTGGGACACTGGTGGAGGGTGTTGTACTGAAACCGAATACACAAGAAACCCTAGGAGAGAAAACAGACTCGAACAAGGAAACCGAGAGTTTCCACCCTTGCGTTAAATCTCAGGGCTTTTGCCCTCCAAACAAGGCTGTGTGATCAACAAGTGACTGTCTTCCACAGGAAGGCTGGGTTCCTGTCAAAGAAACGTCCCCAGGGTAGTAAGCCAATGCAGTACCTGAATTTCCTATAGAACGCGGAGGCTTCTGGGTGTACTTAAGCCTTGTTGCTTTTCAACATCAGCCGTTCTGAGGCTGATTTCTCTTGTACAGGTCTTAAAAAGAGAAGTAACTGATGGTAAAACCAAAAATCTTTAGCTCCTCAAGAAAGCTTCAGCCTGAGGTTACTGAGTGAGGTCACAGCACCAGTTGTAATATGGGATAACCTTCACCTAAACTTCTCACAGCTTCCACACGGGCCTCTACATGCTTGCCAATGCAAAGAAGTTGCTTAGCTGAAGAATATTTTCAGAGCAAACTTTCATGTAGACTCAGAGTGTCCTGGAGAGGGGGAAAATCATCATCTTCCTATCTGACCATTTCTGCCCATCCCTCATGGTTTTCAGCATCATTTGTTTGGTTCAGGGTCATGTCTAGGCTTAATCCTCAATTAACTGGGAGGGAATCACTCCTGATGCTGCTCAGGAATTAGGTGCAGTTCTGGGTTTGAACCTGGGTTGATCATTTGCAAAACCAGTGTTTCAACCTATTCTCTCTCTCTCTCTCTCTCTCTCTCTCTCTCTCTCTCTCTCTCTCTCTCTCTCTCTCTCTCTCTCTCTCTCCCCTTCAGAATACTTTTAACTCAATAAACCCCATACAACTATTTAAAACAAAAAATTCTGGGGATCGTGACCTTGCCCATCAACCCCCAGGACACTCTCCCAATGGCTCCCAGGCAGCAGGGGCTCCCCTGGAACCCCCAACCCCCTGCACTGTGTGGACATGCCTCTCCGCTCCTCTGTAACGACCTGTTGATCAGGTACTCACTCGGAGGATTGGGACCCCACCTACCCTGCCCTGTGCCCTAAGAGATTACTGGGGGAGTGGCCTTGAAAGGGGGTGTAACCACTTGCCAGAGCGGCAGCCGCTTACTTGACCACAGTTGTAATTTTTCCTAAATAATACTCTCTATAGCCTATTTCTTCAAAAATAACCCTGGCCATCTCAATCATTCTTTGCCAAATAGTCCTTTAGCTGACTTGAACTTCACAAAAGCTGTCAATGAACATAGAATCTGTACAAACTCCTCATAAAGACAGCATAGCCTTAAGTCATCACTAGAGGCCCAACATAAACCAAAAGGAGCACCTGAGAGTAAGGAAATACTCTAAAATTGGAACAAGGCTACCATCATCAACTTAACACAAACAGAATCCCCCCTGGAAAAGGAGGGAATAGGGATAGACAACTAGAAAGCTCCAACAATAGACTTCCATAACAATATGAAGAAACAGCAGAAATCCCCTCCACGAAGAGAAGTCGAAGAAAAGATTCCAGAAATCTCAGCAGGGTCTACCCACTACAGGATCTCTCAGAAAAAGAATTCAGAGATGAAATCTTGAAGAGGGTCGATGTATTTAAGCAACCATGGAACAGACATCCAATAAATTAAGGGAGGATATGAATGATGCTTTGGAATGGTCAACCAAGAAAATGCAGGAAGAAATGAGATCAGAAATTTCAAAGCTACAAACAGATGTCACAAAGCTACAAACAGAAGTTACACAAATAAAGGAGTCGGTAGATGAATTAAAAATCTCAGTAGATGGCCTCAATAGTAGAATGGCTACAGCTGAAGACAGAATCAGTGAGCTTGAAGATGAGCTGCAGAAAGCTTACAGACAACAACAAATAGTGGCAAAAGACCTCAAAATGGCTACAGAGCGAATCAGAGTACTTGGGGATGACTAAAAGAGGAACAACATAAGAATCATTGGAGTACCAGAATTGCAGGGCAGTAATCCCAATGAAAAAACACAGTGAAAGACATCATTGCTAAGAAATTCCCAGAGCTGGAGAAGGCAGGCATCCAGATCTAAGGAGTCCGAAGAGTACCAGCAAAAATAGACCATAATAAAAAGACTCCAAGGCATATCATAGTTAGAATAATGGATGCTGTGGATAGAGACACAATTCTGCAAGCAGCAAGGTCAAAGAAGGAAATCACATACAAAGGAGCACCCCTCAGATTTACAGCAGACCTATAAGAGGAAACCCTCCGAGCCCGAAGACAGTGGTGGGACATAGTGAAAAAACTCAACGAAATGAACACCTCACCAAGAATACTTTATCCGGCTAAACTCTCACTCAAACTCGAAGGAACCATACACTATTTCTCATATAAACAACAGCTCAGGATCTTCATAGACTCAAAACCAAACTTAAAAAAAGTACTGAAGGGGCTATTGTAAATCAAGGAAGAACCGCACAAGAACAAGAAACCCCACAGAAATATGACAAAAAAACCCCATGACAATAATCTCTCTCAATGTCAATGGCCTAAATGCACCAATTAAGAGACACAGAGTGGCAAAATGGATTCAGAAATTAAACCCAACATTCTGCTGCCTGCAAGAAACACACCTGAACAGTCAGACCAAACACAGACTCAAAGTAAAAGGGTGGAAAACAATCCTGCAAGCAAACAACTCCCTCAAAAAAGCTGGGGTGGCCATACTAGTATCCAACAACATATATTTCAGGTTGAAAAAGATTAGAAGGGACAACGAAGGTCACTTCTTATTTATCAAGGGATATGTGCAACAGGAAAAAATCACACTCTTAAACATATATGCAACTAATGAGAGACCGGCGAAATACTTTTTTTTCCCACATCTGCACCAATACTGGTTGTTCTTTTGTTTTTGATGTGTGCCAGTCTCTGTGGTATACTACAAATTCTTTATCTACCTCCTCTATGATCTGGGTTATTTTCAGATCTTGAAAGTAGTAAGTAGTACTAACAAAAATAGATGTGCATATATCTTTTTTTGCATATATCTTTTTATTTATTTTTTATTAAATCACTATGTGGAAAGTTACAAAGCTTTCAGGCTTAAGTCTCAGTTACACAATGCTCAAACACCCATCCCTTCACCAGTGCACATGTTCCACCACCAAGAACCACAGTAAACCTCCCCCCACCCCCCATCCACCCAGCTTGTGTAGCTGATAAATTTCACTTTACTTTCTCTTTACTTTGATTACATTCAATATTTCAACAAAAAACTCACTATTATACAATTTCAACTCTTAAGTATTTGCATTCCTTTTATTTTAAAGAATTTTATTTTATTGAATCACCATGTGGAAAATTACAATGCTTTCAGGCTTAAGTCTCAGTTATACAATGCTGAAACAACCATCCCTTCACCAGTGCCCATATCCCACCACCAAAAGAAAAAAAAACACAGTACACCTCTCATCCTGCCCCCCCAGCACCCTCCACCCACCTTGTAACTGATAAATTTCACTTTACTTTCTATTTACTTTGGTTACATTCAATATTTCAACACAAACCTCACTATTATTGTTAGGAGCACTCCACTAGAGTCAGAACTGTTGTGAAGAGATATGAGGCCAAGCGGTTTTGGATTTCTGTACTTTAGCAACTAAATCCACGGAGATTTCTTCCAGATATTGGATCATTGCAAGCTTGTAAACCCCATCTGTGGTCGTCATAATATGGCGGTTACCACGCCCTTCACCCCTGGAAAGGAAGAAGAGAGAGCGAGCGAGAGAGAGAGAGAGAGAGAGAGAGAGAGAGAGAGAGAGAGAGAGAGAGAGAGAGAGAAATACCTTTTCCCTCCTGGGCGGGCATGGGACTGCGGCTTAGTTCTCAGTCTGGAGACATTCTGCAAGGAGCTGCCCATGCCGAAAAATTTAGCTGGCATCTGGAGTCACACTCGTGCAGCTGCGGAGAGGCCGCATACACGTGCGGACCCCCGGGATCACATCTTGGCGGCCGACCGACTAAATACTTAAAACAACTAATAGACTTTAAAGAGGACATCACTAACAGCACAAAAATAGTCGGAGACTTCAACACTGCCCTATCACCTCTGGATAGATCGACAAGAACAAAACTCAGCAAGGAAACACTGGATCTGAAGGAAGAAATAGGAGGGAGAGGCCTAATAGACCTATACAAAGCTTTACACCCCAAAAAGAAAGAATACACATTCTTTTCCAGTGCACATGGAACATTTTCCAAAATAGATGATGTACTGGGCCCCAAAACATACTTCAATAGAATCGGAAAAATAGAAATTGTATCAACCATCTTTTCAGACCACGATGCGCTGAAGATAGAAGATAATCACACACAGACGCAAAGAATCAAAACAAACACTGGAAATTAAACAGCTGTGTAGAACAATGAGTGGGTCAGGAAGGAAATCAAGGAAGAAATCAAGAGATACCTTGAAACAAATGAGAATGAAGACACAAGCTACCAAAACCTATGGGACGCAACTAAAGCTGTGTTGAGGGGAGAATTTATAGCTCTGCAAGCATTTCTTGGGAAGGAAGAAAGGGCCTACATAGATAACTTGACTTCACAGCTCAAGGCCTTAGAAAAGAACCAGAAAAAGGGACCCAAACCAGACCAAAAAAAAGAAATTATAAAAATTAGAACAGAAATTAACGACATGAAAACCCAGAAAACAATTCGAAAGGTCAATGAAACCAAGAACTGGTTCTTTGAGAAAACAAACAATATTGACAAACCACTAGCAAGACTCACAAAGAAAGAGAGAGAGAGAGAACCCTAGTAAACTGAATCAGGAATGAAAAGCGGGACATCATAACAGAAACCAACGAAATTCTAAAGATCACCAGAGACTACTTTGAAAGTCTGTATGCCACAAAACAAGAGAACCTAAAAGAAATGGATGAATTCCTTGATTCCAACAATCTCCCAAGACTGAACCAAGAAGACTTGGAATACCTGAATAGACCCATTAATAGTAAGGAAATTGAAACTGTAATCAAAAATCTCCCAAGAAACAAAAGCCCAGGTCCAGATGGATTCACTGGTGATTTCTTCCAAACATTTAAAGAACACCTGTTGCCAGTTCTCCTCAAGCTTTTCCAGGAAATTGAAAAAACAGAAACTCTCCCAAACAGTTCCTATGAAACACACATCTCCCTAATACCAAAAGCAAACAAAGACACCACTAACAAAGAAAATAATAGACCAATATCCCTGATGAACACCAAAGTGAAGATCCTCAATAAAATATTAGCAAATAGGATCCAACAACTCATCAAAAAGATCATATACCATGACAAAGTTGGATTCATCCCAGGGATGATGCAAGGATGGTTAATATTCAGAAATCAATCAACATAATCCATCATATCAACAAAAGTAAAGATAAAAACCACATGATCATATCAATAGATTCAGAGAAAGCATTTGACAATATCCAACATCCGTTCATGATGAAAATCCTCACCAAAATGGATTTCTTTAAATTTTTTGCTTTTTGGGTCACACCCGGTGATGCACAGGGCTTACTCCTGGCTCTGCACTCAGGAATTAACCCTTGGCGTTGCTCAGGGGACCATATGGGATGCTTGGAATCGAAACCGGGTAGGCCGCATGCAAGGCAAATGCCCTACCCGCTGTGCTATTGCTCCAGCCCCCCAAAATGGATTTTGGAGGAACTTTCCTCAAGATAGTCGAAGCCATCTATCACAAGCCTACGGCAAGCTTATCCTCAATGGGGAAAAACTAAGGGCCTTTCCTATAAGATCAGGCACAAGACAAGGATGCCCACTCTCACCACTTCTCTTCAATATAGTATGGAAGTACTTGCAATAGCTGTTAGACAAGAAAAAGAGATTAAGGGCATCCAGATAGGAAAGGAAGAAATCAAACTCTCACTATTTGCAGACGATATGATACTATATCTAGAGAAGCCTAAAGCCTCTACTAAGAAACTCTTAGAAACAATAGACTTATACAGTAAAGTTGCAGGCTACAAAATCAATACCCAAAAATCCATGGCCTTCCTATATGCAAACAATGAGGCAGAGGAAAGGGACATGAAAAAAGCAATCCCATTCACAATCGTGCCCTAGAAAATCAAGTACCTTGGAATCAGCTTAACCAAGGAAGCAAAAAATCTCTACAAATAAAGCTATAAAACACTACTCCATGAAATAAAAGAGGACACGAGGAAATGGAAACATATCCCCTGCTCATGGATAGGGAGAATCAACATTGTCAAAATGGCAATACTCCGCAAAGCATTATACAGATTTAACGCGATCCCTATAAAGATACCCAGGACATTCTTCAAAGTAATGGATCAAACAATCCTAAAATTCATATGGAACAACAAACACCCACAGATAGCTAACACAATTATTGTGAAAATGACGATGGGAGGCATCACCCTCCCCAACCTTAAACTTTATTACAAAGCGGTAATGAAATAGAGAGAGAGAGAGAGAGAGAGAGAGAGAGAGAGAGAGAGAGAGAGAGACTGGAACTTATAACAGTGTGATGCGTGTGGGCAGTCTCGGGCCAGGGCGATATCGGTGCGTGCTCTGCCAAGATGCGACCCACGTGGCCACATGTTTATTTGTGCGGCCATTCTGCTGCTGATGATCATGATCCAGAGGACAGCTTGGCTACTTTTTGTACCAGCAACTGCTTCCACCAATGTCTCTAGACTGTGGACTAAGCCAGAGCCCTATGCTGGCCAAGGAGGAGAAAGATCTTTCTCGGTTTGCTTTCCCCTGCTGGGGGAAAGCGGCATGTGTCCACCATATTATGAGGACTTTTAAGCAGGTATTAACTTGGTGGCTTGGGAAAGAAAAAAGAAGAAAAAAGAGAGAGGTTGGAATGTAAAACAGGGGGACGCACATATGGGCAGTCTCGGGCCAGGGCGATATCGGTGCGCTCTGCTGAGATGCGACCCGAGTGTCCACATGTTTATTTGTGCAGCCGCTCTGCTGCTGATGACCGTGATCCGGAGGACAGCTAGACTACTCTTGGTACCAGCAACTGCTTCCACCAATGTCTCTAGACTGTGAACTAAGCCAGAGCCCCATGCTGCCCCAGGAAGGGAAATGATGCAATTTCTAACATAAATCTCACTGGACTTAACTACTAAAGTACTAAAATGCAGAAATCCGAAACCGCGACTTCATATCTCTTCATTCTCAGCAATGGAAAACTAACTATCAAATGCTTCCTTGTATGCAGGGCTGTTTTTTTTTGGGGGGGGGGAAACTGCAACAACAATAGTGAATATTGTGTTGAAATATGGAATGTAATCAAGGTAAAAAGAAAATGAAGTGAAATTTATCAGCTATTCAAGTGGGGGTGGGGTTGGGGGGGTGGGAGGTATACTGGGGTTTTTGGTGGTGGAATATGGGCACTGGTGAAGGGACAGGTGTTTGAGCAGTGTATAACCGAGATAAGCCTGGAAACTGTAACTTTCCACGTGGCAATTTAACTAAAAAAAAAGAAAAAAAGAAAAAAACATCATGGTACTGGAACAAAGGCAGAGCCACACACCAATGGAACAGGCTGGAATATCCCTACACACAACCCCAAATGTATGATCAACTAATCTTTGATAAGGGAGCAAGAGATATGAAGTGGAGCAAGGAAAGCCTCTTCAACAAACGGTGCTGGCAAAACTGAACAACCACATGCAAAAGAATGGGCTTAGACCTCGACCTGACACCATGCACAAAAGTCAGATCAAAATGGATTAAAGACCTCAACATCAGACCACAAACCATAAGGTACATTGAAAA